>NC_087554.1:61248616-61888609 GCF_036250125.1 Pseudopipra pipra
CTCCTTCACTGAAAGAATTGTCAGGCATTAGAACAGGCTGCCCAGGGGAGTGGTGGAGTCACCATCCCTGGAAGTGTTCAAAAAATGTGTGGATATGGCACAGGAGGACATGGTTTAGTGCTGGGTTTGGAAGTGTGGGGTTAATGGCTGGACTCAATTATTTTACAGACCTTTTCCAACCTTAACAACTCCATAAGTCCATGATTTTAAGGCTACAAGTCTTATGTACTGTAAACACCCCCTGCAACCCCAAACATCCAAAAGTGGTTCTTCCCTTTGGATCATGAGATAATCTTGGAGAACTGACTCAACGAGGTAACACCTCGGGGGGCAGAAACACTTATGCATTGTTTTAATGAAGTTTTTTCCCTCATGCCCCAGAGCTGTGAGATAAACTGCAAGTGCAGTGGAAATCTGGGATAAATTTCTGCAAGTTGGCTACGCAGGGAGATCGTTTATCCAGGAGCGCCCGAGGGGGTTGTGAGCTGGTGGCTCTTCCTCCCTCTTTCAGAAAGTGCAGGTGTATTTATTTACATCTTTAAACACATGGTAGGTGCTGGAGAAGAGGGGGCAAAGCCTGAATCACCTCCCTGGCAGGAGACAGCACTTACACAAGCTTCAGATGCTGGACTTGACCCGCAAGCGACGAGAGGTAATGCCGAGATGGATTTGGGGAGGGGATGGGGCTGTCTCTCCCAAGGACCAGGAGACCTAAAGCCTCTTACTGGGAAGGTAAAATGAAGATTTCCCAGTGTCTTAGGCAGAGGAGAGGTGGAAAGCATCATCAGGGCCCCTGTGATCAGTAATTACCTCCGATTTTTCCAACGCTTTGGCCTCATTTGGCCATGACTCCTGGAGAAACCAAAAATCTCTGTCCTGGTCATGTTGTGTCACGTGCCCAGTTTGGCAAATACCATTTTCTTGGGTTAAACTCCTCGACTGTGCAGTTATTCCCAGGGCCAACCCCCCAATGCTGCTCCACGTCAAGATGTTAAAACGTCTTCGCTCCTCTGCTGTTTGTGTTAATGACTCGTTTGCAAACCCAGGCGGAGCTGAAGCGAAATCTCCACAGGGAGGCAAAAGCCAGTAAACAAAAAATCAAGGAATTCAGCCCGATGGACATTCTTGACACTCTCCAGAGAAGCAACAGCAATGAAAGCCGAGGCCTTGTCCCTGCTGAGCACAATCAGCGTTTTCACGGAGACGACCATGGTGAGTAGAATAATTTTCCAAGGAGCTGTAAAACTCACCAGCCTCTTACATGTCATCAAAGAGGTTTCCCTATGGAAGATGCTTCCATTGCTCCATCTCCTGCAGTGACAGATGCAGGTTCAAAGGACTGGAGGAGGAAGGCTGGGAGATGTGTTTTTAAGACAAAGCATTGGGATGCCTCGGAGAGGTCGCAGGGCTCTGGGCTGTTTCTCTGACAGCATCCAAACAGACCCAAGTGGATGTGGATTAAAAACCATGGACAAGGCAGAGAGGTATAAACTCGAAGTCCTTAGGGCCAGGCCCCTGTAGGAGCAGGTTCCCACTGTCAGGAGAGTCTTACTTGTCCCATATGTCCCCTGTACAGCAAACTGGGTGTGAGAACAGAGGGTGTCCCTGGGATCCAACATCCTTAGAGAGTCAGGACATCCATCAGGAAAAAGCATCCCAGGATGCTGGATGGGTGAACATACAAAGAAATAAAATGGGAAACAGTTGGAAAACAACCCTTACACCAGTTTTGGCCCCCTGCCATCTGCCCCCAGCATAGGACACCTCCTGCTCCAGCCTGGGCTGTGCACAGGTGGACATGGCCTGTGACAATGTCACAGTGGTCACTGTGGCAGGGTTGAAAGTTGCTGATTAAAACATGCCCTGCCAACTCTCCTTTGAGATGTGAGTGACTCTGGGGAGCTGCAGCCAAGCCCCAGCCCCACCCTGCCCCAGTGACAGCCCTGTGCCAGCTGTCATTCCTGGAGGGATCACAGGGCTGAACCACTGGCAGCTGAGGTCAGTGCTGGGTACACAACTGTGTGGTGCCCTGGCAAAATATATCAGGGCACATGGTGCAAACACTCAGCTCATATCTTCATCTGGGGTCAAGCAGGGTGGCCTTCAGAAGAGCTTGTCTGCTGCACCAGGTTGGGTACAGCTCAGTGCTTTCTGCTCTGGAGAAAGGAATTATGATACTCCCTTGCAGCAAAGGGGAAACCTGGATGATTTGAGGTCACCAGTTGTTTTCAGGGACCTTGTGAGATTGTTTTTAGGGAGAGCAGTCAGCCTTGTCTCTACCCCTTGGCGTGCCTGAAGGACTGAGGGGAGACCTCACGGCAGCCTGCAGCTTCCTCACAAGGAGAAGCAGAGGGGCAGCACCATCTCTGCTCTCTGTGGCCAGTCACAGGACCCGAGGGAAGGGCTGGAGCTGTGTCAGGGCAGGTTTAGTTTGGATATCAGGAGAGGTTTTTCACCCAGAGGGTGGCTGGGCACCAGAACAGGCTCCCCAGGGAAGTGGTTGCAGCCTCAAAGCTGACAGAGCTCAAGAAGCATTTGGGCAACACTCTCAGGCACACAGTGGGATTCTTGGTGTTTTCCTGTGTGAGGCCAGGAGTTGAACTCGATGATCCTCGTGGGCCCCTTCCAACTCAGCATATTCTATGATTCCCTGATATTTTGGGGTGTCTTCCCTGTCAGAGCACCCTTGGGAACACTGGGAAGCTCAAACTAGGCTCAGCAGGAGAAAGAACTGGAAAATGAGCCTCTTTAGCAGCAGCTGCCAGAGAGCTGCTCCTGGCTTTACCCCTGCATGGTCCACCAACCTGTTGCATCCACATGCACAGTGGAGCCTCTGGACTCCTGCCATCCTCAGAAGACCATGGGGTAAATATTATAATCACTCAGGTTAATCACTATTTAGGGTTGGCTTTTTATGCAGAAACTGCTTCCCACTGTCCCTTAGGAAGGGGAAAGCGAAATGAGTCCCGTCCACCACTTCAGACTGACATCCAGACACGAGCCCTGTTCTGCTTTGCTTGCACGTGACAACCGTTGGCACAGGCTGGAAATGTACCACTGAGGGTAAAAGTGCTTAAGTCAGTGAAAAACTTATCTGGAGGTGAACTTTCACCAGGAGAAAGGGGAACAGGCTTGGCTTCCTATTCCCTTGTGTTTCTTCACCTCAGCTCTCTTCTCCCTGGGGATAAAGCCATGTTGCCTCCCGCCAGACTCTATAACCTCTCCCAGTATAATCCTGAGTGAATTCTACCTCACTCTGCCCAGCCCTGAGCAGGGGGTCTGGTCTTACAGGGCATCTCTCAGGATCTTCTTTACCTGCCTCCAGCAGCCCATAGCCATCTCCAGCTAAACTCCAGGTGCCTTGAGGACGCAGCTCAGCAAACATATGATGTTTGATTTTTTTCTCTCCCCAAGGAAACACGTGGGGTGAAGGACTCTCCAGACAACGTGATGGAGCTGAACTGTCTCCAGGCAGAAGAGGGAAGGTCGACCTGTGGTTCTGCAGGGAGCCCCGGACGAGGGATCTGTTCTGGGACACCTCCAGCACAGGGTCTGAGGAGTGGGAAAGGGAAGAGAGGATTCACCGCAAACCTGCACTTGTGAGGACCAAGACGGAGAGAGTTTCCCTCTTTGATGACTTCTTTGACAGGGATTTCTAGTGGCACAGCTTGGGGTGAGAGGGATGTGGTGAAGAAACAAGTCCCAGCTCTGGTGGGACTGGAATTCCCCCCCACAGATGGATGGACTGAGGGTGGAGACACAGTGCTGGCTGTAAGTGGCACTTCTGGGAGCACAGGCCAGGGGAAAGGACAGCTGGAAACGAGGAGGTCACTGATGTGGAGCAAATAATGACTGTCTGGTTTGTGTGGCTGCACCAAAATATCTGGGGGAAAATGCCCTGGACAGAGCAGCAATGAACTGGGGGTAGAGAGAGGAGGAGGATGGCAAAAAAAAAAAAAAAAAAAAAAAACAGAACCTGGAAAAAATTCTGGGTTAACCCTAAATATTAAATTCCAACTGAAATTAAGTGTTTCACTTGCTTTTGGGTCACTCAGTCTTTCTGTTTAAGTTGGGTTGAACTTTTTCTAAACCACAAAACCCAGTTCAAAAAGCAAGTTAAAATGATTTACTCATGAAGTCTTTAAAATAAATATTTTGGCATTTCTAAAACTTCTTTTTTGACTTTTTTTTTTCCTCTCCTGTACCAGACACAGAAATACTTGTACTTTCTTCAGTATCGACCTTCAGTTTTGTACTATTCTGAAAAATCCAGTTTTGGTTCACTTCTTTTCTGTCAAAGAGGTTCTTGCGGTTTCCATCTCACATGAACAGTATTTTTAATTAAATTATCTGCTTTTCCTTGTAAAATAATTCGTTATCTGAGAGGAAACTTCCCCCAGTTCTCCTGTCTCCTGTCTGGTTGTCCCTGTAGGTCCATCATTTCATTTTTCAAGCCAGGACACCCAGAATAACTAGATCTGGAGTCAGTTCTCAGTTATCCAGGACAAGCAGGGCTTGGACAGCTCAGGACAGATGAAGCTTGTCCTGCATCGCTGTCCCAAACCTGTGCTACCTCCCACAAAGCTGTTGTGGTGTGTCTGCTTCGCATCCTCAGCTTCCTGGCTTACATAGCCAGGAAAAGAGCAGGAGACACATTTTTACACTTATTTAAGGGAATGAGACACCCGTGGCTGACTCAGTTTCAGCACTATTTAGCTTTATGGAAAATCCCAGGCAGAGCAGGAGCTGGAAATCACAGGCAAAGCCACAAACCAAAGCTGGAGCCTCCAGCCCAGCATTGAACTCCTCTATTGTGATTTCACCTCCTCTTGACATCAGGGAATGTGTGGCCCATGGCAAGATGTCTACAGCTTCATGGGAAAACCTCCTCTTTGGAAAAATCCCACACAGCGTGTGAGATTCCGCTGAAAAAAGCAAGAAAAACAAACCCCAACACAGGGAAGGAGGAGGAAGAGGAATTATTTTAATTAGGAAGAAGAGCTGCTCATGGCTAATGAGTCCATGTCTGGAGCCTGTGTGTTTTAAAAATGCCCTGAGAATTTTGCTGATAGACACAGTCATCGTGTGTGAGCTGGAAATATCGTGAGAGCTTTGAGTTCGACGCTGAGGATGTGCTGAAAAGGTCAATGATTTAATGGGCTGGAACAATTAATCTGGCACTTGTCTATACACCTGTTCTCTTAATGATGTGACACATCTCCCTTCTGTGTTCCCATCTGTCAACAATTAAGCTATAATTGGTGGAAATGCAATTTATCTCAGATAGAGCTGATTAGTTTTCCAATAATCATGTTGCCAGCCTTGGGGAAGAGTGCTGCCCACGGAGAAGTGCCTGTGGACCAGTCGATCCATATCCCAGACTGCACAAAGAGGAGACTCTGAGCATTAATTTATCAATCTACAATGGGCAGAGTTTGCTCTTACAGAGGCAGTAAAATCAGCAAACCCGCTTCCATTACAGGGGAATAGCTTCACACTGCCAGAGGGCAGGGTTAGATGGGATATGGGGAAGAAATTCCTGGCTATGAGGGTGGTGAGGCCCTGGCACAGGTTGCCCAGAGAAGCTGTGGCTGCCCCATCTCTGGAAGTGTTCCAGGCCAGGTTGGACAGGGCTTGGAGCAACCTGGTCTAGTGCAAGGTGTCCCTGCCCATGGCAGGGGGTGGAACTTGATAGTCTTTAAGGTCCCTTCCAACCCAAAATATTCTGTGATTCTGTGAAATACTTCTGGTGCTCAAAATTGTTTGGCCATGCTGTTCTTGACTGTATTAATTCATCACAACTTGTAGAGAGGCAGGGTGCAACTCATCCTCTTCCCATGTTTTCTAACATCCTTCCAGATGCTGGAAATGAAAATGTTTTCTTTGTTACTAAGTATGAAACTTGTGTTTTTCCACAAATTGCAGGAGATTAAAACAACCCTCAGCCTTACACAACTGGTGTTCTGCAACTCATCAAGGAAGACTTCACAGAGCTGTTTTCCTCTGAATAGTTCCCAATCCCAAATGCTGGATATTAGCTCATCATTGGAGGGCTGAGTGATGTTAATCAGCTTTAGAGAGGAGGAAACTTGCCACTCACCATTTCTGGGCACACACAGCTTCGGTCCCAGTCACACACCACAGAAACCAGTCTGTGTTTTAGCAGAGCCCCTCACCTTGACCCCCATGTGCCTCCCTGGGGAGGGAGAGGCTGGAGCACTGCTGCATCCTGGCTGCAGGAATACGTGTGGGATGAGTTTTAAAGGATAACAATGAGGAAACTTGCACAGGGTTTCATTTTGGTGGTGGGGAGCAATGTGCAGGCAGAGGAGGAAGAGCCAAGAGGGAAGGTTTCTGAGCAGGGAAGTGGAGTGAGGTCTGTCTAACCTAATTCTGGCTACCTCAGGGCTGTGAAGATGATATAAACCAGTCACTGTGCTGTTAGAGCTGGGAAGAGGAGTCATGGGTATCTCCAGGGGTTACATTTCTCCCTGTCTATCCTGGGATGGGGTGAGTTACCTGCTGGCTGAAAAAGGTGTTTTGGTTGCTCTCACACCACTCAAAGCCTTTAGGCAAGGCTGGACCCCTCCTGCAGGTTAAATGTGTCCCCACAGAGGAGCTGTGCTGAGGCAGAAGCTGCTCAGCCCGGATTCAGCACCTTCAGAAAATTCCCATGATCAGTTTTCACCAAAATGACAAAGAATGGAGATTTTATGCAGTTAACGATGTGGATATGGGCATGAGCAAATGGCACAGCCCAGAAGAAAGGGGAGATGTAGGTCAGATAGATCCCTGCCCCACAGCACAAGGACATCTGATCTTCCCAGGGAAATGGTTCTAGGATGTTTTCATTGCTGCAAACACGGCCAGAGCAAACCAAGTTCCTCCAGCTCAGGATTAGCTGAACCGGTTCTGCTGAAGTGTTAAATCAAAATGATAATGCTCAGCCCGAAGTCAGCACCAGCCTGGCAAAATCATTAGCAATTAAATGTACAATTCATGAGAGGAAATGCCAATGAATCCTCCTTCTGTATTTTAAAAAGCAGCCAGGGCTGCTGCAATATCTCTGTTACTGTTCCTGAGAAAAAAAACGTTATTTAATTACACTTAGTGAGGTGTTAGGTAAACAAAGCTGAACAAAGCCATGCTGTAACTGGATCTCATTGACTAGTCTGGATTAATGGGATTTTCTAACCTTCCTGGTGCTCTGTCCCACCTGGTGCTCAGAGTATTTGACTTCCTCAGGAATTCGAGTCTTCACCATCACATACATCCTCCTTCCCTAGCACACACACACACACACACATTCAAAAGCAGAGAAAAACCCCACCATCTAAGCCACTGGGGTGTATCCAGTAACCTTATTAAACCCTTTATCTGCCCTGCCTCAGGGGAAGGTGTGTGACAGGCCGCTGGGATTGCCTCAATCTGCTTACACAAAGCTGCAGAGAAAAGCACCCGAGAACACCGACTCCAGCAGCTCCCTTTCAGGCTGTACAGGAAGATTAAAGTCTTATCAGCAGCTTGAAAAAAAACCAAGCATGGCACGTTTTGGTTTGTCTCACCGGTATCCTCAGACTGTGGTAGCACAGCCCTAAACCTGTTGTTTTCCAATGTTCTTACAGCTTCCAGCTTTCTTTAAATAATTCCTGAGCAAGGTCAAGAGGTGGAAAAAGGGTCCCCAGATGAATTAAGAGGAAGGAGGCAGCTCCTGTTTCTCTCTGAGCCTCTTTACCTGCCCTTGATACTGGATTCTGGGATGCCCTTCCTTCCCAGCAGTGCTGGTGTTGTCTCTGTCCCGGAGAGAACATCCACCTCTGCCAATGCCACAGAGCTGCCCACAGATCCCTCCTGTTCTTGCAGAGGTAGGAAAAAGGGTTGTAGCTTTTTGCCACCTACTGACATGTTTGGGAACGGCTCATCCAGTGAATTCCTGCAGGAAGGCTCAGTCATGCGCTGGCTCTGGCTGATGGTGCATCCAGGATGGGTTGAGTGGGAGATGAAAATAAAACCAGGAGTAAATATGGCACTTGGCAAACTGACAGGAGAGCATCACCTATTTCATGGAATCATAGAATATCCTGAGTTGGAAGGGACCCACGAGGATCACCAAAGTCCAGCTCCTGGAGCTGCACAGGACCACCCCAACAATCCCACCCTGTGCCTGAGAGCGTTGTCCAAACACTCCTTGATCTCTGTCAGGTTTGGGGCCATGATCACTTCCCTGGGGAGCCTGTTCCTGTGCCCAGCCATACTTTGGATGAAAAACCTTTTCCTAATATCCAACTTAAACCTTCCCTGACACAGCTTCATTCAATTCCCTCTGGTCCAATATTTGAGCAGTTAGTCCTTGCTATAATTCCCTCTTTGTTTCAGCACCTCTTTCCACAGAGCAGGAGCATGGGAGAAATCATGCATCTCTCTTGCAAAACAAAGCCTTGCTTCCCTTCTCTTCTATCTTGCCCCAGTTCATCCATTTTTTCCCCTTTCTCCTAACCTAAAATTCCCTGCCTGTCTTTCACCCTTACCCAAGGGACCATCTTAGCTCTGCTGAAGGCTTCTGCTCAGAGGCCAGGAGGTCCTTGCAGGACCCTGCTCATGGCTTAAGCTTCATTTCAATCCTGTTTCAAGGGCTTAGGCAGGGCACAGAGCCAACAGTGTTAACTCATTGCTCAGAGTGGAGGGGTGAACTCACTGCTCCGTGGGGGAGACGACCACACAATGCCCACGTCTCCGGCCAGTGATGATGGACAACTGCTCCAGGAGAAAAGAGGAGCAAGAAAGCACCAGTTTTGCAGCCACCCCTTGCAGAAACACACTTTTAATTAAATACTGAGGAACAACAAGTTGCCTCTTACCTGTGGTCACTTAATCCCAGCCCCAAACAGCACCCAAAGGCAACCAGCATGACTCAGGACTTGGGTCTGAGCTTAAAATTCGGGCAGTTGTTTAACACACAGCCCCCCCTCCTTCAGTTTAGCCAGGCTGACCTAAAAATACAAGTTTTGCCACACAAAGATCCCTTTGAGACTTGTTGGAGCTGATCTTTTTCTCAGTGCTCCTCTTGAAAGAAAGCTACTACACGAGGACCGTGAGCCCATTGCTGCTGTGGTGTGATGGGGATTGATAAAATAATACACTTAAAGCTTTTTTTTTTTCAAGGTCATATGGAGAATTAGCATACAGTGCTGACACAGTTCAGCATCCAAACTTGGATGCTTCAAGGAGGAGGTATTATTTCGAGCAAAATTAATTTTATATGAAACGTGTCTATAGGTCTTTGCAAAATATACTTTAAAAATTGTGCTTTTCCCTAAGAATTTTTCACTCTAAAAAAAAGAAAAAGAAAAGAAAGAAACCAAAAAAGCCATCAAGATTAAGGGCAGGGTTTGGGATTGGGACTCTTCACTGGTTTTCATTTATTGAAATCCCACTTTTCAGCCACAACAACTTATTGACGCTATTTTTGTAAAGATAATTTGCAACAGTGATCTGGTGAGATTTTACTAAACATAATCACAAAAATGTGGCAGAAAGTATTGTCCTAAAGTTAAAGCAGAAAAACAGGGAAAACAACCAGGAATCCCTTCTATCTCTAAACCCAATTTTCGTAGCATCCTTTGCTTTCAACTTTTATTTTTAATTTTCTCACTCCCAAGGCTCCTCAGATCCACTTTGTGGTTGCAAGGAGGAGGTCTGGAACTGGAAAATAAACCCCAAAAAAGCAAAGATTAAAATTTTCCTGCAGACCCTAAATCTTTTTTTTTTTGCTGTGAAACCAAACTGCCTGTCCCCTTTATGAAGCCAAGGACGAGGAGCTGGGCACATCCCACTGCTGCTCTGGGTTTGGTGTCTACTTCCTTCGTCCTTTGGGCATGTTACATTGCTTTGCCCTCATTTATTTTTTTTCCTCCTCCCTCCCATCTTTCCAAAGAAGGTGATACTTAATTAATGACCCCCAGGGATCTCGTGCAGCTGAGTTAATACTCAGAAATTTGCTTTGAAGGCAGCCAGGCTTGCACAGGTTCTAAGGACAGAGGGATCCTCCCTTTCCAACTCCCCACACGATGCTTTTGGCCCTGGGAGCCCACTCTGACCTTCCCCTGGCAGGGACTGGTCCTGCCCAGGTGTTTGCAGCCTCTCCCACCACGGCTCTGACCCTGGCACTACAACAAGTGGAGCCCTTTTTCCATGCTTAAGCAAACAGATTTCCCATTGAGATCTAATATCTTGGAAACATGGAATCATTTAGGTTGGAAAAGCCCTCTAAGGTCACCGAGTCCAACCATTCCCCCAGCACTGCCAAGGCCACCACTGACCCACGTTCACAAGTGCCACATCCACACAGCTTTTAAATCCCTGCAGGGATGGGGGCTCCACCACTGCCCTGGGCAGCTGTGCCAGGCCTTGATGACCCTTTGGGCGAGGAAATTTTTCCTGCTATCCAATCTAAACCTCCTGTGGTGCAACTTGAGGCTGTTTCCTCTTGTCCTGTCACTTGGGAGAAGAGAGCAACCCTCTCCTGGCTACACCCTCCTTTATATGTAGGGATGGCTTCAGGCATAGATGGAATAAGACAACTCTTACAGCAAAAGTGTGGTGAGGAGGTAAAGCCACCATGGTCAGTTTAGGCATGTTTAGATATTGGGAAGGAATTCCTGGCTGTGAGGGTGGTGAGGCCCTGGCACAGGTTGCCCAGAGAAGCTGTGGCTGCCCCGTCCCTGGAAGTGTCCAAGGCCAGGTTGGACAGGGCTTGGAGCAACCTGGGATAGTGGAAGGTGGCCCAGCCCATGGAACATGATGATCTTGAAGGCCTCTTCCAACCCAAACCATTCTGTGACTCTACAAAACACTTCAACCTCTCTGGGGTTTTACTCCAGCCAGTGATACTGAGACACTGTTTCATCAGGTCCCTCCTCACAGCTTCCATCCTGTTTAAAGCCCTCTTACAGCAAAGACTTGGCTGAACATCCACCAGCCTGTCATGCTGGGAGGTCACTAATGATGTGCAAGAGCAGGAAGGAGCTTTATGGCCTTGTGGGAGCACCTGGATTGTAGGGATTGGTGGTGGACCTGATGGATCTGTCAGCCCATGATGGTGGCAGAGGGATTCCCTTCAAGTGAAGCAGAGGAGCCCATGATTTTGCAGCTCTAGAATTGTGTTTGGTCTCCTCTCTGTAGCACTGTGGCTTCCACAGAAAGATGTCACTTCTGGACAGGGGAGCTGAGAGACCTGGGACATGCATCTTCACCTGCCACAGGAACACAAATGTTCAGCTGAACGTAATAAAAGGTTAGCCAAAATTTTTGCTCCTTTTATGTGATGCACTGATGAGTTTTCTGATCCAGGTGTTTAAATTATAGGAGTGCAGTCTTCATCTGGGTCAGAAGGAAAAAAGTAGTTACAAAACACTAAAAAAAGGGGAAAAAACATATTATAAAAAAATCAAAACCAGAGAACACCGCTAAATATCTGTCTGAGTTGGAATTAGGCAGCTGCAGAGAGGGAAAAGGCTTTTGTTTACTGGCAAGAAAAGTCATGTCAGTGGCTATGATGGAAATAGTTAAAACAGGTGAGGTCTCACCTCTTCATTTCCCAGCTTTCAAGTGCTTTGATTCTGTACCTGATGTTCTAGTTAAGCACAATAAGGCCTGCCTTTGTGCTCACACCAGGCATTGGAGAGGGGCACTGAGATCTGGAGCAGGGAGTGAATCCCTGCTAACAAAAACCTCCACGGGAAAACATTGCTCTTAACCCAGATGTGTCCAGATTCAGGCTCCCTACTAAGAAAATAAGACCTGCCTGTGACAACCCTTCCTATTTGCTTTGCTTGTTTGTACAGATTGAAGTAACTGGAGCCTCTCTGCTCTGGAGACAGGCTGGGAGAGCTGGGGATGCTCAGCCTGGGGAAGGGAAGGCTCCAGGGAGACCTGAGAGCCCCTTCCAGTGCCTAAAGGGGCTCCAAGAAAGCTGGAGAGAGACTTTGGACAAGGGCCTGGAGAGACAGGACAAGGGGAATGGCTTCACATTGACAGAGGGTAGGGACTGGATATTGGGAAGAAATTCTTGGCAGTGAGGGTGGGGAGACCCTGGCACAGGTTGCCCAGAGAAGCTGTGGCTGCCCCATCCCTGGAAGAGTTCAAGGCCAGGTTGGATGGGGCTTGGAGCAATCTGGGCTAGTGGAAGGTGCTCCTGCTCGTGGCAGGGGGTGGAATGAAATGGTCTTTAAGGTCCCTCCCAACCCAAACCATTCTGGGATCCTATGCAGCCCTTTGCCTTTGGGGTTCAAGGGACTGATGGTCATTAAGGGCTGTTTCTGAAACCGTGGTGCTTTTACAGTGAAGGTTTTCTAAAATCAGGGGGAAGGGCATTATAAAATTTGGCTCAACGTGCGAAAGCACTTCTAATCAGTTGGCTTCTGTCATGAGAAAAATAATGAAATGCTTTTAGGGCAATGTTTGCCCTGAAGTTACTTCCCTCCAGTGGCAGATTTTGCCAACCATCTGCAGATTCTCCTGCTGGACCACAGCGATGAGTCAGGTACAAAGTTGAGCCTCACCCTGCTCACCCTGGGGACTTCCACTCCTGCAGGGATGCCTCCAGCCACTGCCACCAGCTCCCGTGCCCAGGGCTATCATCTCCATCCTTCCCTAATGGCCTGCTTTGATGTCCAAGTGTAACATGATTCCACAGTGCTGATTTCATTGATTATCATACAAATCACGCCTGGATGCTTCCTGCAATTAATCATCCTCTTGGCACATTTCTAAGAGCTCAAGAAAGATGATGTTTGGTGGTTTGTTTTTTGTTTGTTGGTTTGGTTTTTTAAAAAAAAGACAAAGATCTCAGATAGAAAAACAAAGCAAACAACCACCCCCAAACACGTGAACAACATCGGCTCAGGTTTTTTGCTGATGCTTTTTTCATAGCACAGAAAGCACCACCACCTTCCTGCTGTCAGGAGAAAGGTGTTGTTACTTCAGTGACCAAATAAATGCACGTGAAGCTCCTGACCTTGAGGAAATGTCCTTGATTTCAGGGGATAGCCAGTAACCCAACACCCGGAGAAGCAGCACATTACCCACACAATTAAAGCCTGTTAACATGAGACCCAGCCTTTCCTCCTAGATGGATATCTGGGGTTAAATGTGCTGGAAGAGCAGGAGAGCAAAGCCTGGAGCTTTCCTCCCATCCCCTGAGGTGACAGTATCTGAGGCTGGTCAGCCTCTGAGCAGGTTCCCAACCTGCAGCACCTTCTGCTGCAGCAACACATTTACTAAAGGTTTACAAGTCGTAGCCCCTCAGTTATTTATAGCCAAAGGATTCCTCTCCATAATGTTTCTTCAGAGAAGCACATGGAATTGGGCTCAATTTCCCTTCAGAGGCCTCTTGAGGGACTTGAGCACTGTATTTCAGGATGAAGCTGATGAGGTAAAGCTGTAGTCACTGTGAAGGCTCAGAGGGATCCCTGAGCTTCCACCTCCTTGAGATGCTTTGGAGTGGACACAGCTGGCTCAGAGGGATGCAGCCCACACCTCCTACCTGCAGGAGAAAGAGCTCTTGCACAAATTTTCATTAATTTTTCCCACCTCAGTGACTGGTCAGAAGTGAACAATAACCCCAAAAGTGTTCTTGAGACAGAAAAAAGCTGAACTGAAAGGAAACAAGGGGGGGGGTGTTCAAATGGTAAAGTAGGATTTATCATTTGAGGTTTCCCTGGTAAAGCTTAATCTTATTTACCAAGAAGGATTTAGCAGGTGTGATTAATTCCCTGCTCTTAAACATGAAAACATTTATCTGCCTGCTTAGACCATCCCAGTGGAGGCTCAGCTCTCTGCAACAGGTCAGAGCACACCTGTAGAAGGATGTGATCATTCTCTGGCCACGTGCAAGTCAGGGATGTGGGGGACACAAAACCTGGAAGCAATTTCTTAAGAAGTCTCTCTGCTTTCCTGCTCCTCTGGGAGACTCCTTGCTGTCACACTGTGCTGGAGGCAAAAAAGGTTAATTAGAGGGGGCTGGAAACCCAGAGGCTGAAGGGCAGATAGTTTTGTTCCTAGAGGAGGTGGACACAGGAACAGGGTTTAACCTGGGTTATTTTATAACTGAGTTTAAAGCTACTCCATGGGAATACATCCAGGGAGGGCGGTCAGTGCTGCCAGTGTTTAGCTGAGAGCTGAATTGACTCTGGAGGAGGTTTCTCATGATGCCAGAGCTGCTCTCTTGGTTCACCATAGCCAATATAGGGAGGTTCACCTCTCCCTTCCTCTGTTGCCAGCCTTTTCTCCACTGGCTGAATCTTTCTGGGAGCTGGTTCAGTTTGCCAGCCTGGCAGAAATACCCCACAAGATGGATATCCTTGCTGAGGGACACAATCTTCTTGGAGGAGGGCTGCAGCCAGGACTGCTTTTCCCCCCTGTGTCTGTTTTTCCACAGAGTCTGGTGGCTTGTTCTGCACCAAGAGTCTAATTTTTTTTTTAGTTAGTCTTCCTGCCGTCACCTCTCAACCTGTTCAGGCACACACAGCCCCTCAGTTAAATTATGTGCTGCCCTTTCAGTGCAGACCCTCCTGAACTCTCTTCAACAAGCATTGAGTTGTCATGCTCTGCACTCACAGCTTATCTGCAAAATTCCCCTCCCAGGCAGCCGGTGTTCCCCTCCCTGTGCATGCAGGAGACATGGGAGACACTTCACCAGCTCCACACCCCTGATTTCCCACCCCTGTCACCTTCTTCTCCTCCTAATCCCTCCCCAGCCCCTGTCCCTTTTCCCCACACCTGTGTTACCCCCACCTCAAGCACTTACTGTCAGGGAAGAATCTGTTTCGCCAGGTTTGGTTTAACCCAAGTGTGTAAAGCACATAAAAATAAGGGACTTACCTGCCCTTGCTCTCCGTGCTCTGCCCCGTGGTGCTGCCTCATCCACCAGCACATCCTTACCTACCTGCTTTTCCCCTTATTTTCCATTAAAAACCAAGCAGAGATTAGACCTGTGTACCATAACCTTCTCTTGCCTCATTTCTATGTAAAGCTCTTATCAGTAGCTGCTGCTGCAGATTATTCCCCCAACACAGACGAGTGGGATCGCACAGGCAGTGGGGGAACAGGCTCCCAGCAGAATCCAGGCACGGCACAGACACTCCAGGTCTTCGGAAAGCAGCCTGGTAGTACTTGGTGAACCAGATAAAGAGCAGCGTGGGGCACAGCCACAGGAGCCAGCAGAGTGCAAAGCAGCTGGAGGCTTTACAGAGCCTCTCAGAAAGGAGAAAAACCTTGAACTGTGGCGAGTTCTGACTTTGGAAGGTGCCCAGGTGGTAACGTGGGAGCAAAACCTGGGTACCCTGAATGAAACATCTCTCTTGAAAAGACAAACCCTTTGTGTGGGGTCTGTATCCCGAGATTTTTGAGTGGCCACCGTGAATTCAGGGTGAGGATGTGGAAAATCATAGAATCTGTCAGGTTGGAAAAGCCCTCTAAGATTGAGTCCAACCATTCCCCCAGCACTGCCAAGGCCACCACTAACCCATGTTCCCAAGGCCACATCCACATGGCTTTTAAATCCCTGCAGGGATGGGGACCCCACCACTGCCCTGGGCAGCTGTGCCAGTGCCTGACCATCCCTCCAGAGAAGGAATTTTCACTGGTATCCAACCTAAACCTCCACTGGCACAACTTGAGGCTGCTTCCTCTTGTCCTGTCACTTGTTCCCTGGGAGATGAGACCAGGAGAATTCTGAAGCCCCCAGCCTTGCACCCACATGTTTACAGCCCAACCAATGCCAACCCTACTCCCCATCCCTGCTGCAACACCTTCAGCACCTGGCTCTGTCGGAAAATTGGAGAAATCTCCTGCTGTAAAACAGGAATAAATGGGGAAACTGGCCAAAAAAAAACACGTGGGGATATGACTGGGTGTAATTTCAAGGCCAGGGGGTCCTTCTGCCCTTTGTGCAGCCACATCCCAGGGCAGGGTGACAGCCAGGACGGCTGTGATGGGAACAGGGATTTAAAAGTGCCAACTAAAGCTATTGCTTGGTCCAGAAAGGCTTCAGAGAGTTGCCTGGGCTGAGGCAGCTTCTCATGTAGCTGCTATTTCAGAAGACCACTAAAGGATGGGTTGCTCTACTACTGTTTTCTTAGCTGGAACCTGCTGTGGTTCATCATTTTCCTCTGGAGTCCCAGTTTTAAAGAAAAATTTGGTTTCTGTTTGGCAAAGTGAGGTGGTCTAAGCCTCAAGTCCCAGCTGAGTCACAGGAGTCAGAGGCCCCATCCTGTGTCAGGACCAGCTTTAAGGATTAATCCCCGTGGCTGCATAAAGTCCCCAGCAAAACTGCTTTGGCCCAAGTCCCTGAGGTCAGGCTCCTGTAATACCCAAGTGCTGATAAATGGTAACTCCCAAACCAAATCCTTGCTTTGCCCTTTTTCCTGCATTTATCCCACCATGTGACCCCGTGTTTTGAGCACACAGCTCCTGGTTTAAGTCACGTAATCACAGAATTGATTTTTTTTCTCGTGGCTTTCCTGAGGATACACCCCCACAGCACGTCCCAAGCCTCCAAACTGTACAAGACTCAGACAACCCATGTACTCCAAGGGTGTGATGACAGCACCTGCCTCTGAAGAAGCAGTTCTGATTTCCAGAGTTCGTGTATCCGAAGGATTCCAGCACACCCAGCCTCTCCTGACTCAGTTTGTCCCTTTTCCTCCCTGCCTGAGCACTGCAGTTCTTTCCTACCTGCCCTGAACCTGCTGTCTGGTGCCAACTGCATCCCAGTGAATGCACAGCTGTCCCAAGCTCCTTGCCCATGGACGAGGTGGGATGGATGCTCACTGCACTGTCTGCAGGGATCTGTCCCTGCACAGACACAGAGAGAACTTCCAAAAGCACCAGCAGACAACAGGGAATACTTTGGAAGCAACTCCGTGTAATCCAGCCCCACCAATCCCACTGGATTTCTGATCAGAAAGGTGTTTGGGCAGAAGGGTGTTTTGGGCCTGGATACAACCAGAAGAAACCTCAGAAAATCTCTGCGTTTCAAGGATTAGACATTTGCAGCTTAAAGAAATTTAAATCTCCCTGGAAACTATTTACCCAAGGAAACTTCCCCACAGTAATACCTTCTTTCGATGTCAAAACAGCTCGAAAATAAAAGTTTGCCAAGCTGGAGCAGGGGTGGAAGAGGGATGAAGCTGGCAAAAGATCATTAAAAAGATATTTTAAAAATGTTTTTTCCAGATCTTTGATTTTTTTATTTCCATGCTTGGAAGCATTTACTAAGCTCTTTAGCTGGTGAGCAAAAAAATGGGAAAGTCACTCCCAGGATCTGCGAGAGAAAAAGGGCTCTTTCTGTAGGTTTCAAAATGTTCCTGGGATTTTGAGGCTGGAAAAGTTTTCTGAGGGCACTTCTTCCGAAGGACTTTCCAAGGACACGCAGTATACTGCAAAAAAATCTCACAGAGAGCTACAGAATTCCTATTAAAGAGAGAGAAAAGCTATTTCCACACAGACAGAGCCAAAATATTGAAATTTGACATTTCGATAAATATATTTTTGGCCTATTTTGACAGAGTACAGAGGGCTGAGAGTACTGGGACCCCAGAGCAGCCCAATGTAAGGCAGCACCTCTGTAAAGGTCCTCTACATATTCCATTTGTCAGGTTAGAAACGAAACCATTGGAGCAGTGGCTGGTTCATTGGCAGGGAATCGCCTGCTTTGCAATTTTCCCTCCGATAAAACAACAACAACAAAAAAAAAAACCTCCAAGGAGAACACTTTCTCTTTTTTAATCATATCCAGGCCTGTTTCCTGTAATGAAGAACTCCTTTGCCAGCCCCAAGAGAGCAGTCCTTTGACTGTCACTCTCAGACAGTGAGATAAAAATCTCTATTTGCAGAAAACGACTCCGACTGCCATTTGTGGCTTGAACCGCTTCCCAATTTACTCACTTCTGGAGGCTGTTTACACTTTCAGACAGCCCAGCTCACTCATCCCTGACAAGCTCAGTTTATTGCCGTAAAAAATGCAGCTCTGTGCCAGCCTCGGGAGAGACTTCGGACCTAAGGCCACCGAGAGGCTTTGGGATCAAGTCACTCGTGTGAAAAAACGGGGGGGGAAATAAATCCTTTTTTCTGGTGAATTGCATCACTGACCAGCAGCACTAGGGCTGAACCTGAAACTGCCATTCCTTCCCTGGAAAGCTGCAGGACCCCCGGATCAGCATGGAGAGGGAGATGAAGGAAAGGAGGGAGAGGAGGGTGAGGAACACCCCTAATTTGGCTGAAGAGCAGCTGGTTTTCTTCTCGACATAATGAGCTCCTCCAGCAGACCCTCCTGCTCCGAGTCAAGGAGGTTGGAGCACACTCAGAGCAACTCAGAAGTGACACATCAACCCCTCTCATCCAATGCATCAAACTCTGAGGGCTCATTTGTTTTTTCTTGCCAATATTAAAGACAAATTTTGATTTAGACTAAGAGCCTTTCCCATCCCTGGGGAGGGATCCGTGGCAACACAAGAGAGTATTCAATTAGTTGTCTTCTCTAAATCACTCATGGAAAGGAGTTTGTCCACGTGGACAGAGCATGGATTAGCAGAGTACTATGTGGAAGGGACTGCATGGCATAATATAATAAATATAATATAAAATTTGTCCAGGAGTTGGACTTCAATGATCCGTTTGAGTTCCTTCCAACTCAGAATATTCTCTGTTTCTATATTATAGTAATTAAATATCAGTAACAATTTCAGCTTTGCATAAGTCTTTCTTACCTTAGCAATGCTGCTGAGTCACTTTTTCATCCTTCATCTTATTAGGAAAAAAAAAAAGGAAGCAGCAGGTGGTATCTGAGTAGAAACCATTTCATATTAAGCTCCATATTCAATATTTAGTCATTGTCTTTTCTTTGTCACCTTCTCCCAGTCTTCAGCACCCAAAGTGTTCAATTCAGTAGAATGGATTTTTTCTGCTTTTGCCTTTTTTTTTAAGAAAATCCCCAAAATTAAGGCATTAGCTGGTGCAGAAATAGGAAAAACCACTATCACAAAAGTCAAAAAACCATTTTGGACAATTTTTTTGTAGCTCTTTGGGTTGTTTACATTGACGGATTATTTCAGATTTCCAGGATGGAACTTCTGGTTGATGCAGAGCTGGAATTTAAATCTGCATCCCCCACCTGGAGATTATGTGTTCCAGCCACCTGCCAAGGGCCAAACATTTGGAGAATCATCATTAGAATAACAGAATCACAGAATGGTTTGGCTTGGAAGGGATCTTAACAACCATCCAGTTCCACCTCCTGCCACAGGCAGGGACACCTTCCACTACCCCAGGTTGCTCCAAGCCCTGTCCAACCTGGCCTTGGACACTTCCAGGGATCCAGAGGCAGCCACAGCTTCTCTGGGCAACCTGTGCCAGGGCCTCCCCACCCTCCCAGCCAAGAATTTCTTCCCAATATCCCATCTAACCCTGCCCTCTGTCACTTTGAAACCATTCTCCCCTCGTCCTGTCACTCCAGGCCCTTGTTCAAAGCCCCTCTCCAGCTCTCTTGGAGCCCCTTTAGGCACTGGGAGCTGTAAGGAATCAGAAAACAAACTGGAAGAAAAGACCTGGAGCTCCTGGCAGATGGCCAGCTCTCTCCAGCAGAAGTTGGGTACAGCTTTCAGTGACCTGCACACTTCTCACACAGCCAGCCAGGCATGAATGAACCTTGCTGGCAAATTCTCGGGTTTTAGGAGCCTGGATATAATGGTAGAGGGAATAAAGCACGAAGGATTTTCAAAACCCACAGGTTCCCCTGTATGCTTTTAAGAGAGAGTTCTCAACTCTTGCTTATTGCAACTGAAACAATGACCCCCCACTCCTTACCTTCCAGGAGAGTCCAGAGTGACAGAGGTAGTCATGACTTAATGGTCACGATAAAAGGGCCCATTTTAGTTCAGCTGTGACACTGATGTTCAGATAAATGATGTTCAAGGTGCTCCCAACACAGGCACAGTAATGATTCAATCAAGTAGCAATAAACAATTTTCTCTTGTAAAAATTTTTTTCACCTTTCCTAATCATAGAATCCTGGAATGGTTTGGGGTGGAAGGGACCTTAAAAGACCATCTTGTTCCAACCCCCTGCCATGGGCAGGGACACCTTCCACTAGGCCAGGTTGCTGCAGCCTGACCTTGAGCAAACGTGTATTTGTATTTTGCAGACAAAGCAAAACAATCATTAGAACATTCCCATTCAAAAGGAAATAGATAAACAACTTAACCATTTATTTGACTGCATTGTATTTAGACAACTTGTACATTTCATAACCCCACTGTTTTTGTTCTCATCAAAAAGGATAAAGGGACAGAAGAATATAATCCACTCAAAACAGCAGTCCAGTATTTTGAGATACACTTGCTCTTCTCATAGATGCCCACCCGATACCTGAACTCCAATATAGCTTGTAATGTTTATACAAGACCTGAATTTTTTCCAACACAGCACTGAGTTGTAGCAACGTCTTGCAGTGCCCTGAAAAATAGTTTGTGACGTACGATGTGACGCCAATTCCGTGATGCCTTGAAGGTGATGAACCTGATTTCTTAAAGAAAAACAACATAATGCAAACATCCAGACTGACATGTCAGCCAGTAGCAACATTTGGGCAAATTTAAATATAAAAGCAATCCACTCCTTCGTTAAGATTTGTCAATGCAAAAGGCGAGGGGGGAGAGGACTGTGTTTTAGCAACAGACAGGAGAAATAACCAACTTTTCCTTGCCCGATTCCTTCTGAAAAGCTGTTTGCAAATTCAGGACTTCCCACTTGATATCCCAATCCCAAGCAACACAGAGAACAGATCTGTTTAGTACGACCCAACACATGCAGCTCCAGTGTCTTCGGCGGTGAACTGTGTGTGACACAGCAGCGATGGCAGAACCTTTCAGGCCATGTGCCCTTTGGAAAAAGAAGGGGAGACCTGCACCTACTTCGTGCAGTATTTTCAAAACATGCACGGCAACAGCTACTTCTTACAATAAACAACCAGAATTGTATTTGAAGTTTGCTCAGGGAGGATGGTTTTGGCAGCGAGAAGCGATTTCAGTTCACTTCTAAGCCGGCTTTTGAATGTGAAGACACCCACAGCTTAAATATTAACCAATAGAAAAACTTGCCTGTCTGGCTTTTCAGATTTAAGCATCAGCAGACACACAAGACAGCCCAGTTTGGAATTTGTGATACAAGTCCAACAGATGCTTGCAAGGGATGAAACCTCCCTCATCTGTCTCCTCAGCTCAAGCCACCCAGAGCTGTCGCTACATCCTGGACCACGGCTGAGAGAAACCTGACTCGACTGATTCCTTACCAACATTTAAGTCTTAACAATGATGAAAACTCCTGAAAAGCCATCCAGAAAAACTGGCAAAGCTGAGGGATGGGGGTAATAAAAGGTTTTTATCATGTCACAAGGCAGCAGTGGCAACATACAGGCTTTATGTTGACATGTCCTGGGAGTGACAGACTCCACTTTACAACTCTTGGTTCTGGGCACCCTTTTAAATATGAGTTTTCTTTACTGAGGGGAACAAGCCTCCTCGAAAGCACAGATGGTGTCTACAAGCAGAAAACTCAGAAGGGCCAATTTCCATTAAAAATCTTTATTTTCAAATACAACTCATGATTTGTACATGGTAAGAAACGTCCATCACCATGTGCGATTGGTCTGTGCAAAAGGCGGCTTTGCTTTGAATCCAGTTTTTCCTGCACAGGGCTCTTTTTCCAAATGTTACTGGAGGTAGGGGTTCTGTTGGTTTTGTTTTTTAAGCGTACAGTAATTAGCAAAAAGGACAAAAAAAAAGAAAAAAAGAAAAAACAACCCCCGTGACTCAAACCAAACCCTAAAGGTAAAACCAAAAAAGTGTAGTAAGGCAAAGCTGAAGAGTTCGCTCGACTCCAGAGGATTCACTGAGAGTTCATCCTTTCCATCCCTGCACGGGCCATTTCCTTAAGAGTTGGAATCCATGATCCTTGTGGGTCCCTTCCAACTCAGAATATCCTGTGGTATCTGGGATTACAGAGGTGTTTCTGTAAGTCAACTAATACCTTGGGAAAAAAAAACCCCAAGAAAACAACCCGACCCAACTGATTCATAGAGCTGGGCTGTGGAATCACATGGAACAAGAAAGCCTCGACACCTAATTACTGAAAAAAACTGATGGGTGTTATAAAACTTCTGTGAGCCCAATTAAAGAGAGGGGGGGAAAAAAAATAGAGAAAAAACAGAGCAAGAGCAAATGGGAGAAAGAGAGAAAGGGAGACAGAATTCCTTCCCCGCTGCTTTGATTTTGGAGGGGAAAAAAATCCCCCAATAATTTAGCTCATGTAAGTTTAGAGAAAATGAGAGCAGCTAAAAATGCATACGATACACCTTGAAATTTATTTCCAAGACCAAGAACCAAAGATTGAAGCATTTTAGAACACTGAAGCAAAGCAATCTGAAAAGAAAAAAAAAATTTGTTCCGACTATCTTAAAATAGCTGTTTTTCAGAGCTTCTAGCAATAATTTCGATTAAATAAAAATCATACCAATTTACATTAATTTTCTATATCTTCTTTTAAAAGTCCCTCACTCTTTTAATGAAAAAAGTGCATCCAAACCCAGCAGAGACTCACTGGTGCCATCAAGTTCTCTTTTAGCAGCTACCCAAGGTTTTCAAAATAGCTCACACTTCTTGCTAGAAGAAGGGCCTTCCAAACCCTCGACTGGGAGAAGTATCCAAATTATAAAAATCTGAAATAATTTATTATCAAATCCAGAATTTAAATAAAAGCAAAATTTGTTGGTTTTTTTTTTTCCTTGCAAAGACAATTGAAGAAAGCAAAAGAATAAAAGCATGCATTCCAAACTTAGAGGTGAAGACAAATATACTTATCTATACAGGCACTGGCAGACGCAATTTAATGGTTACTGTTACTCGTTGTAACACACACCCCACCCTACAATACATGTTTTCATTCACTAATCACTGAGGTACCAATATTTAAGAATGGAAAAAAATTCAATATTGAAAAATAAAACCTAAAATTGAAGCCTTTCTTTTTTTTTTTTTCTTCTTCTTCCCCAGAAAACTATGGCAATTTCAGTATGAAATGTTAGTATGCTTATAGAATTTTACAATCTACGTTGGCTTTTTTTTGTGTGTGTGTGTGGTTTGTGGGGTTTTTGTTTGGGTTTTTTTTTTGTTTTTTTTTTTGAATTTTCTGGAACCAAAAGTGGCTTTCCCATACAGGTTCTGTGTATGTCAAGACAGTCAGTAATTGCAAATGAATGAACATTATCTTGGCTATCAACTGGCACATCTCTGGCTGGTACCAAAAGGACTCGGGAGTCGGAAAGAACCGGCTTTAATTCGGAACAAACGCGCCATGCCAAAGTGCAACGAAAATGTGCGACACTCAATGGGACACTGACAGGTTTTTGTTTTTTTTTTTTTTTTTTTTAAGAGCTGCATGGGAATCACTAAGTCCACCTGCAAAGCAATTTTGGGAACAAATTGCTTGGCATGCAAAGGCCGACTCTGCGCTGCCGGGGCCGGCGGTCGCTCCCGTGGGATGGGCTCTCCTAACGCAGCCATAGTTTCAGACGCAGTGCATCAACTCCGTTTAAATAGTATCTGAACAGCCTCTTGTCTCGCACAAAACCAAGGTTTTCATAAAGTTTCAAAGCAGACTTATTTGTGATTTCTGTTTCCAATACGACCTTGAAGGGGAAAGAAAGAAAAAAAAAGGAAGAAAAGGAGCAGCGTTAGCTGAGTAGGTCGTGTTAGTTCAGTAAGCAAATGCAAATATACGACTACTGAACCCATTTCAAAGGTTTTATTTAAAGGTACCTTTATGAGCAATGAGTGGAATTGATTCCTTCTTACACTCTTACTTAATGAAGCAATATTTCCACATTAAGCTTCCCATCCCCACACTGGAGCTTCCCACATTTTAAAAAAACAGCAGTTAAACAACAACTGTAATTGTAAACAACATGTCGAGATTTTAGTTCTTGGCTGCAAACAGAGTTTCAGTTCACCACCTAATAATTGGGGTAAAGAACACCATCAACAAATAAATCCCAAACAACCTCCATCTCCCAACATTCCCCCTCTCAAAAAAAACCCACCCAAAATCCAAGCAACCACAGGTGAAGGTCCAAAACGTACTCTGAATGAGCAACTGAACCTCTGCACGTTACAAAAACTTGGCATAGGAGGATTTGTTTATTTATTTAATATCTTTGACCTCTAAATCGTTAGATTTAGATAAAAGCTTCATATTGATACCAGCTGTCAGATCCAATGTTTGCAAGGAGTACTGGCTCTCAACACAAGTATCACAGAATGGTCTGTGTTGGAAGGGACCTTAAAGATCATCCCATTCCAACCCCCTACCACAGGCAGGGACACCTTCACTAGACCAGGTTGCTCAGGGTCCCATCCAACCTGGGTACCAACAAATACCCCAAACAAATCAGAGTGCACACCAGGAAGAAAGAGCATCTTTTCCCATCTTTTTCCACCCCGTGTTGTGAGATCCCAGTTGCAAGAACATCTGTCAGTAATAACTCAGACCAAAACCAAGTAGAAGTGTAGCCCAAATTAAGCAAAGACCTGAAATTGCCCCAGAAGTCTCAAATGCAGGTAAAAACTACACTGGCATTAACAAGAAGTTATTTAATAAACTCAAGTATCTCCCTCTGAATTTTCTCCCTCTTTCCTTCACGTGCACTGGACAGAGCTCTGCCACAACTAGTGATCCCAAACCCACTCCACATAATAAAAACTTGCTCTGCCTCTTTACTGCTGTCCTCCAGCTCATCTCTTTAAGGATTCTGCTCCTAAGGACAGGTCCTGGTTGCACAAGAACACAGGTTGAACTAATAATGTGACTCAATTCCATACATCCCCATGGCAATGAACATCCACACATTAAACAGGAGCTGATGGTCACTGTGGAAGGAGCACAGAATGGAAATACAGGACCACAATTTCAGCCTGGATTAAGTCAATCTGCTTTCTGGCCTCTGTGTCCCCCACTGCCTCCAGGCACACATTCCCATTCCCCCTCATGTCTCCTGCCAGCTCTCCAGGCTGGTTGCTGAGCTCCTTCCAAAGCCACCTGGCACAAAACCTTTCCTTTTTCTCTCCATGGGGTTTGTTTCCTGCAGCCTGAGGAGCAGCTACACCGGTGTGAAAGAGGGAGGCAGGCAGTGCCTGCACTGGTCACCTCCACTGAGATTTGAAAATCCATTTGATGTATATATTTGACTCAAGTTTCAAGCCGCTCTAACCACATTCCAATGGATTATTCCACCTGTGCTGCTCAGTCTGAGGATGTTGAAAGAACAATAAACAACCCACTGAACAATGTAAGACTTGGCAGTAGTTCGTTTTACAAAAAGGAACTAGAGTCACACATTAAAATATTAATCATCAGAGTTCTTAAATTACAGCAGGGCAGAGTTGTACACTTAAGACAACCTAATTCAATTCTTAGTCTTGTGGCAAGAATTAGAGATTGAATTTCTCTAGCTGGTACTTCACAGAGCACTACTATCAAGTCTTGTGACCTGATGGAGTACTCAACATCCTTATCCATTACAGTGGATAATAACTATTCATTTATAACTAATAATGGAAGCACAATAATTTTCCTGGAGAGTGCTATTTTCTACACATTGTACGGCTCCTTAATTCAAATTAAAAACAGAATATTAATGCCAGAGAGGAAATCTGACCCATGTAAATCCACCATGCAGAGGATTATTGGAATTCTTAGCTACAAATGGCATTCTCTCCCCAAAGTTTAGTAACCTGGCACAGTGATATAACAAATCTCTATTCAACTGCAAGCTCCAACACCTTGCAATGCTAAAACCCTTCCAACACTGCAGGTGATTGAACTGAAGGGAGTGGTTAAATGTTGAAATACAGGTTTGTTGGAATCCCACTACCTGAGTGAATGCTCATCTTGAAAGCAAATGCAGGAGATTTGCTCTGGTATTTCTAAGGAAATCTCAGCACAATGAAAAGCAATTCCCTGACCTCAACATGCTGCAGCTAAAGACAGGTTTCTATTACCTAAACGGGAAACACGGGCATATTTTATTCAAATTTCATTAGCTTTGTTTGGTGAAGAATGCACCTCTTCCTGTGTGAGATTTTCAATCAAGCTCCAAACCCTCAATCACTACATTTATTTCTGCTCTTCTGGGGTCGATTCTGTTGTACTCATAAGCCTGTTAAATCTCTGATAGCACAATCACATCCCCCCCTGGAGAGCAGCAAAGGATTGCATTTAACAGCATTTTCTGCTCAAGTTGCAGCTTTCTGAAGGTTGTTACTTTCTCTTTTATCTTAAATTTCATAAACCTTTTAGCTCAACTATCTAATTTTAACTGGGTTTAGAAGCAAGAAATGTTCTATACTGAGAGTGGAGTGCAATGTTTCTTGCTACTACACTTTCATAGCTTGAATTTATTCCTAAGCTGAAGATAATTGGAGTGGTGAAGCTTTCTTGCTTCTTCAGTTCAAACTCTGAATGAATTTAAGTTTAAAAACCAAGGCATGGAAAGGATACAGCCAAACCAAATAAGCAAATGAAGGAAGTGCTCCCAGCACTCCCTATTCTTACTTTCAAGTCTGACATATCATCAGACTCAAGTTATGGGGGCTTGTCCAGTGTCCTTAATCAATTTAAAACTGCCTTAACTTTTAAAGAAAGGCAGTACCCAAAATACAACACTTCATACCTTAGACGATTTATAGATTAAGGAAAAACTAAAATATTAATAATGTAATGATTTTAAATAGGATTCTATAAAAATACACATTTAATTTTTACTAGTGTGGTACTGAATTAGAAAGACACCAGTGTCAACATATCACTGGTGTGGTCAAAAAAAGTCACTTCAAATCAACCTAAAGTTTCCATAGGAATTCAGAATTCCTTTTCATGCTCTACATTTTGCTTAAAAAAAACCAAACAAAAAGCTTTTAGGAGTCCCACTTACAAGGGTCTTACTTTTTATTAGTTAGCAGTTGCATGGTACATTATTTCAGTAATATGAGGTGAGTGAATTGTATGCAGATTAGTCTGTCATTTGTTACAGATGGAAAACCTACATATGAATGAACAACTCCTCCTTTCTAATTGTAATTAAGGGATGTAACAATTCCACAGGAAGCTCTTCAGCAGCACAATTTTGGAAAATTGCCTGTCAGTAAAAAACTAAGGAAATGTACAAAAAGCAGGCAGACAGCACCTTGCTGCAGTCAACATACACTTTCCCTTTTTTAAACTGGGAGAAAAATCTTTTCACAGCTTTGGGGCTGGGGGTGAAACTATTCCCCTTCACCTGATTGACTTCCATAGTTCACCTTTCCTAAGCAACCAGCCTGTGGTTATCCTAAATCACTGTGGCCTGTTGGAAACTCAGGGTGTTGGGAGTTCACTACCCCAAATATTAGAAATCATTAACATCAAATGCCCGAGAAAATCACAAAGGCAAAAAAAAAAATAATAAAACCCAAAGATCCCTAAGTTTTGTTTGTAATGTTATATCCAGACACTCCAGCTCGAAGCAGGCTGCACTTTCTTCAGGCTTGAAGGTTATTTCTAGTTCACCCACCCACCCCCAACCTCAGATCACTTCCCTGGTTTCTATTCTAATGTAGGCCAGGGGCAGCTCCATGGGCAGCTCCTCCCCTCCACACGGATTCCATTCCAGCCAATTCACCTCCTCACTTACTCACCCCACTCAGAGAAACCACCCCTGTGCAAGGATATTGCCTCAGCTTTGAGGGATGGAGCCCAGCACAAACTGCCTCTCAGGCACTGCCTGACCACAGCAGCTCACACTGTAAATCACTTGTTCCACAGGCCTGCCTTAGTTTATTCCCAGTAAAATTGCTTACAGGAAGAAAAAAAAAAAACAACCAAATGTCCTTAATTGCTAAAATATTGGAATATCACTAAAATATTTGAAATGACAAATCACTACTGATGTGTGGCAAGATTTTCATCCGTGGTGTTGTATAAATCCTTAATTTTTTCAGGACTCAATGGTGATACCTCAAAAGTCCAATTTATGATACTCTGAAGAGTAACACACTGAACATTTATCAGATTCTACACCATAAGTTATTAAAGTTGAGTCTATTTACTGCATCTATTCCATAATTAGATTGAAGGGAAGAGTTTCCAAGCAGCCTTTGGAAATCTTTCATGACACCCACAGCTGCATATTTATGTTTTTAATCCTATTCCAAGCAGGTTTTAGAAAATAGCTTTTTTATTTTGAACTCCAGTTCATCTTATCTCAAGTAGCAGCATCTTTTTATTTCCACCATGCTTCTGATTTCATTAAAAGATGTAAGAAAATACCTTAAGAGCAGCAGGGATGATTAAACTATTTACACACCTCACAGAGACAAATTACTGTGATGCACAACTTCATGTTTGATCAGCTTTAAGCATCAATTAGCTAGAAACTGAACTCCTGAAAATTGTTGTAAAAAATGGTGAGGGCAAGAGTTGGACAGAGATTTTTAATGGGTGGCTTGTTGGATTTTTCAGATTGTGGTCATGACTGAAAACTCAAGTGGTACAAGCAACCACCACCATTATTTTGCACTATGTGTATGTGGAGGAAGCCCATACTTGGTGGCAAATTTAAAAAAAACCATGAAAACATTGGCTGTTTGGCTGTGGATAACCTGTATGTGGAAAAGAACACAGATATAATAAATCAGTGTGGATGTGCCTCTGTTGGTGGTGTAGAACATCAATAAAATCCTCTGCCTGCACTCCACGCTCCAAAATTGAGTTCCAAATTCTGCACCAGCACAAGACTCAGCTGATGCAGAAGCCCCCAAAAAGCAGGACATGAGTTTGGAATCGTCTTCCCACAAACAGGGTTACAGATTCCAAACTGGAAGTGAACCATGACTGCACCCACAGCACACACTTCAAGGAGTTTGAATTGTAGGGCCTTCAATTAAAGGGAACATGAACAGTATCTGAGAAATGCCCTCTGCCCCTAATCCAGAGCATTTATACAGCACCAGAGATGAAAATCTGTGACTAAGACTTAATGAGGCCTCACTGTAGACCAGCCTGCAACCCTTAGCACATTTACTGTATTTTTATGAAGATAAAAGCAGCTTAGAAATGAAGGTACATGAGAAGTAGCACACACAAATTCAGAAATCAGACAGTAATTACTGCAACTCAGAGCTTGAGCAGAAACAGCCAGTTCTACTCCTGACTCTCTAACAACAGTGGGCAATTCACTTCTCTGCATCTCAATATTCCAGCTGTGATGTGGACACTAGTCCTCAGTTATTTAGCCATTTTTTTAAATCTTGAATGCTCTAGCAGCAGCAAATCAACTCAAAACCACAGTGGAAAGCAACGGGGAAAACAAGCAAACCAACCTTTTTTTGATTAGTTCTCTGTAGTAAGTAGTAAAAGAGGTTACAGCAAGTGTTACATAGCATGAGAGAAGCAACAAGCCAAAACAAAGAACTTTAAAGAATTACAGGCTGAACTGTATTGCCCCAGCACGACATCAATTAGACAGGGGGGGGGGGAAAAGACACCAGTAAGTAGAGTCATGAAGGAATCTGAGGGGAAGAAAAATAACCACGATGAATGAAGTCAGAACACATCCAGGGATGCTACAAGAGGCAACAAGTGGAAAAACAAACAGGAGTATGTGCCCAGAAGTCCTGTGACACAAACTGTAGCTTTGCATAAGAAACTTCACCACAGGGCAGGGGGACAATTGAGGGAGCAGTTGAAAGGAGATAACAGAGAGATCAAAGGCTCCTTAACTGTGACACACTGAAACGACCCAGGGTGAGCACTTGTCAGGAACAAGGCAACAATTGCATTGTGCCCAGGAGATGGGAGTCAAAGGGACAGATAACCTGATTAAGGAGGATGGATGTAGGGAGAGCTCCTCACAAGTTAAACATGGTGCATAGAGACAGACAGTTTCTTTATATATATATAGAGAGAGAGAAAAAGAGTAGGGACTGTAATGTGGTAAAAGACTAACAACATTTAGGCCAGAGAAAGTTTGACAGTCGCTTTCCTTCCAAGTTTTTGTTGACATGCTAAATCACTCCAGCTCTGTTTGTGCTACCTAATAAGCTGTGCAGTGTCAGAACAGGCTGATGACTGATCAAGCCACACCGCAGCACCACAGCACACACTGTTCCAGGGGCAGGGCTACACACAGCACCACCTTACACTGCTCAGCAGCTCCTTACACTGCAGCCCGTGGAGGAAAATGTGCCTGGGAGGGAAGGCTGAGGCAGCTTCGCAAAGTAAAACAAAACCTGAAACGCTGAATTCCAGCACTTATGATAAATTTAGAAAATCCATCTCCTATTTGCGCCATTTCTTTTTTCTTTTATTCTGAGGAACTTCTTACCAAGTTTGCCACCTTTTATTATAAAGAACTCCTTACCATTTCTCACCTAAAAAAAGTCCTGTGGAAGAAAAACCTGTGAAACCAATCCACACATAGAGGAATGCAAACCATTTACATTATGAAAGTTTTTGATTTAGAAAAATCTTACCTCGTCACAATCTCCTTCAACCATAGCATAAATAGCTTTCTTAACCAAGTTTGTACCTGAAATACAGATTTCAGTAAGTGTCAGAGTTGCAGTGCAAAAAAAAAATGCTGGTTTATATATGACTGTGTGCTACCTACATGACATGACACCTGGGGAAGGCAGGGAGGAAAATAAGAACACAAGAAGTTGCAGTCAAGCTGCAGCCTCGAGTCTGAACAATAAAATAATCCTTGAAGTTATCCAGAGACTCAGCTTAAGTGCAAGATTCTTCTAACACGAGGATATTAGAAACAGGCTGCTATGCTTAACACAGTGTTATATATAGCCTTCCAAGATGTGATTCATTCCTTTTTGTTGCATTTAAAGGCAAAATCTGCTGGCGTGCAGTTGAAGGACATTCATCTTCCAAGGGAATTTCCTCTTACTAAAACAAATACTTCTATTAGTAACAGAACTTATGAAACCACTTTTCTTGTGGCTCACTCCCCTCTGGATTTGCTAGGATCTAATAATACTGTTGAAGCCCATCCCTTCCCCTCAGTCAAGCATTAATTTAATTTTTTTATCATTATTTTTCATCTATTTCACAACAGTTCTACAGATGTAATATCCCTACCTGTCTGTAGAATTGGGGTGAAATTGAAAGTTGATTTCAAAGTTATTAGTAGAAAAAACTGCTGTTCAATGAAATTGCATAAATCTCACTTCCATAAGAAGGCTAAGGAAAAGGAAAAAAAACCCCAAGGAATCTAGGGAATGTTGGAAAGTATTCTCAAAACTTTAATCAATTAAGATTTTTCATTGAACATATGATAAAACTGTACTACATTTAAAGCAGATCTTCAGATTAGCAGCACACTTTGAGAAACAGCAAGGTGGCAAATGTAGGAAAAAGTCAACATATATAATGCTAAAGTAAGCAAGGTTTTAAAGATAAATTCTATTTATACAATTCTAACATAACCAACTGACTAAAGGGAGGGAAAAATCTTGCAGAGATCTTCATCATAACAGCATTAGCTCTTATTTACTTATGAATCCAAGCACCTGCAATTAAATTATGGCAGACTCCTTCATGACTCAGCTAAAAGCAAAGGAGAGACAGTGATTCCTCAGTATCCTTCTCCCTCTGCTCCACTACAGAAACCAACAATGGCTTTTGAATTTGCACTGGAGAGAAAAAAAACCTGTACACGCTTGAACAGTCATGAAAATACATATACTGCAAGTTTCTTGAAGGTTATTTTTTGAAGAGAGCAAACACAGTGGTACATTCTGCAATGTATCACTGTATTTTTCAATTGGAAGTAATTTTCTGTCCTTAATCACAGAAGTATGAGCTGTTCAGTGTACATGAGTGGTGAAGCACATTTTAAGCTTTAAAGCTGACGTCCGTGTTTTAAGTTAAAAACATGTTCCAAAATGTAATTTCACAATAACCAGCACAAAAAAATTAAGTTCCATAAGAACAAATCTTTAATTAAGCCAACCTGGATAACTGGTGTCAGAATGAAAATCCCTTCATCGGGGCAAAACTGATTAATGAGGGAGGGCAAACTCCCTGCCAAGAGTGATTTCTTTACCATGGAACTCCCCAACAGAACAGATCTCCATTTCAATCATGCAAGTAACAATACACAGCTATTTTTCTTCACTTATTAATGCAATAATGAGCTCCATACAATTCTCCCCAACGGGCAATATATGCATAATTTATAGGGAGAAGCCAGGGAATAAGTTCACTGAAAAGAAGAGCCTGAACACAACATGGAAATACAGTGATGAGGGCACACATAAAAACACAAAGCAATTCCCACTGGTGTTACTTGACAGGGGTAATAGGCAGAGGTCAGGGGCTGCTGCCTGCCTCTCTTTTTAGCTTTATCATATCCCAGGTGTGAACCTCAAAGGGCATCTCAGGTTATTTTAACAAAATCAGAGAGGCCACGGGGGAGCTCGTGCGGTTGAGTAAGTCGGGGATGACAGACAGACAAACCACCAGTTCAGCTCAAATCTTCGTGACAGCTACAGTTATCCCAAAGACAGGATTTGAATAAGAACAAAAAAAAAAGGCTTTTTTCTTACCAATTCCTTTTCTTCTGTATTTGGAATCCACTGCTAACATGGCTATATAACCTCTGCGGAACATCTTTTTGTGCATATCCAGCTTGCAGACGATGGCACCTACACACTCCTCCCCTACCATGGCCTTAAAGACAAACAGACATTCTCAGTTTGGCATCTCCAGTGCCACCAAAAGCAGCAAACCAAGTTCATTTTTTTAAGTGAAACAGCCACAAAAAACTCATTTCTATAAAAAGGCTACGAAAAGATAGCGAAATGAATTTTAGAAATATCTCAAAAAATATTAATATCAGTAAAAGACTTTTATTTCTTTATTACATTCCAGTAAACTTAAAATTAACAACCAGTGAATTGTCCTGGAGAGAACCACATTTCACAAAGTCTACAGGCAAGAACATGTGTGATTGAAAGGGGAAATAAATAAAATAAAATACCAGGTTAAAGCATAAATCACCCTTTCACATGGGCTTCTGCAGAGGGGGAAAAAAGTCCATTCCTATTTTATACTGATCTGAATTTTCCTGTATGAGGGCTGTGGTAGATAACATGCTTAATTTTTGTCTGGTTTTAATGTCAAGGCCACAAAGGATCGGGGAAAAGTGTTGCTGCATTTAATCTTTGGAAAGGGTAGTTTTCAGTCATCTGACACCAGAGGACAAACAAAAAAGCACAGTTAATTTCACACACTTTTAACTATTCAGAGGTTTCATTTGTTAAGAGCTGTGCACTGGCAGTTAATCCCAATGGCATTGTCTCAGGATCTGTGGTCAAGGAGATGTAGTCACTCTGAAATATCAAGAAAAACCCCAAAAAGAAAAGAACCCAAACACTATCCAAGCACTTGCCCTGTGTTCAGCAGAATTTTACCATGAAATAGAAAAAGAAAAACTGAGTGATGAGCACGAGGGATTAATGACATTATAACCTGCAGCAGTAACACCGAGCAATGCTCAGAGCAGGACAGCATCCAAGGGGAGGAGGAATTCCTGGGCACTCAGAAAAGATGGGCAGACATAAAAAGAAACTCCTAACTGTACACAGGGGTGTCTAAAGGGATGCACAGACAGACCTGTGTCTGCAGGGGGAACCAGCCTTGGGCTCAAGTGCAGCAGCTAAACCGGGACTACAGCACATGATTGGCACAAGCATGTGCTGGCACAGAGTCTGGATAATTCAAGTTTACAAGTGTAACACAAGCCAAATAAAAAACACTTGCTAGAGCCAGTGTTGCCAGGGCTCAGAGCAGCCCACCTGTGAACCCAGAGCTCCTAAGTCTAAACTGTATAGTCTCCAAACACCTGAACCTTTTTGTACACAGCTTTGTGGGGTGAAACTCCCACAGACAGAAGGTTCCTTCATGCAGGTTGTCCTGCAGGCTCACACACACAGGCTCTTCACCCCAAAAAGAATAATGTCTTGGAGCATCTCCACCTGGATGGTGGGTTATTAACCAAGTTAGCAACTAGGAACTGTATCAAAGGTGAAATGAAGCAGCCCAAAAATGTACAAGCTGCAGTTCCAAAGCCCTATGATACAGCATGATCTTAACTCCATTTCTAATAGAGCTGAAGCAAATATAATTATCGCTAAGTTTTTATTTGGCAGGAAAACACGTTTTTAGCAGTATCCAAGAACAACCCTGAGCAATCTAACAAGTGATTGTTTAAAACAACAAACAAAAGCTGTAGCATGATCTAACTGGACTGAAATACCCTAAGCAGCCCTTCATTTGTTCCAAAACACAGTTTATTCCACAGAAAAGAGAAGCTGTACTTATACTAGAACTGTGTATGCAAAGTTTCAGCTCAAGGCAAGTTCTGTATCTCGGCTCAGACCTGAGAAAACCAGGGAGTTAAATAAAGAGTATCTTCAGCCAGACTGCTCAGAACATTGCTATAATTATGCAGACTACCTAGATGTAATCTTATACCTCACCAAAAAAAAAAAAAAAAAGCACACCACAAACCAGCATGTTATAGTTATGCTTTGCCCTCAAGTGAACACGTGCAAACTGTTGATCCTGACAGTTACGTGGAGAATTTTTAAGATTTTTTTTCTTTTTACACACTTCAAGAGTAGTGACAATCTGGACACTCTGCATATCTGTGTTCTTGCTTGTTTAGGGCACTTTTCAGGAACGTTCTGTTCATGAATCATATATTTAAAATGCTAAATGAACAGCAAAGAACTTTGGTTTAGTAATCAAAGAAGCAAATACCCACTGGTTTTACCACTGCTGCCAGAGAGCTGAATAAAGAATGACTTTGTTACCAGTTCCCCAAACACTTCAACCTATTTCTCTGTCTTCAGGCAGGTAAATCTGGCAGTAAATCTATGGCTGTTCCACCCACAGAGGGAGTGCTGCATTTCCACCTCAATTTGAGGGGGTTTTTTTGTTGCCTTCTCTCTCCTTTCTCCTTCTCTCCAACCTTCTGCAGAGCTGGAAATGAACCTCAACTGTGATGTGAAGCTTCGTAATTAATTTCCTGAGGAAAGTTAAACTGTGTAAATAAAAAAAAACCAGACTGAAATAGGGAGAGTGAGAAGGAGAGAAAAAAAGTAGCTCCCACACAACACCATTTATGAAGAGATAACCATGGGCCAAATTTTCTTTTCACGTATGAGAGGAGTTCTAAATGTAAGAGTTCCTACGAACAGCATCGAGCCCAAGTCACTATTATATATCATAAAACCCACAGAGTACTATAACATCTACTTCAATCCTAAATTATTAGTAGCAGGATTAACATACATGAATCCAAATCCAGTATTTGCATCAACTTTGTGCCTATGAATAAGTTTAAATGTTTAAAACAAACTAGATTTTAATATACTGGAAGAGTTAGTACAGAAACGTCTGTAAATCAGCAAGAACATAACTTGTCACAAAATCAATCAATTTGTACTAATTTCATTAGCAAAGATGGCATTAAGTCTTTCAAACTCAGAGTATGCATTTAATACCCAGATCCTGGGACTTCTGTTCCTATTTAAAGAAGATTAAAACAAGCAACTGGCCCCAAATGGGAAGTATTTTAAATACTTTACAACTCAAACACGGTAGAACCTGCACTACTGCACCACATTTTCCTTTCACACCTGCACCAAAATCCATCCCTAAGTATCCCAGACATAGCTCTGTAAGGACTGGCTTACATTTAGGGATCATGTTACTGAATGCCATTAGAGGATACATTCAGGCTAATGGATTTAACCCCGGGTCTGGCACTTCAGGCAGAGCTCTTCCCGAAACTGGGCAAATAACTCCATCCCTCTGCTCCCACTCCACAAAACTGGAAACCAGTAATTTCCTCCTCCCATGCAAGGGACTCCTTCTCCCACTGCTGGAATAACCACACTGGCTCCTGTTCCCTGCTCAGGTGCTGCAGTGACTGGAGTTTTCACAAAGCCACCAGCAGCCTGTATCTTAAACCATGATCACTCCTAAAAACAAACTGGAATACAGAGTTTGCAAACTGGGAATGAATCCTATAAAACTTCTCCCTACATCTGCCACGTCTGACTTCTCAGACACCCTCCCAACTTTTCCAGTTTTCCTTTCATGCCCCAGGTTTTCCACGACTGAAAAACAGGGATGGCGCCTCACCAGTCTTAATTTCAACACTAAGTACACTGGGACTCTCAAATAAAATCCAATTTAAAGAAAAAAAATGCAAAGCATTAACATAAAACAAGATCTTAACTGCAGTCATTTAGGATTTGCAACACATCTAAAACCACTTACATGGAATTAATAGGTTATTTTTAAACTTGTGAAAGTTTAAATTATAAATGCTGCTATAGCTGGTGGTAAAGCTAAGAATCCAATAAAAGCACAGATTTTCCAGATTTTTCTTAAAAGGCAGCTGAATGGTGCAGTGAATTACAGGAGAGGTTACAGCACTCAGCCAGAGCTCAGCTTTTATTACATCCTGCCTTATCCAAACTCTGGCACAGAGCAAGGTTTCCTAAGCTCACCTCTCCCACGCTGAAGGATTTGGAGAACAATTTTCTGAAATATTTAATATACCAGTTTTAAATACAGGTTTGAGAACTTTCACACTGCTAAGACTAGAAGCTGCAAAATAAACCCACTTTAAAAGGAAGCTACAACTTTGAAAGTGCATTTACAATCATTGTGGGGACAAAGATGTGGTGACGCTTAAAAATACTCCAAGTGAAAGACAAGATCCCCCTTTCCCCTGTCAGTTTTTGGCAGAGGACTGGTTATCATGGGTAATTTGAAAATCAACTGGGCTGACAGAGCTCCTGGGAATAAGTAAAAACCAGGTATTTACAGAGCACCCACACCTAACACACAGTGCAAACCTGCTCTCCCAAAGACAGGTGAAACCTGAGTTTAAACAGACAGTTGGAGGTTCTCAGAATCACAGAATGGTTTGGGATGGGAGAGGCCTTAAAGACCATCTAGTTCCAAATCCCTGCCATGGACAGGGACACCTTCCACTAGAGATTTATAGAAGAGAAAGTTATTAACTTGCAACAGCTCAGTTGCTGCAGTGCTAGCCCTGAAGTCAAGAAAAGTTACCCAGGCAAATCTGACATTAAAATTAACAGGGTTTTAAGATTCCCAGTATCTCCATGTCCTTTTAAAGTGGAATATGAACTTCTTTGAGTGTACAGTTAGGAAGTGGTTTGATCCAGCACACTGATGACCAATTAGCACTGGTCCTGTGCCTTTCCCCCCCAGCTGTGCATCCTCACCTCTTCTCCTGCTCCAGGGCCTGGGACATCCTACATTAATATATTTGGAGCTCTAAACCCAGAGAACATGACCCTAAAACATATATAAACATACACACTTATAAAAATATTGTGGTGGGAGGGCTATCTTGGCTTCCCAAATCAGAGAAACACAAGGGCTAGCACAAGCCAGGAAGAGGGAGTTGAACAGAAAGGAAAACATGTGGCACTTTGGGTTGCACCAGCCACTAAAGCAATATTGCAACTTGCTGAGTTTTGGCTTGGCCTTTAGAAGTTTCCAACCCAGGAGATAAAAATCACCAGGAATAAAGTTAATAATGCCCCCAGAAAATAGGTTTGCATTGTCACGATAGGAAAATGATGGTCCACTGCATAAAACATCAGCAAGGGCCAAATGCTGATTATTTCTGGAAAACACACATCCCATCTCCAATCTCAGTGGATTTGTACTTTCCCCTCACAGGGAGGGAAAAGGAAAGGTGCCCATGGAACACAATGAAGACAGGTGAGGATGTACTGGAAGATTTTAAAAATGGTGATGGTGAAATTCAGCAAAAGAATTGACTGAACCCTTACAGATCTTTTTTCAAATACAATCAAATCACAGGCCAAGCCCTTTTCCCAAGACAATCAAAACCCAACTAAAACCTGAAGCCAGAAGAGAGTGAGGCCACAAGGCATTAAAGACAAATGATTCTGTGAGATCAGGCACTAAGCTTCTCGTTCACTATCCTGACACTCCTCCTGGTAATTGGAATATGCAGTCCCTGACTGAAGATAAATATTTTAAAGGGACTTAGCAGTAGTTCAGGAATCCATTAACTGCAGGGGCAAGTTAAATATTATAGAAGATAAAGTCTTCAAGAAAACCTCTAAAAAACAAACCTTAAAAACACTAAAACCAGTCACAAAACACCTCCATGAAACTTGACTCAGCAAACTGCAAGACTTTCCAATTATTAAGCAGATGACAATTTGCAAGTTTTAGACACTCACAGCCATATATTCTTCTCTACAGTTTTATGTACTTTACATTGTGCCCATCTTTCTAAAAAGAATGGCAAATACACTGAGTTCAGGAAAAGTTTTGTTGACTCTTTGAGGCTGTCAAAAAGATGAAACTGTCACTACAAAACAAGCTGAAGACACTTTCTCTTCCTTGAGTGATATCTCATTCTTTGAATGCACTTATTAGAAATCATCTGTTTTAGTGCTCTGTCAAACAACTTGTCATTGCTCTTTTCATAACAAAATTCTTCAGTTATTCCCTGACAAAAAAAACCCCATAATGATTTAAAATCTAAACAAGTGCACTGTGATCTCAGAGTATCCAACATTGCCAGTGATACACTTGATGCTCCAAGTGTGGACTTTTGCAGCTCAGGAGCATTTTTCTCTCAGTAAGAGGTAAATCAGTCACACACAGAGCTCAGTGCTTGAAAAGCACCACTGTGCTCTGCTCAGCATCCTTCTAATGGCAAACATGACTTTGCATCCAACAATGCTCTCCAATATTTTCATATTCTGTTGTGTTCCAGAAGGTAATGCTTTGCTCAACTTCCTATAAGCCTACTGTGTTCCCTCTGCAGGGTTTTAAGAAGCACAACTCTGAAAATCCTCCTATAAATCATACAAATCCTCCTATAAATTATACCAGATCCTAAACCAAGAACATTCAGGAAGTTTAGGGCCAGATGGGCTCCATTAACCTCACCTCCTCTACTCGCTCTATCAAAATTTCACAGAGATACCCCTGAACTGGAGGGTGTCCTGGCTCTGGGTAAACCAGACCTTTCAGAGAGGTGTCCAGCCTTGATTAAAACATCAAGGGCTAAGAATTCATCATTTACCTTACCAAGGAAGTGCCACACACTCCCCAAAACGTTCTGTTGTGCAGATGTAAGTGTACATATGAGTAAATCAAACACAGCTAAGCTCTTCCTATGCCCAGACACCCCTCAGGCCAACTTATGCTCACTTTCTTACCCTTGTGGATGAATTATCATCCTAAAAGCAGCTGAGACACAAGAAGTGCTAAACGTTTAGGAAGGCAGAGGGAGGGGCAGCTAAACCAATCTTTCAGTAGTGCAGCAGGAAGAACGTAAAACTAAATAGATTGTTAGTACAGGGAGACAATCTGAGCAACACGAGGATTTCTGTGAGCACTATCACACCTGTAAAAGCAACACAGCTGGACTTGTCTTTGTCAAAGTAAGCTCACGGATCAAAAAGTCTGCTAAGCCTTTCACAGTTCCTCTCCACCTACCACTTACCATTTATGTGCCAGCCCTGCTTTAGTCAGTTTTAAAGCCATTGTGCAAGAATCACTAAGCAGTTGTTGTAAGGCATTAGTGGACTAAGTACTTTCTTTTTCAAATCCAAACCCAGGAACTGAGAGAGAATAATAAAATGAGCTACCAAAGGTCACAAAAGTCAATGTCAAAACCCCGATTAGAAGCCTTGGATTTCTGGATCCCAGCCCTGTGCTCAAACCCTTTCCTCACCACTTAAGACACGTGTTAACAAACGCAGGATCTTGGGGCATTGCTTTACTTACACATGCACAGGTCACCGGGGGACAGGTACTTCCACAACAGCTTGGTTTTATCCACAAAGAGATTATTTAAAGTATTTCCACAAACCCTTCCATCCTCTCCTCCCCAGCCCCAAACCACTCCCAACTCCTGCCCTCCCTGCCACCCCCGCCTCCCCTCGAGCACTTACCAAAAAGCAAAGTTGTGGCCAGTTGTGGATAAAATACCTATAAGTGTAAATGGAGTAGGGTTCAGACAGATCTTTGGTGATCAGTCTCATGATATCGGGCATCTGCAGCTCTGACTCGTACTGGACGTATCGTATCGTTAGGTCCTCCTCGGGCTGACAGTCCGTTCCCGAGCCTTTCAAACTGCAGGCAGCCGCTAAGGACCCGGAGAGGAGCTGCAGGGACTCCTCCTCCTCCTCCCCTCCTTCATCCCCCTCCTCCTGCTCTTCCTCCTCCAAGCCAGTCTCTCCCGCCAGCCCATTGCGGGCTGCAGTCTTAGCAGCAGCAGCGGCGGTCGCGGTGGTGGCAGCAGGCTGGCTCCTGTCCCCTTTTCCAGGGGGGGAAGCAGCAGGAGGAGGAGAGGGTGCAGTCCTTCCCTGGGGAGGGAGGTGGTTGGCGTGGGGGGCCGAGCAGGGCGCCGCGGCGGGGGCGGCGGCGGGGGGCGGCTGCTGCTGCTGTCCCGAGCCCATTGTTTTGCTGGCTCGCTTGTTCTCCAGCCCCTCGGGGGCCGCCGCGGCCTCCGCGCCCAGGATCTTGCCCTTGAGGGAGGCCCGCAGGTGCCGCAGCTCGGGGCTGATGAGGCCGTTGAGCTGGTGGTTGTGGTGCGGGGGGTGGTGGTGGCGGTGGTGGTGCCGGTGCTGCGGGGCCCCCTTGTCGCCGCTTCCTCCTCCTCCTCCTCCTCGCTGCTGCTCCCGCTCCCGGCCGCCCGCGGGTCCCTCCTCTTCCTCCTCCTCCTCCTCCTCTTCGGCCTCCTCGTCCTGGGCGCCGGTGCAGGCGGCGGCGGCGGCGGCATAGGAGGCGGCGGCGGCAGCGGAGGAGGAGGAGGAAGCGGCCCCCCCTCCTCCTCCTCCCGCGGGGAAGGGGGAGAGCGTGTCCCCCTGCGGGGACAGGACGCTGCTAGGCCCCGGCGGAACCTCGGCCATGTCCTACGGGAGAGACCGACACAAACTCACCGGGGAGGAGGAGGGGGCGGCGGCGGGGGGCGCCAGGCCGAGCAGGGGAGACGGGGAATGGGGGAAAGGGGGGGCGCGGCGGCCTCACGGGCCGCGCTCGGCGGGGAGCGCGGAGCGGAGGGGGGGGGGGCGCGAACAAAGGCACGCGCGGTGCCCGGGCCGCGCCTCGCCGCCCCGCCAGCGCCTGTGCGGGCCGCCCCGGTGCCCCCAGGGGCTCGGGCGGGGCCCGTCCCGGCTCCGGGCCGGGGTCCCCCCGCCGCCCCACTCACCGCCCGCCCGGGCCGCTCCCGCTCCGCCGCCGCCAAGCGCGGCCGTAAAACACCCGCCGACAGCGCCGGCCGGCCCCGCGCGCGCGACGCTTCCGCGCTTGGCGGCGGCGCCTGGTGACGGAGGGGCGGGGCGGGGAGGGGAGGGGCGGAGCCGCCGCGGTCGGGCGGGGCCGTGTGCAGAGAGCCCTCAGAGGGCGCGGGGAGGGGAGGGGGGGGTACAGGGGTCCGGGATAGGGGATACAGGGATACAGGGACAGAGGATACAGGGATACAGGGACAGAGGATACAGGGATACAGGGACAGAGGGAGGCAGGGATACAGGGATACGGAGACACAGCGATAGAGGGATACAGGGATAGAGGGACAATCACGGAGGGACACAGGCATACAGGGACACGGGGATACAGGGACACGAGTATACACTGACACAGAGTTACAGGGATATAGGGATATAGGGACACGAGTATACACTGACACAGAGTTACAGGGATATAGGGATATAGGGACACGAGTATACACTGACACAGAGTTACAGGGATATAGGGATATAGGGACACGGGTACAGGGATACAGGGACAGAGGGACACAAGGGTGGAGGGACACAGTGAAACAGGGACAGAGGGATACAGGGGAACAGGGACAGAGATACAGGGGAGCAGGGACACAGGGGAACAGGGATACAGGGGAACAGGGATACAGGGGAACAGGGATACAGGGGAGCAAGGACACAACGATGCAGGGACAGAGGGATACAGGGAAACAGGGATCCAGGGACAGAGGGACACGGGGTTATAGGAACACAGACTCACAGAGACAAGCAGAGTCAATCACTGAATCACAGAGATTCAGAGACACAGAGTCACAAAATCGCAATCAATTGAGTTGGAAAAGACCTCTGAGGTCACTGAGTCCAACCTATGACCAAACACCACCATGTCAACCAGACTGTGGCACTCAGTGCCACATCCAGTCTTTCACAGAATCACAGAATATCCTGAGCTGGAAGGGACCCACAAGGATCATCCAGTCCAACTCCTGGCCCTGCACAGGACACCCCAACAATCCCACCCTGTCCCTGAGAGTATCATCCAAATGGTCCTTGAGCTCTGGCGACCTTGGTGCTGTGCCCACTGCCCTGAGGCGCCTGTTCAGTGCCCCACCACCCTCTGGGGGAAGAACCTTTTCCTGACATCCAACCTAAACCTCCCCTGACAGAGCTGCAGCCCTTCCCTTGGGTCCTGTCCCTGGTCCCCACAGAGAAGAGATCAGTGCCTGCCTCTCCTCTTCCCCTCATGAGGAAGGTGCAGATTGGGATGAGATCTCCCCTTCACCATCCTCGTGGCCCTCCTTTGGACACTCTCTAATAGCTTAATGTCTTTTTCCTCAAACACCTCCAGGGATGGTGACTCCATCACCTCCCTGGGCAGCCCATTCCAGTGTCTAATCATCCTTTACGAGGAGAAATTCTTCCTAAAGTTCAACCTAAACCTCCCTTGGCACACCTTAAGACTATGTCCTCTCATCCTGTCCCTTGTTCCCTGGGAGCAGAGCCTGACCCCCGCCTGGCTCCATCCTCCTGTCAGGGAGTTGCAGAGCCAGAAGTTCCCCTTGAGCCTCCTTTTCTCCAGGCTGAGCCCCCCCCAGCTCCCTCAGCTGCTCCTCATGGGACTTGTGCTCCAGACTCTTCCCCTTCTCTGCACTCACTCCAGTCCCACAATGTCCTTCCTGCATTGAGGGGCCCAGAACCGACCCCAGGATTCGAGATGCCACCTCACCGGTGCCCAGCACAGGGGCACTACGTGTTACCATCTGTGCTGTTTTGTTTGATCACCCTGAGCCTGACTGGGCATGGGCGCTGCCCACAAGGACACTGCCAGCGGTGTTTAGTCTGGGGACAGGTGCCAGAGGTGTTTTGGTGACACCCTGTTGCAGATCAGACTGCAGGAGTTCTTGCTTTTCCTTCCAAAAGCAGCGTGAGGGACATCATTCCTGTCTGGATAGGCCAAGGCAGGCCTTGGGCTGCACTTGTGTGACTGATAACAGTGGAAATTCAACAAGGCTGAAGGAGGTCTCAAACCATCTCTGCCTTGAATAGTCTCTTTTAAGAATGTTACTAGATATCACAGCAACAAACAAGTCCTTTAAATGTGAAGATTCTATTAATGTGCACACAAGGATCCTCAAAATGCAGAGGTTTTTTCCTCTTTTTTCCTTTTCTCACATGAAGATTTGCGGTGCCCTTTTAAGACTTGCTTTCATTTGCTACAGTTATTTTTCATGGAAGTGACAGGTCTAGGCTTAAAAGGAAAATCCAGCAACTGCTCTACGTGTCCTAACAGGATTCTTTAATTAGGAAGAATAAATAGTGTGGAGTTACAGGCTCCTGTTTATGAACTGCTGAGGGCTGAAGGAAAATGGGAAAAGATTAAAAGACCTATTGGAAAGTAAGGGAATTATAAGGCTTTTTTTTTTCAAATTAATTAATGATGGAAATATTTGAATTTTGAGAAAGAAATGGGTCTCTCTATCCTTTAAGATTTACTTATCCTTTTCCAAGGCTCTAATTCCCCATCCCTGGAAGTGTTCAAGTTCAAGGCTTGGAGCAGGTGGAAGTGGTCTAGTGGAGGTGTTCTTGCCCATGGCAGGGAGTTTGGAACTGGGTGATCTTTAAAGTCCCTTCCAGGCCAAACCATCCTAAGATTATTCTATGATTCAGAAAGATTATTGCACATTGTCTCTATCCCTGTCGGCTTTGTGTCCTGCAATTGCTCTGCAGATCTGTTTTTAGATGCTTGTATCTGCTCCACAGGGGTGTTCCCATACACAATTGTGTTCAAGGGTTTAATGTTTCTTTGGTGTGTGTTTTCAAGCGCTAAAGGACACTTGTGGGCCCGACAGAATTGCTCTGGCACAAGTTCACTGTTCTAATGTAGTTTAAACAGAAAGAGCAAACAAATGTGTTGTCAGTGCAGGGCTGGCCCAAATTCTGTTCTTTGCCAGTGAGATTGAGAGTGTCAGAGCCACATGTGAGAGTGATGTCTGTGTGAAGAAGATGATCCAGGCCACGAAGCATTGTTAGAGAGGGTGAAGATGATCTAAATTATCATGAAAGCACTGTATTTCCCACAATGAGGTTACAGGTCCCATGGGAAAAAGCCCCTCTTGTGCACTCTGTAACACACTGGTAACATTCTTTGTCCCACTTCCAACACCTGTTAAACCACCTCCAAACTCAGAAGTCCTGGTTATGATGTCGATCTTAACAGTTTGTGTCCACAGCCAGGATCTGCTTGACCAAAGGCAGATGTGGGTAGGACAGGCACCTCTGAGTGGTGCCCTTGATTCCCTTTCACATCTGTGGAGGGGAAAAAGCATTCCTGTGATGGGATTCAGCTCGTCCTGAGGTAGACTACTAAAACAGGTCAGGGGAATTGTGCTTTGGAGGGGGCATCAGCCCATTAAATAAAGGGATTTTGACATAATTAGTTCAACCCAGACCGATATCCCCACTGTCACCCTCTGAAGTGAGGTGGGGCAACCTGGTCTAGTGGAAGGTGTCCCTGCCCATGGCAGGGGGTTGGAACAAGTTGATATTTAAGGTCCCTTCCAACCCAAACCATTCCATGATTCTATGATTCTGTGGCCACTGCTGAGATGTTCTCAGTCTGAGTGCCTACTGTGCCTAAGGCTGTCTTATTTCTTGCCTTTATTATGACAACAGGTGCTTTTAAAATGCATGCTGTCAACCAGAAGTCACACTTTTTATTATTACGATTCTTTTTAATAACTTTAGGCATTTTATTCCTTAGTTTTCCTGCTCTTTGAACATCCAGCAGCCCTGAGCACCCTCATGCTATAGCAAACCACACCTTCTGAAGTAGGGATGGGGCTCAAACACAGGCCTTGTTGTTTGTCACTCTTTGTTCAGTAACTCTGTGACTTTGGAGGTTTCTATGGCTAATTTATTTGTAAAGGAAACAACAACTTTGGAAACTTAGTTCTGTTACTTGTGAAAAGAAAGGGAGCTGCTCATGGCCTTCCTCTTCTTCTCTTCAGGATTTAAGGCAAGTGCCTGCTAATTGATTTAATTTCACAGTTGCTCTACATTAGATCTGATCTCAAGGTATTATGGTGGAAAATGAACACCTTAAACATGCCATGTTCCCTGTTGTAATAAACTGACATCCCAGCTGCACCAGAAATAAGGATGTCGGGAACAAAATATTGAGCTGTACTTAATCTGGGCAATAAAATGTAGGAGAAGAGGCTTTTTTTTTTCCTCAAAGAAGGGGAAATGAATGTTTGACACGGAAATAAAACGTTCTCTGTTCTTCACTTGTCAGCAATGATTCTTTAGAAAAGTTACTCATCATGTAACAGTGACCTTGTTATTTGAGCTCTGAGTAATAAAATTAAGTCTCTTTTTCTTTTCCACTTCTCCAGGTCAAAAAAAATGAGATATTTTGGAGTCTGCTTTTTCAGGTAGGCAAGTAGAAGCTTTTCATGGGCCTAGCCCGTGTTATGGCCCTGGAGGTGTCCCCCTTCCTGGGGATTTGCCCATTTGGGCTCAGGGACAGCTTTGAGACAGCTCCAATAAATACAAGATAAAAGCAAAGACGTACATGCCAGTCTGAAATTTCTACCCTGGACTTTGTGTTTACAGAGGAAATGCAACATGTGCTGGCAGAGGTGGGAATACCAGGTCTGTCCAAGTTCCTGAAGCACCACACAGAGAATCATATAAAAGTTATACAAGGTTTTAGGCATAGGGAAAGAGGAATTCGGTAAAACCAAAGTGCATGTGCGTGTATCAACTAGTGTTGTTCAGTTCCTGCTGAGGAAACCGGCTGTTCAAGGATAGGATTCATGCTCAGAGAGGGAATCATCCATGTAAAATGGTTAATCTGGGAACGCTGCGGTTTACAAAGTGTTGTAACGAGAGAAATCACAAGAGGGGAGTGTTGTACAGCACTCCGGCGTCTCTGCAATTCCCACAGCAGTGACCCCGTGCCATAAACCGAGTTTATTTTACCAGAGGAAGATACAAAAGTCACTGCCTGCTTCTCCTCTGACGGCAGTAACATTTCTCTCCGTGTGAGACAAGGGCTTGTCGTGTCAAGATCAATACAGCAGGAGAATTGCCGTCTCCAGCTTTGTAGCTACTTTGAAACCCAGTGTGAAATGACAGTGGGAGAGGTTTGACAGGTTAAAAAAAAAAAAAAGAAAACAAAACAGGGATCTGTAAAGGATGAGTCAATCGTGACAATATTTATTGCACTTCTTGGTCTTACCTTTTTTTTTCCTGCTATAGGTGAAATGATGTGAGTCTTTGATCACTAACTGGGAGCTGACCTCTCTTTCCCGTGCCTGCTGTTGATGGCGGGAAGAAATCATGACTCAGCAGAAGGAGGAAAGGGTGTGTCCATAACCTCATTCAAGAATTCTCCTTCTAATTAAGTGCTCTTAAGCTTTTCAGGAAAAGCTTCCTCCTGTCTTTGCTACCCTGCCAAGACTTCTCCCTGTCTCCTGAGGACAAGGTACCCCTCACTAGTACTGGAAGAAACAATGGAAAGAGCAAAGGGAATCTCTTTCTGTTGAACCCAGGTTTGATGTGTGCTTAGAAACCCACTGAAAATGCACTTAAGAGCAGAGATGCTTATTTAGAGATGATTTCATGAGAGAGGATTGATTCCACTGTGCCTGGCACTTGGCCTTTGAAGCTAATGGGAATGATTAATTTAAAATGATGCACTGCACTGTGAATAGCTGGAGACAGCTCTTCTCTTCCCAGCCCTTTACTGAAAAGGGGGGCAGAGAAGGAAGAGTTCAGGGGGCAGCTGCAAATGTGATGTCCCTGAAAGCTCAGTGTATGGCTGCAAAGCTGAGGAGATCTCAGCTGGTGTGTCCAGACCCAACTCCACTGGAAGCAGTCCCTGGCACAGCAGGGACAGTGCTGTGAGAATTAGGGATGTTTGGCTTTCTCAGACAGCTGGTTGCTCGTCCCATCATTTTTCCCTGCTCTCAGTATTGCACAAGGAGGGATTTTCACTTGAGCAAGTCAATATGTTGATCTTCTTGCATGAACTGCTCACCCACACACTCTGACCCATCCCACTTCATTGTGTGAAAGGAGCACACTGGCAAGAAATTCAGGCCTACTTTCTTGCAGTAACACCCATCAACAGTTTCAGGCTCAGTTTGACCACTTCAGCTGGCTTTGGTTTGTAGCTGTCAAGCAAAAGGAGACCACAGTTACAGCATATTGAAAAATCATGTGATGCTGCAAGTGAGCTTGCTGAAAGCTGGACAATAGAGACAGACCAAAACTGTAGTATTTTGTAAAATAAAAATAAAACCCAGTAATAATCTGCCCAAAATTGTTTAAAATATCATGCAGCACGTTAGGTCATTAAAGCATGATAATCTTTTCAGAAGGTCCTCTGCTGGCTATGTTTTGCTGATAGACTCCCTATGCTATGAAATATTTGCTGGAGTAAAAACCTTTACAAACTGTGGAGGATGTAGAAGGTGAGGACGGAAACTTAGGAAAAAAGGAGAGGGTTGAAAATAGGAGGTGGGAAATTATAGACACATCAGCTTACCTACAATTTCCTGAAAAATCTTGGAATGAATAATCAAACAACTTGTAAGCATGTGAGAGAAAACAAGGAGATTAGGGACAGCCAGCATGGATTTGTGAAAAGTAAAACACGTCGAATTAACCTCATTTCTTTGTGTCAGAGGAGTAGCAGGTTTTGGAACAGAGGAGAAGCCATTTGAACTCTGACATTAGTTAGACTTTTGATGGGAAAGACATAAGCATAAGCAAGACAAGGAAATATTATATATATGGAGTTATAAAGGGCTGAGTACAAAGTGTTTCAGAGTTTCACCAGGAATGTCTAAGAAATGTTGTATGAGATCTGGTGTGCTATTCCATACTTTCAATGGGCTAGAAAGGATGTATTTTATATTTTGAGTCAGAGCCATGCAAAGATGGACTGCAAAGACAGGGCCAGAGCTGCAAAGGACCTTGAGAAATGCAGAGATGCAGTTTGATAAAGACAAGCACAAGGTGCCAGGCTTAGGAAAGGACAAACAGCCACACAAACACAGACTGGAGAACTGGAGAACAACTGGAGCTCTTTGGGAAAGAGCACGAAGAGGAGCCCTCTCTCTCCCGTGAGCTGTCAGGAAGCAGCAGCTGGAGCCCACCTCTGGGCTTTGTTCCAGCAACAGGAGCTAATTCAGAAGTGTCCAGAGTAGCTGGAGCAATGAGCAGAGGGCTCAGAAACAGGATTTGGGATGGAAAAGTGAGTGTGTGTGTGGGTTCTTATTAAAGAGTCAGCTAACACAGGACACCACCATCTGCTCTTCATGTGCATGGTGGGCAGGACAAGAAGTACTGACCAAGACAATCCTGAAATATGTTTGCTGTGTGGACAGCAAAGCCCTGGGGAGGGTTATCGTGGAAAGCTCGAGCAACTGATCCTGCCTTGTTACACAGGAACAGGTTAGAGAAGGTTCTTGAGGTCTTTTCGTGCTCTGCTTTTATTAAAATTCCAGCAATATAATGATCTCTGATTGTCAAAAGTGGATTTTACATCGCAGACTCGAGTGTCAAACAGGAAGCTCAGGCCATATCACTCATTATATTGATGTCACTGGCAGGGCACCGAGAACAGAATTAGCAAAGCATTTTGTGATCTGCTAATCTAATTATAGAAAAAGTTACATTACGTAAGTTTTGAACGACGTTTCGGTGTAAAGTCACATATGAAATCATTGCTTTCTTCTCTTGTATGACACTACAGGGGCACGTTTCTCCTTCAACAGGATTCCCTCGGGGAGCAGAGAGGGAGAATAGCTGGCCTGGGAGGTGAAACTCCTGCTTGCTCCACACCACACCGTGGCAATGCTGATCCTGTCACTCTCTCTTCCTCGTGGTGTAGATATTTAAGATAACTGGAAATAGAAACTCCAAAGTGCTGCAGGGAATTAGGCAACTTAAAACACCATCCTTCCTAAAATTTATTACTGTGCATATGCATAAACCCATTTTTATTCTTTTAAGACTAGTACATCCAATACTGGTATTATATTTGGGACTATTCACGGCCTTAAACTTAAATATGGGTTTAAGTTTATTGTTGGCTGGGATCTCATAGTTTTGCCTTGATTTTTTTTCTCCCATTCACACTGAATCAATTCCTGATGCCACTGAACAATAACTCAGCTCTGATTTCCCTGGGGCAAGAATTCAGCTCATGCTGCCTATTCTACGCCGAGGCTCAGTTGGCTCGTGCAGGGCCAGGGATAGGCAGAGGAATTTTGCTTTTGGTGAGGAAATACGAGTTTCCACATTCCCTTTGAGGCAGAAAAGTGCTGCCTGCAGTGCTCAGAATAGTTCAAGGGAATTTTTTTAATGCTTTCAAAAATATCCTCCAAATGAGCCTTGGCAGCACCTCCTGCACCACCTGCTACTGATACTCTGGAAATCAGGAGCGGCTGGAGGAGGATGGCTGGAGTAAAAGTTCCCTGGGAATCTCACCTTTGCACTTCTTTTGATGCTCAGCAGAACCAAAATTCAGATTCAGATGATTGTTCCATCTTGTTTTGCTGTATGTTTACACCAAAAGGAAAATCACAGGACAGCTTTTGCTCTGAGTGCTTTTACTCTAACTCTTTCTTTCAAAAGTCTGGCTGGAGAGGTGTTTAACCACAAAGATCCAGGACAGATGATTTTTGTTGATTTTTTGTTGATTTTTGTTGATCTTTCATTCCTGGATGATCTCAGGACACCAGCTCTGTTTTGTGCATGCACAACACTTCTCCCAAAAACTTTGGAGGTCTGAAACATGAGCCTGGTGAGGCCGAAGGGCAGCTGGGAAGCTGGGAAGCTGAACTTTGTGTGTCATGCTGGCTCAGCAGGCAGGAGGTGGGGCTGAGGGCGTGGTTGGAGGGACAGCAGCTGTTGGATAGAGGTCACACTCAATGTGTAAGCTGGGTACAAGTCTGTCAGATCCTTCACCAAGAACAAGGTTTCCAGATGTCCCGTGCAAAACTTGAAATCCAAGTGACCAATAATTCTGCATGAAGAAAGAACGTGTCTTTGAAGAAGTGGTTAGAAGACAGCCTTGTTCAAGAGGTAGAGATCTCAAACCTCTTCTGTGATTCCAACTGGTAATACAGGTTTGGATCCAATCTGTGCATCGTTTTCACGTTTTCAGGCAGTGGCTGTTCTGCCCTGTGGATGTGCATAATGGTGACAGTCCCTCTTGCTCCTTGGCAAAGCAGGAAGTCATCATGCAATGGAACAAGGGATAATTTATCCTGAAACATAACCCATTTACTGGGAAGCCTGTTGTCAAAGCCTCATTAGATCCGCTGGGAGAGTTTTGCAGGCAACAGCGTGGTGTCAGAGTGAGGGGACAGCTTGAACCCATGTGGTTCAAGACTTGCCACTGGGTTGACTGGAGGAGTCTCCAGGAGGGTCCAGTCTGACATCCTGTCAGCAAGAGCCCTTTCTCCATCTCCCCATCACTCAACAAGGACAAGGATTATGCATGGATGTTTAAAGCAGCCCTTTCCATCTGAGGCTGGAAGACAGGCTTTCCTGCAAACAAGTCCTCATTGGGGTTTATCCTGTGGGATGTGCCAAAAGCAGACTTTGCAGGAGCTCTCCTTGTGTGCCTTCATGTTCTATATCCAGTGTAAGTACTGAAAATCAGAGATGACACAATGTGAATTTTACCTGTGCCTACGTGATCATGGAACCACAGGATGGTTTGGATCGGAAGGGACTTCAAAGACCATCCAGTTCCACCTCCTGCCATGGCCAGGGACACCTTCCAATAGACCAGGTTGCTCAAAGCCCCATCCAACCCGGCCTTGAACACTTCCAGGGATGGGCCAGCCACAGCTTCTCTGGGCAATTTGTGCCAGTACCTCACCACCCTCACAGCCAAAAATTTCTTCCTAAGATCTAATCTAAACCTACTTTCTCTCAGTTTGAAGCCCTGCTGACACTACAAGATAACAGGCAGTCTGGCTTAGGCCACGTATTGACTATTACTCAGCACAGAGACACGTGTGATTTCAAAGTGAGATCAGGAATTGCAATTTCCTGATGCAAAGGGGGGTGTCCAAGTGTCTGCAGCAGAACTGGCCAGGTTCTTCAGTGCTATAAAAGAGTATTGGATGCTGGAGGCACCAGCCCCAGCCACACAGAAGCTCCCAAACCCTGTGTCTGCAGGCTCCCAGCCAAGCTGAACTCCAGGATCCTTCATTATTGCCTAATTTGAACCCAGGGACTCAGCCATAACGAGTGGGTGATTGCATGAATCATGCCTCGCTTTCTCTCCCCCAACACAGCAATTCACCCACATTTGTTCATTACTCAGACTTGTTTGCCAAATAATTTATGCACATAATTTCGGGTGGGTAATTCATTCACATGCAGCCTGGGCGAGTATTTAGCAATTGAAATGAGAAAGTCAAGATGTTTTGTTTGGGCTCACAAGTTTTTGTCTCATGATTAACTCTCGAAAGTGTTGTAGGGGGTGAATGCTCGTGTCAGTGAATTCAAAATGCAATTTCTGCATTTATTCTCTAATACACACATACATTCATGATGTCTTCACTTGGTAGTAAACTTATTGCTTGCAAAGTCTGTGAAAAAAAAACACAAAAGGAACCTAAATTAAGATAATTTTTTAAAGCAATGTAACATATGAAAAACTAACCCGTTGTGTGATCTTTTAATTCTGTGCAAAAGAGAAAAAAAGGCTGCACTGAAATCTGGCCAAAAAGTAAAGTGATAAAATGGGTACTGGATGCTTTCCAGCATCCTCTGAAACATTCAGGGTAGAAAATGTCAAACTGCTTGAATTTGAATCTTTTAAAGAGGAAAAAAAAGCATCCGAAATATAACCAAAAAATCTCCTGGACACGGTGAGACTTACCAGAGGAATGGAAAGTGGTACATGTGGCACCAGATTTTAACACTGTTGTGTCATGATGTAAATCCATGACTCATAAATCCTTCTTGAGAATCTCAGTTCTGGTTCCTTTATGGATACAGAGGGGGTATATTTATAAATATACATGTGTAGGAGGATGGCAAAAGGCTATAGATAAAGTGGAATTGTGAATGACAACAGTTTATGTGGGTTCAAGAGACCAGGGAGAAGCATCCACTGAGTGTTTCCATCTATCTGCAAACATCTTTGGCTCAGGAAATTCCCAGGAGGCAAATTTTTGGAGACAGAGAGAGTATCAGAGGAAACATCACTTTGTGCTCATCCTGTTCCTGTAGTTTTCCTAGATATTCACTTTGGCCAGCGATGGAGACAAGATGAAAAGTAAGTGTGGGTTGGATCAGTCTGGATCAGTGTGGTTGCAGTGCTGGGTGAGGCGAGAGGTGCCCTGGAAACCACAGACTGGCAGGTCTTTCTGGAGCAGAGCGTATCATCCAGTACTACACTGGGATCCCTGGAAATATTGGAGGCTGGGGAAGATCAGTCACTGCAGAAAGCTTTTTAGCAGGTTTGTTGCAATAATTTTTTAAAGAAACTACTTTATCACGGGGTAAGATTGAAGCCTTGTCAGGTATTCATGATTGTCAAACAAAAGGAAAGAAAATATAGAAACAATGGTCATTTTTCACCATGGAAAGGTTATCAAGCAGGGTCCCCTAAAGGTCTAGTGGAAGTCTTCGGGACCTGACCAGAAAATAAAGGAATTTCTGAGATGCCACAGCTTGCTGGGGTCACAGAATTACATGGGATAGTTAAAGCTGAAGATTTGTGTCAAGGGAAAAGAATGGATCCCAAGTCCTGGTGACTGTAGGGTAAACTCCAGGGAAATTCTGTGTTGGTAAGTACCAAATAATAAACATGGAAAGAGTAATTTTTATATATATATATATGTGTTGATAGGCTCTAATGGCTATTACCTGCTCAGAAAAGAAATCTGAGCTACAGTGTTGATAGCTCTATGGAAACAAGAACTTAACTTCCAGCAAAAAGAGATAAATAATACACTAGCCAGAGATTCTGAGGCAGAACCTGTGACCTAACATAATCCATTAAAAAAAAAAAAAGACCATCAGAATTACTAATAGGCTTTTAACACTCAGTTATTTGCCAACCTCCTTTATATTCCAGATGTTGTTGAATATAGCTGTTGCTCTAGTCCAGAGCTGTTGACACCACTACCTCATCCATAAGGTGTAATTCAAAAGTAATATGTACTTATTTCTATGGAAGAATATTTTTCACCACATTTGGTTTACTTGCTACAATAAGTGGGGTGATGGTAAAAAAAAATTGTCCAAATCCATCTTTTGCTGGAAGAGGCAGTTTGGAACTGGGAAGCCTGGTCAGAATATGTTCCCCAGGTCTGCTGCACCTCAAAGTAGAGGAAGAAAACATTGAAGAGCACACACAGAGGACATCAACCACCTCCCCTTCATGAAAGGCCCACAGAAACAACTCTGATAAGTTAATACAACAAAAGGTATTCAAAATCAGCTTATTTGAGAAGCCTGATGGAGGGAGAGCCAGGAAACTGCTGCTGCTCAAATAGCCAGGTAGCTTCCAAAATATTCTCTCCTCTCACGTTCTCACAGCATGAACATTCACATGTTCCAACCTCCCACCTATGTGTGTAAGAAAAGGTGATGTCAAGAGCAATGGAGAGATAGGGCAGGTCACTAGTCCCGTTTTGGAGTGGTCAGACAGTGGACCAGGAGGTACCCTGGCCTTCAGATGAGCAATATGTCAGCTGTGAGCAGTCTTGGAACCAAGTGTTTATCTTGGCTGTCTTATTTTGCCTGGATCCCATGCGGAGAAATGGCTGTGTCCAAGTAGGCTGATGCAGATGGCAACTGCCAGCAGAGTTAGGTCTTCATTTGCAAATGGAAAATGACAGGGAGCCATTGCCAACCCGAATCCATCTTCCCCATCGCCTTTGCTGGGAGGGAGATCAGCTTTGCATCAAGCCCAAGACTTGGCAGTTTGGCTTGATTCCTGCAGTGGCTCCCAAACAGCTCCATCTGAATATCCATGGACGTGGGAGTGCTCGGCTCCAAACCAGACCTCAGATATGGGGCTGGGTGCTGTGAATGCTCTCAGCCCTGTGGAGGTCAGCAATCACTTTTATCAGTTTGGTACGTACAGCACCATGAATTTAAAGGCACAGAGCTTTGCTCTGAAGCCCCTGCAGACGAACCCCTCTTGCCTGTGTGTTGGGCCTTGCAGCTGGTGTTGGCTGCAGAAGGTGCCCATCTGTGCGGAAGGAGAAGCCACAAGCACTGACTCACTGCTCCACCACCTCCTACTTTTGGCAGTAACCAGCATGAGCTGATTCAGAGGACACTGGCAAAACAGAGCACTTGCAGTAAGAGATCGGAGTAGATGCTCAAATGATGTGAGATCAAGCCACACTCGGAGCAATCACTGCCAGATAAGTGAGTGATACACAGACGTGAACATGGACTCATGGACTCACTGCGTGGACTCACTGTACCCTCAGTAAGTTGATCTGCAGGAAGGCTCTGCAAGGGGGTCTGGACAGGCTGCATCGATGGGCCAAGGCCAACAGTATGAGGTTCAACAAGGCCAAGTGCTGGGTCCTGCCCTTGGGTCACAGCAACCCCCTGCAGTGCCACAGGCTGGGGGCAGAGTGGCTGGAAAGTGGTCTAGTGGAAAAGGACCTGGGAGTGCTGGTGACAGTGGCTGAACATGAGCCAGAGTGTGCCCAGGGGGGCAAGAAGAACAACAAAATTCTGCCTTGTGTCAGCAGTAGTGTGGCAGCAGGACCAGGGCAGTGATTGTCCCCCTGGGCTGGGCACTGGTGAGGCCACACCTTGAATCCTGGGGTCAGTTTTGGGTCCCTCACAACAAGAAAGACACTGAGGTGCTGGAGTGAGTCCAGAGAAGGGCAATGGAGCTGGGGAAGGGTCTGGAGCACAAGTCCCATAAGGAGCAGCTGAGGGAGCTGGGGAAGCTCAGCTTGGAGAAAAGGAGGCTCAGGGGGGACCTTTTCACTCTCTACAATTCCCTGACAGGAGGGTGGAACCAGGGGGATATCAGGCTCTTCTCCTAGGGAACGAGTGAAAGGACAAGAGGAAATGGCCTCAAGCTTCACCAGCAAAGGTTCAGGTTGGATATCAGGAGGAATTTCTTCACTGAAAGTATGGTCAACCATTGGAACAAGTTTCCCAGGGACATGGTGGAGTTACCATCCCTGGAAGTGTTCAAGTAATGACTGGGTGTGGCACTAAGTGCTCTGGTCTAGTTGACAAGGGGGTGATTGGTCAAAGGGGTGACTCGATCTTGGAGGTCTCTTCCAACCTAAATGATTCTGTGATTCTGTGAAAGCAGGTTTCAAACAGCAGCAACGAATTTCCAAGTAAGTTTTGGCTTCCCTTAAAATAATCCCATAGGTGATACCTTACCCCAAAGTGTCATACAAACACAAAGGATCATATCCAGACAGTGGAGCTGAGATTTGCAGGCCAAATACAAAGTCTACAAGCGCTGACACTTAGACATGGACTAGACACCCTTGACTCCCTTTGTGTGGACCAAACCACACTTTTTAATCTTGCAGTCCACAGTCATCCTCCAGTCACTGTCTGAAGCAGTTCAGATGGATCTTGCCCTAGAAATGCCTATTCATAATAAAGAACTCAAGCAACCAGCTCAGATCGTGGAAATATAGAATCATTAAGGTTGAAAAAAAACTCTGAGATCACCAAGTCTAACAATTAACTCAGCATTGTCAAAAATGAAGTTGGAAGTTAGGAAAACACTTCAGTGTTGGTGAGAAGAACCCCACCCTCCCAGATGCAGGGGCTCTTCTCCAGAGTGTACAGCTTTAAGGAACATTCCTGATGCCCACTGCTATATGCCTGGAAATAAAAATATCCTTGGACAAGAAAACTCCTCCCCAGACACATAACAAAACACAGTGCCTGCTCCAAAATCCTAGTTCTTCTCTCCAGCCAAGGATCATGTTTGGTCCTTAACGAGAGAGGGAGGGGTCCTGTGTGGGTCGGAGGGCAGTGCCAGGACCCTTCTCTTGCAGAGGAGGAGAGGTTTTAACACCATTGCAGGAAAATGCTCACATTATCCCAAAACTGTGGTCCAGGCACACTCTTGTGGTTGGACAGAGCTAGTGCACGTTTGCACGAGGCCATTTCTGCACCCACCAGCTCAGGGGAGCCGAGAGGGCTTTGTGGCTTTTCCTGCCCCACAGAGAAGGCACCAGCTGACACATCCCAGCCACTGCATCCATAATGATCCAGGCTGTTGTGGTAACCCCCAAAATGCTTTAAAAGCCTGCCTGAGTGCTTTTATCCAGCCTTGGCTCAGAGCATGGTGTGTGCCTGAGGCAGTTAATAATTTAGCACTGCGGATATTAACCCTTCCAACAGGGGTGAGCCTGGCTCTGGGAAAAGGGGCACCCCAGCCGCTGGTCTGAGGGGTGAGGGTTTGGGATCCCCAGTCTATTAAGAGAATTAGGATTCATGTCACCCCCCCTCACAGGGCATCCTGTATGACTTCATTTATCCTGGGAACTGCCTCCTTGTCCTCCCCAGGTGAGCAGCTTTGGACACTCTCCATCTCACGCCCTGCAGCCTTGGCAGTTGGCTCTTGGTGCTGGACCTCCTTGGCCTCTGCTGCTTGGGGTTTTGCTGAAGGAGCAGCAAAACCTTCCTAGCTGGCAGCCTGGGTGAAGCCCATCAGCCCTGCTCCTACCTGAGTGAGGGAAAAGGTGTTGGCACTCGGCTGTAAAAATCAGAAAGTCACAAAATGAGGCTGAAAGTGGATTTTTGTGGTTTGTTTTCCTTTTTTTTTTTCTTTGCTGTCAGGACATACAGATCTCATCCAGGAGGTCCCCTGCTGTGCATTGTCTGAGGTCCTGGGATCCACCAGAGGCACAGCATCAGTGACCCCACTGAGTTCTTTGTAGTCTGAGCAAAACTTCCTTTCCCCCTGTTTTTTGGAGTGCCCAGGGTCAGGAGGATTCCCCTTGGCTTGTTCCCTCCTTGTGACCTGCTTGCAACATCTCCCCACCGTGTGAAAAACACTGTGGCCCTTCTGTACCAACTACATGGGCTGTGCCCATTGGGAAGGAATTCTCATCCTACCCAAATCTTTCCCTTGCTTCCCCACTCCTTCCTGGGTCTGGAGCTGCGCAGGTAACAGGACAGATTGTCCTGCTCTGGTGCCATAGGCATTTCTAAGATGATTATCACATGGAAACAAGAGAGTCACCAGGTCCCACTGCTTATGGGAGGTGCTGTCAGAGTAGCACCCACATCAGAGGGAAAATTTGGGTTCCCCTTAGCTCTGTTCCATTTCAGACCTGATCATTGTGATTGCAGCTCTGGCTGGAGTCACCTCCCCAGCTCTTCTCCCTTAGGATTGTTGCTGAATTACAAATACCAGCATCAGTTGTCTGCTTTGGATATATTAAGATATGTACTTCGACAGCACATTGTTGTCTGAGAGATCCTGGAGTTGTTTCCCTGGATCACCTTGTTTCCGTTCTGCCCTGGCACTGGAGAGATCATTAGAGAAAATTACATTTAAACATCACCCCAAAAATAAACTACCCAAATCCAAACGAGCCCTGAACTGTTTGGTGAGGGTGTAGGATGGTGTTACAGGGAAGTGGTTTGAACAAACCACTGGATTGGTGCCTTGTCATGGTCCTGTCAGAAAATCCCGGAGACCCTGGATCATCACAGAATCCTTGGAATGGTTTGGGTTTGAAGGGACCTCAAAGACAACTTAGTTCCAACCCCCTGCCATGGGCAGGGACACCTTCCACTAGCCCAAGTTGCTCCAAGCCCTGTTCAGCCTGGCCTCGAACACTTCCAGGGATGGGGCAGCCACAGCTCCTCTGGGTAACCTGTGCCAGGGCCTCCCCACCCTCCCATCCAAGAATTTCTTCCCAATATCCCATCTAACCCTGCACTCTGTCACTGTGAATTTATTCCTCCTTGTCCTGTCCCTCCAGGCCCTTGTCCCAAGTCCCTCTCCAGCTCTCTTGGAGCCCCTTCAGGCACTGGAAGGGACTCTGAGGTCTCCCCAAAACCTTCTCTTCTCCAGGTGAACAGCCCCAGCTCTTCCACCCTGTCTCCATGGCAGAGGTGCTCCAGCCCTCAGAGCATCTTTGTGGCCTCCTCTGGACTCAATCCAGCAGATCCACATCCTTCTTAAGCTGGGGGTCTCAGGGCTGAACCCCATACTGCCGGTGGGTTTCTAAATATTAATTTTTTTATTTTCTTGCTGATGGGAAACATGGCATATTTGCATTTTTGAGCCTGAATAGTTTTAATTCAGTTTTTTATTTTACAAGCTCAAGAGGAACATTTACTTTGTTTTCACTGATTAGTTATACAATTATTCCTTTCAGATACCACATGAACCATGAACCATAATATTGTATTCTTTGCTAATACATTTTGGCTGAGGTATTTACATGAAAACACAATACATAAATGTAATGAATTTTTCAAATGAACACATTGGTAATATAAAGTAATCTTTTCTTTTCTTTTTTTTTTTTTTCAGACACCAAAAATTCATTAAACTTTTTCTCAATTAGCAAACTGACTTTTCTAAATAAGCTGCTGATTGAGCACGAGCCAGTCACGCAAACGAGCTGGATTTGATAACTCTGGATGGTGTGTGTCACTGGGGAGAGGGAGATTATCTCCACCAGCCCAAGGCAGGAATCTTCTGCTGGATCTGACACAGGTTGAAGGGGGTACCACTTCCAGCTGCCCCCCAGTCAGAAGTCAGTGTTCTTTAATACCTAAATGACAATAATCTTCTGTCTAGGAGGTGAAATGAAGTCCTGAGCCACATCCAGCCTGCAGGCTTGTATCAGCATCCATGCTGTGGCCAGCCAGGTCAGGGAGAGGATGAAGCTGGGAATGAAGGAGGAGAAAACCTGCTTTGTTTTCAGCTGGTTGAGGGCACAGATGTGGCTGCTCACGTCCCTGCAGCTGTGCCAGGAAGAATGAGGCCCAGCTGCACTGCAGACAAGTCACATGTGCTGCAAAATAATTTTTCCTGGATTCAGGAATCTGTAGAAGTGTTGGGATTTTTTTTTTCCCCTCATATGAGTCTCAAACACATGATCAGCTGGATCATCTCAGGTTTGCTGGGCTGGGCCTGGCAGAGCAACAAGTGTTGTGGGAGTGTCCCAGGCCAGGTTGGACAGGGCTTGGAGCAGCCCAGTGTAGTGGAAGGTGCCCCTGCCCATGGCAGGGGATTGGAATGAGATGGTCTTTAAGGTCCCTTCCAACCCAAACCACCCCAGGATTCTGTGATTGTGTTCAGCGATGACATGAACTGTTACAGCCTGGAGAAGAAAACTCACCCTTCTTTTCGAATCAGCACTGCACTCTAGTTTTCATATTCTATTTATTTCACTAGTTTTGTTTTTTCCATACTTTCCAGAGGCGGTAATTCTTTTTTGTGGACCCCTTAAGTATTCTCTGCAGAACCCAGTGAATGATGCTGGAATCTTGGTCTCACTGAAGTTAGTGGGCAGCTTGCTCCTGTCTTTGCTGGGGAGGTTTGACTCTGGTCAAGTCTTTTTGTATGAAGAGGAATAAATTTGTCAGGAGAGGAGTGTCTCAGCACAATGAGCACCTCCCAGTGCTTTTTACACAGATCATAGTTACATCATGTGCCTGACCTACTTTGCTTTAATAAGCTCCTCTGTGTGCAGTGAAAGATAAGCAAAACCACTCTTCCAACACCAGAAATCCATCCTGTCCATCAATACCTGTGTGTTGCCACGGGTGGGGGCTGATCCTGGGTTGATAAGGGCTGGTTTTCCCTCTTGAGCAAGCAAGACTTCCACAGGCATTCAGTTAGACTCAGTCTGGGAGGACTGGCACAGGTTGCCCAGAGAAGCTGTGGCTGTCCCTGGATCCCTGGAAGTGTTCAAGAACAGGCTGGATGGGGCTTGGAGCAACCTGGTCTGTTGGAAGGTGTCCCTGTCCATGGCAGGGGGTGGAATGAGATAGTCTTTAAGATCCCCTCCAACCCAAATCATCCTGTGATTCTATGACTGGACCCCTGGGCAGCGGTGGGAAGGACAAACAGTCAGCTTTGGGGCCTGGGCATGGACTAAGAGCAAGGAGTGGGATCAGTGATGGGATTTAAGAAATACAGCAGGGTGTTCCCTGTGTTGGGGTACACAGGCCTCAAGAGGAAGTTTGGAAAGACCCCAGGATCTGTGTCCACCTCCTCCTGGATGGGCCATGGAGCTGTTTCTCTTTGAAAACTTTATTTTCAGGATACAACTCCCCAGAGCCACCATGGGGCCTCCCAGGGTTTCTGATCCCATGGGACATTCCAGACTCTTGCTCCTGCACACCATCTACATGCTTGGGTTTCCCACCAGGCTCCAGCTGAGCACAGGCAACCCCCAACTCCAGCATCTTTTCCTTTGGATGGGCAGGATCATAGAATCACAGAATATCCTTAGTTAGAAGGGACCCACAAAGATCATCGAGTCCAACTTCTGGCCCTGCACAGGACAATCCCAAGAATCCAACCATGAGCCGTGTTCAAACACTTCTTGCACCCTCTCAGGCTTGGGGCCACGACCACTTCCCTGGGGAGCCTGGATGTCCTATCCTACCCAAACATACTACGTGCCCTCTGAAAATCCCAGCCTTTCTTTGGGAAAGCCTCCTCCACGAACTGTGCTAGATATGTCAGGGTGGGTGTTACGGCTCTCGTTGTCAGAGGCATCCCTGAGACAACTCCCCCGAGTTCAAAGCATTTCAGCAGCGGAGAAAAGCTGGTTTGGCTCCCAAAATAGCTCCCGCACGCGACGTGGGGAATGACAAAGCTCATTACCTGGGTCATGTTCTGGGGCGTAGCTGGTAAATTCCTTTGTGAGACAAAATCCTGCCTGCTATGAAATGCCCTTCACCAGCTTTTCCTGGGCTGGGAAGAGACAGGAGCACAGCCATGGCTGGCTGAGCAGTGTGGAGGTGAGCAGGACCTTTGTCATAAGCAAGAATGCAGAATCAAGATGCAAACTTCTCGTGGTTCCCTTCCTCTTTCTTTTGTTTTAGCTTTGCCAGTGAATCCAAGTCAGTATTTTTTTATTTCTCTCTTTTTTTTCTCTGTTTCATTTTGTTTTCTTCTTTACTTTTTTTTTTTTTAAAAAAAGATGAGAAAATAAATAAATAAAGGTAGCAGTGTGGAGGAGAGGGATTTGCTTTTCACGCGCTCCCTATTTTGGAGGCATGGGGATTTTCCAGGTGTTACTTTGATTGCCTCAGCCTTGAGGACAAGAGGTGGAAAAAAGAGCATCGTTTCACCACTGACAAACATGATGGTAGGGGTCTGCATGAGCTTCATGCCAGCTCTGATCCTGCCTGACTTACACCCCAACTTACCTTTATTTATTTTCTCCACCCGAGGTGGCCTTGGAGCAGCGGGATAACACAATGCTCCTGTAACACTGGCTCAGGGCCTGATCCTGGCTCTGTTGGGACCACTGGATAAGTTCCTGTCCTCAAGCTGTTGTAGGAGGATGCTCCTCCAGCCTGGAGAGCTTCACAGCTTGCACTGACCACAGCTTTTTTACAGGTCTGAGGCTGCTGCTGATCTGTGAGTAAACGCAAAGAGCTTTCCTCTGGATCAGGGGACAAGAGGAGCAGCAGCTTCTGGGTAGGAAGGACACAGGGACATAAATAAGGTCTCTGACAGCCTCTGGTGGAAATAGCTGCTTGCAGGGTGTCATCCACAGGAAAGCTGCTTCTTTGAGCCACCTGGCAACAGCAGCTGTGGCCTACAAGCTGCTTCTGGAGCCCAGCAGTCCAGTTTGGGAGGAAGGATCAGGTTTATTCATGCCAAACCAGTTCAGTGGTTCAACAAAACCCCAAAACGAGACCTGAAAATTAAGCACAGCTCTAAGTGCTTTGCTGGGTGGGGCTGGAATATCCCACCTCACTTACAGGCTTTGATGAATCAAGACCTCATTTTCTCACCCAGCTATGGTGGAAGGTAGTGTGCCATCTGCCTGGTCCATTTTTGGTGTTAATGTGCTGAAGCAGCTCAGAAGATGAGTTTAACCCTTTTTGTGGCAAGATGAGACATTCCAGAAACCACGAGAATCCACAAAGGTTGGTTCTGACTCCTGGGAATGAGATCCCAACATGCCTTTAGGGTCAGCAGCGCCTTTGTTTGCCGTTACTGGTGTTAATATTTGGTCCTGTGGGACATCTTGGGTTCATGTTCTTTCTGGTTAATCACAGCCTTTGTGTTGTCTCCCCTTTGCTGGGGGGGGAAAGGCTAATGCAACACTCACTGTGCTCCAGCTGCTGGCTGGGAATTGTCAATAGGTCATAAATAAACCTACCACTGCACAGGAAAGACAATGAGATTATACATCCTCCTACTACTGCCAATTACAGTAAGAGCAACAATTATAAGGTAGCACTCCTACAGGTACCCTGGGGAGAAAATGAGAGGAAAATGTTCCATTAGCCTAATGAAGAGAGTGTGGCGGAGCTGCAGTCAAATTTTCTCACTATTAGCCCTGCCTGTGTGCCACTAACACACGAGGGAAGCAGGAGTCATAGGGTAACAATTAAACTTTCTGACAATTAACCCCTACAAGGTGCATGCCTCTAATCTGATGAGGAAATTAAAAAGAGGCACGGTCACATTTTCTCACCATTAGTCCCCGGAATGTACAATGTGGCATTTGCAGGTGACAATGAAGGTTTCTCACCACTGAGACCTGGGAAATGCCCTGTGTGTCGCAGATTTGGTGTTAAATGCTCTTGGGAGCGCTGGGGTGACAAAAAGCCGTGTGGAGATGGGTTAAACCCCCTCTATTTAACACAGAGGAAAGAGTTACTGGTACATTTCCTCATTAGCTGGAGGAAAGGATGGATTCGCTGCGGGGAATTCTCTGGTGTCCAGCCCCTGTGATATCCCCAGAGGAGGAAAAAGATCAACTGTGGGAACAGCAATGGGAAATATAGCAAATATCCTGCTGGTTTTATATTGGCAAAAGCACAACTTGAACCCTGACTGGCAGCACCCACAGTCTGCGCCAAGAGCTGCTTCATTTCTTGTGGGGTGATTTGGTCATTGCAGCCCAATATTTTGCAGTTTTACCCCAAATATTGCTGTTTCCAAGACTTTTTAAGGCAAGGGGAAAACTGTGGTATCCTGAAAACCCACCCACTAGGTATTCTGTTGTTTAATGGCATGCTGTAGATCAATTTTCCCACCAAAAGTCCCGGGATAAAATTCAAACCCTTCCCCAGCGTGGACCCAGGCCCGCTCTTCACATTTTTCATTTCTGCTGTTGCCTCTGTGACAAGCTGATATTAGCTCAAGGATCACAGTCAGCAGCCAGATTGGCATCTGGCTGGGGGATTTGGCCTGGGATGGGGATTTGCTTTATTTCCACACCCCATAAAATGTGAGAAGGGGAAAACCTGTTTTCGGACCTCACACAGACTTGTGGTGTTCGAGTATCTCGACACCACTCAAGCTGTAACATAATTATCCTCAAAGAGCCCCTCTGAGGAGGATGTCAAGACCTTCTTGGGATCACTTACAGATCCTTCCCCTCAGGGGAACAACAACCACCCCTTTACCACCAGTTCCTGGCTGGCAGGACTCTGGGCACCTTCAGTCTGGAAGCCACTTATGGAGCAGGAGCAGGAATCAGTCCCCTGTGTTGTCAGATCTGTGGGGTCTTGTAGCTGCCTCCTGCTTAGTCTGCTCAGGATTAGATGCATTAAAGGTCTTGCCCCACATCCCAAGAAGGTTTATGGCACTTTTCCAGCACAGGCTTTTTGAGCTGGCCCTTGCTGGGAGGGTCAGCTGAACCATCCTGTGTCTGCCATGGAAAGAGTTGTACAGGAAGGAAAATGAGCCCCTTGTGCTTGAGCTGGACACAGTTCCCAAGCACAGCCCAGTCCCTGGATCCCTGGAGTCTGCCTGTGGGTCTCCCCATACCCTGTTTAACACCCTGGGCACAGGCTGGGGCCAATTCCCCTTTCACTGACGGTCCAAGCAGTGGGATCTGCAGTGCCAGCCCCTTCCTCACTGGGGCCGAGATAACCACCCTGAGATGGCTGCTGCCTTGCCATTTTGGGGAGTAGCCATGGATTAAGCCATGCTAATTCCCTTGTACAGCTTTAGATCATCCTCCCCTAAGCTACACTGAACTACAGTTTTTGTAGCTTGCTGCTCAGCAGAAGGGCAAAAGCAGTTTTTGCAGAATTGTCATAAGTTTTTGCTGTGCCTACAAACACAAAAAGACTCTCTATCCCTCTCTTTCCCTTTCTTTCCCACTGTAAGTTCTCTGCCTTCCGAGATGTCCATCACTGCTGCAGATTTACTGTATTTTTGGTAACTCATTTCTGAGTGTAAAAGAGAACTTGGCATCCATTTATTTATGTGACATTGGGAATGAGAAGCAGGATGGGAGCTTCAAAGCCAGCAGAGAGGTTTAGAAGCACAAAAGAATGACAGCTAAATCCTAATTACCTGCTCAGAGAGGATGCCCCAGCATAGCCCCTGCATGACTTGCCACCAGAGTGAGACCTGCCTGAGCACAGCTGCTCTTGAACCTCATTTTTCATGGAAGGAAGATGAAAATTTGTAAAAGAGGTCAGAGCCAGGTGTTCCTTGAATTTGGCTCACTGTGGGTGGCAAGGATGACCATGGCACAGCACAGAACATGGGGGAGTGCAGGTCCAACCTGTGGAATCAGCTGGTTTTGGCCAAACTAAGAGCTCCTCTTGCTCTGTGGGTGATGCTGTTGCCCCTCACCTGCTCCTCAGGGCTAATACCTGGAATTTGGGTGCTTTAGAGAAAGCTCTGTTGCTTGACTCCCAGTACCATGGAGCAGAGGGATTCATTGTGAGCAGTTGGAGAAGCACTGAGGCGGAAAAATCTCAAAGACCCACCCAAATACTCCATTCATTGACAAGGAAAATCATAGCAGGATGGGAAGCTGGAGCAGGAGGGAGCTGGAGGAGGAAGATGAGACCATGTTGGACTCCTCCAGAGAATCCTTTCCCCACTTTCCATGAGTTAGAGGCAGCGGGGCTAAAAACTTCACTGCTCTGAGTGATTTGTGTAGTAATTTCAGAGCTGACAGGCACTACATGGCAAATCTGAATTCCACTTTTAGTCCTGTTAAGAGATAAGGAATAGTGATTATTATAATTACGACGTGGTTACTTTATTGGTTAAATTAACATTCCGTTGTTGGGGTTGCTGTGCAATATACAATATTATTTTACCTACTGTGCCTTCAAAGTCATCTTGTCACAGCAACAGCATGGCAGCATGGAAAAAGCCTTTTAACAAGTAGGTAAATACATGCCTTTGGGGAAGTCAGAGCGATAATTATGTCAGCTTCAGTACATTTGATAGTGAAAAAAAAAAGAGGCTAAAAATAAGTTGAAACATAAAATGACAGAAAATATTGAATGCTTGGAATTAAAAAGGTGCAAAAGTATTTAATACACTGGGCTTACTCTTTGGACCAGGTGTCAGGAGTCCAACTATTCAGACAGCTGGGTTGCTTTAGGTTTACAAGTGTGTGTAAAGGGATCTTACAGCCCTTCTCTGGGGATAAAGAGAGATTTATTGCTAATTCCGCCTCAGTGGAATTCTCACAGAATCACAGAATGGTTTGGGTTGGAAGGAAGTTTAAAGATTGCCCAGTTCTACCCCCTGCCATGGGCAGGGACATCTTCCACTAGGTCAGATTGCTCCAAGCCTGTCCAACCTGTCCAGGAGCACTTCCAGGGACAGGGTAGCCACAGCTTCCCTGGGCAACCTGTGCCAGGGCCTCACCACCCTCACAGGGAAGAATTTCTTCTGTATATCCACCTAAACTTCCCCTCTTTCAGTTTGAACCCTTTACTCCTTGTCCTATCACTACAGTTCCTGATGAAGAGTCCGTCTCCAGTGAGACCATGTTGTTCCACACACAACCATGCTTTTGCAAAAGAAAGCCAGGGGACACCTTTCCTCTCCATCCATCCTTCCTTAGTGCATGGGGATGCCCCAAGTTTTCCTGCAGAATCCAATGTATCTGGGCACTGACAGGAGCATCTGCAGATTTCTGCATGAGCAAGTTGTTTGGTTGTGTTTTTGTGAAATTTGATGGTAGCGTTGCACCAGACATGAAGCAAAGCTGGTCCTGGCTTTGGGGCTGCATCATCTCCCAGACACAGGAGGGGAAGAGGGAACATGGAAGGGAAGTGACAGAAAGGATGTTTCATGCCAGTTTTGAATCACCAGAAGGAAAACAAAGCTACACCTCCTTCTAGGCACATGAGTCTTGCAGCAGTAGCTTTGCTGGCCAGAGGGGTCTCCTTGCAGCTCAGTCTGGTGCAGCTTTGGAGATCAAGATGGACCTTGGCCATCACCCAAAGGCTGACTGAGTGTGACATCAACCTCTCAGCATGAGCTGGAGTTGACATGGCTCATTCTTAGTGCTTACTTCCCGGGAAGAGCCAGAGTGAACACCCGTGTGTTTGCTGCAGGATGCACCTTGCTGGGTTGCTTTGGGACTTTCCTGCTGCTTCTGGAATGTGGGGCAGGAGAGATGTTGTGGAGTGCTCCTGTTTGGGATCTACAGGCAAAATATCATCCAATGAAATGCTCTTGTCCTTCTAGAGAAAGAGGTGACCAAGAGGACCCAGCACAGAAATCCTACCCCTGGGGTCTGTGCTGAGCCTGGGACTGAGACCAGCACTTTCCTGACCCAAGGATTAAGGACTGGCTGATTCCCTTTCCCTTGTCTTTCCTGCCACTCTGCCCCCAGATGTCAAGGAGAAGGAAACTACAGAAAAATTGGAAAATTCTCTCTGTGAACAAGCACTCCCTCAGCTCTTGTCCATGGGCCAGCAGGCACGAGCAGCAGGAGAGAGCAATGGGATTTGGGGCTTAGCTTTCCCAAATAATTGACAAGGACAGAGCAGGATTGGAGGTCATTAACTGTGAAAAACATCAACACCAGACCTGCTCTCTGCCGTGTGCCCGTCACACAGGAGCCCAGGAGGAGAGTGGCAATGGGAATTGTCCCTCCACAGCAGCAATCCCAAGATTTCTAGGGCAGAGTCCTGGAGATGGTGCACCCTGCTTGGACATCTGAGGTCTCCTCAGAAACACAAGTGCTGGTGTGGGACCTGCTGCATCAGAGCCAGCACTGCCACACGAGAGGCACTTGCAGCTTAATCACTCTGATTATTCTTTCAGTTGAAATCATTCACTTGGGTCCCAACTGGGCATACTCCCCTTTTCTTTCCCCCAACATTTTATCCTACAGGTGCATCGGTGCTTTATTTAAGTAAAAGCTGTGACATAAGTTAGAAGAGGGAAGGCTCATGATGTGCATGTGATTTCCTTGCTCATCTCCACTGCCCCAGCACAGTTTCCCCTCCCTCTCCTTCTCTGCTGCTTATTGAAAGTGAAAAGGTTCAGCGGAAATTGCAGCACCGAACATGCAATTATTCTCTTTACAAGCTAACGAGCATATATGATCACATATATTCAATTACACAGCCACACACAATTAAACAATACCCACACACAAGTTTGCATCTGTATCAAGCTTTGACTGGACACCTTGAATGGATTGTGCCCTGGTCTCCATGAAGGAAAGCAGCAGGACTTTTGCATAAAGCACATGATTCATCATAATGAATGATCCATTATGCATAAAATGACATTATTTTTCAAGAAAACTTGATTTGGAATCACAAAAAGTCCCCCATAATGTGCTTTTTCCTCAAAGGGGTCCTGGGGGACAAAAGCTTTCTCCTGAGGGCAATCTTCAAAATCTGAGTTTCCTGTTCATTAGCCTGGGAGAGGGAAATATGATTTTATTGGGGGTTTTTTCCCCCCACAATAAAACACTTGTTCCCACTACTCTTCCCTGCAAACGGTGCAGCCCATCCTGAGAGGCTGGAGATGAGACTAATCTGCCTCCAACACTCCAATAAATAAAATGTAAATGTTTGTCATAATAATGCCCCCATTGTCAGCACCATCCCGGGATTTTTCAACCTCTGACTCCCGGCAGTGACCGGCTGAGTAGCAACAGCCGAGTGCTGAAAGAATTTTTCAACAGCAATTTGCTTGTTCCAATTTGCTTTTCAGGGCTGCTGCTCAGGATTGCTGGCCAGGCTGTAAAAGGATCTCGTCCTATTAATTTGGCCCAGCTTCTCCTCTTGTTCCCGTCATATTCGGTTTCTCCGGGAGTTCCAGTGAGTAAGTTAATTGAATTGGAAGTGCCACCGGGAGCCCGCCCGCGGATCTACGGTTTCATGTAGGAAAGCGGCTCCCTTCGCCCGCAGAAACGGATCCGTGCACCTGTTGAGGAGGTGAAGAAATGTCTGGAGATGACGACTTATTCCCCTGATTCTCCTCTCAAGCTGGTCAGACAATAACACTCCCTTCACCTGGCACCGGTTATTCTCCAGCCGGTTCCTTGGACAAACGAGACCGAGGAGCACATTGGGGCAGGGACTGGGAGCGCAGAGATTTGAAAAGTGATTTTGTGGGAATGGGTTTATGTTATTTCACGCTGCTTCTTCCCTCTGTGTCTGTTTTAGCCGTGCAAAGTGTTATTTTTCTAAGTGCTTAGTCTGCAATCTCAGCTCACCCTCTGATGTCAATAAATACAATGGTACCTGGCCTGGATTGTACCGGCTTTCAGTTGAGCTCAGGGTTAAGTATGGACACAGTTTTTCTGCCAATAAGTAGAAAGACGGAGACAAAAATCACAGTTCATGCTTACTATTGCATTTTTAGTGAGGTTTAGGGGTGAAAGGTGCGTATTATTGCACTCCTGAGTCTTGAAAATTCTTCTAAAAACTGGGAGAAACCTTGGAGAAGCCCTGCCAGTGGCAAAGTGATTCCACAGCAATTTGCGGAAATAATTCTGAGTCCGTTTCAAAGCTTTGCCACCACTTGTTGCAGTCACTGGAGGTTTTCTCAGCATGATGGACCTCTGCTCACCTGGAACACCCCAGGGAGCTGCTGTGTCCTGGGATGAGGACAGGTCAGCTCCAGGCTCGGAGGGGAGCTGAGAATGAGCCCAAATATTTGCAAAGGCCAAGCTGTGGTAACAAAGTGATTCCCAGCCCTCTTCCATCCCCAAAATTAAGCTATCCCCACCCAGACCCTGGGGAAATGTGTACCTGGAGGAGCAAAAAATGACAGGATAAAATAAAAAGAGTGAGGACCAGGATGACAGTGGATTCAAGGCAGCAGAGCAGAGGTGGTTGCAGTGCTCACACCAGTGCAGCAAATCAGTCACACCAGTGAACCACAGAATCAGAGAATAGTTCGGGTTGGAAGGGATCTTAAAGACTATCTCGTTTCAAACCCTCTGCCATGGGCAGGAACACCTTCCACTATCCCAGATTGCTCCAAGCCTTGTCCAATCTGATCTGGAACATTTTCAGGGATGGGGCATCCACAGCTTCTCAGGGCAACCCGTGCCAGGGCCTCACCACCCTCACAGGGAAGAATTTCTTCCTTATATCCAATCTAACCCTTCCCTCTGTCACTTTGAAGCCATTCCCTCTTGTCCTGTCACTCCAGGCCGTTTGTGAAAAGTCCCCCTCCCGAAAAAAAACTCCGTGAACCAGTGACCTGCAGACAGCCCAAATACTACATAAATAAATGACACATCCGAAGCCATCCCTTTCCTGCCGGGCTGGTTTTGGAGCGGGAGCGCTGGTTTGGTGCCACCACCGGGGGGCAGAAACGGCCTTTGGAGAACATCAGCCTTTCCCAGGAAAACTGCAGCAGTGCTGAAGTAAGGAAAGTTCTTCCTTTACTAATATATCCCTGCCCTTTATTGAAATTGGGAGGTTGACCTACTGTCCACTGCATTTAAAACAGAGGTCTCTGCAGTGGTTTGAGGTATTTCTCCTCTAGAAATACTGCTGAGGGCTGAAAACCAGAAATTATCTGCACTTCATGGATGTTGGAGATACCTTCTGGTTTTGAACAAACCTGTATTTATTAAGAAATTAGGCAATTAGGCACCAGTTTACTATTATTAATCAGTAAATAGTTTTTAACGTCATCAGAATAGACTCTCATCCTGTGTTATGCATTTGATGAAAATTTGTTATTGCTCAGTTTGGGAAAAACAGCCCACAAAACTGATAAATATCATACAGATATTTTGCCTTAAGATACTTCCCATCTTATTTATATCCTTATGTATTGTATATACAGGAGCACAGACTCACACAACCACTACAAAGCAAGAACACCCCCTCCACATTTTTCATGTTGCTTAAAACATGAGGCATTTTTTTTATCTCATATAAATACAACCCTGTCTTTCTAAATAATTTAATGTAGCCATTAGATAAATCAAGTCATCAATTACCACTGATGAGGCAGTACAGAGATCAACATGGGCTTTATGGGTCTTTGCTCTAACTGCTTACAGTCCCCATGTTTTATTTATTATGCTGCAAGATCAGGCAGACAAGAATTTGGGCTTATTTTCAAATATAAATTTCTCTCCCTCGCTGGCTTGTCATGGAGTTCATATAGCAAATATAGTTTATATAGCAAATATAAACAGCATTTTAAACCCCTCCCTTTTTATTTTTACCAAGTCCTAAGTACGTGTAACATTATGCTTATGAGAAAGACCCTAAAGCCTCGCAGACTATCACGTTACTCCAGATTTTGGCATTTCTTAAAAGGGATTTCTCCCTGAAAGCCACTACACTGTAATGGCTCTTGAGAAGCTGTTACTGTCTCGAGTGCAAATCCTTCTTAGTTTGTGTATTATTGACCTGATCAAGTGTGATGGGGGCCTTCCACGAGCCTTCGGGGGGATTTTGCGGCTGTTGCGGGCGAGGAAATATTCACTGGAAATTAAAATTTCCCTAAACGTGGCGGGGGGGGGGGGGGGTTGGAACTGGATGAAATTTAAGGTCCCTTCCAACCCAAACTGTCCTGTGATTCTGTAAAATGCGAATAAACAACGAGGGGACTCAACTGGAGTGAGGAGACCCCAGTGCAGGCTCAAGCCCCTTCCAATGGATCTTCCTAAAAATCTAAATCATTTAACATTTTCATAAGAAAAACAATCACAAGATATTTGGATGATTTACAGTTTGTCCGTGGAATGTATAAAACCCCAAATACAGCCCCAATTCCGCAAGGATGTACAGACACAGTCATGCTTCGGGAGGTTGATTTTAACAGATCCTACGCGCAGGGAATTTTGTTCAAGTAACAGCCTGATATCTCAGGAAACGGCAAAGTCCTAAAAGTGGAATAAAATAATTTTCCTCCCCTCCTTCAGCCATATTTACATACAAACAACCTCCCCTAAAACCACTGGGTTTGGAGTGAAAATCCTGGCAGCCACTTTAACCAGGAAAAGGATCCCACAAATGATATTGTTCCGCCTCTCCCTTTGCTATAAGAAAATACAGCTTTATGCCCAATCCCGTAATCAGCTTCTCACGGGCTGACCCAGCTAAGCCCTGGATCAGGACCGTGCTCCCGTGGTGCTGTCTGGGTTGCTGCAGCATTTTTGCAGTTTAGGCTTCCACAAAATGATGTCATAATTCAGCAAAAAGAAAACACAAGCAAAGGAAAAAAATATATTATTTCAGATGTCGGGCAGCCCTGGAGGAGCTGCCTGATTTTTTTTTATTTTAGGGAATGACTTCTGTCATCTCTAGTGGTGTGTTTTCCTTCATGAATAGGTACAAAAATGTTGTACTGCGTCTGCTGGAGGTATAAATATACATTTAACAGTATAAATCTGCCCAAAATGATCCCAAAGAGCCCCAGGTACATCAGCAGGTGAGAGCCGGTGTTCCTAAGACAAAGGTCAAATAAAAAAAGGGATGTTAATAAACAGCATTCCAGTTTAAAGGGACTTTTTTTTTTTTTTTGAAGGATTACATCTTAAATTCCAATAAATCAGATTTAGGAGCTACTGAAAGTGAAATGGATCCAACCCTCTTCTGACTTCATTTAAATGGCTGCATTATCAGATTAAAAATATGTAATTTTATAATATGTACAATATTATATGTATTTATAGAATATATATTCTATATTTTCTCTCTCTGTATATAAATGTATTTAAATAAGTATAAATATATATAAAATATATAAGTATATGTATAAAAGTATATATATAAAATATATATATGTAGTCACTGGAGAAGTAGAGAAGGGTTTTCTTTTTTAGCAAAAAGCAAGGTGAATCCCAAGGAATAACACTGAACAGCTTAAAACTGGAAAATATCGTCCCTCATCTGCTTTTTCAAGAGCAAAGATCTTTCACACACGCCACGTGCTAATTTGAAATAAAGAGGCATCTTTGGAAGAGCGAGGGAAAAGCAGGTCCCGGGAAAAATCCCAGGGGGTGGGAATATCTCGGGTTTGGAGGCGACGTCCGCGCCGCGCGTCCCGTCCCATCGGGACCGAGCAGCATTTGGAATTCAATTGACTTTCTAACTTGGGAGACAGGACTTTTCCATCTTCAAATGCTGCAAATAGATTGCATTCTTGGCCCTTCCCTTTGAACGGTTGGGGAGAATAAACGCACACCCTGGTCGTGTTCTAGTGATCTCCCTAATCTCGGTTGCACTTTGTCAGGACGAGGTAACTGGTAGTTAAGTGAAATACCTTAGATCAAAGGGGGATTAATCGCCAACTGAATCCTTGCTGAATAAACCTGTCATTCAAGAAAATTATTTCCACTGAACTTAGCAGAGGATTGAAGGTATTTGCATAACAGGGACCCAACGTACTTCAGCCAGGTTAAAAGGTTCCGAATTCAGGCAGTGTTTAGCTTTTTGGCTCCTTTTCCTTTCAGCGGCCCTGTACAATGGTTTTTAATCTGATAATACAGCTAACTATCTAAATGATGTCAGAACAGGAAAGTATTGCAAAGTTTGGCTGAGGGATGGATCAATTTCACTTTCAGCAACTCCTAAATCTGATTTGTCGGAATTTAAGATGTAATCCTTAAAAAAAAAAAAAAAAAAAGAAAAAAGAAAAAAGAAAGAAAAAAGTCCCTTTAAACTGGAGGGCTGTTTATTAACATCCCTTTTTTTATTTGACCTTTGTCTTAGGAAAAGCGGGTCTTGCCTGCTGCCATACCCGGGGTTCCTTGGGATCATTTTGGACAGGTTTATACCAGCATCCACCAGTGGTGCCCATGGATTCGTGTGCCCACGGATCTGGGCAAACACACACACACACACACACACAGATTTTTCAGGGGTTTTTTTCCCCTTTTTAAGCCCATCTTTCGGAGGTCACGCTGAATTTGAATGTCAGTGAGAGGGAGATAATTAAATAACGGGACCCAACAGGCTCCCATCATTTCCCAGGATCAGCCTTGGAAGAGATTTAAGCGCCGCAGCCTCGCTCGGGGTTTGTTTTGTGGTTGTGGCGAGGATTTCAAGCCACATGAATTGTCCCTGTTTTATGGCTGTGAGTTTTAACGGGGAATTCATTTCTCCAAGAGTGAAGAGGGGCTCTTCCAGACAACGGCTTTTTAATCTGTGCTATAAAAAAATGGAAAGAACAGCTAAAAATACACGTATTTCTGGAGGATGCTTCACGCCACCTCCCTCCCCAGCCTTCCCGGGGTTCATTTGCGAGCGCTCCCACCTCTCCTACCTTTCAGGCATGTGGAATGATGTCAAGCTACATGGAGGACGTCAGGTTTCATAATCAGATTTTGACAATAAATGGAATTTAGGCACTTCTGCATCCAGCCCGAGCCCGACACCATTCATTCCTTGGGTGGGTGCAGCTCATGTTCGTCGCAAACTCAAAGCATCTTTCAAGTCAAAAAAAATCGCAAAGAATGGTTATCAAAGAAAATGAATAAAATCCATATTGAGATAATTTTTTAGAAAATGATTGAAGTTTTAACCCAAGAAAGGACTCTTAGAGTTTCTTATAGCTTAGAATAAGAACGTGTCAATCACGATTAAGCTTCTGGAATTGGAATCCCTTTGAAATGCAGCTGTTTCTTCTTTAATTGTGGCAGCGGACTCAAAAGAAAAGAAAGGTCCAGCCTTAAAGATGAGTAAGGAATACAAAATAGCTCAGGATTAGTTGTGGAGTTCAAAGGTCGCTAATTACACTAAGGAGTTCCCAGACACAGGGAAAACATTAAACAGGTCACCTACCAAACGGGAAACAGACTTTGACTTCAAAAAAATAAAGAAAAAAAGGGAGGAAAAAAAAAGATCTTGAAAAGATTGGTTTCTAGAGAAAATCAAAAGCGACCAGCTGATCTCATTGGGAAGAAAATGGGTTGGGTTTAGTTCTTTGCTGTTACTACAGAAGGCATCAGGCTTTCAAAAATTCATCTAGAGCTCAACCAGGTTTCAAGGAAGCAAAGCAAGAAGGGGAAAAGGGGGCAGGCCTGTGCCCTAAAATACCTGAATTTCAGTCGAATTGTGGGTGGGGAGTCCTTGGAAAAAAGCATCCATGAGAGTAGAGACCTCCCTGTGGTATTTAACTTGGTTTGTTGAGGATGTGGCATCTTGGTGATCAGGTGCATCTTTAATGGGAAGCCTCTTGGGAGAGTCTTATGGCCCCTTTGTGGGCAGCGAGGTGAGGTTTGGGGTGCAGTGGGACATCCCACTCCCCTGGGAGAAGCACAGCTCCTGTTTTCCAGCTCCTCCCTGGCCTCATTGACTTGGGATAGACTGGTGAGGCTGCTGTCCTTCCAGACATCTCACACATGCAGCAGCTCCTTATGGACCAGCACTGAAGTTCCTAGGATGCTCATTTCCTCTGAAATCCTCCTGGGAATATGCAGCTGGTTGTCCTGTCTTTTGGAGGGCTGCTCTAAGCTATGAACCTCTGGTCCTTTAGATCTGGCTGTGGGTGGAGAGAGGCAGTGGTTTATTGCCAGCCTGCTCACAACAGAGAGAATTCCCATTTTTGGGGGGGTACAAAGCCTTTTTTTCTCTCAGATCCTGCTCCCCTGCATGAATTACCAAGTTATTTCTGCAAAAAAGTCAGCAAATTAGTGCATCTTAAGGCAACATGGGATTTGTGGAAATAAGAAAGAAAAATTTCAGAAAATCAAGGAGATGCACTATCCAAGTGGCCTGTGCTGGGCCCATGCAGGATCCTGCTTGTGCCCCTGGAATTTTTAGCATTGAAACTGGGAGCCACTGAGAGTTAAAACTCTGTTCTCTGTTTCCTGCCCCTGAATAACTTCGGGGTGTTGTACTGGGTTCGTGTGGCAAGGCTTTGGTAGCAGTGAGGGGTTACAGGGGTGGCTTCTGTGAGAAGATGCCAGAAGCTTTCCCTGTGGCCTGGGGAGCCAATGCCAACCACATGCAGGACAGACCTGCCACTGGCCAAGGCTGAGCCCATCAGCAACAGCGGCAGCAGCTCTGGAATAACACATTTTAGAAGGGAAGAAAAAAAAAACTTGGGAACCTCAGAGGGAGAGAGGAGTGAGAATATGTGAGAGAAACAGCTCTGCAGATCCCCAGGGCAGCGCAGAAGGAGGGGCAGGATGTGCTCCAGGCGCTGGAGCAGAAATTCTCCCACAGCCTGTGGTGCAGCCCATGGAGAGGCAGCTGTGCCCCTGCAGCCCATGGAGGTCCACGGAGCAACAGAGATTCACCTGCAGCTCCTGAAGGAGCCCGTGCTGGAATGGGTGGATGCACCCAAAGGAGTCTGTGACCCCATGGGAAGCCCACACTGGAGCAGGCTCCTGGCAGGACCTGTGACTCCATGAAGAGGAACCCAGGCTGGAGCAGGTTTTCTGGCAGTACTCACGACTCCATGGGGAACCCACTCTGGAGCAGTCTGGTCCTGAAGGACTGACCCTGTGGGAGGGACCCATACTGGAAGAAGATTATTAAGAACTGCAACCCATGAGAAGGATCCATGTGGGAGAAGTCCCTCCTCCTGTGGGAGGGATCTCATGCCAGAACTGGGGAGCAGAAGAGATGACATTGTGATGAACTGACCACAGTCCCCATTTCTCATCCCCCTGTGCCACTGGGGGGAGGATGCAGAGAAACTTGGAGTGAAGGAAATGTGGGGCAAAGATCTTTTAAGATTTGGTTTTATTTCTCATATCCTATTCTGATTTGACTGGTAGTAAATGAAATTCATTTCCCCAAGTCGAACCTGAGTGATCTCCCTGTCCTTATGTCTCTTGTCCTAATTTTCTCTCCCTGTCCTGCTGAGGAGAGCAATGACAGAGCTGCTTTGGAGGGCACCTGGTGTCCAGCCAAAGTCAACTCACCACAGGGGATGTGAAGGGAATGGAGTTTAGGAACAATTCCAAGGTGCCCCTATGGGATTCCCACTGACAGTCCTACAGGGACTATGACAGCTCTACAGGGACTATGGCAGCTCTTCCAAGGAAGCTTGCACTTCCCAGACTGGGATCCACAAAACTCATCTAATGTCCTCTTTAGGACTGAGGGCTGCAGGGATTTCCTGTCCTGGTGCTCTCAGGATGGACTCTCAGGATGGCTGGGCTTGGTTTTCTCCATTCAAAAAGATGCTGGAAAACACACTTGTATTTTGTCCATCCTCTAAGGGATGAGAGAATGAGGTGGTGGTGAAGGAGTCAGCAGGAGCAGTGAGGGACAAACATGGACTTACTCACAAACTCTCATGACTTAAATCTCAGCAGGGCTTGTACAAAGACGACAAAGTGTGGGAAATTCCTAGGGCAGTGTGAATAAACAGAGGACAACTGCCGTTGATTGTTTAATATCTTGTTGTTTCAATGTTTACTGTTAACAAGGGGCCAAAGTAGTTAGTGCTGGGAAAAACAGTGAAAAATTGCAGCAGAGAGAAGGGCTGAATTATGTAAAAAAAGTGGCTGCTTCCAAATTATCTGAAGGAATGGGGTTTACCCCAAATACTTGAGGGACTGGCATATACCATCTTGGGGCTGTCACCAAGTGCCTTGGGATCCTGGGGGAGGGAAGAGCTTCCAGAAAACTGGAAAAGCACCAAATTACTGATTAGTGATCAGTAAGAGCCGGCACAAATTTGACCACACGGAGCCATGTTAGGTGGACTAAATCCCTCCTGTGGTGAGAGGAACAGGCCCTGGGAATTTGGAGGGGAAATTTGTGTCACACATGGACACTGGTGATAGTTTGACTCTGCCTCCCAACTTGACAAGCAAACTCAGGAGACAAATTGAGGTGACAGTGGAGGGATGGTATTCCCAGGGGCCTGGGAAGCTGTTCTCCCGCAGTAGTTCCCAGTCAGGAAAGGTGGGCTTCCTGGTCCTGTCTTTCTTCTGGTACAGCTCAGGATTTGGAGCAGGAAGAATGCACATGAGACACCTGAAGAGGTTCTTCTGTGTCACCTTGGCACCTTCTGTATCATCTTGTCACCTTGTTCACTGTGGCACCTTGGTACAACCCCTTGGACTCCACGCTTTGAGGGAGAGGCAGGTTACACCAGGGTTACACCAGGGTAGTGAGGGGGTAGGGGTGAAGAACAAGGGAGACTTGGAGATCTTGGTGAGCTCAGGATTTCTCAGGAGCTTCAGGGTCTAGATATTTTCCTAGAAATAAGGGCTGTTTCAGCTGGTGAGGATCACACCAGTGCCAGGTACTCCAGGAGTGATTGCTCTGGTCCTTCTGGCCACAGCAGTGCCCACCTAAGCCACATATTAGGTATTTTTGACACTCCTTGGTCCCCTTCTCCCCTCACCATGTATCATGTATCTTCTTGGATCCACACTTTGGCACCTGCTTGTGCTGGAACATCTATTCCCCCCCCAAAAAAACCCTCATTCAAACCGTGATGGTTTCAACAAGGTTGAAATGGTTTCAGCATTGGCAGAAGCTGCTGCTTCTCAGCCACTGCACCTTCTGGGACTTTCAGTGCAAATTCCCTGATTCCTTCCACAAAGTTTTAAGTAAAACTTGGGGGCTCCAAAACGTGTTTGATCCCCCTCACCACTGGATTTGGAAATCTCAGCCTTTTTTACTGAGATTTGGTGGGTTATACATGAATTTTGCATTACTGTAATTTCTTAGAGGTCTGTTACATCAATTCTCGTTGCCAATTGAACATTCAATCTAAAAAGCTTGATGGTCTGTATTTGCTTTAAATTAATTTTAATTGCCATTTCTTACATTACTCTCAAATTTTAATGAAATGAAACAAATAAATAAACTAATGAAGTGAGTTACATAATATCTTCTAAATATTTATACACATTATTTTATATGGGAAAATGTCAGGTTGGCAACTCAACGTTTATTTAAGTCCCTACATTTCTTGTTTTCAATTATTTCCATCTTAGTTTTCTTCTGGCCCTCTGAAATGCAACATGAATTCTGGAGAACTCTTTGGCCACTTCTTTTTGGAAGTCTTTGAAGTTATCTCCATAGATCTCATACAGTCTATACCTGTGAGGAAACTATAAATAGAGGAAATTATAAATAGAAGCAATCCAAGCAGCAAACACTCTTGTAGAAGAAACAGCACTCTGTACAAAAGAGAAATACTTTTTTTCCCCCTTTAACACATTTTTAAAGAAACTGTTGTGTTAAAAACTAGCAGATTTTATTGAAGAGTTAAAGGAATACCACTGACACTTGATGACCTTTGGAGCCCACCAGAACTACTGTTAGATGCCAGCTCTGCCATGGAGTCCCCAGGCTCGTATGAGCCCTCAATCATATTAATCAATTCCTGATTTAAGTTTTGAAGGTTTTGGGGTTTTTTTTTTCTCTCTCTTAAAACAGGAAAAGTGATCAGACCATGTAGAGAAACAGTGAAATTGTCTGAGCAACTACCAGGGAACAGAGAGAGAGAGAGGCAGACAGGTTTAGTCATTTATAAATCCTTGAACTCTTCCAGTGTCCCCTCTTGTGCCTGAGTTGTGACACACCTGAGCTGTGATCCATCCCATTTGCCAAGCCTACTAAGTTTAGTACAGAGCTCACTTTACCAGATTTCTACCTTACAAATATTTCTGAAGTATCCATGGGAATGGGCCCTTCCCAGAAATGTAGCCAGCAGGACACGGGAAAGGCTTCCTCTGACTTCCCTCCCCGCAGCGTGGGTGTCTCACACTTGTTGCACAAGGCTTTTGGATGAAGGTGGGTACCTTTAACCTGGTTTGTTTTGCTGTCTGACCCGTCCATGGTGCTTCCCAAAGAACAGGGCACGCTGCACACTCACACCTGCCAGAGACAACTCAGCCACTCTCTTAAAACAGGCAGACAGAGCTGCTTTCCCCACTTCTCTCACCACAGAGCTGCCCCAGAGCACTGCAGGAAGGGTGTGCAGGATTCTAATCCAGGGGTTTATGGAGCAAACCCTGATAACAAATCAAAACAGGTGATGGCTTGCATGAAGTTGTAAAAAACTGCTCAGGGCTAGAAGAGAAACATCACCCACTCCCTCTCTCTCTCTCCAAACCTGCACTGATGGGTGTGTGTGTGCAAAGTGACCCAGAGCCACAGCCCTCCCTTCCTGAGCACTGCAACTCCCTCAACCATGAGAGAGCTAGAGGGAAACAAAAAGGAACAGGATTTGGAAGAACCCCCTGCTGTTAAGTGCAAAGGGTCTCCTTTTCTAACATACTGTGACTTTTGGCAGCCCCATTTCTTCCCAGTGTTTTTTTTTGGGTGGCACTTTTTGAGCCAGAAGAGCCATCCCTCCCCAGTGCTGCTGTGCAGAGCTCCCACCTTTTCTCACAGGTAGGTGAAAACGAAACATGAGTGGCCTGGTGGACAGAGCATGGTCTGAGCCCTTCCAGCAGAGACCACCTCTCCCCACTCACATCCTGGTGCTCAAACACACGGACAACTGTAACAGGTAGGGGCTGGATCCAGGGCAAAATCACTAATTCACCTGTCACCTGCTGAGCAAAGCAGACACCCCACCTGTGTGAAGCAGGTTGCAGCACAGCTCTGTTTCCTAAGTTCTGTTTCCTGAGTTTGCACAGCAGTTTCAGCTGGACGGTGTTTCACATGGATTGATCCACCCTTTTTAGAACATTCAACCAAGCAATTAGATCACTATCTCAATCTAAGTATTTTTTAAATTATAGCTTGGAACTTCTCTCCTTATGTAATCACTAATCTGATTTATCACACGGTGTACAGTGAAGCAGGAGGTAGGGCAGGAGCAGCTGGTGCACATGGTTATTACTCAGCATTCTCTGCTTTTGTGCTGCTCTCCAGGCTCTGTCAGCTCTTCACCAGCTTTCCAGAATCTGCACATTTCCTGATGACTCTCCAAAAGTCCATTTCCTGTGTTCCTGCAGATATTATTCTCAAAATCAGAGATCTGTCTCCGTAAATTGAGTCCTTTTCCACCTGTTTTCCCAGGTGAAACAGCTCAGTGATGTTTTTTGGGACCTCCAGCAAACTTGGCTGATTTTGCCTGCCCAGAGCTAGTCTTGTGATTTGAAAAAACATGTTCACACCTCTGAGCAAGCAGCTCACAGGCATGTGGGAAAGGGAGTCACCACTTCTGCTGACAGAGGCAATAAAGACTCTTGTGTCATCTCCACTTTCAGAGGTGCTGCTCATGCCATGCTGCCCTTCTTAAAATGTGGCAAATCATTGATAATTTATTGACAATTTATATTGACATATAAATTATCTATGTATTCTGTAGGCATTTTGTGAAAATAACAGAACTCCTGCTTTTAACTGTCCTCTTAGTCTGGGGTCTGATCAGATTCTTGTGATTTCAGGACAGGAATAAGATACTAAAACCTTTCCCATCCTGAGAGCTCTCTGCTTTACAAAACCAGTGAAGTAACTGGAGTCCTTTGTCTCTATCACCAGGTGCTTATATTTTGTACCAGTTAGTTTTAGAAGGGAAAGTAAAAACAGCCACAGCAAGTACATTTCAAATTGTCTTCCCTAGGGTGTCATCCAGGACTAAACAATATAAAAACCAACTTATGTTTTTAAGAGACTTATGTTTTTTAAAAAAACCCTCTTTTGTTTTTCCTCAACAGAAAATTTTAAGGACACACACAAAGCACAAGTGCTGGAAAATATTTATTTTCACTGTACCATAATCTCATTAACTATAGGCTTTGATTAAATACAAAAAATTATTTGCAAGCAAATTAGTCCAGTGAGGTTTTGTACACCATGGGTGCTGGTGCTTTGGAATTCCAGAGGTAGTAATCAGAAGAAATCAGTTCCCGGGCTAAAGGGGAAAAAAAAGGCAGGAAAAACAAGCATTACAGGATGCCTTACAATCAGACATTCCTTCATCCAACTTAAGTGATTACTAATCCATCCTTACTAGTTTACAGAAAAGGTATAATGGCCTCTTTAAACTGTAAGACTCTTATTATTATTTGAAAATCGTTTCTGATAATGAGACATTTAAAGTCTCAGCTTCAATTACCTTTACTAATGTATCAGTCATGAGCTTAAAATTCAAACAGAGGTTAAGTCAAAAGCAGGTGAATGGCTTGGATTTTGCTTGATGAATATAAATTGCACACTCAGTATAAAACACACAGGAAGAAAACGCTGCTTTTTCTGCGTTACAATTTGGGGCAGAATGTGCCCTGTCACAAAATTAACAGTGCAGACCACAATTTTTTTAAGGCACTTACAGACTTCTGACTTCTGCTGACATGACTGGCAGAAGTTGCAACAGACAGGCAGCTACAAATAAAAATGCTTCCATTAGGCAGAGCTGCTCAGGTTTAGTGAGTGCCTTCTGTGCCCCAGCTAGTGTAATTTTGGAGAACAAAAGTTCGACGTTAGCTCCATAATTTTGGTCATTGTCACCCAGTTCATAACTTCAATATGCAGTTGCAGTTAAATAAATGGCATTTTTAGCAACTCACCTGCAGTAATTTTGGGTTTCCCTGGTACAAAGATCTGAACAGAATGCTGGTCTACGTAACATCCAGTAAGTGTAAAGTCTGGGATCCTAAAATGCAGCTACAGGAAGAGAGGGAAAACATGATCAGGTGCATGTTGTCACCCTTGCTGTGCAAATACTGGCAATCTGTGCTACATGCTCTTGGTGTGAAACAAACTCCAAAGGGACAGGATGTCAAATCCTCCAAGCAGGAAAACAAAACTCCATGCTGAGAATAAAGATTTTAAACCAATGTGTCTTCACAGCCAGCTCAAGGCAGTTAAAAAAGTGCCTACTGAGGCCTCTTTTTCCAGAGCCTGTGACTTACTTTGACATAAGCAGTGTTCCCAGTGCACATGTAATCAGTAGGGTGCTCTTTGCTTGCAGGGCCAAAAGACAAGGTTCCAGTCAGAGAAACTTCCAAAGACTTGGGGAACTTCTGTCCTAAAGCCAGAAACAGGATCTGTTAGAAATGCTGCAGCTGTGCCCACACTGGAGAACTGACTGGGGAGGAAGGAGAGGGCACAGGGTGTGTTTCTTACCGATGACCCAAACCAGGAGGCTCTTCTCCCGGGACAAATCCAGTTGGCCATAACTAACTTTGTACTCCAGCTGAGCAATTGGGCCCCTACGTGGGACAGAGGAGACAGAAAACCATTGGAATAACTACGATTTAATGCCTATTTTGTTAAAGAAAGCAAGCAAATGATGAAAGGAATTATTTATGTGCATAGAGACAAACCACCCCTATGTGAGCACACTGCTGATTCAGGAGGAGAAATTACAGAGCAGGAGGGGATCACCGTGGTCTCAACCCAGGAGTCACAAAGGGGCTGTTGCTGATCTTTCAGCTCACTGATACTGTTTTACTAACACTATGATCAGCATCAGCCACTTTGTATCATCTCACCTTTAAATTTTCATGATGATTATGTGCCAGTGCAGATGTCAGAGAGGCTTAAGTGAAAACTATCGTTTTAATTTGAAATAGCTATGTTTTTGATAAGCTGATCTGTAGCTGGGATTAGCAGCCTTAAGGAACAGGTAGCCCTAGGCTGGAAGTGATCTCGAGGCTTAATCCACCTGGAGGATTGTGGCACGTGAAAACAATCCCCCAGGGAAACAGGATGAGCAAGAGAAGTATCTGGAATGTTACCAAACATCCTGGTACAATTCTGTATTCTGGAAATTACAGGAAATCCAACGGGGCTTCCCAGCATTTGCAAGGTCAGTGTCTGCTGGTGATAGAGCATAACCTGTTATATTGAATCCTCACAAGTTCATTTCGGGAAGATCACAGAGCAATGGAAGGAATTTATTTAGGATTTCTTTATTCTCACCTGTTGAAAAAAGGTATCCGAGCTTCGCAGTACTCAAAAGAATTCTTTATGCTTTCATGGAGCTTTAAATTAACTGTTATTTTTATCTGTGGTCCCTCTTCAACGAGTTGATAACATCCCAAAATTGGTGGAACAGGAACCTGGAGAAAACTGCATTCATTCTCAAGATATATTAACACCATCATCATAAGATCAGTTATATTACTGTTTACATTGCTGAAGTACTTTAAAAACCAAACATATTAGTTACTGACTGTGCCAAACTCTTCAAGGCTGCTTGCAATGCACAGATTTGTGGTACATGCACTTGACATCTCAGCCTGGATAGTTATTCTAATTCAGGCATTTAAGTGGTTCATTTAAAGTTAGAGCAGTGTTGTCAAGAAATCAAAAGTAGCAGCAACTCCTGAACTCAGGCAATTCAAGTCCTGAAGTGCCTTCCAAGCAGTCAGTTATATAAAAAAAAATTTAATTATGTAAAAACCATTTTACTACTTGTATTGGACTCAAATTCATCCCCACAGCTTCAACAACACAGGGGTTTTTATTCCCATTTGAAGACTCAGAAACAATGAGGGTAATGGATGTCCTTACCTGGGAAGTGTAGTAACACAAGTTGAAGGAATCTGAAGGAGGAATGAAGGGAAATTTGTAAGGTCCATTGTACACAGAATCATCCAGTGGCTCAGCACTAAAGGACATGAGCATGGCAGGGTCAATGGAGGTCACACAGTGATGGATCACGATGTCCTGGAGAGGAGGAGCGTTGGTTGGGAGATTCAGGGTGAGGGTTACTTTTGGTGCAGATCCCTCTATGTCACACTTGAAAAGATAAAGTCGAGAAGTTATTCTAAAATACCTCCATCAAGTCATAATTAGATGTTCAAAAATATATTTATAGTTTTAAAAAAATAAAAACCACACTCAAAGTCTTCACCTTAGTGCTGACAATCAGTACTGAGACATTAATATCACACACTTGGTGACAGTCTAACTAATTCAGTCACTTTTACAACATCCACTTAATGGATTCCAGCCTGCTATTAATGGTCATTGTGAGATATTTTAATATTAAACAATGCCCAGAGAAGCTGTGGCTGCCCCATTCCTAGAAGTGTTCAAAGCCAGGCTGGATGGGGCTTGGAGCAACCTGGGCTAGTGGAAGGTGTCCCTGCCCATGGCAGGAGTTTGGAATTGGATGAGCTTTAAGGTCCTTTCCAACCCAAACCATTTTGTGATTCTACATTGAAAACCATTGTCACATATAAAACCATTCAAAATAATTACACAATCCATTTCTTTCACCAGATTCTTTATCAGCTGTTCTTATGTCAGCCAAACAACCAACATTTGTGCATTCAAAATGGTGTTGTAATAGCATAAAGTAGGATAGAAGATTAAACTTTTGTCTGGTAGAAAAATTAATTAGAAATGTTCACGTAAAGATACTTGTGGAAGATATTTAGAAATGCTGTTTCTAATCATTATTTAACACATTGCTTATTAGATAGCTGGAAATAAACTTGGTGTTAGCACCACCATTTCTTAGTCTTTATATGCCAATACTATATGAAATTATTTCTCCCTGTTTCCTTTAAAATAAGAAAAATTTGGGAAAATATATGCAATGTAACTACTGCTGGACACTTAAGTCCTATAAGTAGTTAATGAAAAAAAATGCATGAATTGTAGAACTATAGAGTGGTTTCAGTTGGGAGAGACCTTAAAGACCATCTAGTCCAACTCCCACTGCTATGGGGAAAAAAACCCACAGTAAAAATCGAAATAAAACTAATGCATCAAATTAATGTGTAATATTGGTACACTCTGAAATATTACAGTATTAGAAACTTGCTGGTGAGTATCTTAACTTTACTGAGGAGTAAATAGCCATTTCACTTTACTTTCACATGTAAAATAACAAGAGTATTTACTTTCCCAGTGTCCCACAAAAACTACTTCGGTCTTGCACACCAAACACCCTCACCTTGCAGTTTACAGCTCCATAAACCTGCCACGTGTCCACCACATCCCTCTGGTCATACTGCATGCACTTGACCTTCTCAGTGATGCAGACATTGACCTGAGGTTTGCCTTTGTAGCTGCTGGATCTCCAAGCCGGCTGATCCTTATCCGCAGGCATCTCCTGGATGTCCTCGAAGGAGCTGTTCAGGCCGCGGATGTTTGTGTTCAAGGGGGTGCCCAGGGGGCAGGCCTGGATGAGCAGGTTTCGGAGCTGGCCCACCTTTGTGTTCATCTCAGTTTCGTTCTTCCGGCTGGGAGAGATGTAGTCCATGATTCCCAACAGAAGAGCCAGTCCCTGGGAGAGCCCGCTGACGGTGAGGGAGGGAGGCCGTGGCTCCAAGGGCCCCTCAACCAGCGGAAGACAAGCGTAGATCAGCCCGCTCTTCTGGAAAGCAAGGACAGGCCAGAGGTCCCCTGAGTCGGTGGACACTGAATACACCGAGGAGTGGTCGATCCGAGTGCAGGTGTCCCGATGCTCCACAAAAATGTGGTCGTCCACCAGCCTCAGCTCAAACAGCAGGGCCTTCAGGAAAGCGCCGTCTGAGGGCACCGGCACGTGCGTGGACCCGTTGAAGGTCTCGGCGCGCAGCTCGACCGTGGGGTAACGCCTGGGACAAGGAAACAAGAGCCTCTGATTTACCTGTTTATTTATTTATTCACCCAAAATGTCATACCAACGGAGTTGCCAGGAGCAGAGCCCTCCAATCCCTCTTCTAGCTGTCAGAGAAAGCAAAAACGTTATAAAAATCTTTGGGTTACTGTTAAAATCAAGGATGGCTTTCTCTTCTCTTCTCTTCCTCTTCTCTTCTCTTCTCTTCTCTTCTCTTCTTTCTCTTCTCTTCTCTTCTCTTCTCTTCTCTTCTCTTCTCTTCTCTTCTCTTCTCTTCTCTTCTCTTCTCTTCTCTTCTCTTCTCTTCTCTTCTCTTCTCTTCTCTTCTCTTCTCTTCTCTTCTCTTCTCTTCTCTTCTCTTCTCTTCTCTTCTCTTCTCTTCTCTTCTCTTCTCTTCTCTTCTCTTCTCTTCTCTTCTCTTCTCCAAAACCCACCGGTCCTAAAAATAACCTTGTGTACACGGAAGCCAGAAGCAACTTGGTAGAAACACTGATGGGATCAGAATCCAAACCAATAAAAGTATTTAATGAGTAATTAGGATTCATTCTAGCCCGTGGATTTTTACTGGAAAATTTGAGCAGCTACATTCACTCATTTTTTTAAATAAAATGTGAATCTGCCCCTGCCTGTTGCACAAAGGCACGGGATGATTAATAAACACTAATGAATGACTCCCACCAGTGCAGCAAAACTTCAACACCCAAATATTTCTAAGAGGTGAGATCACACTGAAAACAAGTGCTCAGATATTTAAGAAAATGGAAGTTACTTATATACAGGTTTCCCGTTGGTGTTCTGAGCTTACATAACTGATCAACAGATGAACTAAAAATCTTTACAATATTATAAATCCAAAAATATTTCACTGTACACATGTCCAATTTTTCCAGCAAGGCCTGTATAATTTGGGTGGATGGGGCACAAAACTGATTTCACGCTGCACATGCAACGTATGTGACTTAAAGCTTTTATGCCTATTTCATTTTTTTTCAAGTATTTAAGATGTAATCGTGTCGCAGACACAAGGTACAGCATATTTTAAAACTGCTATGTTGCACCACGTTGCTTTCATTTATTCTGCTTTTTATACCATCTTTTTAAGGTCACACTGACAGTCTGTTTGTTAAATTGCCACGGAACTTGCAACCCCAGCAATGTGGTACTTTGTTATATCTATGACCTCCATCTGTAGCACTTCCCTCCTGCTTCTGAACACTTCCATGGATCTTATCCTGTTGCTTCCAAGTCCCACCTACACCCTCTTTTCTTAACTGAGTAGCAGAGTCTCTGGCTGGAGGCAGCTACACTTCCTCAGGCTTATTTTCAGTGACTGTGCTTTTTTTCTTTGATTCCTAATCAGGCATTTAGGGCTTTTGGGTTTGGGTTTTTTTCCAGTAAGGAAAAAGCAAGCACAGGCAGGGCGAAGCCAGAGCTACAAAATCCGTAAACAGGATACAGATGACAGTAAAACACCTCCCTGCAGTCTCACATCTATTCTGGAGAGCCAAGCAACAGAGTGCTTGGCTTTTGCAGCTCAATAATTTATGAGGCCTTCCAGAGAGAGGTTGCTCATAAGAGGCTGTGTGTAACCTTGGTGAGCAGCTCTTATTTTTGGTGGATGTTTCCAAAACAAGGCAAGAGGAGATATTTCAGTCTGGTTTTGTCTTGCTCAAGTCCCAGTGCCTCTGCTCTGTGTGTCGATGTTGCCCCCACACCTCAGCAACCTTCTCCTCCTCCCACTGAATTTTCCCAGCTGTTGCTGAGCCATGAGATGATTAATTAGCCCTTCAGATCTCCGTTTTTCAGTATTCCCTTCCGGAAAGCGAGGCAAACTTAAAAAGATGAAAGTTTCCAGGGACTTGGCGATTCAAGAGAGACACCATACTTGTTGCCTGAATTAAGTTATGATCAGCTCAGGGGAAAAAAAAAAAAAAAAAGGGAATGCTTTGATGTCCCCGATGTCTTCCCCGAGGTTAAAGATCAGGGCTCACGTATCTCCAGCTGAGTGCGTAAGTCCCGAAACCAGCAGCTTCCATGTGATCCTGCATTCTTTATATTGTCTGTGTGCTTTGTTGAATTTAAGGTCAGTTAGGAGGATAAACTTGGGGCTTCCACGGCCCTATTATTGCCTCTGGGAACTTGAAAGATCTAAGTCTGGAAATCACTTGAAGCATCAAGTATAGTTTGCCCTTTCAAAGGGCAAGGGCTCCTTGTCTCTGCCGCTCACTGTGTGACAAGTTACTTCACATATCCCTGTCACCAGCCCCCCCTTCCTCCCTGGTGATTACACTCCCTGCTTTTTTGGGACAAGGCTTTCTCTTTATCTGTGTTTGTAGAGGGGAGGCCTCATCTCTAGTCCTGTAGGTAATACAAGGACCATAATACTAATCCTAAAACAATCAGAGGAATGTCCAATGTAGAGATCTGTCTGCACCTGAAGATGGAAGATAGTCTACTTGCTCTTTTTTATGTTGTTTTTTCTTTAGTCCTAGGTTCTCTCTCTGGTTTTACTGAATTCAGACTAGGACTGTAGCTCTCTTTATCCAGATTTTTTTTCTTAAACTTTCCCTAGCCTCAGTTATTTTTCCTCTCATTGTTTGGAACTGATTTCCTTGAAGTCACAGAGGTAAAAAGGGCAACAAATTTTGCCAGCCCAACAAAAGCAGCCTGTCCAGCCCTAAGTCTTACTTAAAACTCTGCAAGAGTTCTGAATGAAAACTCCTCCTTTGGAGGGCTCCTTAGTGGCCTCCTCCAATAACTTTAAAAACCCCTGTATTTGTATGGAAAAATCAATATCAAATGAAAAGTTAAATTTCTGACTGAAAAAAAGTCTACTTCTTGTACGGTTACAGAACAATATGAAGATAACGTAAGTAACACGTAAGCAAAAAAAAAAATGTTTTCTTGTTTGCCCATTTTGCTAATTTGATAGTATTCCATAACCATTGCCTCATCCTTTTCCATGTTAGGATGGAGAAGAGCTGGTTAAAATATTTACAGAGACGAACAGAAAGAGGAACAGAGCAAGCAAAGTCAGGTGCAAAATGCAGAAGTTGTACAAAAACCAAACCCAGATATAGTCAAAAGCACATGATCTGAAGCCAGAAACTTTCGAAATCGGGGTCAGAAGCGAACAGTATCCAGCGGCGCTGGGATGAGCCAGGGGACTTATTTATTCAGCATCATAATGTTTTGGCGTTTCTGCATCCGTTTGTGGTCCCGAGGATGCTCTGAACACTCCGGAGCCTCCGCGGTGAACCAGGGGAGTCTCCCCTGGGCGTCCCCCGGCACCGAGGGGAGGAGTGGCCGAAACACGGATTCCCCAAAGCACCGGGACACCCCAGAGCACCCAGACCTCCCCAAAGAACACTCGGACCCCCAAGCACATTCTGAGTCCCAGAACATCTGGACCCTCAGAGCACCCGCTCACCCAAAAACACCCGATCCCCCCAGAGCACCGGGAGCCCCAAGAACACTCGGACTCCCCTCAGAGCACCCACTCCCCCTAGAGCATCGGGTCCCTCTGGGCACCCAGACCCCGCCAAGAACACCCGCACCCCCTGAGGGCACCCGGACCCCCCCGGAAGATTCTGATTCCAAAGCACCCAGACCCCCCAGAGCACCCGCTTCCCCAGAGCATCCCCCAGGGCACCCAGACCCCGCCAGAACACCCACCCGCACCCCCTGAGGGCACCCGTTCACCCCAGAGCACCCTCTCCTCCCCCCAAGAACACCCGAACCCCTCCAGGGCGCCCAGCCCGACCCGCGGACCTGCCCAGCCCGCCGTGCCCGAGCCCTCCTCCCTCCGCCCCGCCGCCGCTACCTGGAGAAGAGCACGGCTCCGCCGGCCGCGGGGTCGTGCCTGAGGAGCCACAGCGCCCGCAGGGCCATGGCGGTGACGCCGATGCTGCCGGTGACGCCGATGGTGCCGGTGATGCCGATGCCGGCGGTGATGCCGATGGTGCCGGTGATGCCGATGGTGCCGGTGATGCCGATGCCGGCGGTGATGCCGATGGTGCCGGTGATGCCGATGCCGGCGGTGATGCCGCAGCCGGCGGTGATGCCGCTGGTGCCGATGGCGGCCGGGGAGGAGCCGCGGCCGGGCCGTGCCCGCCCGGCGCAGCCCCATTTCCGGCGGGCGGAGGCGGCGCCGCGGCCGCCGCTGCTGCTGCCGGGGCGGGGGACACAATGGGCGGCCGCGGCGGGGCGGCGGCGGCGGCCGAGGGGTGCTGAGGGGCCGCCGCCCTCCCTGCTTCCCTGCCTCCCTTCCCCGCGGCCATGGCCACCACGGCCGAGCTCTTCGAGGTGGGTGCGGGCGGCTCCGGGGCTGGGAGGCGGCGGCCGGGCTGGGCCGGCTCGCTGTGAGGGGATGCGGCGGCCTCTCCCCGCGGGGCGTGCGGGGGCACCTGAGGGAGCGGGGGGTGGGTGTGTGGGGCTGAGGGAGCGCGGGGCGCCCGGGCCCTGCCGGGGGGCTGCGGTTCCCTCCTTCGCTCCCTCGTTCCCTGCCCGGGGTGACAGGCCATGCCAGGCCCGGCCCCGCGCTCCCTCTGCCTCCCTCTGCCAGAGGAACACGCTCCTCTGACCCCGGCGCTGGGGTGTCTCAGTGGGGCTCCTGCTGCAAGGAAATAAGGAAATGACTTTGCCCTCCCTCTGTGGAACCGAGGAACGGAAAAGGGAATTGCTCACCCAAGGCCACGCAGGAGCGGGAATGGCAGGAGTCTGTCAGATCCTTCTCGTGGAACCACAGAATGTCCTGAGCTGGAATGGACCTGCAAGGATCATCTCCCTTCTGAAGGGAGCCCACTGGAAAGGTCTAGAGGGACTTTTGGCAAGAGCATGGAGTGGCAGGACGAGGGGGAATGGATTCAAACTGACAGACAGCAGGGTTAGATGGGATACTGGGAAGGAATTCTTGGCTGGGAGGGTGGGGAGGCCCTGGCACAGGTTGTCCAGAGAAGCTGTGCCTACCCCATCCCTGGAAGTGTCCCAGGCTGGGTTGGACGGGGCTTGGAGCAACCTGGGATAGTGGAAGGTGTCCCTGCCTGTGGCAGGGGGTGGAATGAGATGGTCTTGAAGGTCCCTTCCAACCCAAACCGTTCTGGGTGTCTGTGACTCCAGCTCCTGGCCTGGACCATGAGCTCTCATGATGTGACCTGTGATAAACAAAAAGTGTGTCCCCCCCCTTCATGCACAGGGATGTGGTGTCATCTCCAGGTGTCCTGTGTTTGCTCTCCAGGTCTCTCACGAGCCAGTTGTTCATTTGATGGGCTATCACTGGGACATGCTTTGCCCAGCCTGCAGGGAAGGTCTTCCTGTTTCTCTGGAAGATCCTATAGCTGTGGTTTATGATAAATGCATTGTGTGCACTCGAATTTATGAATCACAGTTATGGCACAGAAGTGTTATGACACATCGTTTGGCTTGCGTGGTTTTAAAAAAATAGCAGGACTGAAATGCTGTGTTCCAAGTAGCTGGATGCCAGGTTTTGTGCCCTCTCTGTACCTCTCTAGGAGCCCATTTATTTCTCAACATAATGACAATGCAGTTCTGTTCTTTGGGGGATGTTGGATGTGGGGTAACTTGGATACAGAAAGTAAACTCTTATGTTTTAGCTGCTTTGGGCCATGCAACACTTTGCTCTGTTTTGCAATTAAATTTCAAATTAGGTGAGAATTTTGCCTAGAGACTGGGCTTGAAATTATGTTTTCCAACATGAAATCCAGTGTTTCTGTCTCTCCTGCTTTCACTACTCTTTCAGCAAGAGAAGTTTTGTTGGCGTTCACTAATTTAATGTTTGAAGTTGCTTCCTTATACATCAGAACATGAAAATGTGCTTGTTATGGGAGTAACCCTTTACCTGTGTGCTGAGGGTGGAATTTGATTACCATATTTTCATGACTGTGTGTTCTGAAATCATTTTCATTCTGGAAAATGAAACTGTGCTGAAAATGGACACAGCGTGGACTCCGTTCTCCCTCGCATCACTTAAAGCATAAGTTAACAATTATTACTTCTAAAGTGGTTTTTAATTTGGCTGGATCCAGTATAGTTTCATTTATAAGGACCAGATCAAACCAGGTTATCATCCACTTGAGGCCTATCTCTTATTAAATCAGGAGTATTGGCTGAATGGAGGGGATCACGCTAATTCATCTGGAGCCAGAGGGAAGTTCAAAGCTGGGAAGAAATCGACTGTTGGGGCTCATCTGATAACAGGCAAAGGACTTGCAAATGACATTTGTAATAGCTGATTTTCAGCAATTTCTGCAGGACAGGATAGGAGACTTAAAATAGGAATTAGGCTGTCTGCTGTGGGTTAACCCTGTTATCAAGATAACATTTTAAAAAAGCAAATGGGTGTGGAAGATACGATATACAAACTGATCTGAAAAGTTTTGGATCTGCAGTGGAATCTGGGAAATCGTGTCTTAGAAAGACACTGTTGAACTTCATTTATTCTTTATAAATCAAGTAGATTATTTTTAGCACAGCCTTTGTGGAAATTTGGAAGAAAAAGCTCTTTTTTTTTTTTTTCCTCTGTTGATCAATATTCTTCATATAATATCCACTGCAATTATTGTTCCTTAAGTAATACAGAACATGATTTATATGATATAAATGTGATATATTTATATGAATAAAGAACTGAAGGACAGCTGTCCCATGCAAGTGTTCTTGAAAAACAGGTATCTTCCAGGTTATGCCCCTTTGAGATATTACACCTGCATATGGGGTCAGCCACAGCGTTTTTGGGATGCAAGGGAGGGAGCTGCAGGAAAGATTGTGATTTTCATGTAAAGGAGAAGTGCTGCAAAGAGCCCTAAGGTAACTGGGAAGCTGGAGGACTCCCCTGAAGGGAATGTTACAGTATCAAATCTCTCAGTTCACCTATAATTAAACTTGCAAAAATGCTCCCAAACTTTTAGATGTAAAGGTGGAATAAAGAGAGAATTTATACTGGTATGAAAGCATGGCATTTTGATTTTTGGTGAAGAGGATTCGGGTAAAGGAAGCTTCGTGTTTTGTATCAGGAGGAACTTGGTTAAAGAGATGAGTGACTTGTAGGGAAATTGTTTTTATGCAGCATCAAGCAGTTATTTTTGCAGTTTAACCAGTGAAACACAGTTATTCGAGTCAGTCTGTGCATGAGGAGTTACTGGGTGATCTGTTGAAAGGGTGAAATTTCTGCCCCATCCAGCAGGATTCAGTATATTGCAAAGTATATTTAAAAAACTTTAATCTTTCTCTGTAATGGCTGGGCCTGCCTGGATGGGGCATAATTTGTTTCTGAGAAAACAGACCTTGAACTGGCAATATGTGCTTTTTAACCCTTGGTTTTAGCTATTAAACTAACTCTGTAATGCTGGGTTTTTTTCCCCTCCCTATTACTTGTGACAAAGTTTCAGACATATTGATACCATAACCAATTTTATACTTGTTTATTTTTTATTATTTTCATTTTTTAAGACCAGGTTTTATCAAAAGCATGGTCACATATCATCATCAGAAATGGCAAATACCATCAGTTGTGGCAAATACCTCTAATAGCCAGAGCCACTCTCAGCTCTGTTTTGGGTTGTTTCACACTTTCAAAACTGTTGCTGTGTGTAATTTAAAAGGTTTCTATGAAATCCTGATGGTTGTGGGAATAATTTGCTTGCTGATTTTAGATGTGCTGAGCTTAGCACCTACTCAACGCTGCTAAATTACCGGTGAAGCTGAAGTGATAAATGCTGGTTTTTTAAGGATAAATGTTGGACTGTGTTTAGAGTAATTTTGTATTAACCATGTGAGGAAATGTTTGAGCTGCTGTAAGTATTGTGCCAGCCAAAACAGGAGATGTTGGTTTTATAAATGAGGTTTCTGCCTTCAGGAAACATCGCTGAGTGGAGAAATAATCTTAACTCTTCAGCCTGGAGCGGTATTTTAAGGGAAGAACTAGCAAATATGGAAGAAAACTTGCATAACCTTGAGCTTTTAGCATCCCTCATACCCTGTTTTTCCTTCTTGGGAAGGTCAAGTCCCTCATGTGTTTGTATGATTTGTTTTTCCCTTTTTATCTGCTTCGTTCCTGCAGCTGCAGTTTGATGTTGCACAATGTCCGGTGGCATCTGGTGCTGGTTTTGCCACGGGGCAGTGCCTTGGCCAGCTCTGGGTGTGGTGCCATGTTGTGACCTGCACCAGAGGGTTGAACCACTGTAAAAAAAACCAAAACAAAACAACCCTCATTTTTCCACATAATTTCTTCAGACAGATGAATTCTCCTGTCTGTTGTGCTGTGCAGCTGATGGCTGGTGATGTAACATCCCAAACCAGCGGAGCTGCTGCACGGGGCGGACGCTCTGTCAGGACAAGGCACAGGCTCAGCTGGAAATAAGGTCGTTTAGAGCCAACTCAGAGACCTGCAGCAAATCCTAAAATCTAGACTACATGTTCAAAGTCATCATATTAAGAACAGTGTTCTTCAAATTAAATATGTAAAGCTAAGAGGTGATGGGGTAATTGTCAGCACTGTGCTTCCTCTTGATTGTAATAAGGCTTTTAAACACTTTCAAAATGATGTGTGAGCAGCTGCTTAAGGAAGAACCTGCTGTGGCACATTGTAAGGAGGTTTTTATTCTGTGGCCAGGAGCCTTTTGTGGCAGATGAATACATTGAACGCCTGGCATGGAGAACACCTGGAGGAGGTTCCAGAGGTGGAGAAGCTTTTGATCCGAAAAGGTAAAACCAAACTGCATAATGGTCAAAGTGAATGTGTCTCTGATTGTACTGTTTCATTCCACATGTCACAAAAAGCCTGTATGTGGTGTTGCTGTGTGTCCAAGGAGGTTTTCATTTGGGAGAATTGCTAAAATTTGTGACCATGAGTTAATTATTCAGAACTAATTACTCAGTGACAAGAATAGGGAAAGTCACTTTCCGATTAAGACCTTTTAAATGAAGGAAATTTGGTGTTGTTTGTCCTTGTCAGACACAAATGATCCAAAGCACTGGAGTTGCTGGATTAAAGCATAACATGAGGCTTCACTGCTGTGATAGTTAATTTAATGAGTTTCTTACTTCAGCTCCCTGAGCTACCTTGTCTTAAGACCCCATGGTTGGCAATCCTGGTGCAAACAAACAGCACAAACAGGTAGGGTGGGAAGAAAGGCAGCTCTAGGGATGTGATCCCATGATAAGCTATTCTGACTTCTGGATCTACCTGGATCATCTTTTGCTTGAAAGAGTACCTTTCAAATAGTGCTACTTTTTAGCTTTTGTACCAGTATTGGTAATATTTTTAGAGACACAACTAACTTAAGTGTTCTCATTTTCCACGTGCTTATAACTTGGGAGATCAGCAACTGCAGTAGCTGTGCCTTGGGGACTTCTCATCCACGTGATCCTATTCCAGATTGAGATGGTTTGCAGTAACCTGAGCTACAGAAATTTAGGAATAGCTAACTTCATAGACCAGCTGTTGCTGTTCAAAAGCAAATAGAAAACACTTTATTAGCATGGCCAAAGACATTCCTCCTGGAGCAGTCTGGCTCTCTGGAGGCACACAAGAAGAGGAAGGATATTGTTGGATTTCTAGCAAGGTGCTGGACCCTCGACATTCAGTCTGGGGCCTGTATCCTGTGCAGAGCTTTACATGTGATTTAAGCAGGAAGAAGCCTGGAAAGACACAACATTACTTCCTGGAGCTCTTTCTCCACACTTTTTCCTAGGATCTACTTTAGGGTAGTGGATAATTTGTAGCAGTACCAGTTCATTTTAACAGATCCTCTACATTTCTGCTGGTTTGCCTGTGTTAACTTCTGTGATACACCTTCGTATTTTTCAGGACAAGTAGGAGAATTCTGCAGCAGTTAATATTTTTCTTGTGGCATGTTCTAGTATTGGGAAGGGAGCCAAAATTAATATAAAAAACCCCAGATCTTTTGGTATATGTTTTTTGTTCTGTTTTTAGAAGATGCTGCTTTTGTTTGGTTGTAAGTGTGTTGCAGTCTTTATTTATATTTTGAGAAACCTGACCAGCAGCTGCCTCTTCTGCTTCAGCATTCCTTCCTCTCTCACTATATTGAGTACTGTGGCTGAATAAGTGCTGAGTTGGCACAATATCTGTTTAAAAAACAAACCCAGGTTGAATCAGTTTGTTAAAATTAATAGAAACTCTCTGCACTTCCCTAGGGTTTTGTTTGAAAGTGTGCTGTGTGTCACTATCGTTCAGATTTTATTTTAAATATATTTCTGTAAACTTGGACCTGTTCCTTGTGGTTTTCTGGGGAATCTAATGCAATGTGCTTCCTCTTGGGCTTCTGGCAAGCAGGGAAGGAGTCTTTGAGGGTGGAATAATCCATTCTACTTTTTCTTTCTGGTTGCTGTGAGTCTGTAGCCTGGACTTGGCAAGCCAGGAGAGGAGCAGTGGGCTCATTCTGCCTTGCAGCAGCACCACAGGTTGGAGGGCTTTACATCCACCTTCTGAACAGAGTGTTTGTGAAAATGCAGGTTCCTGAGTAGTCCAGAAATAGCTCCCTGGAAGGATTTCCCATTTCCTCTCCTCTTCTGCTTGGACATTAAACCTGGACAGAGGAGTTCTCTAATGGTTCAGATGTTTTCAGTTACTGAGTTTCATGGCTCTGGAGGATCTGGGAATAATCATTCCCTGAGCATCAGTGACTGGAATGTTTGGAAAAGTAGAAGTGAAAAGATGACAGGAAGGGGACAGAATGGGCAAGAACAGGAGTGAGAAAGAGAGAGACGTTAAGAATGGAATGAAAATAATAGTGGGAATTTAAGAATGCATTGAGGTGTACTGCAATAGGGGAGAGTAAACTGTGAGTCTGAAAGAAAAATCAAAGTGATGGGAAAGGGCAGAAAAAGCCTTAAAATGGGTATAGGAAGAAGTGAAATCAATCAAACCAACATTATTAAACTGTGTATTAATTGCCTATTAATAGGATGCTGATTTACAACTTTACGGTAACATGTACAGTAGAAAATATTTTCCCTTGTAGCCCTTCCATTGAAGGGATTTAGTGGCCTGAGCTCTTTTTGTCCTTCTGAGAATTATTAAGGGAAGGTGGGGATAGAAGGATTTTGAGCCACGTTCTTGAGTGACTGGAATTTAGTTATCCCCCTACATTCCCTTGGCCTACCATACACGGTTTTTATGTAGGCATTGAGTGCTGCACAGCCAGGGGGATAGACTTTAAAACAAAAGAACCTTTTTAAGTTGTGGTTATATCAGCCTTGTTGGCAAGTTCTTTCCTTCAAGGTGTTTTAAACTCTCTGCAGAAGACAGTGTGTTTCAAACTAAAGTGTGTTTTCCTGTATTTTGTTCTAAATCAGATTACTGGAAGAATTCGTAAATCATATCCAAGAATTACAGGTAATGGATGAAAGGATTCAGAGGAAGGTGGAGAAACTAGAACAGCAATGCCAGAAGGAAGCAAAGGAATTTGCCAAGAAAGTGCAAGAGCTGCAGAAAAGCAACCAGGTAAAGTCTGAAGAGTAGAGTCAGTGCCAAGCTGTGCAAGTTTTAAAAGCATCACATGCTCCTTTAACCTTTCTTGGTACATTGTGCTACTCTTTGAGATAAGAGTAAAGAGGCTTTGATGGAAAACAATTTCTCCTGTCAAGGGGGACTTATCTGCATGGTCCATTAATGAGTGTTAGTGATGGTGAAAGTAGTGAATCTTCACAGCAGTTTAAAGGAAGACACTCAACTTTAATGGGATGTGTGTAATTCATTAGTGGTTCTGAGTAGGCCTGTGATTCTGAGACACAGCACCTGCTTTCACAGTGCCTGTTACTGGAGTAAATCTAGTGTTTCCTGGAGTACATTAAATGGAAATCATGGGTTTAGTGTCCATGTCTGTGTTCTCCCAGGTTGCCTTCCAACATTTCCAAGAGCTGGATGAGCACATCAGCTATGTAGCAACCAAGGTCTGTCACCTTGGCGACCAACTGGAGGGGGTAAACACGCCACGGCAACGGGCTGTGGAGGCTCAGAAGCTGATGAAATACTTTAATGAGTTTCTGGATGGAGAGCTGAAGTCTGATGTTTTTACAAACTCTGAAAAGGTAAGAGCTGTCAGCGGGATGAAAGCAGTTCAAAGCAACGAGCGGTGCTGCCCTAATTACAAGCTGCTACCATGACTTACCATGGTCAGACTTCAAACCACTGGGTGACTGACTTGTTAAAGTGGCATTGTTCTGAAATGTAAATGAACAACACTGGGCTGCAGATTGCTGATAAAGCATTTGTATTCAGCGATGCTTAAGGTGGCAATGTTGGCATTTCTCATTTTATGAAATTATCGGAGATTTGAGGAACGCTGGGAGGGCAACTTTGGAGTCCACACAATATCTGCCTTTTCCCTTTGAACCCCTTGCCTCAGTTCCATCCTGTAATGCAGAACAGTTCTGAATGCAACTTCTTTGTGAAACTTTGCTCTGTTGGGTCAGTCCACTGGCCTTGGATACCTTTTTGTCACAGCATGCCTTGGGGCTTTGTGTAGTCCTGTGGTTATGTCTCCACCCTTGGAATTTAGAGGAACCAGGCAGGAAAACTTCAAAGAACTGTTAGAGCATTTTGTTTTTCTTATGCTTCAAGAGTGTGTTCATGAAGCAAATACAAGCTGAATGGTGTGGCAAATAGAAATAAACTGAAGGAAAAGAATCCAGCTGTAGACAAAAGAGCACTAGGTTTCCCTATGCAGATTAAGTAGAGTTGGCTTGGTGGAGTTTTCTTTAGAGTTGTTGGTTTGGTGGTTTTTTGAGTTTTTTTAGGTGTGTCCTGAAGAATCTTCCCTCTCCTTAAATTCTGTGCAGTGGTAGGATTGTAGTCAGGAAAAAATTATAATAATGTGGGAACAGCAAAAACTTGGTTTGCACATTCAGCAAAGAAATATGTGATTGAAATGCAGCTCATAGAAGACTTGAGAACAGGTTAATAGTCACCCCCTCTCTACTGAGCTGGAGGTATCTCAGGGAAATGAAAAACTCATCATTTCATGCAGTTGTATTCCCTGACACTCAGTTCATGGGCTGTGGATAGATGGTAATTACCAGTTGATAGTTTGCCCTAATGCAAGAGGGAGCACAGGAAAAACTTCCTTGACTTCCAAAAGAAACAGAGAGGTTTCAACGTAATGAAAGTTCTTCTCTGAACAACCTTTTCCAGATCTAGGTAAAGTTTTCTGGTTTTTTTTCCTATGTAATAATAAAACATGTATTTTAAAGAGATTTAATGACAGCGTGGCAAATAACAAAGCATAAGTTAGAGAATTATGTGTTGTCTGCTCAGGAGTCTCATAGAATTCAGCTTTCATTTTATTTGTAAATTAGAGTTTCATAATCCACCCTGTTGGAGGATCAGAAAAATCAGGTTTATAAATAGGGTAAAGCTGGAAATTTGTAAACAAATGGATCTTTATACATCCCTGAAGAATAACGAGATATTCAGCAAATCTGGAGGAAGACAAATATAGTAAAGGCTGTAAGTCTTGTGCCAGTCTGTAGGGGAAGTGTGTGGGAACACAAACAAGAAATTCTGGATACAAGTTAGCTTACTAAGGTAATTTCAGTCAAGTGGATTCTGTAACTTTTTGCCTCCTACTTTAATAATAAAGTAGTGTTTGTAAAAGAACCTGCCTAGACATGTGCTGTTACACCTTAATGCATCTCTGAACTAAAAATAGCTCTAAAGTATGAGATAGTAACAAATATTCTTAAATATAAAACCTTAGTGCCTTGTCAGTGTCTTCTGATCTTTGAACTGATGTGGCTTTTAGGTGGTGTTTTGGAGGACGTTAAGATTTTTTTGTGCTGTGCCAGCCCTCGCAAATGTGGATTTTTCTTTGAGACATTAAGAGGAAGAGATACTGTGACAGGAGAGGCACAAAATGAATCATAATGCAGTTATTTCCTAATTGATATTTTTCTCACAAGTGTCAGTTCTTAAAGTCCATTGGATTCCTTTTTTTCCCCCTACACTCAATTTGTTGCTTCCCATATTGCTTTCTCTTGGTCTAACTTCTACCTTGTCACCTCTGTGAAGGTTTTCCCTCCTGTATTGTCCCATCCTATGTATTGTGTCTTCATCCTCTGAATCCTTACAATTTTCCTTGTGGTACCAGCTGACCAATGTTTCTCCTGTGTTGAAGAGTCTTGAAGTGAGCAAATCACTCCAGTTAATGCAATTAAACTATCAAAGTGATCTAGCAGCTCATTTGTTTATCGTGCAATAGCATTGTCCTGCTTAATGTCTTTACTGTTATTCTTATATGTCCCTTTCTCTCTTTATGTTCTGTACTCAACATTATTCCATTATGCATTTTCAGTTGTGCATAAAAATGTGCCATGTTAAAATTCTCTTGTTTCTCCATGATTTCCAGGATGATTTTTTGCCAGATGTGTTCCAGTGGTATTTTATAGAATCTATATTTATTTTGTTTTTAATGGTTTACAGAAGCCTGATTCAATTAAAAATTGAATATGTCCGGGTTTAAGCAGAAACCACAGAGGATTGATTTGTCATGGCTTCTGTTGTGCTTAAGAAAAGGCCTCGAATTCAATAAAATATAAGTTTGTTAACAGCTGTTGTGTGAAGAGGAGACAAAGAAAATGTTGTGTCTGTGGGTTTGTTGTGGTTTTTTTTTTGTTTGAGTGTTTTGGTTTTTGGTTTTTTTTATTTTATAGCATTGGTGAATAACTGCTGATATATAGACTATTTACTGACATCAGTATTGATCACAACTGTTGGGTATTAGGGTTGCTGTAAGCCAATAGAAATAACTGCTCTTTCATTGGATTTATTTGAGGAGCGTGGCTGCTTTTGACTTAAGAGGCTATTGTGAGCTGACAGTTCAAAACATAAGCTGCTCTTAATAATCAGAGTGGATATACTTTGAGTGCCCCTATTTTTGCTGAACAACCAACCTCGTGTGATGCCTGTGCTCTCCATTCTTACCTGTGTGTCTGGTTCTATTCTTGCAAAGTTTTAATCCAGCCCGCTCTGAGTGCTGGGAGAATAGGATTTGGTTGCTTCCTTTCCTCTCACTTCAGCTCCCTGGATCATCACTAACAGGAGGAACAAGATAAACTGCATATTCTCCATGTTCTCCATTGTGTCAGCTTATAAAGGTTTTAATCATAGAATAATTCAGGCTGCAAAAGCCCTCTAAGATCCTCAAGTCTAACCATTCCCCCAGCACTGCCAAGCCCACCACTAACCCACGTCCCCAAGTGCCGCATCCACACGGCTTTTAAATCCCTCCAGGGATGGGGACTCCACCACTGCCCTGGGCAGCTGTGCCAGTGCTTGACAACCCTTTCTGTGAAGAAATGTTTCCTGATATCCAATCGAAACCTCCTCTGGCACAACTTGAGGCCATTTCCTCTCATCCTGTCCCTTGTTCCCTGGGAGCAGAGCCCGACCCCCACCTGGCTCCGCTCTCCTGTCAGGGAGTTGGAGAGACCAAGAGGGTCCCCCCTGAGCCTCCTTTTCTCCAGGCTGAGCCCCCCTGGCTCCCTCAGCTTCTCCTCATGGGACTTGTGCTCCAGACCCTTCTCCAGCTCCATTGCCTTCTCTGGACACACTCCAGCCCCTCAATGTCTTGTCATGAGGGACCCAAAACTGACCCTAGAATTCCAGATGAGGCCTCACCAGTGCCCAGCACAGGGGGACAGTCACTGCCCTGGTCCTGCTGCCTCGCTGTTGCTGATCCAGGCCAGGTGCCATTGTCCTTCTTGCCCTCCTGGGCACACTCTGGCTCACGTTCAGCCACTGTCAGTCAGTACCCCCAATACACAGACCTTTATTCACCAGCCCCTTTGAGGAGCCTTCTAATCCCCAGGACAGCTCAGTAAAGCCTAAAACCATCCCAGAGCTGTGTCCGGTTTGGCCCAGCCAACACTGTGCTTAAATCCACTGAGGTTCAGCTGCAACCAGCTGCGTTCCCCACATTTTCAGATTGGTGTTTTCTGTCATTTTATTCAGGCCAATGGAGCTGAAGTCACTAAGCACTACTTAGATGCACTTCCCGTGCTGATCCATGGTGGAAGAATAAATGATAAAAGGTTTTGCTACCAAGGACAGAGCACAAATTTGCATGCTGTGTTATCTTTATTTGTTAACCTTTGTGTTTATACAGCTATTCTTAATTTGTAGCTATGTAATTAACTGACTTTCATCTTGGTTTTTGCTTTGGACCTCAGAGTTTATAATTTCTAATGCAGCTTCTGTTTCTCCTTCCTTGGGAGAATGCTCTGCTTTGATCCCCTTTTTCCCCTTCCTCCTCTCTGAGTGTTGAGCAAGGTCGTGGCTTTTTTAGATACAGCCAATTTCATCAGTTTTAAAGCATTTCCCAGTGCTTTCCCTGACAGGGTTGACGAGCCATTTCCCTTCTGAGTTCAACAGAGGTCTCTTCTGGTTGGGTGTGAGTCAGTAAGACTTTCATCCCAATTACTGTTGAAGTTTGATGTCACAGCTCTGTGTTACAGTTATATATCTTATTCCCAAATGGAAGGGTACAGATTTCCATGAGACTGCTCTACCCAGGTGTGATCTAATCAGCCCTGAGGAATCTTTTGGTCTTCAAGCTCTGTTTGCCTAGTGCAGTGAAGGGATGTTTGTCCAGGTAGCTCACACACCCCCACAGACCTGCCCAATGGGAACATGCAGCAAGACTTTTCACCATGTTTTGACCTATATAACTTTGTGTTAAAGAAAAATACCTTAAGCATCTTAAAAGTACATACAAGAGCTTGAAGGGGTTGATCTCTTCCATGGGTATGTCAACTCAACCAGCTTTAGAAATAGGAACTATGGGTATGAAATTGGATGGGGGGGTAGGAAAGGAATAGCCCACAATCAGACCTTCTTTAATAATTCTGTCATGTTTTCCTCTCAACAGATTAAAGAGGCAGCTGATATTATTCAGAAACTGCATTTGATTGCACAGGAACTGCCTTTTGACAGGTAAAAATCTATCTGCACATCTTTTTAAGAAACTAAATCTTCACATAGCTGTAGTTTCCTGATGCTTCCCTTGTCTCCCCTTTGGTGCTGTGCTTAGGGATTCATGCAGCTGCTGAGCTGGATTGTGTGCTTATTTCCCTCTCCTCTATTCTCAAATTTGTGTTCACATGCTCATGTTGTAGGATCATCTTTACATACACATCCTAAACTGCTTAACAGACTTTTAATGGGATAATTTTGCTGACTTAATGCTGGATTTGAATTAGATGCTTGTAGGTTTTTAGGGGTATAAAGCGGGGAACTTTTCTGTCGTCTTTGTGTTACATGTTTTCATTTTTAAGTAGAGTGCCTCTTATTCGTGTTCTGGGATGCCTGTGATTCCTCTTGTGATGTGGATTTGAATTTAATCATGCTATTTTTTTTGTTGTTAACAGGTTTTCTGAAGTAAAATCGAAGATAGCAAGTAAGTTATCTATGCAGTTCAATCCATATTCCTATATTTGAATTGTTAAAGATGATTAGAGAAGTAAGCAATACTGTCAGTATTACAGTTTTTGTCAGTGCCTGATGGATTTTTGTTGTTATCCCCTTTCCTCTCCAGGTAAGTACCACGATTTAGAGTGCCAGTTAATTCAAGAGTTTACCAGTGCACAGCGGAGAGGAGAAATCTCCAGGATGAGAGAAGTAGCAGCAGTTTTGCTTCATTTTAAGGTAAAAACTGGGGGGTTTAATTTGAGTACATGAATAAAACAACCCGTGGTACAACAAGTGCCTGTTTCAAGTGAACATCTTGCATGGGAACAGCCACCATCTCAGATGACATGTGTAACTTCAAAAATACCCAGATGTTCCATCTGAAATCAGTTGAAAGAGAATAAAGGGGGGAAATGATGGGGGATTGGAGGCAACATCAGTGGAGAACATTCTAAGCTAATCTTTTCCTGCATGTTTGTGAACTTTTATGTTTGAGAAAGAATGTTGAAACTTGTGTGTATTCCTGTAGACTGGTGGTCAGTGAAGGTATGTTAGATCTGTGACAAAAATGAGTTTGGAGAAGTCTACACTTTGAATGAATCTCAATTTTTTTGCAATAACTTCAAAAGGTGTTTTATTTCCTTGATTTCATTCTGCACTGCTTTAACACTGAGTTGTTTTTCTCCTTCCACAGGGCTATTCCCACTGTGTTGATGTGTACATAAAACAGTGTCAAGAGGTAAAGGAGTTTGTTTTACGTGTATCTCTTTGGGTGCTGATTTATTTAGTCCTATAGGTGGTTGTAAATCTATTGTGAAATGTGCTTTTAAATCCCTAGGGAGCATTCCTGAGGAATGATGTCTTTGAAGATGCAGCCATTCTCTGCCAGAGAGTGAATAAGCAAGTTGGAGAAATCTTTAGCAATCCAGAGACTGTGCTAGCCAAACTCATTCAAAATATCTTTGAAGTTAAACTTCAGGTATTTCACATTCTAACACGTTGAAGTTCATCGAGGAAACTTTTAATAAAAAAATATTTTATCCAGTAACAGCAATTAATGAGAATTTACAATACTTGTAACCTTGTAGAATCATATTCATTGCTCTGTAACAACTCAGACAGATAATCAAGCCTATATTAAATAAAGCTGCTTGTACTCTGGATACAGGGTGACTGAAAATACTCAAATTCAATATGTAAAATTATTAGGGAATATTGTTGGGTAATTCATGAGATGTCATATGTGTATTTGATTTCTTCTCTATGCCCCCTTCCAAGAATATGTCAGGAAAAGAAGTTTAATAAGCATCTTTAATTTGTTCATTCTTGGGATTGGATGTCATGTGTGTTCACTGAATAAGTGAAAATAACTTATGTTGTGAATACTGTCTTGCAGCTAATGCAATATTTATATGAAAATCTAGAATAATTGAAAATGTTAAGTTTTCCATCCTGCAAATACACTCACTTAAGTGCTTAAAGTCAACAACATGACATCCCTTGCAAAAAGCAATTTCCCTGTAGATGTCTTTCTTACGGTGCAGAGACTGAGCTTGTGTTTCAACCCCAATTTTCTGTGTCAGTTTGGACTCAGTATGTTATGGTAAATAATACTTTTGTCCAAATAGTCAATGACAAGAAGACTCTAAGCTTGTATCTGCTTTGTGTCTGTATTATGATAAGCAAATATAGAACCATCTCCTTTGCTTACTGTCAACTGCAGAGATGCCCTGAGGCCTCTGGTGCTTTTGATTCTTAAAACGAGGGGATTTGGTGTTAGTTGGTCAAGCATATTTTCAAAGCCATCTGCCTTTTGTCTTTGCTTCACACATTACTGCCTTTATTATTAAATACTTTTCTTCTAAAAGATGCATCTAACTTTCTCTGTAGATAATGCTGGATGTGTAAATTAGAGATTTAAAAACAAAAGATAGATGAATTACCTCAAGTAAGACATAAATTTTGCAGGAAATTATATATAATCTATGAAGAAGTGGTTAATGATCTAAGAACCTGTGGTTGTCAGTTGATCTTCTAACAGATGTACCAAATTCCACAGGGTTATGTGAAGGACCAGCTAGAAGAACACAGGAAATCAGATGCAGAACAGTATCTAAAGAATCTCTATGATCTATATACAAGGTATTTATATTATCAATGACGAAATTATTGTCGTAGATATTCTCTTGTAATAGATGGATTGATTCTCAAGATGTTGAAAGAGGAACCAGAAATGGAAACGTCTCATAAAAATTGAAAAAAAATGATATGGCCATTAACTTCTGCAGTGGTGGCTTTCCTAAAGAAAACTTCAAATTACCATTATTATTTTTAATGGGAAGTACTGAGTGTACTGAGTGTGCAAAAGCCAGTCTTACCCATTTCACTGGTGACTTGATGGCAGTTGTGCTGTGTGTAGTTAAACCTGAATTATGGGAAATTCTTTCCTTAAATGTAGACTGGCTCCAAGCCTTGCAGGGTTCTGTTGTGCTGTGTACTTTACAAACATGCAGTGCTGTGATTCATCCAAACTCAACCTTTTTTTCCCCCCTCTCCCCTTCTTTGTTTCTTTTGCATGAAGAACCACTAATCTGTCAAGCAAACTGATGGAATTCAACCTGGGTACTGATAAGCAGACTTTCTTGTCTAAGCTTATCAAATCCATTTTCATTTCCTACCTGGAGAATTACATTGAGGTGGAAATTGGTTATTTGAAAAGCAGGAGTGCAATGATTCTGCAGCGCTATTATGATTCCAAAAACCACCAGAAGAGGTCCATTGGCACTGGAGGGTAAGTTCCTTCTGGGAAGTTCCATGGTTTTAAGATGGAAGGGAGGTGGTGAGGGGAGAAATGTCCTATTTGCCCTGTCAGATGTACAGTGATGAGCTGCAAAAGACCTACAACTTTTTATAATTTGCTTTCACTTTATGTTCTGCTAAAAAGTGTGTTACATGTGAAAGGTGATGCATGGTATTTATACATATGGGAAGTGAAAAATACCAGTTCAACCTATGTTTCAACTTAGGATCCAGATCCACAAAAGGACTGAAGCAAAACTAAGGTACCTAAAGCATGTATATGTGTGTATCTAAAAGCATACATTTTTTTTCACCTGCCCAGGTCTTGTGGTTCCCCTCCCAAGACCTAGGAAGGGGAAAAGACCATAGCAATGTCAGTGAGAAAGCTCTTAGTGAGCCCAGAAGATGCAATGGACTTAGAGAAAGGTAAAACAAGACTTCATTATCCTCAGGGTAGAGAAACTAAGAAAGGAGTAGTGAGAAATGGGATAGGAAGGATTTAAACTTGTGTGAAGCAGAGGTGGTGAGGCTACTGCACCTTACAGAGAGCTCAGTGTGTCAGGAGTGAGAAGTGATGTGGAAAAAGCAGCAGCAAAGTAATTAAAAAAAAAAAAAAGAAAATTTAATTTTCTTGGGGAAAATTAAATTTACTGTAGTGAGTAACTTTCTGGGTTGTTTTATGCATGGAAATGTGTCGGAGCATGCTTGGCTAAATAAAGGACTGCTGAGGATGAGAGGATTTGTGGGTGTGGATGAGATGGAAAGCTCTCATTAGTGCTTTGAAAGTGCAGTGTGACAGCGTGTGGAGGCTAAACTTTGTCCATGGAGCATAAGTGCCACAGGATTCCATTGAAATTACTCTTATCCCACAAAGGGGAGTAGCTGGTCCCACGTGTGAACGTGCCCTGGTAGAACACAGTTGATGATGGAATCAGAGGTGGTAGTTTTGCATTTACTGGCAATGTTTTTTAAAGCTTGCAAGACTTGTCTTAATGCTTGCATATCCTAAACTGTGTCTTGGGTCCTGTTTTTTTTTTAAGTTAACAACTAAAATGTCCTAAATTGTTGAGGAATTTCAGTAGCGAAATTTCCATCCAGTGAATTCTTCTTTGGGAATGTTTCTGTTCCAGTATTCAAGACCTCAAAGAGAGATTGAGGCAACGTACAAACCTACCCTTGGGGCCAAGCATTGACACACATGGGGAAACTTTCCTGTCACAAGAAGTGGTGGTTAACCTTTTGCAAGAAACCAAACAAGCTTTTGAAAGATGTCACAGGGTGAGTTTGCTTCCTGTGATCTTCGTTTTGCGTGTGAAATCCTAACTCGGGGTTAAATTTTTGATTGAGGAATAAGAATAAGGGAGGACGTTGTTAAATAAATTATCTTTTGGGGTTTTTTCCACTGGAACAGGGTCATAGTGGAGCAGAGTTTGCTCTTACATGTGTATTTAGTTGTATTTTGTGGGTTTTAATACTGTTTTAATATTTTTTTGGAAGAAGTGAGGATGGTTAAACCTGCTGCCTACATTGCTTTTCTTACTGAATTGCACCCAAGACCTGAGAAGCCTTTAATGTGGTTTTCTTTTCCTGCTTTAAAAATACAGTGAACAGTTCAACACTTGTTTTCCTGTGTTGTGTCATTTCTTCTTGCCTTGGTGAATGATCACTAATGAGAAAAATAGCCTTTAACATTGTTTACCCTCTAGTGTTCTTTAAATGCTTTAGTCTAACAACAAAAAAAAAGTATTTTACTTCTGATTAAATTGCTGCTTTTACTGCCTGTCAGTCATATTTGTCTGGCACTTAGGGTAAATGAAAGCCCTTGAAATTCAATTGCAATCTTAAATGCTAGTGATATTTTTTATTAGCTAAACACACTGATTTCTAACAAGTTTTAATTCCTCTAACATTCCAAATGAGCTGAGGGCAGAAAAACTTAACATTTCAGAAGTTTTAGTATTTTATAAACCTAGCAAGGCCAAAGATAGAACAGGATACAGACACAGCAGTGTTACCTGCACAGCCTGGGATCACCTCCTTCCTAGTGGTGAAACCACTGCCTGTAAGACAAACAGGTGGATCATTAATTTTCTCAATATCCCAGTTGCTAGAAACAGTTGTTAATTCATGATATAAACTAATTTTTTCCACATGTGCACAACCTTTTTTTTCCCTGCCTTCCTGTTGGGATCAGATTTATTCATATTTGGTCTAAGAATAATTGTATTGGGGTGGAAACCCTGATGGATCTTGGCATATAAGGAGATTTTTAGAATTAGGGTTTTAGAACTGAGGGGTTTGTGGACAAGGCAACTCACTTTGCAAAAGAGAAGGTGCACATATCCCTGGCTATTTAATTGTGATATTTATGTCACATAGCAAGTGTGTGCAGATACACTGCACCAACTGTGACTGCTTCAGGAAAAAAAAGTTGCTAGTTTTGAATGTAACCATATATTGAAACATTTCAGTGTTTGTAAATGTCTGTTGTTGGGGGTTTTGTGTTTTTGGGGGGGAAAAACAGCAGAAATATCCGTGAGTGTTGTTGTGTAAATTAACTTGAATTGCAATAGTAATCTTTCTTACTCATAAAAGCCTTCACCTAATTCCTTAAAAACCAAAGCTGTATCTCTTATGTCCAAAAGCCCTGCCACGTTTTCCTTTAGAAAGGGGATTTACTGACAGGTTGCTGTCCCAAATCCCACATTGCTCCCAGCTCATCAAAGTACAGGTGCTGTGTGGAAATGTGGGCATTGCCTCACCTCATAAAAGTGTTCATGCTCCATTGGCTCCAGCTGAACTGGCCCAAATGGAGCTGAGCTTCAGCTGCATTAGTTTTAGTGCAGTGATAAAAGGACAGAAACTGGAGGTCCAGCTTAACCCACTGTCCTGGCTCTCACTCTGGCCTGTGGCCTTTATTCTTTATTAAAAGAATAAAAATATAGGGAATGAAGAAAGTAATTTCTTCTGTATGCATATTCCCAGCATCCAGTGGTTTAGGTAATTCCTAAGATTACATCTGAAAAAATGTGTTTTAAGGACTATTAATTAATATCTTCCTTTATTATTATTATTAGAAACTTTATAGATTTGCTTCTTGTAGCATCTGTGGCAGCTTAAGTTTACTTGTAAATGCTGAAGGGTTTATTGATACTAAAAGCTGTTCCTATAATTCTCTATATGGATACTTTTCACTTAAAATAAAATTCCAATTATTCTGGTATACTTGTTACATTTTAAGCTTATCCCCTGCACCATATCAAATAAACTTTCAAATCTATGTAGAACTGACCTTTAGGATAATTTTTTTCCTTTTTCTTTGAAGCTCTCTGATCCCTCTGACTTACCCAAGAATGCTTTCAGAATTTTTTCTATGCTTGTAGAGTTCTTATGCACTGAACACATCGATTATGCATTAGAAACAGGCCTTGCTGGTGAGTACAGAATTCTCTGAGCATTTCATCTCCTTGGCCTTTTTGTGCAGAGGATCTTTGCAGGTCCTTGCTGTGCCTTATTGATTGGCCTTGTTCACAGAGTGTTGGTTAAATGAAATTTTATGTGTTTGGGAGTCAACATTTAATGTCTTCTAAAGTGTAACTTTCATTTGGGGAATTGGTGCTCAGATGGGAACAGGTTTCTGTCTTCAAAAACATTTTTATCACAGGAATTGGGACATCAGCACTCTCTGCCTCTTTCAATTGTTCTCTGTGCCATAACAAGAGAATATTTTTATATTAAGGCTTAGTGTCTTAATTTTCATAAGAATTCTGTGCTTGTTTGTATGTTTGTGCTTTTTAGAGTGGCAGTAAATAAGAAAACTGCTTTTTTAAAGAAATTAAAATCTTGACAGTGAGAACCTGTCATTTTTACATGACAAAATTAAAGTCCCATTCTGAAGGAGGTTTTAAATTGACTGTCCTTTTGTGCTTTTAGAAATTTTAACAGTGAGATATTTCTCTGTGCCTGTTACCCAATATAGCTGTGAGAAGTACCCTATATATGGCACCACTGTAAATTTTTGAAACTCTTAAGCCTGTGATTTAAGCATTCATGGAAAAATTCTGCATATTTAAAAAGTCATCATGCTAATTATAAGAACTGCATATCTGTAGAATCCTAATGAAACCTCCTTGGCTTTAGGCATTCCCTCTTCTGATTCAAAGAATGCAAATCTGTATTTCTTGGATGTTGTCCACCAGGCCAATACGATTTTCCATTTATTTGACAAGCAGTTCAATGATCATCTGATGCCATTAATCAGGTACCTTTATTTTGATTAATATTTCCAATGTGAGTGATGTTTTTTTGGTAAAGAAAGCAATTTTTGTCATTCCTCATCTCTGTTAAGAGGAGTTTGTGCTCAGAGTAGATCAACTTGATATTGTGGAAGATAAAATGCCCATAATGGGAGGGGGGAGAAGGGAAATTAAATTGGTTCCTTTGAAAACTAATGAAGGAGAGTGAGCTCCAAGAGCATTGATAGGTAAGAGAAGCAATTTTTCCTTGGAGACATCACTGCTGCATTCCAGGTAGGACTAAAGGGGGTTTGTGGCTGTGCCTTGGGGTCCTTTCTGATGGGATGGGAAATCTTCACTGAATCCTGTTGTAAGCAGCAAACCCAGCAGAGAAATTTGTCCTGATATTTTAACACTGTCACACTGTTGCAGTTCCTCTCCTAAATTATCTGAATGCCTTCAGAAGAAAAAGGATATCATAGAACAAATGGAAGTGAAGCTGGATATGGGCATTGATAGGCAAGTAGAGATTTAAACTTTCTCTTAATTCTTAATTTGTATAAAACTCCTTTGTGATGCATGTTAACTGTCCTTTTAAGCATGAATTATTCCTGAACGCAAAATTGATATTTTAATATTTTTTTAAAATGATAAATATGCATTATTGTGCATAGGAAATTCAGATTTTATATGGTTAGAGGGTCATCTTTTCTATGGCACATTTCTGACCCATAAATACTTCTGGAAGGATGTTAAAAGATGGTTATGCTGAAAGAGTGCAATAGTTCAGTTTTACCTTATTGTCTCAAACTCTTTTTTTCTACTTTAAAAGAGGGAGAAATGATGATTGAAATAGGTTAAACACTTACAGGATTTCCATTAGGAGCAAAGTTTGACAAAAATAGGTTAGATGATTTGCTGGAATCTGTGCAGTGCTGTGGATTAGACCCAGTCATAGAAGTCTGTAGACCTGGAATAATTTTGATTCTGACATTGACTTGCTTTGAGGTTGTGACTCATTTAATCTTTTTTCTATTTCTCAGAATATAAATGAGGGGATAGCTATAAAAATTGTAAATTAAAATCACAGCTGTTTTGCAGCAGAGGCAAATAATAAACTAACAAGCTTAATGTTAGGAAATGGAGCTGTTGTGTGATGCCCTACTTTTGATTTGGTGTATTATTTTCTGGAAGTGCAGAAAGAAAGGTGGAAACAGGGGATGTGTAAGTGGCAATTGAGATTTTGAGCTGCTCCTGCTGCAAATGACCTTACAGATTTAAACACAAAGTTTGAAATATTTCAAGCACTGAGGCCATGAGCTTAGATCTAGACAGATACAGGTTGGTCATCAGCATTAAAATAGTTTGGGTATAAAATAATTAATCTTTTAAAAGCGATAGCAAGACCTGTGAGAACAAGTTGGAAACCAGTATGTTCAGAGGTTTGTGGATGGAGAATTCAAAAAAATTAGTGTTTCAGCCATACAAAAGAGATTAATTTTGAGATGAACATTACATGTGAGATGTGTCTGTGTGCCTCTTTCATGCTGCTTTGTGGTGCCACTGGTGGTGTTGAGAATGGATTGTCTTGCTTAAAGGAATTGAGTTTAAAATATAAAGCAATTTTTCTAAACATTGGTGCTTTTTCAGCATTATCCAATCTGGAAAAGTCCAAGTGCAGCTTCTTGAGTGCCATTCACAGCAATTGAATCTACCTCTAAAAGTGATTTATTAGCCAAACAAAATTAGTTCAGCCCGTTTTCTTTCAGTGTGTGTTTTGTGTAAACAGCCTTCTGGGAGTATTTATTGCAAATGGAAATTGAGGAGAACGAAAGATATAATTTCCTTAAATTTCTGTGTGGATTGTTGGATGAAGTGCACCTGAAATGCAAGTCTGAGCTCTGTGCATAGGAAAAAAAGGAGTTTGTTCCCTCTTTGGATACATATATTTGTGTCCCCTCCACCCCACTCCAGCTTGAATCCTTCAATGCCTGTAATGGCCTTGACTGTTTTCTTCAGGGAAGTTGGAAGGGTGAGGGAGATGAAGGAAAGGGAAGGGGGGGGGAAAAAACCAGAGGGATATTCCTGGCCAAGGTAGGCACTGGGAGAGGTTTGCAGCCTCTCTCAGCTGCTTTGCTGTTTGACCTTTGCTTTGGACTTAAAGGAAACCAGGGCCTTGACCTTAGATAATGTTCTGAACAGATAAATCCTATAAGGGAGAAATAAATGACACTGTAAAACTCCATTAGATTTGTGAGAACAAGAGAAATACCAAGCTCTGGCAAAGGAAGAGGTTTTTCCTTCCCCCTCACCCCTCCTTCACTTTCCAAGTGTGTTCTGATGCTTCTGACTAATATGCAATGTGATCTAATTCTCCTAAACCCTTTGGAATGCTTCCTTCAGCTTTCTGATTCCCTCTGCATTGAAGGATCCTCTCCAATTTCTCTGAAGAGCTGGATTTGAATGGATTACCTTCCAATTAATGTGTCCCCTTTAAAAGCAGCTGGCCAGTGTGCTGTGTGCTGTGCTCCAAGACACTGAACTTGGAGGGGAAGAGTTTTTAGGGATTTTTGGGCTGATGCTTCTTTTTTCAGCTGCTCACTAAAAACCAAGCATATCTTCTCTATAGAATTACATTGCAACTCTAGAAAAGAGTGTGTATTTGTGCATGTTTGTTAAATGAAATATTTCCTTTGACACACTAAAAGCATTTATTGTGTCTTCTGTAAATTACTCAAGTATTAGGTGCTGGGCTTTTTCCTCATTGCTTTATGCTGCTGACTTTTGTACAGAGTCGTGTTAGTTTGTGTAAATATAAAAATCCATGAAATGAAAATGTTCCCTTCCAAACCCAACCTGTGTTTGTAACTTTTTAAAGGACACTGAATTGCATGATTGGACAGATGAAGCACATCTTGGCTGCAGAGCAGAAGAAGACAGATTTTAAACCAGAAGATGAAAACAATGTTTTGATTCAATATACTAATGTAAGTAACTGAAGTCTCAGCTCAGGAGTGTCATCAGGTAGAGGATGTTCCCTGCCAAACATGCTTCAGACAACATGTGCACGTGCTAAATTTACTTCCATTCTGAACCAAGCACCTCCAAACTCTCTCATGGGCTATTTTCTCAAGCTGAAAATGAACATGAGCAGTTTTGTCTCCATTGTCAGACACAAATCAGTAGGTGCTGGAGGAACTGGCACATTCTTTCCCGTCCCAAGAGGCCCAGATTTGGAACAAGGCTTTTAGCTGATAATTAGCTTTGAGCTATCAGTTTCAGAAAATCAATTATCAGGTACTCTCTGGTTGCTGGGTGGTTTTTCCCCTCAGAGTGGCAGGAACATGACAAAGCATCACAGGTACTGCATGAACATTCTTTGCTGCACAATGCTGTCTGGACCACCAAATCTGTCTGAATCCCAGCCTGGGGGTTTCTGAGGAGCTGTAGGGCTGCCTCACATTGGGCTCTTGTTAGGGAACAATGCAGGGAGGAGTAGAGAACAAACTCACTGGGAAGAAGTGAGAGCATTCCCAGATGGGAATGGGAGAAGTGGAACAGTAGGATGTAGAGCCTTTTACTATGTGGGAATGGTGAAGATGCCTGTATGGTTGTTAATTTGAATTTATAACTACAGCTGACAAAGCTTTTAATCACTTCCCCCTCCCCACTCACCCCTTGGTTGATCATTGTTTGAATTAAAAGTCAAAATGAAACTGTTCTATTCTGAACTGCTCTGAACTATAACTTAATTGAATATTGTCTTGCATCCATCTTCCTACTCACATTTTTGCATCTTTACGTGGCAAATAAAAAACTGTTGGAAAATTGTTAATTGGAGAATGATTAATTTCAGTGCTGTGCTGTCAGAGTTTAAAGGTTAGTGGCTGATGTTTGGCTTATGATATGGAAACCACTTTGAGAAGAACAGATTCCTAGAAAGTAAGTTACCTAATCATTCTTAATTTTGTTTTAAATTTAGGCTTGTGTTAAGGTCTGTGGCTATGTTAGAAAGCAGGTGGAAAAGATCAGAAATTCCATGGATGGCAAGAATGTGGACACAGTTTTGATGGAGCTTGGAGTTCGTTTCCATCGGCTCATCTACGAACACCTCCAGCAATACTCCTACAGCTGCATGGGGGGCATGTTGGCTATTTGTGATGTGGCTGAGTACAGGAAGTGTGCCAAAGACTTCAAGGTAAGACACGAGGAGAGGATGATGGATGTGAATCCTCTGTCAGGAAGGAGTATTTTGAAGATCTAGGTGGACAATCTGTTACAAGACTTCAAGCAACTCTAATAATTTATATCTGATTTTTCTTTCTTTTCTCTTGCCCACAGATTGCTCTGGTGTTACAGCTCTTTGATACCTTGCATGCACTTTGCAATCTTCTGGTTGTAGCCCCTGATAACTTAAAGCAAGTTTGCTCAGGAGAACAACTTGCTAATCTGGACAAGAACATCCTTCACTCCTTCGTTCAGCTGCGTGTCGATTATAGGTCTGCTCGTCTCGCCCGTCACTTCAGCTGAGAGCACAGCAAGAGAACCTGTACCTTTGGGCAGGCCTCAGTTGTCAGAAAGCACAGGGAATGATTCCTTACCAACCGTGGGCGTAACTTTTGTGGGACAGTGACTGTTCAGAATAAAGCAGCAGCCATATCTAAACATGACAGTGTAGGAGGTGAGCAGGTAAAACTCGGGGTGGTGTTTCACGAGAGCTAAAGTTCTCCCAGTGAAGAATTTCACAAATCTACTTGCTACTGATTTCTTTTTTTTTTTTTTGGTTTGGTTTGTTTTTTGATTGGAAACACGTTGGTGTAGGAAAGCAAGTGGTGCATTGGAAGTATTTTAGTCTTCAATATTGAATTATGAGATACCGTTTGTTAGACTTGAAGTACAGAGCATAGCGTAGGTAATGGATTACATAGACTAGACCAGTGTAAAAACATCCTTCATCAATTTTAATGACTTAGACTTCAGCACAGCTAATCATAATCAAATTATCTTTGATTGGTGTTTCTAAGTCATTTCTTTCATTTAAAACCTTATCCTGCTCAATGTAATTTCTTGCTCTAATTAATTAGCTTGGAATTTCTTTCAGATGGAGGAGCAAAAGCAACACTATCCCAGAAAGATGTAATTTATTCATTGTGTAGCATTCTAAACAGAACTAAAGTGGTGAAAAGTTTTGGAATTTTTTTTTTTTTTTAGCTCTTTGACTCTTTTTTTTTTTTTTTACCTAATAGTCAAAGGCCCACTGGAATGTACTGGCATTGTATGATCTGACATTATTGTTTGTGTTTGATACCAGGACACTGAATTTTGTACATGCTCCTGAAGTCAATGTGGCTGCCTTGCCTAAGGCATCCTTACTACAAGGTGAAGGTGCCCATTGTTGGGTTAATATACAAGAACTTTCTCCTGTCTTACTTTTTATGTAAATAAATTCAAATTCTAATGAAGTGAAAGGATAAAATGTAGCCCAGTTTTTCCCATGTGGCTCTGGCCAAAACCTCGGGTGGAAAATTCCTGTGCTGAAGGTAATTGATCCTCAGTGCCTGAGCAATATAAAATGTTGAAGTGTGCAAAAGCTGCTCTTCCACTGCTCATAATTTTCATACTGGACACAGGCTGCTCTGTGTCCCTTGTGCTCCAGTGTTTATTCAAGGTGTTTCTGACATGGACCCACAGTGAACTGAAGGAACAGTGATGTTTGAAACATCCGGGGTGGCTTTTCCACAAGCAGTTGAAAATTGATGTAAATAAACCTTTTCTCAGCGCAGACTCTTGTGGAAACGAGGTTGGAAGTGCAGTGGTTTGTGTCTTCAATCTGACCTACACCATCCCTGAGCAAATCCTTTCTAACACATTGTTTGTACTGTTATGGAAACTTCTCTCTCTCCCACCTTCAGAGCAGCATTTCTATCAATTTACTTTATGGGTTGGTCAGATAATTCTGTTTTCCTCTTTCCTTAATGAATTCCCAGGTGTAGCCAACATTGACAAGACTTGTGTGGGACTTCTCTTGGTTAGTTGAGGTTCTCCTGCTTCGTTTTATATTTAGCAGAGCATTGTATCAGTAAACAAGAGGATGGATGCCAGAGTGTCTCCAAGTATTCCAGGGGACTGGCTGCTTTGCTGAGCTGCACTGCTCTATTCCTTGGCCATGGCAGAGCCACAAAGAGTTTTGGACACTGGAGGAGGCACATGCTTGTACTGCTGCCATTTTTTTTCAAAAGCTCTGATGTGAGTTCAGATGATACCTCTCTGTTACCTCTGTAACCGAAAGCCAACAATTTTAAGGCTGTGGTTTTATTAACCAATACAAAAATCTTTCTACAAAAAAAAAAGAAAAAAAAGTGTCAATTTGTAAACACCTCAGAACAGTGAACATCATCTTGAGATTGCAGATCACAGAAGTGCTTCAGAATTTGTTGTATGATTGTTTGAATTTTTTTAAGGTTGTATGAAATGTATTTACCATATTCCTCGCTTTCTTAGCTGTGTTTTCCATGCATATGCTCAGTGCAATATTTCCATTATGCCTGTTAACAGGAGGCAGCAAAAAGTAGGTGAATACTTAAACTTAGATATGTAAACTCTTCCTCAATAAAAAAAAAAATTCCTTCCAGACACTTTTTTTCATTTCATTTCCATGTTCTTCAAAGATATTTATACTCAATTGTATAAACCCTTCTATTTAAAAAAAAAAAAAAAAAAGAATAAAAGTAATTTTACTGACCAAATTTATCACTGGTGTGAGCTTTCCCCTTCCTTTTAAAAACCTCCCCCAGCACGTACTGAAAGTTTTTATTTCTGGAGAAGGCTGCATTCTCAGTAAGTTTATTTTATAATACAGGTTGGATTGGGATGGGGCGGGGAACTATAATTTTCACACATTTTTAAGTTTAGAGCTCTTATAGCAGGTAATTTAGAAAAATATTTCCAGTGGCTTCTGAATGCAATCAAATAGTATCTTAAAATACAAATATGCCTTTTAATGTTCATATAATGAGTTAAAGTACTGCCTGTCTAATGTTCCCTCCTACAACGTGGGCATTTATTTATCAGGCTGGCAGCCAAACAACTGCCTGAGAGGGGGAGAGTGTGTGTGTGTGTGTAATTATGTTGTCTACAATTGGGGAAAATGGCTTTGCAGCAAACTGTTGTATGCTGGAAAATAAGCTGTGGTTTTTTTTTTTACAAGTCCTATAATTTATTAAGATCATTTGGGTTTGTGTTCTGTTTGCGTGTGCACAGAGGGGCAGGGAGGAGTTGGTGTTCTGTAAGAATACTTCACAAATAATGCAAAAAAAAATGGGAAATGGAAGTGCTTGGAAATATGAGGGTAAGGAGTGAAGAAGACATGAACTAAAAGGATGTGGAGAAGGAGCAGTTTGAAATGAAGAAGCACATGAAGGAGGAGGTTAAGACAGGATTAATGGAAACCTGACACACACATCAACCTGGGAGAATAAGGAGGATTGGCATTAAATCTCCCACCCTGAAATGAAGTGAGCCTCTAGAGGAAGGGGACTGGCTCAAATACTTTGCTGTGCAGCTGTTCATTCATCTGGAGACTTGGATTCACCAGGAAGAGGCTCCAACCCGGCTGTGGGTCTGCTCTGCAGGACAGGTGGTGATGCTGAACCTGAGCTCTGTGAGGAGCAGAAATGCCTCAGCACTGTGCAGCCTGATGGGAGGGAGGGAGAACTTGCCAGAGCTGAGCTTATTTTTTTAACTTGAAGACTACAGTGATTTGGAGGATGGTAAGTGACTGCTGGATTTGAGGATGGGGAGTGGGTAGGGTTAGCTCGTGATCACTAAGAAAACTTTGGGTTTGGTTTTATTTTCCTCTTCACAAAGTCATTTTAAATCGTCGGTGGTGTAATTGAGCGTCCTCTGAAGCGATTGCTCCATTTCTGCAGGAAATTTTGTGTCTTACAAAGTGACCTGAAGAGCGTGAGGCCCGTTGGGTCCCTTCATGGATTGGGTACACCTCGGCCTGTCCTTCAGAAACCCACAGTTCCAGGTTTCTCAATCCGCTATGTGCATGGCACTAAACCTAATGGACTCAGTTTTAGATGCCATGAAAAATTCCAAAACACTGGAGTACTCTTTGGATTAAGTTCTCATGGCAATAACTACCTTAGTTCACGTTAGCACTTGAGTTGAACCACTCGTGGAATCCAGTCTGAGGTGACGATTTTTTTCTATTCAAAGGAAAACATTATCTAAATAATCACTTATCTAATTTTAAGTCCAGGTAGCAGCTCTTCTCCTTTGCCCTTCTTGTCCCAGGAGCAGCAGGGTGGATAAGCCAGCCATCAACACTCTTCCAGAGGACAACAGAAAGGTAGGAGCACCTTCCCTCTCCTGATGTTCTGCTGGAAATTTTTCTTCTAGGCATTATTTCTGCCACCACCTCCTCTGTGGTAGCTGTAAACAGAGACAGATTTTTGTTTTACTGTCTGCATTGGAGTATTTTCTCTCTGGACATCAAGGCTGGCATGTTGTTGATTTATTTTTTTTTTTTTTCCCCTTGGTGTTTCTACACCTGTTTCAGGGAGGGGAGGGAGCCAGACCTCCTGCCAGTTATGTTCACTGCTTTGCTTGTGTTTCTTCCCCTCCATTCTGATTTCTTTTGGTGGTAGTAGGTTTATTTCTATACCACCTCTTCTGCTTATCTTAGAGTGGGGAAGCAGCTGTGTTTGCCTCTCTTCTTTTCTCTTGTGTGGGGCACTGCTTACTCTGTGTCAATACAGCCCTCAGTGTGTGTGGAAACCTTGGTTTCTACTTTTATTCTATTAGCTTTATGTCCCTGTGCCCTGTTTTCCTTTCAGATCTCAGGACTGCACCATCCCTTCCCCTCTGTTACCACACTGCCAAAGAGAAAAAAATCTTTTAACTTTGCAGTGTGGCTTCTGGAAGACCTTTACATGTTACATAGTGGTTCTTCATCCACATGTAGCCCAGTAGGAGGAGTTTGGCTTCATTCCTCTGTGTTTTTCTGCCTTCCCCATATTCTCTCACCTCTGCAGGGCTCTGTTTCCATATTCTCTCCCCTGACCTGGCTGTGCATTATGACACTTCATGTAAGGGGCCAGCCATGGGGCAAAAAGTGTTAGATATCTCAGCTGATGTCCTTTAGTTAATGTGCCAGGAAAGCAAGATGAAATGCAAAGTTGAGCCAAAGTTGAGTATCTTTGAGAACAGCTTAATAAACCAAAATTAATTGTTTTATACTTGAGGGTCAAGATATCTTGAAATTTTATTTGTAGTTTATTTGTTTGTAACTGAAGTCCATCCTGATATGGGATGAAACTAAATCTGAGGCTCCCTTGCAGCAGTCCCAAATCCTGCTCATCTGCACTGCTGCTTCCCCTCTGTGAAGTGAGAGGACCTTGGAGCTGAGGCTGGAATGCTGGCTGAGCCACAGACTGTGGCAGTTCCCACCCTTGCCATGGCAAAGCCTGTCCTGGTCCCAGCTGAGCAGCTCATCCCTGCTGTGAGGGGTCAGCACCCATGTCCTCTGCCTGCCTCTGCCCTCCCCTGGTTGTGTGGCCTCAGTGTGGAGTAATGTGAGGCTTTTGTGTCACCTCTGTGCTACAGAAGAGATCTTTGCTTGTCCTGTGGCCTGTATGGGAGTTTGGGTCCAAGAGATACAGGGTCCAGTAGCTCTGAGCTCATGGAATCAGAGAACAAGTATTATCAAGTCCAACTCCCTGTTCCTTGCAGGACTACCTAAAACTAAATCATATGACTAAGAGCATTATCCAGATGCTGCTTGAACTCTGGCAGGTCTGGTGCCCTGACCACTTCCCTGGGGAGCCTGTTCCAATGACCAACTGCCCCTTCAGTGAACAACCTTTTCCTGATGTCCAGTCTCCTTGGGGGGATCAGAATTGTTCCACCCCAGTAATGTAATTTTAGAGCATGTGTGACCATCTCAAGAGAGTCACAGCTGCCAGTGCTGGTCTGTTCAGCTGATCTTCCAATATACAACATTCTTTGAAAGTCGACATTTTAAAATTTTTCTTCTTGAAGTGTTAAACCTACTCTCTTGTCTCTCACTGAAATCCAAAACTGTCTGTGAGGCTGCTGGAGCCAGAGTGGGAAGAAAGAAATGCTGTTTGGGAAATAGGCATCACAGCAGCAGTGGCTGTTGCAAAAAAAGCTTCCTCACACTGTGTTTTGTTGTTCTTAAACCTGGATTTAGGAAGGATAGAGGGGAGAATGGACTAAGAGGTGTTGGTCTTTTTAATTTGTCCCCTTTGTGTGCACAGTGGGGCTCTGCAAGTTTTGGGGCTGTTTCTTCTCCCCAGAGGAGGCTGTTTGCCCCAGAGCCTTCCCTTGACATTTATTCACCTTAACCCCACCTCTTCTGTTCCCAGGGCTGTCCTTGTCCTCGTTATCCCTATCCCAACCTCACTTCTAGTCAAGAGCACAGAGGAGCCCTGGCAGGTCTTGGATGTCCATCTGCTTTTCCGTGTTGATCATCAGTCTGGCGGGGACAGGAGCTGTTGTTCTACCATGTGTCCAACCTCATCAAGGTTCCTTCTTTGCCTGGAAAGAAAGGAACTGTGGAGAGATGTCCCAGAACCAATTCCTAGGTAAACAAGCTCCATGGTGTCAGGATAAACAGCTCCTGCTGGAAGACACAGTTAAGGTTCACCTGGGTTGATGTTGCCAGTTGAAGATGGTCATTGTGAGCTCTCCACTGCTTTGACTGTGGCATTTGGGTGTTGTAGAGAAGCCAGAGAACACCAGCTTGCATTTGAAACGTTTTTGTAACACCCATTTTGCTGTAAACAATTCATTAAAATGACTTTCTAAGTCTTAGGCAAGTGGATTTTTGGAGGTTGCTCATTTTACTTATCCACCCAAAGTCAATTTGAGTATGAATATATAACATTTTACTCATAATAGCAAACAACTTCAGAGAAGAGACATTTATTCTGGAGGCAGAGATTCAAACTAGACAGCAATGATGCATTACAAATATATAATTATTTGCACTAATATTTGAGCAGGTGGAATGGATTAGTACATGGTCAACATTGCACTGCTGATAACATGTATTTTTCTATATTAATATGTACTGTGCAACATGTATTAAAATTGTCAATAATTCATTTTAACAGAGATAGCAATATTTATATTGCTGTGTTCTACAGACAGCAGAGTGAATTGGTAAAATGTGTAAAGCTGAGCTAGATTTAACTTAACTTTGTTTCCCAGCGTGTGTGTTTTTAATTTCTCATTAAGAAAAAAAAAATTAACCTTTCAACCCAGAAAGATTCTTGTTCTTCTGTGGAATTTCTGATCCAACTCCATTCCTGCTATCCCTGGCTTGTTAAGAATTAGCTTGAAATGAGACCTCCAAGACCCAGCCCAGCCTCTGGTAATAATACTGGGATACAACCTCAGTTTAGATGCTTAATAGGTGGATTCTTTCTGTGGATGTTCCTGAATTAACTGGAGACTGCTTTTTAATATATATTTTTATTTTTATTTTTAGGACCTGTTTTGTCTTCTGCTATGTTACTTGTTTTCCCTCCTTAATGCATTTTTGGAAACCTCTGGGGGTAAAATTAGTCAGTTTAACCAGTGAATGTATCTTTTTATAAAGAGGGATCAAGGGAATAGGCTGCACTCTGGGCCTTATCACTGGAAAATCCAGGGATATGCAGAAAGTGCAACACAGGGTGATCCACTAAGTTTTAGAGGGATATCTTAAGCTGACAGAGGGCAGGGTTGGATGGAATATTAGGAGGAAATTCTTGGCTGTGAGGGTGGTGAGGCCCTGGCACAGGTTGCCCAGGGAAGCTGTGCCTGCCCCATCCCTGGAAGTGTTCCAGGCCAGGTTGGACAGGGCTTGGAGCAACCTGGCCTAGTGGAAAGTGTCCCTGCCCATGGGAGGGGGTTGGAACTGCATGGTCTTTAAGGTCCTTTCCAACCTACACCAGGCTATGATCTTAAATTGTGCTGTCTGCAAGTGTCTCTTTACAACTGTTCTGTTCTGAGATGCAGAGCTGGGGTTATATTCAGGGAAAAAAGTGGATTTTGTTGCTTTTCCCTCCTGGGGTCACCTGTCTGCAGGGAGGCAGCTGAATTGGATGCAGCAGCAGTTCAAAGCAGCCAGAATCCTTGCATCCCTCTGAAGGTTTTAAAATAATGTTCCTGACCAGCCAGACACAAGTTAAACCGGGCTAGTGAACCTCTCCATTTATTTGTCCTTTTTTTTTAATACATGCTGAGATATATTAATATCAGAAGTGTCTGTGGGGGTGGATTGCTCCTTCCTCTTGTCTAGGCAACTCCTTTATTCTGAAATAGCAATGTTACATTTGAAAAGCTTCTTGAAATGTGTAAGGACATCCTTCTGTGGTGTCGGAGCATCTGCCATAAATGTCTGCGTGAACCGAGCCCCCAGTCGAGACTAAAGAAAAGAAAGTCTAGCTTAGCTGTTGAGAATCAACTTGCTGGTTTTTAATTTACTTTTTTTTTTTCCCCCCCTTCCTGCAACAGTGAGAGCCTTAAATAGTAATTTTGAGGCAGAGCTTGAAGTCCAGGTCTTCTGAAGGAGACCAGAAATAGCTGGCTTATGTTGGCTCAACGTACAGGGCGCTGTGCCAAATTCACTGCTGGTGTGAGCAGCTGTAACTTTGCCAGCTTCAATGGAAATATGAATTTTTAAAAGTCCATAAGCACGTTAGACACATACCTTTGTCTTCCCACAATTAGTTTTGTTGCTTACATAGCATGAGGCTTTCTGTAGTGCATAATCCAATGCCTAAATATAGTAATTCCAATGCACTTGAGATCAATTAGATTTGTACTTTTAAACTCAGTTTTGTCTATAAAGATAATGTTATGTTGCTGAAGGGATTTGGTATTTAAAGTGTCTGAACAAGTCTAAGTGGCTCTTGGGCATTATAATTTTTATTTAGCTGCTTTTAGCCCAATCACTAATCAAATTAAAACCTACCATGACTGGTGTATAACTCAGAGCAGACGGTGGAGCGTGTTTAGCTGATGGCACTTAGTTTTTTTGATGAGAGGGGTGCTAAGGTGGGGCTTTTGTTAGCAACAGAAGAATGCTTTTCTCTGAAAACTGAAAAATAGGTAAAAGTGACTTCGGGGGAACAAAAAGATGTAAGTTCAAGGTTGTGGTAGTCACTACAAAGGTGGGCAAAGGCCTCTTTGAAGTCTTTACACGACGAGGGCGCTTTGCTTTAAAGGAAATTACTTTATTTGGTCTTTATAAATAACAACCCTGTAAGAATAATGCTGCTGGTTGTGTGTGGGGAGGAGGGGGGGAGGGTGTGAAAGAGCTGTCAGCTTCCCTCTGGGAAATTATTCCAGAATGTACCCTCGGATCAGACCACCAGAGGGAGAATTCCTCGTGTGGCAGCGACGTGATCCAAAACGTGGTTTGGTTCCCATTTAAGAACGTCAAGAAAGCCCAAACTGTTCTTTGTGCAACACGTAATTCCCTCCACGTTGGTGTTTTCCATTCAGACCCCACTGTATGAGGTAATGAACAGGAAGGTGGGCAGTTTTCTGTTTTGTTTCATGTGAAAATGGTACATTTAGCAACGTTAGGGGCCTTGCTTAAAAAGAGAAGGCAGGAAATAATGATTCAACGGGAGTGCTTAGTGCTCAACTGTTCAGTCACGTTGTGAGGGCAGAAATCAACAGCAATGTCTGCTAAAGAAGAGAGTTCATCCTGGTTCTTTATTTCCAGGGCTGAATAAGGTCCTAATCAGGCTCAGGATGTCTGCTCTTTGAAACTTGTAAGAGTCTGTCAGCTCGGTTTAAAAAAAATGGCATGAGTTATATATTGTGCTGTCAGACACCCTCTTACACTTGTCTCCAACTTTGAATTGAAGTGCACTTGTTTTTAATTGTCAGTGCCAGAAAATTGCTTCATGCCAAAAAAAAAGACAAGGAATGGCTCTTCTTCTTGAACATTCTCTGCATAAAATAGGCATAGAAAGAACAAGATGTGCTGAGGAAGCTCAGGGGGAGTGACATAACACTTGCAAATTTTTTGCTTTAATTTAGCGGGATGTTATTTTTTTGGATGTCGATCAATGTGGACTCCAAGGGGAAATGGAACAGAGCCAGTTCTGTGATGAAATAAGATTGTAGAAGACAACAAAGCTACTCTGCACTGCCACACAAGACGCAACTGGAGCCAAACGAAGCAAAAGTGGAGCAGTTCTCCAGGCATGGAAACATCATGGGGGACTGATATCACCAAAGTCCCATTCTGTGAGTTTAAATGGGTACTGTGCTAGTTGAGTAGGCTCCCTAAGTCATGGACTAAGAGAGAAGGGAACTGTTCCAAAGTCTGATTCATCCTGGAATAGAACTAAAGTAGGACAGATGATTTGCTTCCTAGAAGAGTCTCAGTTCTGAAGTGACCCAAGCCACTTGTTTCAGAGCAGCTAACATGAGATGCCTGATGAGTAAGACAGCTCACCTACTTGTAGAGGCCAAGAAAACCATGGATGCTTGCTATTTTGACCCCTGAAAACTGTCTGTGATGAATTCAGCCCTTTCAGCTTGCATGGCTTATTGGGATTCCCTTTACCTGTCAAATGGAATAATCTAGAGCTGATGTTGTTTTACTGGTAAGTCTGGTGGTGGACTAGAGAGCAGAGAATTTGATAGCAGGCAAATGCTTCCTTTCTCTGTTCAGGAGTTGTCTTTAGGAATTCTGCACAGTCCCTCTGGCTGCTGTGGCAAAGCACTGCTTGTGGATTTATCTCCCATGGCAGTGCTGTGTGAAGAAGCACGTTGGTGCACATGAGGATGCAGCCATGAAAACTGTGCTTCCTAAATTGCTTTGATCTTGGTCTCTTTGGGGATCTCAAAGCCAAGGGATGAGCCTCTTCTGGAAGAACCATTCTGTTGTGACTGATGAAGGAAACGGGGAAATGGAGGAGCAAGAGAAAGGAGGTTAAACTGGACAAAAGGCTTGGACTGAAATCTGAAAAATGCTTCCTTTATTTCTCTTTGCTTTACTCTAAACAAGTCTTTGATTTCTTTAATCTGACAGTGGCTAACTTCAAACAAAATGAGTTTTCTTCTAGCTTGGTTCCCTTCTGCTTGGCATCTCTCTCCTTGCACACCTGCTGGTCCTTGGCAGAGCAGAACAGGCCCCCTCTCACGTTGCTCCCCCTCGGATCCCAGCTCTGCCTGCCTGAGTGGCAGCTGCTGTCTGACCATTTGCTCCACTGATGATTGTGCACTTGTCTGAGGCTGCAGGATGAGGTACAGTGCAAGTCAGACAATCTACAGATGCCATCCATCTGTTCCAGCACTGCCTTCTTGGAGAAATGGACTTTCTTCAGATGCCCTTGACAGTTTCTTTTCTGGATCTCTTTTTCCACGCCGAACACAGTGAACTTCCCCTCACAGGTGGAAGGTGCAATGCTGGGGCTGCTCTGAGTGACTTCTCAGGTTTTTTGGTATTTCAGAGCTACTCTGGTAGTCTGGGGTGCATCTCATGTCTGTCTGCTTCCTTCAGGGCTCTGTTTAGGACCTGCCCTCAAATGTCCTCACTGTTTTCACCCTCTTCTTTTCCGGGATCCATCTTCTAGCTGAGGCTTATCAGGTCATAACAGAAATCATGTCTGTTGCCCTTCACAGAGCAGCTGAAGAATTAAGAGATCTTTTTCCCCTGTGCAGCAGTGAAGGGCATTTCCAGCCATCATGTTTACCCTTCTCTGTGTTATGAACCATGAAACACAAAACATCTCTTTGTCCCATCAAAGGATCACTTGGGCTTCCCGATCAATTTGTTTTTTCCTAAACCAGTTCCCTCCAGGTTTAGGAGTTTGAGAGTCTCTGAAGCTGAAGGCTACCACCAACATTAAGGAGAAATTATTTATCTCCAGGAAATCCTGGGTTTGGCTGGACATCCTCTCAGATGCCCAGTCTCTCCCAGGGTGCTTCCATCTGACCTGCCGTTCTCTTTCAACTCTGCCTTGGGTCGGCCTTACCTGGAGGGAGTTTTGATCCTCAGCACTCCCTCACTTTTCTTCATCCTTCCTCCCAAGCCACCACACACTCCTCAGCCAAGGCATTTTTGGCAGGATAGACAGGAGCTATTCCAAGAATAGGATCTTTATCAGTCCAGCGGTTGCTTGTCATCTTGTCCCCTCCTGATTCACAGGTGGCTTTGAGCTTCCCCGTCTGGCAACACAGGAGACAACAGCTAACAGAGCCTCATTGACTGAACTCAATAGAACAGCAGAATTTGGAATGACAGGATGGAAGATCACCTTTTTGCAGTGAGGCAGCCTTCTTATTCTGCAAAATCCTGGAAACTGTGGTTGACATCAGCCTTGGTGGAATGAAACAGGGGTTGTGTCCAACCCAAGGCTGCCTTGTTGTGTTCAGTGTTGTTGCCATCACTGTCTGTCTCCCCTGCTTGTTGAGGGTGTGACATAGGCTCACTGTGCCAGTTTGTAATCTGTGAGTTTAATCTTTCCTAACTGGAATTTTAATCTTTCCTAAATGGAATTTTTCTTTAGAGTAGCCTTTGCAATTGGAATATTCAACCAGGGCTGCACTTGCATGGCAGGTGTAGGTTTCACTGCTTGTGTTCCCAGATATATGATAGACACAGGATAATTCAGATTGAAAGGAACCTCAGAAAGTCATCCACTTCCCCCCACACAGCTACTTTTAAAGCAGGATCAGCAGAGAATTCAGGCCATAAAGAACACTGCATTTATTTACTGACTGTGTGTATCTAAGCCCTGTTTTGTCAGGGTGGGTGTTAATTGTTTTTATTGTGCAGCTTTTTGAACACTGGAATAAACCAAGTTTGGTTTCCTGGGGAATAATGTCCAACAGGTTCCTCCCTCTGCTTGATGATCTTAGAGGTCTTTTCCAACCTAAATGACTGTATGTTTCAAAACTCCTTTAAATCACTCTGGAGCACCCTCTGTGCCATGCCATGTCCCCCAAATTTTGGGTGGTTGAGTGTCCATCTGTATTGTGGATCCTTCTGAGATACACACAACATCCCTTATATCTCCCATATATTAACATATGATCTAACTGGACACCGGTTCACACATTTCAGGTGATCAACAGGGGGATAAACAACAAACTACTGCTGAGCTCACTCTGTAGCCTTTGTTTAGTGATAAACAAATTTATACTTCCGAACTTTGCATTGAACTTTTCCCACAAAATTTATCAGAACATTTTTTTCTTTTAATCTATACCTTTGCCACTTTTGTTTAAAATGGACTAATGGGCCATCCCTAGAAATTAATGGGACCCTAGAACGGTTTGTTGGAAGGGACCTTAAAAATCATCTCGTTCCAACTCCCCTGCCACGGGCAGGGACACCTTCCACTAGACTGGATTGCTCCAAGCCCCATCCAACCTGGCCACGAACACTTCCAGGGATGGGGAAATTCAGAGAGAAGAATCAGTTTGGATACATCCACGGCAAGACCCTGGACTTAGATGCTGGTTTCAGTTTAGGAAAAAGCTTTAGCTTTAGTCCCTAACAGAGGAAATAGTGAAGTTGTTTTCCACCTGCCAGCTGACATCACCTGCATCTCACCTGGTTTAAAGCTCAGCTGGTCAACTCTGCTTGTAAGAGATGTTCAGTCAGACACTGGCTGAAATATTTGGGGTTTGCTTGGCCAGATGAGACAGAGACACTGATCTCCCCAGGGAAAGTGGCCCAGGGTTATCCTGTGCAGAAGTCCAAAGGCATAAATCTGAAGTCACTGGTTGCCAGGCTTGAGGGATTAATCTTTATTACAGTGTCCTGGAGCAGCACAGAGCTCAGTGTGGATTTGTTATGCAGATTTTTACCTGAAATTCTTCATAAGAGCGCTCTGCTCTATGGCTACCTTCCCAAATGTTATTTATATTCCTCTTGTCCCAGCACAAAACACAAAGAATGTTCCCCAGAAGTCAGAGGATACCATGAATGAGGGGTTTGTTTGGTGAACAGGCTCACGTGACAGTGAAAGATGGTTTTGGGAACTACACCATGCAGAAAGGGAAGTGTTGTTAAGCTGTAAGAGTAGTTGTGCCCTCTAGAAAGATTCCTGTGGGAGTGGGACACTGATGGGAATGTCTCTTCCCTCTTTCTCCTTGTCCAAGTGGATCTCCTGCTTTCTGTCCATGTGGTGAGTGAGGCTTTCTTGGTCTGTGTTTCTGATATTCAGGGTAGCTCAGGTATGACTTGTATGAAATATATTATATATATTCCTTTTGTATAGGAATACAAAAATAGCTTTAAATCATATTTAGAATAAGTTCTTGGTCCAAGATGGACACTAGTCATTTTTGATGTTCCTAGGCAAGGAAGAAAAAATATTAAATACTGCCCAAGCATTTTAGCCATTAAGTTTTTGATTCTCCAAGGGAAGCTTTTCTTCCCCCTCCCCCATCCTTCTGTGAAATTTGGGGTTTTTTTGCTGAGGTCAATACTCAAAGGAAGGAAACTGCCTTGCTCACAACCCAAGCAGAGAAACAGTTAAGCATCTTAAGCTGTGTAAGCAAAAAAAGAGGGGAAAGAAGTTGCCAACATATTATTGACAAAAGGCAGGAAAATGACAGGCTGTTTGGGGTATGCAAAAAATTTTTCCTTTCATACATATTGACAGCCAGAGGGGGGTTATTATTGAGAATATGGGTAAAGTTACTGCCAGTTTCTGCTGGTACTCATGTTTAAAAAGAAACTATGGAAACCAGGAGTAGGAATATTAATTAAGTTCAAATTTGGAATGCCTTTGCCAGGAGTGGCTGCATGAATTCAATGAAGTGGCCTGTTGGGTTGCAATTCACTATGTTGTTTGCAATTTAATAGAATGCTGAACTTTTCATAAATTAACATGTTGTTTCAATAATCTGATTAAAAGGTTATATGTTGATAAGATTAGCCTTAGCTGAGGTTTTTCCCCTTCTTGCTTAAAGAACCAGTGTATATTTTCTTTAATCAGTTTGCAGCCATGAGCTGTACCTTAGGGGCAAGATCACTGGCTCCTTTAGATTTTGGAAGTGCAGATGGAGTCAGTGCAGCTTCATACCAGCTGAGGGTATGACCCCTGTCCTCAGGTTCTGGTGAGCATCTCAATTACAAAGATATTCAAAAAATATTCATTTTGAAGAAGGTTTTAAGTAGCTGTCAAAGTTGATTTAATCCTATTTTTGTGCACTAGGATAACAGTGATACTATATTCTCTTCTAGTTTATCTTTTTCTTCCTTATGACTTGACTGCTACATACCATATGTTCAAAAATGTTCTAAAGGTGTACAAATATATATATGTGTATAAATATATATATATATATTTATATATATATATACAGAGAGAGAAGGGGAGACACAATCATAAACAGAGGCAGGAAGAAACCTTTGCTTGGGGAGGATCACATCCAAGGACACTTGAGGTATCTGCAGTGGAAACCTGAGTAGACTCAGGGGAGATTTAGACTGGACATTAGGAGAAAACTTGAATGGGGCTGTGCCATAATCTGGCATATTTTAGTGCTCTGCAAGCATCAGCTGAGTCCACAAGGATGGACGTGAAGGATGGGATGGATTCGTGTTGGATTTGTGTTGTCTCTGGCAGTAGCCAAAGAAATGGAAACACAGAACACCAGCTGGAAATGCCTTCAAACAGAGCCAACAGGTCCTTGTTTGTGTAGACAGGTACCTCTCTGCAGGATTCCTTGTGTAATTTCTCTTTTACATGGGGCGAGTCCCAGAGCTGTTCATCCGTGTCCTGCTCTCCACAGAACTTGCATGTGCAGGTACCTGAGTTGGCACAGCAGTTGTTGGGCAGAAATAACCAGAAGCCTAAGAATGGCCTGAATTTTACATCTGATAAGGAAAAACCACATACCTGGAAAATCAGGTATTAAGTTATGAGCCAGGGCCCAAACAGCAGCCAGGTCTGCTAACTATCTCCATAAATTATTCCCAGTTTATGGCCCAATCCTGAGCTCGGCTCACTGAGCTGGCACACACATTCAGTGTTAATATTTATTGACCAAATCTCCCTGTCCCGTGGTCTGTTCTGACAGCAAAGAAGAGACTTTTTCTCACTTTGCCCAAGTGTCTTGTAGCTCAACCAGGAGAATGTGGGAGAGGTGGGGAACAGATCTGGAAGGCTGAGTGTTGACTGTCTTGTGTGCAGAAGGACAGGTGAGTTATCCATGGGATACTGATCCGTTTTTAGGAGCACAATGAAATGCATTCCAGGCAATTCCCTCACAACCCTTCACGTGGAAGTTGGTGATTCAGGGAGGCTGCCAGGTCTGTGTACAAGCAGAGCAGCTGCTCTGGTTTTTAACTGCCTTACATCTTTGTGATGAGAACGAGGACTGTGTTCAGAAAGCACTTATTAAGCCAAAAATAACCCCCCATTTTTCTGTGAAAAGCAAGTTATAAATATAATCACAGTCAGCAGTAGATCTCAAATCTAAATTGCATGCTTTGCTGAGACTTTTTTTTTCCTCCCCAAACAGAGGCTAACAGATGGCAAAGATGCACTTCCCGGAGATGGCAGAAGGGAGGCAGCCTTGTTTCAAGTAATGCTGCTTCTGGGCTATAATCCAAAATGCACAGTAGGCAGAAGTTAAAAGGAAGTGCTTGCTTTTAGGTTTTTAAACTATATCCCTTAATCCTGGGTGATGATTGACAATCATGATTTAGAGTATGAGGTGCCCCTTTCTAATCCGGCAAGTTTGATGTTATTTGCGTATCTAGTATGGCTTTATTCAACTAAAACTAAATGGGAGCCTGTGCAATTGATGCCACATTTCAGAGATGAGTCCTGGACTGGGAGTCTATTTACAGATTAGTGGATACACAGCTCCCATAGTAGTGGCCTTTTTTAATGCTCATGTGTGTGTAATTTAAAGACTCCAAAAGGCAAATTTACAATTAAAATGTTTCTTGCTGGGTAAGAATACTAGTGGGAGACTTTTTACATCATTTAATTCACCATGAAGGGAAGCAATATATGAGATTATATTAATCCCAGTTTGATAATTACGGTAAAATAAGAATACATGTTTGTATTTAATAGTGATAAAAAAGCTATCGTTTATTGGCTTTGTGTTTTTATTATAACATATGTGCTTGATCTTAATTTCAACAGAAATGCCTCTCCTCTTGCTGAAGTTTGCACTAAGTGAATGTAAAATGAAGAGGACAAAACAGTTAATGAGTATTTGCCCAGGGTTTGTTATTTGTAAAGGTGAGGTGACACTTCTTATCTCCTGCGATCAGCAGCTTTTAAATCAATTTTGCTTAAAGAAAAGGAATAATAGATCATGATACATTAGAAATGGCAAATAGAGGAAGCATCTGGGGGGGGGGGGGAGCTGGATATAACTTAAGCATGTAGAGCTTTGCAGCATCTTCTGCATTTTATAGGGTTTTCTGTTGATTTACCAAATGCAGACTAGCTAAGATGCACACTCTTGCTGATTGAAGCTTGGCATGTATACTTAGCATTAATCACAAGCAGCTGTGGTGGAGGGAAACCTTCTTTCTAGCCAGCCAGATTATATTAGATTAAAATGATCCATATGTAAGGTGTTGCAATACCTACTACTGGGGCAGGAGGGAAATCATATTATACTTGCAACTAGATTAACACAGGGATTGAGCTGACAAATAATTCTCTCCTGCTTTTTTTTTTTTTGTCAGGTGGGAGAAACAAAATATTGCTGCACTGATGACCTGCCTCCACCAGGCCCAGCTCTGCAATTGCTTTGGCCACACATGTCAGCTCCTTGAGATGATGGAGGATCCCAGAGCTCAGTGTCATGGGAATCAGAATCATTTAGGTTGGGAAAGACCTCTGAGACCATCGAGTCCAACTGTTCACTGAGCACTGCCAAGCCCACCACTAACCCATGGCCCCAAGTGCCACATCCACACGGCTTTTATAAATCCCTCCAGGGATGGGGACTCCACCACTGCCCTGGCAGTGCTTGAACACCCTTTCTGTGAAGAAGTTTTTCTAATATCCAGTTTAAACCTCTACTGGCACAATTTGAGGCAGTTTCCTCTTGCCCTGTCCCTTGTTCCCTGGGAGCAGAACCTGACACTCACCTGGCTCCCCCCTCCTGTCAGGGAGTTGTAGAGAACAAGAAGGTCCCCCCGAGCCTCCTTTTCTCCAGGTTGAGCCTCTCCAGCTCAGCCTGCTCCTCATCAAGCTTGTGCTCCAGACCTTTCCCCAGCTCTGTTCCCTTCTCTGAAATCACTCCAGCACCTCAATATCTCCCTTGTCACAAGGGACTCAAAATTGAACCCAGGATTCAAGGTGTGGCCTCAGCAGTGCTGAACAGAGGGTCACTGCCCTGGTCCTGCTGGCCACACTATTTCTGATGCAGGCCAGGATGCTATTGTCCTTCTTGCCCCCCTGGGCACACTGGCTCATGTTCAGCCACTGTCACCAGCACCCCCAGGTCCTTTTCCACTGGGCCGCTTTCCATCCACTCTGCCCCCAGCCTGTGGCACTGCAGGGGGTTGTTGTGACCCAAGGGCAGGACCCAGCACTTGGCCTTGTTGAACCTCATACTGTTGGTCTTGGCCCATCGATGCAGCCTGTCCCAGATCCCAGAGCATTCTTTATGAAGTGTTTGAACCCCGGTTGCAGAATCCCATCTGCAGGGAACACGGCAGCCTGGAAACTGCAACGGGGCCAACTGGTGGGTGATGTTGGGTGTGTAGTTTTGCACCTTGGATGCTGGAGAAGCCGCCTGTCACCTGCCTGAGGGGAGATCCATTGTTCAGAGTGCCTGGGGGTAACACCAGCTGGGGAAACAGGCTGCCTGGATGATAACTGGTGTACCAGACCTCGTGAGACTGTGCTGCCACGAATGGGGTGTAAGCACGTGCTGTGTGCTTGCAAACCTCAGCTGTGAGGGCAGGAATGTTTTCCTTTGTGGCTGGAGACTGTCAGCAGAGAACAATATGTGATGTTTTCTGTACTGTCCCGGAGAAACAATAGCTCAATAAAATATTGTACAGAGCTGAGGAGTGGGGGGGCATGGGGGGCTGAGCTGGATTTGCATAACCCCAGTGTAGGAATTTGGCTGCCAGAGGGACAGGGGGAAGCAGGGGGCCATAGAATTCACTCTCTTGATCATGAATAGCACCGGGGGCTCCACGCTGAACTACTGGGATGGAGCCATGGTGGGCCTGGGCATGCTTCCAGTGCGCTCTGTCGCAGAGAAAATTCCTCTCCTCAGTAGTTTTGTCTGAGCAAAGAGGACAGGGCCGGGATCCTGATTATGTGGGACTCCTGAGGAACCCATCTATATTGTCATCTTGTTGCTGGTTTTGCTGAGTTTTTAAATTTTGGGTTTTATTTTCACACAGCCTCTAACAGCATCGGATTTTGGGACACCGTTAGACAGTTTCTGAACCAGGTATGAGGCTGTATGCTGGTATCCATTCTTTCCTACTCCAGAATCACCTCCTTACTAATTTACTGGTCTCGTTTATTGAACATGAAGCTCAGAGCTGGCTCCTGCTCCCTGAAATTTAAATCTGGTGTCTCATACTCTTGCAGTGCTGTTCTGCCGCCCTGTGCTGCTCTCCTACCTCATGAACCAGCTGTAGTTGTCTTGAGAGCAAGGTCTTGGAATGTGAGAAGCGTTGTGGTGCTGTTGTGTGGTTTGGGTCCTGTGTCCCTGCAGCAGCGTGTGCTGTCCCTGAGGGAGGCACATTGCTGGGCTGCAGTTGAGTGTTTGGCTTTTCATAGTCCTCTGACTCAGTCATGGAGATGTCACATGTTTGGAAAGTCCTGAGAGGGCTAGTCTGTTACTTGGAAATCAGATCCAAGAAGTGAGTGCCTGTGGAATGGGTGTTTGCCACCCACACTGAGGCGCTGGGGTGAGGACAGGGTGGCCACAGGAGCAAGGGGGCTTGGTCAGAACATCCCCAGCTGCAGTTTTGATGTTTATTAACAGGTCCCTGCATGCAGGGATTGGACTAGATGGTCTGGGATTGGACTACATGGTCCTTAAGGTCCCTTTCAACCCAAACCATTCTATGTGTCTATGATTCTAAGCAGGGTAGAATGAGGCTGTATCACTACCCCTGGCCTGCTCCTGGCTCAAGGGGAGAGTGTGTTTGGGCCTCAGTCCATCAGTTCTCTTTTGTGCCTTCCCTCCATGCTGCTGGTAACAGCCTTTCTCCTCTGCTCCTTTTCTTTCCCACTGGTTGGCCAAACATTGACCACTCCACCCAACAGCCCCGTGCTTTTCTTTCTCTGCTTCTTGTGTGCACTGTGCCCCTCTCTCATGGTCAGTCCATTTCCTTCACTAATCTGCTGCTCAGATTGTTTTTCTTTCTCCACCTGGCTCGTGTCACCTAAGGTCTGGTGGCACAAGAAGTTGGAGTCCTACCTGTAGTGGGTTTATGTAGTTAAATAACATAAACACTAACATAAATAACATGAAACTACCACACTCAGAGAGCTCTGTCTGCAGACATATCATTGTACCCTTTATATCACAAGACTTGTATTATGTATTTGAAGAATGGTAATGTCTGAGATTGTCTTTATGCCTGCAGAGCTGGTATGGTCTCCAGCCAAATTCTATGGGTGATAATGCTCCAGTAGCAGTTTATTTTAGCTTCAGTATTCTATACAGTAATGCATTTAATTGAAGTGCCCAAAATGGCTGGGAAGGAGTTTTTAAAAATGAGGCTCGCAGAGGAAGGTTCACTTGGAAGCTAATCCAGGTGGACTGCAATCTCAGAAGGATTCTGGCCATCTTCCTACCCAGTCCTGTTAAAATGTCAACAGGAAAAGAGGAAATGGCCTCAAGCTGTGTCAGGGAAGGTTCAGGTTGGACATCAGGAAGAATTTCTTCTCGGAAGGGGTGGTCAGGCATTGGAACGGATTGCCCAGGGGAGTCCCCATCCCTGGAAATGTTCAAGTAATGACTGGATGTGGCTCTTGAGTGCTATGGTTTAGTTGACAAGGTGGTGGTCAGTCAAAACTTGGACTCAGTGGTCTTGGAGGTATTTTCCAACCTTAATGATTATGTGATTCCATAAATATGATACCATGGGACCATGTTTGATGCTTCAGCCCATTTACATGTTAAGAATACAGGGAATACTTTGGTTTATACCAGGACTTAGAGGTCTGCAATTTATTTTTTTTAGGCAGTGACTCCATTTTCTATGAGATCTTGGGCTGCATCTGTAGCTTAATGTTGCAGTAATGCTGTTAAGTAAAAAGGATGCAGGGCAGGGACTTGGAAGCACTTCCAGTGAGTCAGGAGTGGAGAGATCTGAAAGGCATCGAGGTTTGGACTCCTGGTTCCACTCAGGAATCCTTGAAAATTAAATCTGAGCCCAGTTAAACCCTTTTCTGTTTAATGAATACTCTGGGTACCTGAAGCACATGCCAGTACACCTTAATAACATATTCCACAGCTTCTTATCTTTCCTTGCATCTCAGAGAAGGCCAGAGAGCTGTTATAGGAAGGATGAGCAGAACAACTTTGGGGCAGAAGCACTGTTTAGGTATGAAATCAGAATTGAAGTCTGTAAAACCTTTGTCCCTGCAATTACTGTCTCTCCAAGATGTGTTTCTCAAGCAGAACTGGTGGGAAAAAAGCTTCCTATTCCTATTTGAATTTGGGCTGGTTTTAAGGATGTGCCTACCTGTAAAGCCACGTGTCCTTATGCCATAGGGCAATACAGTGGCATCTTCCAGAGGATGGAAATAACAATTACAAGTGCCCAGAGCAACTTTTACAGGTTATAATCTTACATATTCAGGAATCTGATCTCTCTGTTCATAAGCTTTGCTCATATGTCGAGAAAGGCCAACTCTGTGATGAAGAACTGCTGTTTTCTCCAGATGTAGGTCACAACTTGAACAGGGCTTGTCATCACTCTAAGATTAAACGCTGCTGCCATTCTTCCAGGATAACTCTGTTTTCTACCCTGTGTGTAAACCATCTGTTTCTTGTGAATTTGTAGATATAAACTGTGGTTGTTTGGACAATTGATGTCTTTAAAAGATGTCTTGTTCTGTACGTCTCAATGAGATTTAAAAAATCAATCAAAGCCTGAAAACTATATACTTTCCCCAACCCTAATGAATGCATGTCTCTAAGCAAAATTGCAGCTTGCATTATATTTTGAATTAATTGGCAAACAGTTACATAAAGAGATCATATTAAGGTCTCTGAAGAAGGAAGCTGGGTTAAGAATGAGCTTTCATCTCTAAATCTGCTTTTTCTGACTTTTTAAAAGCTTCATTTGTCAAGATGTAGTTGACTTCTGTTTTGTGTATAGATTTTCTGTCTTTGTTTTTCTTTTAAACAAAACATGTCGAGGGGAAGCCAATATAACATCAAAGCACTGAAATAAAGAGCTTTAAAGGAAGGAAAAGAGAGATGTTAAGATTAGGTGAAGGAGGGAAGGCAAAGGTGTGGAGGAGATATAAATCAAGTAAATAAAGACATGGCAGTGAACTGCTCTAATGAGACACAGGCTAATTAAAGAAAAGGAACAAATTTAATTATTCTCAGATATTTTACAAGGCATGAGAATGAGGTTAACTGAAATCTCAGTCCTACTGCAAATCCAAATTTTTTTTCTTTTTGCTGTTTTTTAATATTCCCTTATGAAGGCATTGAAAGCCTCCGTGAGTTCTGGCCTCATGACTCACGTGCTATTTTCCTTCTGGTGATGCTGTTCCAAGTGAAGGATCTGTAATGTTTTCCTGGCCCTGCTTTCCACTTGATGTTCAAGGAATCATGTCTGAGACGTGGGTTTCAAACAAGAAGAGTAGAACTCTGGGTTTTACCCTTGTTCCTGGATGAGGCCTATTTTAGGACTCAAATTTTGGGCCATAGCATCAATTCCTATTAATCAAAACCTACCTAGAAAGTGTAAATAGGACAATGGAGCTGGGGAAGGGTCTGGAGCACAAGTCTTACAAGGAGCAGCTGAGAGAATTGAGGGTGTTCAGCCTGGAGAAAAGGAGGCTCGGGGGGGGGACCTTTTTGATCTCTACAATTCCCTGACAGGAGGGTGGAGCCTGGTGGGGGTGTCTTTTCTCCCAAGTAAAAAGTGACAAGACAAGAGGAATGGCTTCAAGTTGTGCCAGGGGAAGTTTAGATAGGATATCAGGAACAATTTCTTCACAGAAAGGATGGTCAGGCATTGGAACTGGCTGCCCAGGGCAGCGGTGGAATCACCGTCCTTGGAGGGATTTAAAAGCCAAGTAGATGTGGCACATGGGGACGTGGGTTAGTGGTGGACGTGGCAGTGCTGGGGGATGGTTGGACCTTGTGATCTCAGATGACTTTTCCAGTCAAAATAACTTTGTGATTCTGTGACCCATTCCTGCTATCCTGTGGGGGACCCAGCAGCTTGGGCCCAGTTTGCATCTCTCAGGCTATAGAGTGGCCTATTTGGATATTGTTCCTTGAATAATCCCAGGAGAGGATGGAAAAAAATTGAAGCATGAGTTGTTTGGGCCATGCTGAATAAAGGTGATGGTGTTACTGTTTCAAGCATGAGCTGCAAAAACTCACCAGCCAAATTCAGAGGTCTCCAGCTTTCCCTGTCCACTGATATAAGTACAGAGGCATGCACCATGAACTGGGGGTGTCTCCTGGGACCAAGCACTTGGAAGTTTGGCTTTGCAACCCCTGATTCATCAGTGCTTAAATTCTTCATTAGGTTAAACATGTGGGTTGGAAGGGACCTCTAAGACCACCTAGTTCCAACCCCCTGCTGTAGGCAGGGAGACCTTCCAATGGACCACGTTGCTCCAAGCCCTGTCCAAACTGCCCTTGAACACCTCCAGGGATGGAGCACCCACAGCTTCTCTGGACACCCTGTGCCAGGGCCTCACCACCCTCACAGCAAGAATTTCTTCCTAATATCTGTTCTAACCCTGCCCTCTATCAGTTTGAAGCCATTTCCCCTTGTCCTGTCATTCCATCCTGTTGACCAAAGTCCCACTCCAGCTCCCTTGTAGGCCCTATTCAGGAATCAAAAGGCTGCAGTAAGGTCACCCCTGAGCCTTCTCTTCTCCAGGCACTCTGGAGAAGAGGATCTTGACCTGCTTCACCTGAAAAGGAAACAATTTGTACAGATTTTATTTTGAAAATCAGGCACATTCCCACTGAAGGCTGAGATGCCACATGGGCCCAGAGGCTGGAGCTGCCTCTGTAGAAGTTAATGGCAAACCTTCTGTTCCCTTCCATGGTCCAGATCATTATGGACCTGTTTTTTTCATCACCAAAATGAAAGAACCATATGACAGGTTCAGATTTCAGACAAGATGCCTTTCTCCCCCTTCACACTTCTCACCCCCTCCTCCTTCCCTTCCCCTCATCCTCCAAAGGAAACTCGTGTGCGCTCGCCTCTTGTGCCCGCCTTGGCACGGCATGAGAATACTCAGAGCAAAAGGAAAGAAAGGGAAAATCCTGAAAGCCATGCTTTTCCCAGTGGGTTGGCACCATCACTCCGGCTTTCATCCACGGAAGCAGCGTGCCAATCTCCCAAACAGATGTGACTCTAGAGCTTTGAGTGTCCAATGAAAGGGGCATTGCTCTCCAAACCGCGCTCTGAAAGCCGCCAAATGTACCAGCCTTCGGATTTTCCGTTCAGACACACACGGTTTTCTCAGAGCTTCGCTTCAAGGTGCCTGGATTTTTGGGCTTACTTATTTATTTCCCCCTTTCCCTTTGTGAACTGACATTATTCCCACGTTCAGCATGTGATTTCTGCCTCGGAAGAATGTTATCAGACCAGGGTAAGTTCATGGCGAGGCCGCTCGCTGCTCCCTGAAAACCACTATATACATAACACAGGGCCGAATGTATGGATGGGCTGAAATGTATTCCACATGCACTGGGAGCTCACGTGTATTGAAAACTCGTGCAACAGATAAAGTGCATTTTAATTTTCACAAAACCAGCCAGTGTTTTGTGCCGTTTGAAACACATAAAGCAGGAAAACGCGGGCGATTCCGTGCGCTCCGCTGAATCGGAAAAAGGAGGTGCTTAGTTGGCAAAACCACTTAATCCAGACATCTACAAGGGAAATCGTGTAAGTCCGACGATGCTTAGTGGCAATGAGTGCCACTTAATAGGGATTGTGGTTCTGCTTAACTGGGACACCTCCAGACGATTTAGGAGGCTTAGTGGAATGGGGTGAACAATTTGCAGACTCTATTCTTCCAAACACATCCCTTTTCCTCATATGCAAAAAAAAAAAAATTTCCCTGAATGGCCTGTGATATCTGGGGTGGTATTTGCTCCTCAGAATTTTGCAAAAGTTTCCTTGTGGCTACAACTTGTATGGCCTGTGGGGGTGTAAGGCGCAGGTTGCCCAGAGAAGCTGTGGCTGCCCCGTCCCTGGAAGTGTTCCAGGTCAGGTTGGATGGGGCTTGGAGCAACCTGGGCTAGTGGAAAGTGTCCCTGCCCAGGGCAGGGAGGTTGGAACAAGATGGTCTTTGAAGTCCCTTCCAACTCAAACCATTCTGTGATTCTGTGTGTTGATCACTACTTGCTCATGAGCCTGAGCTGAGAGTTGGCCACAGTGGATTAGCCAAATTTTTGTAAGAGTAACGGGATTTACTGTGATCATCTGTCCTGACACTTGGCAGATATTAGCCAGAGAATTTAATCCTGAAATCTCTCCATCAGGCCCATCAATGTTAGGTTGAAACACAGTTCAATTTTTTGTCACGGTAGGAGTCACAAAACCGCCTTCCTTCCTCGGTGATGCTCTCCTGGTGCTCAAGCATTAAATCAGAAATTAAATCCCTTCAGACCCAGAAGCCCTGTACCAGGGTGAGAGAAGAAACAGTTCTTAACTAATGAACCCCACTGAGAAGCAATGATGTAGCTGAACCATGTTCTTCAAGACAGGAGCAATTCTGTTTAGAACATTCTGGAGAGTTCTTTTTTTACTAACCTGGCTTGGAAAACTGGACACACCATGATATCCTTTGGCATAATTTCACCAGCTTTCACTAATATTGCTTAAGGGCTCCAATGGCATTGGAAGGCCTGCTCCACAAAGCAAAAAGTAGATACATGTTAAGAAACTATTTCCTAAAAAACTTGGGATTTGTAAAGACTTAACAGACAACCAAAAGGAAGCGGTATTATTCCCATCTACACACGGAAAGCTGCACCTTGGAGGGATTAAACAAGTTATTCCAAACTCAGAAGCAGGATCAGGACTTGAACTCTTGTGACTTTGCTGGCTAGTCCTGTCTTAACTGTGAGTCTAGCTCCCTCCTGAGATAAGGAATGCTCAAGGTAAGATTAGACTCAGAGGCTGGGAACGAGCTGAATGCTGAGGCGTACGACAAGATGTTCTTGTGAATTTTTAATCGTTGGCTGTGTGGACATGTGTGTAAGGCAATAACCTGAGGAATTCTGTCCTACATTTTGGAAGCTGAAGTGGTTTTGCAGCTCTTGGAATGAGTCTCAAGTGAAAAATCTGTAGTGCTGCATGTTCGCTGTCATGTTCCCTCTAGATAAAGCTTTAAACCCATGAACTTAGTGGCTGTTATTCCAGGAATTTTTCCTTGGAACCAGCTGACAGTATCCCTAATATTTGGCTAGAAAGAAATCTCTTCTGGGAAAGACTAAGATGGTACAAGTTCACCACAAATTGAGAGCCGTCTGTTCCCTTGTTATACAAATTCAATGCTCTGTGGTTTTTCTACCAGAAAAGAAATCAACATTTAGCAAATCCCTTACAAAATAACATCGAATCTTTTAGCAGTTTGAAGATAAAAATTTCTTTTCTCTTTTATCTGGCTCATAGGTATTGGTTTCTTCTTAAAACTACCAGTGTGAGTTTAAATTTCAGGAAATTTAAACTGTGTTCAGTTGTTTTAAAAAAATGCATAAAATTAAAGTGGGAGCAAATAGAGAGCTTTCTGTTCTCCTAAGGAGAGGCAGGACAGGGGAGAAAAGCATGAGTGAAAACTAATTCATATTTCTCTTATAAATTTGGTCTAGATCCATATTGTATAATACTTCCTCCTATTCTTTTATTCATCTCAGGCTTGAAATGTTCTTTAAAGAGTATCCAGTGTGAGGTTGAAGTCCATATTTCTAAAGAAGGATTTTTACTTTGACTGATGTGTCTCAAGGGATCTGCTGCTGAAATAGAAGGAAAAGTCAAATGTTGTGCATAGCAGTCTGCAAATTCTTGCTCTGTAATCAGCTGCCTTCACAGCTGGCACATACAAATCGGATGTTTTTTGGTTTGTGTGATTTTACTTTGCCCCTTGAGACAAGTCAGGAGCTGGACCTGGCTACCAGATCCTTTAAAATTGTGTGAAATTGTGAAACTGGGGGGAGAAATAACTGAAAACTTGGGAGCTGGTGTGTTGGAAGTCAGCTATAAAAAACTTGACTGTGTAAGCTGTTAACTATGTTGATGTAACCCCTCCTTTTGGAATGGTGTGAGTCATTTTATCTGCGACACCGCAAATATCCGAGGTTGGACCAGAATAATAAATCAGTAGTGATTAATAGTGCAGCATACTGGCTGTTTGGCTGTGAGGAAGCCTGAATCAGATGTTGATTCATCAACAGGACGTGGAGACCCCTCATGGGACTGTAGCCACTGCATTAGTGCTGCCTGATGAAACAGAGGGAGGGAATCTCCGGAGGCTTCCACTTCCCTCTATTTTCATTCTTTTGGTGACTAGACCAGTCTCAGCAAAGTTACTCAACACCTACAGTGTGAGTCAACACACTCTGGTGGGATTCTTGGAGTTGTCCTGTGCAGGGCCAGGAGCTGGACTCGATGATCCTTGTGGGTCCCTTCCCTCTCTCAAGATGTTCTATGACTCTGTGATGATAACACAGTCCAGCTGGTGGCAATAGCAAAATTCCTATGGACTCTGAAGGGCAGAAATATTCTGCATCCAGTGGACAACTGATAGGGTCCTCATGGTAAATGTAATGCACAGAAGGGAGGGGCACACGGGTGGCTTGATGGTCTGAAAACTGCAGATTTTCTTACCCTTCAGTGGAATTAGTCCTGATTTCCACAGTGAAGTGAGGGACAGATGTGTGCATACGTAAGACTCCATACATATGTTCAGATGTGCCTTTGTCTAACTCTTAGTCCACATCATATCATGTAACATGCAATTGGCACTTGGTTTGACAATGAAAACAACGTTTTATGCCATGATGATTCTAATCCCATAGTTGACTGTGTGGTCATTTAACAAATCTTTCACAAGCAGGTCTCTGTAATAAAACTGTCCCTTTTCTCTCCCTTTTGCTGTTGCATTAATATGCTGATGAGACAAACTGAGCAGTCGAAACATGTGAACTTTAAATCCCTTAAAGTCGCTGTGTTTGAAAGTCAACTGTTTTCCAAACCATGATGGCAAAAGGTCTCCGGGTTAGTCCAGAGAATTTTTCAGGGTGTTTTTTTTTTTTGGTTTTGTTTTTGGTTTTGGTTTTTTTTGCTGTCATTTCTGTCCTGTTAATTTGAGCAGAAACTGTAATTAGATGTAAGTGGTCTTGTTCCCACAGAAATGAATGGCAGCATCTGGAGAGAGACAACCGTTCCAAATGCTCTTGGCTCCCAGCTCTCTACAAGTTACCAGTATGGAGCAAGGGCCGGAATCCAGACTTCTGTCGGCCTAATTTTATATCTGTGGAAGCACAACACTAAATCCAATATTCAAATGCCTTGCTGTGATGGGTGTAGGACAGAGTGCATTCCAGACTTTCATGTTGCCTGCTCCTCTTGGGAGGCCAATCCCCACTGTGTCTCCGGGTGGGATTGGATGCGCTTCCCCGAATGACCAGGGCTCGGAAAAGGAGGGAGGTTGGGCAGAGGCTTTTTGGAGGGTTTGGTTTTTTCCACCCTTTTCCTTTTCCATTTCATTATCCAGTTTGACAGTAACTGGGCTCTGCTTCCCCAGACAGGAGCACGGCTGTGTTTGTAAACAGTAATTGAGCTAAAAGATGTTTTGTGTCAGAGCTGAGCTCCTTTCTTTTCTTTGCTTTCCCTGCTCCTTCCAGAGGTGCTGCAGGTGTCTGCCTGGGAGTGCTGGGGCTCCACAAGGTCACACAGCTCCTTATCACCACCAAAATACGTCTTCAATGAGCATTTATCCTAATCAGCACCAGGGTGCTGCATTTTTATCAAACTTTCTGTCCCTAAAGGAGAATCAGACTTGAAGCTGATAGTGCTCTTTGGAAGTAAATATTTCCATTCAGCCTTCCCAGTTAATTGAAACAGAATGAATTCTTTTTCTTTCTTCATATTTTTAAAATCATCTTTCTTGTTATGTTCAGGAGGAACTTGCAATCTTTCAGAAGCATTTTCATCTCTGGCCAACCACTGCATGCAGCCAACTCTGCCTCGTCCTACATGGCATTGCAGCACCACTCATGTGATACTGTGTGTGAGGCCAACACGTGCAGGACAAACATGTTGGCACTTCCCAGAGCCTTTTATTAAACTTTTATTAGACTTTTCCACCATGCAAAGCCAATTCTCTTGCTTTACCTTGCTAACACTGATGCAGAGTCTCCTCTCTGCTTGCTGCTGCTCTCCAGGGCTGAGTCTTTTTTCTTTAAATTATGCAGGGGGAGGGGGAAGGAATCTGGACCAAAATTTTTTAGAGCTGCCTGAAAGATTTATAGGAATGGTTCTCATGAGTCTAATGGGGCTTGTGTCTCTAAACCCTTTCAAAACTCTCAAATCTCTGACTTCTGCTGTTGTGGAGGCATCAGTGATGGCCCAATAAATGAGGGGAATTGAGATTTACAGCTGAAGGGTTGTCTCTAACTTACTGTTGCATACAAAAGCAAATACAGTGTTTCTTCCCCAAAGCCAGGGTGCTTACCCTGAGTGCAGAATGAAAGGCTGAGCATTTACAAGTAAATCTGTTATTCAGTGTGGGAATTAAATTAAATTATTCATCCTTTAAGAAATTTAGGAACGTCAGACTCTTCCTTCCTTGATAATTTCAGTAATATGATGGTAAAGTAACTTCAAACTCATGACATGGCTGAGGTTCAGTGACATGTTTTTTTCTGTACATTTGACACTGTGGACTGTTTACATAAAATTATTGTTATGCACTCACAAATAGGTATATCCTGTGCACAACAATTCTTAGTGTTGGATTTAAAGAATAAGTTTTCTACTGCAAATTATTTATACTCCCAGCTTTGCAACCACTGAGAAATCATTGTTCGCTGTTAAAAATTGTCCTTTTTTGTCTCTGTCGAGAGCATGCTGTCAGTTCTCAGTTCTCATGGATCTCTGATTTTTTTGTAAATGTTTGATTTTATTACTCTCTCTTCTGGTTGTTCACTGGGACAAATGCCTGTAGCATGGCCTTCCCAGAGGTGCCTAACTGGCTTTTCTTCAGTCACACTCATCATTTGCATTCTGTTGCTACAATCTGGGTTTCATTATGCTCACTATATTTGGCTGTTCCTTTTTTTTTTTTTTCCATACTTTCCCATTAGGCCATCTACAGACACAGTCTGAAATCAGGATTCCTATCAATGCTACAGTTTGAAAGGATGGGCTTTTTTCCTTCTATACATCCAGATACAACCATCCATGTAGGAACAAGGTCCCTGCTGTGTTCCAGCTCGGTGTTTTTCTAATGTTACTCATGGCATCTGAAGATGCCTCATCTTGACTGGCAGTTGCAAGGCCTACTTAATGATCCATCATTAATGGTCACAAATAGGAGGAAGAGTAGTAAATAATTTTATTTTATTGCTTGGTAGGAGACTAAGAGTGTTCTTTTAAAATTGTTGCCTTGCACAAGTATCACTGGCATGGGGATGGAAGCTACCTTTAGTCAGTGGAAGCTAGATAGGCTTATCCAAGCTCTGACCTGTCTCTTGCTGTTTCTTCTGGCATCATGTTCTGGTGGAAGCTGGTTGTGAAGGGCGGGAGAGGATGTTTGGTGATGATAATGTAGATTACAAGAACAGAGAGATGGTCTAGGTGACTAAACACTTAATTATTTATTTATTTAATGATACGGTGTGAAGTTTTCCATGAATGGATTTCTCTTCACGTTCTTTGCATCCCCTCAAGTGGCTCCAAGAGAGATGGAGAGGGACTTCTGATAAGTGACAGCACAAGGATTATTGGTTTTAAACTGGAGGAGGGTCAATTTATATTAGATATAACAAAGCAGTTTTTTAACAATGGTGAGACCCTGGCACAGGTTACCCACAGAAGCTGTAGCTGCCCCATCCCTGGGAGTGTTCAAGGCCAGGTTGGAGGAGCTTGGAGCAACCAGGGATAGTGGAAGGTGTCCCTGCCCATGGCAGGAGTTTGGAATGAGATGGTCTTTATGGTCCCTTCAAACCCAAACTGTTCAGTGATTCATTAATAGGATACTATTTGTCTGTCTTTCCAATAGCTTGCCTGGGAAGGTGGAGAACCAGGAGAAGGCATGTCAGGGATCCCCCAGGCAATTACTCTGGAGGACAGCAGCTGTAAGAGTCCTGACCATTTGTCCTGTCAGAGCAGATGACAGAGCCAGAGGGCCACAGACGTGGGAATCCAGATGTTCCTGCTGCAGAGGAGCTTTGCCAGGCTCCAGTTTAGTCCTGCACAAGGGAAGCAGAAGGTGGCCTGAAGCCCTGTGAACCTGTGCCTGGGCTCAGTTGTACCATCCCACCTGCCAGGCAGGCAGGGGAGAGGAGGAGTATGGAGAACACCTAAACTGTCATCTCCAAGAGCCTCTGAGGCTTCACAAGGGAAGTGATCTGAACTCACTTCTGCAAATAACTTGCCCCTGATTAAGAACTTCCTGAGATACCACAGGTGACATCTCTAGCAGCTAGTACTGCTGTATGAAGCATTGCTTTGCTTTCAGTCCTATGTCTATTAATGATTTGAGACAAATACAATTAGTGGTGATTTTTTCTACATTGCTGTGAAACCTGCCCAGTCCATGATGTGTCTTAGTCCTGTTTGACTGTCCCCTTGTGTTGTGACTGTGGCACAGCAAGCGTGAGGGAGGCAGGAGAACAACCAGGAGGAAGAAATATCTCCAGTCATTCTCAGCTATGGACTGTACTCCCTACAAAATCCTCTTCCTTAGTATGCAGCAGAGCTGGGCAGTAGATAAGGTGCTGCTGATAACTGAAGAATTGAAGAGACCTCCTGGGTCACAGCATTCGGTCACCTCCCGACCTGTACAGTGATGAAGTGCCATCCATAAACAGATCAAGGTCCATTTTCATCGTGTTTGGGGTTTGTTTTCTTGAGTGGAGAGCAAGAGCTCCCCTGCTAGTCCACTTACCCAGGCTGCTCCATGCCCTCTCTGATCTTACACTTTGAAACCTTCCTCTAATTTCCAGCCCAAATAAGATCAAGGTTCTCTTGTGCATTACTGTCCTTTAGCATCAGTAGTTTCTCCCTCCAGGAATTAAATCTCCAGAGTTATTTACAGCAGATCTGTCCCCTACCAGCCTTGTTTCGCTAAGGCTGGAGAATTATTGTTTATGTGCCATCTTGCCCCATCAATCCCTGTGACAAAGCACGATCCCACTTCTCAAAGAGCTATTGGATATCTGAAGCTGCTTTAATAAGAGGTCACTCAGCTTTTCCCTCCACCAGCTCTTGCATTATTCCCTGAACAAAGCCACTCTGGTCTGTGGAAAGCCTGGAGTTCGGCTCAATGTCAGAGTGACATCCAGTGGAAGAGCAGTGGAGCATCCCTGTAACACACCCACCTGGCAACATCTCACTTGTCACTGCTTTAAATTTATTTTCTTCTTGCTTCACTGAGCAGGGCAAAAACTTGCTGAAGTCAACATGTGATGATTGAAATGGCTTTCGTTGTGAGACCTGTCAATACTCTTCAGCTTCCTCACAATAACAGGGTGACTCCTTTGACGTCTGGGAGCTGCACCTGTCCTGCTTCTGAAAGGAATACACTCTGGATATGCTGAAATGCCACTCACAGGAAATCAGCAGAGTTAATCTACTGGGAACACTGAGGTCTCAGGGCCAGCTGTTCAACCTTTCTTAGTACCACAGCTCCATGGATTGAAAGCGGCTCTGATGATACACACGGACTGCTCGGACCAGATAAACCCCCTTTTTTGAGTTATTTTGTGCAAGCAGAATAGTGATTAAGGCTGATCTGGGAACAGAACAAAATGGATTATCATAATAAGTAATAACTGGGAGAGGAGAGGTCCCTGTAGTTTGGCCATTTAATGCTTTACTTTAAGTGGGAAGGGGTGGGGAGAAGCAAGAGATGCTCTGGGGTTTCTCAGGCCGTGTTAAATGTGGGGTGGGCAAAATGCACTTTTCGTTCTCACTTCCACGTGGTTCCCACACGGCCTTTTTTTTTTTGTTCCGTGAGCCACCAGCATCAGTGCCTGGGACTCATCCCTTTCCCTTCCCCTTCTCACAGGGTTTGGTCATCAGCACCTTTCATCCAAGGGTTGTACTGACTCCTGATGGGGGACAGGCAGCAGTTGCTGCTTCAACCCCACGGCAAACAGAAGGAGAAATTTCAGTTATTGACCCATTAACCGTGATGAGTTTTTATCACCGTTTTAATTCTCCAGAGGAGGTGCTGATCTTGTGGATCCCGGAGAACTTGTGGGATGCTGGGAGAACCTTTGACCAGGAAGATTTTCCCCGTCTCCAAATGTCTTACAGGCAAACGAGAGAAGAGCTTAATTCACTTGAAGCACCACCAAGCGTTTAAGGTAATTTGAAATCCTTTATCTGTCAGCGTTCTTGACAGCAATCAAGCACAATAGAAAATAAATAAATAAATTAAAATCCCGTAGCCATGGAAGCACACTTTAGATCAGATTTCTATTTGCATGCTTCATACATATACATAAAACATATTTCATGTACCAAGTTAAATAATGCACAATGCTTAAACTATTCTTACTTTTTATCCTTTGGTTATTGTAATTACAAGTAATTTTGTGAAGGATTTTCTATTTTTAAGAAATCACACTTTTGTACTTGATCCAGCTAACAGGATTTTCTTACATTACTTCATAAAGAGACCATCTTTAAACTTCTAATGTTATTTCTTATTCATTAGTACATATGCCTGTAGGGTATGTTCATAAATGGGTTAAAGTTACAAAGTTATGCTTATAAAAGCTCATGGTAATTTGGAGTATCAGGAGGATTTATTAATTTTGAAATCTTAAAAGAGCAAAAGCTAAAATGAGATTGGATTAAGTATATTCTTGCATGCAGTTATTCTAAACACCCTTAAGGACCGCAGACTAACTTACAGAGGACATTATGCAAATATGAATATATCTCTAAGTGCCTCATAGGCTTGCTGATGTAATATTTTACATGGTTAGTTAAGTACATCAAGTAAAAGGTTTGACCTTGATATACTGTAAAAGGTACTTATCCCACAACACCCAATTGTTTTCGGTGCCATTGTGAAATACATCACTCAAACGTGCAAACAATTTCGTGCATAAATCTCATTAAATGTAGCTCCAGCAGCCAAACAGCTGTCCACAAAACCAGATCTCTTTAGGAGACCAAAGAGCTGCTTTATAATTTATCTTTATCAAAATGCTGGTTATATTTATCGACGGCACCAGGCTGTACTTATGTAGTGAGGAGACAGTTTCTTGGGAAGACAAATAGAGTTTCCAGGCTTTATTTCTGGCACCTGTTCCCATTACACAGTTCAATTTTGGTTTTTTTGAGGACACATAGAAGGTGCAAGACTACAATGCCCTGAAGTCAAAAGATGTTTTGGGAAAGGAAAACAAGCTCCAGGTTTGACTTCAGCTCAGAATTTCTGCAGATTCTTGCCTTTATTTGTCTCTTTGGTTATGCAGAAATAAGCTTGACTACGGAGACTTAAATGTTATTCTTTTTCCTGTGTCTTCACTCCACTCCATGTATACATATATATGTGTGTGTATGTGTGTGTGTATTTATATATATATTCCATTGAGGTGGTAATGAAACAGAATAGAAAAATGGATTGCTAAATATTGTGTGTTATCTTTTTTGTGTGGTATCTGAAGGGGAGATTGGCTGATGTGGCACCTGCAGATCACTTTAGGGTAAATTCTTGTTTGTTCTGTTTAGCATTTCTGTGGTTATCACTGACTGAACTGGAGGGAGAGACTCTGTAGATGGATGGGGTAGGTGTGGATTCCTTACATTAATCAGATGGAATAAACAGATATGCAGTCCTGCACACCAGGACATCAGCCCCCTTCCAAATCCTGTCTCATATCAAAAAGTTCCTGTGGGGCTCAAGCAGTAAATTGTATAATCTCCCTCAAGTCCCTCCAAAGTGACCAAAGTGCTCAAAAAAACCCCACAAAAAACAAAAAAAAACCCAAAACCAATTCTAGTATATTATGCTGGACTGTAAATACCCAATTGAGATCACCTTTATCGTGCTGTGGTTTGACAGTGATCAAATAGTTGGGTTTATAACACAAAAAAAAAAGGAATTAAATCATGTGATTTCATTGGGGTGATGGTGGTGGTGTGGGATATCACACTCCAAGTTGTGTTCTTCTGTTAGGTCCATCTTAGGAGGATTAATTAGCTGTAAAGTACTACTGAGAATATTTCATTAGCATTTGCCACCTACCTGGGAAAACTTGACCTGCTGGATGTGGCACAGAGTGAAACTTTATCCCAGAAAAACCCCTGGAACAGTGCATCCCTGTATGAGTAAGGGCTATTTCTGTGCCTGCCTCCCATCTTGGGGTTTTGCTCAGTGGAAGAAAAACAATGGAAAAATAGTTGTTTCCATATGAGATCAATGTCTCTCAGCTTTTCTGTATTGTAGGATGTTCCTTTCCAAAGTGAGATTGTATTTTGGGGTGAAACATTGACTCTCAGACCCATTTGGTTCTGGGTTCTCCTTTTTTGAGGTTTGTGTCTCCTGGGAGGAGATGAGGTTGGAAGCAAGATTAGGTTTCAGAAATTATATTCCTCTCTGAGCCTCTTCTGTAAGGAATCCTATAATGGATATATCTAATAAATCACTCCTGTTTGGCTGGCATCTAAAATGAACCCATTTCCATGCTACAAAGACACATCCAAGAGCGTGTGTTAGGTGGGTCCTCAGTAAAGAATAGATGGAATAGAGCAACCAAGTATAAATACTCTTTGCCTTGCCTCTCTCCCTTCTTCAAACTAACATTTCTGTGTTAGTACAGGTAATTCTGGATATCCATTTCTTCCTTTGGCTGCATCCCACCAGGGCAAGCCTTGCTACAGGATAACTAAAGCAACCACGTTTTTGTTTCTTTTGCTTGGAAAATATAATCACTACAAAGGATGATTTTACTAAACAGGGAAGTCACCACTGGGATCTGTGAGGACACAGTGGCTCTGAACAGAAGGTTCCACCTTTGCAGGAGTGGACCTTAATAAGGAAAGGGACTGCTCTTTAACCAAGCCTGGCACTCAAGGTAAAACGCCACCCAAGTTGTAATTTAGGACCTGGTCCACACAAATGAGATATTTGGGTAAGCAGCTGGGTGCCTCATGAATTTACAAACACAATTAAACAGATTAGGTTAGGCTGGGAATGCACTGAAAGTGTTTGTTGGTTCCTTCTGGCATCTGCCTGAAACACTGGTCTCTGAAAAACCTTAGTGTGCCATAATTCTGCAAGGTGTTTGAAGGAGTTGCTCTTCTTAAGGTGAGTTAATTAAGTAGGTTTTTAGCCATGCATTTTTATTTTAATCCCACTGTACTACCACGTATGAGCACACTACGTTTATCCTTTCTATCTACTCAAACCTCATAAACAACAAAAAAAAAATCACTATTCATACATCCATAACACACACATATATACAAAACCTGCACATGCAGTGTAGTATGTATGCACATAAAGCAGCAAGTGGCATTCCTCCATCCAAATCTGGCTCATTTTAAATTCAGATGGGGGGAAAAAATATCACTGGAAAGATAACTTATCACACTACTGAAGACAGCTTTCCTTTTCTTTACTTTTTTTTCCCCCACAGTGCTGAGTGTGTTTGCACACGAGCTGCAAAAATCCAACCCAAGCAAAATGCAGATTTCTTATAAGCACAATGTTGTTCTTTAGGATCCTACAGATTTGTGTTAAGGGTTTCCATGTACATTCAGTTTCAAGATGATTGGAGAAGTAAAGATCTTTGTTTTGAACTGAAGTGGAAAAGTGCAGAGTGGAAGAATGAGATTCTCTCACCCCTAGAAAAATATTGGGGTGCTGAAGCATGTCCAGAGAAGGGCAATGGAGCTGGGGAAGGGTCTGGAACACCAGGAGCAGCTGAGGGAGCTGTGGGGGCTCAGCCTGGAGAAAAGGAGGCTTGGGGGAGACTTTATTACTCCCTACAACTCTCTGAAAGGAGGGTGTAGCCAGGTGGGGGTCAGGCTCTGCTCCCAGGGAACAAGAGACAGAGCAAGAGGAAATGGCCTCAAGTTGTGCCAGAGGAGGTTTAGTTTGGATATTAGGGGAAATTTCTTCACAGAAATGGTGTCCAAGCACTGGCACAGCTGTCCAGGGCAGCACTGGAGTCACCATTCCTTAAAGTGTTCAAAATCATGTGGATGTGGCATTTGGGGCCATGATTTAGTGGTGGGCTTGGCAGTGCTGGGTTAATGGTTGGACTCGATGATCTTAGAGGTCTTTTCCAACCCTAATGGTCCTACAGCTCTACCAATGTCAGCTTAAAATTCAGGGGCTTGGGTGAGCAGACAAGAGGTCTGGGGTAGATTAACCCCAGACGTGCAGAGAGGAGCAAGTGAGCCCATGGGTTTTGTGCAGCTCTTTTTTTTGTGCAGCCACCCTGTGGTTTTAGTGAGGAGCAAAGACTCTTTTAGGGCACCACTCCTTTGACCAGGTGCTGACAACCACTGGAAGAAAAAGTGAATTGCACCCCTACACTGCACAGATTTTATTGGCTGGATCTTCAGTGGCTTTAGAAAGAACCCAGAGTGATCAGCTCAGATGTAGCCATGCTCATAGGGCAGAGGAAATATGTCTCTGAAATCTAATGCTGGCTGTGTAACTGGCTTCTTTTTATAATCTTATAGTTCCTCCCATCTTCTGACTATCCTTTAGGTTGTAACTTTGAAATAGAATCATAGAATGGTTTGGAAGGGACCTTAAAGATCATCCAGTTCCACCCCCCTGCCATGGGCAGGGACACCTCCCACTAGCCCAGGTTGCTCCAAGCCACATCCAACCTGGCCTTGGACACTTCCAGGGAAGGGGCAGCCACAGCTTCTCTGGGCAACCTGTGCCAGGGCCTCACTGCCTTCACAGTAGAGAATTTCTTCTTAATGTGTGATCTAAATCTCTCTTTTAGTTTAAAACCATTCCCCCTCGTTCTATCACTATCTGCCCATGTCAAAGTCGCTCTCCCTCTTTTTTTACAAGCCCTGTTTGAGTACTGGAAGGTCACAATGAAATTAGGGTTCACCTCTGGCCCTATATAAAATACAAAACATGACATAATCCTGATTCCAGATGGGTTTTCTTGGTGTTGCTGCAATGCAAATAACATTTTATGGTTTTTTTTCAAGGAAGTGTAGCAAATATTTTGCACAAATTAGAAGAACATTAGATTTTTCCTGGAAGTGGAAATCCAGTATCCTGGGACATGTGGAGACTATTAAAAGTGCAAAAAAATAAATTAAAGCAAGAACTATGAACCCCCCAATAAACAGCCACTTTTCAGGAAAGCCAAATTGTTTATTCACCTTGATGCTGTGACATTGTGTATCTGCCTTCTGATCCTGTTTTTGGGATGCTTCTGTGTGTATGGGCAGTGTGGGAACTGGTTTATCCTTCTTGCTGATACTCATTGGCCTTCTGTCATCAGAAGGGGAAAGCAGAAAGAAGCTGGTTGGTTCTCAGCCTTATTAAAATTAGGGTGATACTGTAACACAGTGCAGCTGCATTGACTTTCACCTGTTGAGACTCCAGAATCTTTATGGAATAATCACTGGGAATATATTAACAATTAGCTCTGGTGGAAGGAAAGGGTCTGTAACACTAACAGGTCAGGTCATGCCTGTGCTTCTGAGGAAACCAATGACAAATCTTTCTGATAATCAGCCTTTGGGGGCAGGGAGTGTCAGTGATGATAACTGAAAAATGGGAAAAATTGGTTCCAGGCATACAGATATTTTGAAAAATTTCAATATTTCAACAACAACAAAAATCTCTTTAGCTGGAATTAAATTTCTTTGAGGCCTAACTGACATATCTCAACGTGCTGTGAAGGTTTTAATTTTTTAACTCATATAATTAATTTTTTATTAAAATTTAAATACGTTTTGCAATGGAAGCATTGGCTTCAAACTGAGGGACCAAAATATTTAGCTTACAAAGCATTTTTTATCAGAACACTTTGTGTTCTGTGCAGTTTGCTTGACCACACTTTGTCTTTCATGAAAGGTGTGCTGTGCACAAACATCCTCTGGCTCTGCTCATTTCTTCTGTTTCCAAGGTCAAAGACTTCAGATGTCCCTCCTTTTTCTGATTCTCTTACCTATTTTCCATGCTTAGATCCTCTTTTGGCTGTGTCCAAGTTAATAAGCCCTGATGAACAGGTCTCTGTTTTCTGGAGCAGACCTGGCTTATACTGTGTCGAGCGTGGATCCACCTACACCAACCTACATAAGAATATAATATAATTCTATTTTTTTTTTGAATCTGCCTCAGAAATTCCTTATACTTCTTACCTGTGCTGTTGGGAGCTCCTGGTGGGTTCTGCTCCAGCAGGCAATCTGTTGTGTGCAGGAATGGGGTTGGTGCCTCTTTCTTGGATAAGAGTAAGAGAAAAAGCCCAGTGGTTGCACAACAGCTCATCTCTGACGTCGGTGAGCACTGAAAATGTGCTTGTGGGTGCAGGACATCATGAGCTGGTCTGAAGAATTGGCAGGTGTAGGAGTGATATGAAGGTGCAGCTGAAATTTAATTTCCTCCAGAACCACTCTCCACAAGCTGTGCAAACTTCCCTTGGCTAAATAAACACACTTAAAGACAAAGATTTCCCATTTTCCTAGAAATACTCGTGGTAACAACTGCCTGCGCCTTCTCTCCTGGAGCCTTAACAAACAGTCTGCACATTTGCATTTTCTCTAATAGTCTCAGCAGTAAACTTCCTTCCAGAAAGAGGGGGGAAAAAAGGAAATCTTGTGTTCCCTGAATGCAGAAAGAAATTACACATTCTGTCTCTGTCTCTCGTACACACAGATACACGATTTAATACTTTACATCTTCAAAGCACTGCTCAAATAGGGACTAAATTGTGTTTGTAAACTCTCGCTTTGGGAGACAAGTTCAAATGGGGCTTAAGTCCCAAATGGAATGTTGATGGTCTCAGTCAAGTTCCTGGTGGACATTTGCCACAAAAGCACAGCATTGTTTGCCTGTGTTGATAACAATTAGCATTATTGCTCTGTGATACAGCACAGCCCCCTTCAGAGCCGCATTGTGCGATGCACTGGGCACACACAGAATAGAAGACAGGCCCTGCCTCGAAAATGTGAGCAGGAAAAAAAAAAATGTATAAAAAAATAAGAGACATTATCTTTTCCTCTTTCTGTTTTGCAGAGGAGAACCCAGGGGCTGCAGCCCACGAATACAGCTGAAGTGATGGTTACAACTGTCCCAGTTTATTGCCTCCTTTGCTGAATTCAAGGTAGAATTATGAAGTGGGGTGACCATGGTCACAGGGGGAGTCTATGTCAAAGCCAGGAACAGAACCTAGTGCTCGTGAGCCCTTAGAAATTGTGTTAACTGGAAGGTTACCCTTCCTCTCCAAATGGAGTTTAATGAATATAACACACTTCAATAGGTGTATTCATAAGAAGTTACCCATTATGGATGTAATGCATGAGTTTTTCTCTCTTGGAAATAGGTTACTCTTACTGGCCATTTCCTGGTCAGGTTTTGATGAGTCCCTTTCAGGCACAGTTCCCATTGAAACAGGTTTGCCTGAATGAGGACTTAAGGAACAACTGAATAAAGACCTCTATAATTGCTCTATAATGATTAAATGGTTCCCATGAGCAAGGCAGTTCAGAAAGACGTGCTTTCACTTAGCAACATTCATGCTGCCAAAATGAAATAGCCACATCTACTGCGGGCAGAACTTAATTCAGTGTTGTTGCTGCTGTGATTGTGGCAGAGATTGTGCAGGGTCAGTCCAGGAGAGGGGCAGAGCCTGTACAAACACACTGTGCGTGGCAGTCTGTGTCCACGTGCCTGGGGGTTCTTGTTCTGCTCCCCTGTGTGCTGCTGCTGTGCACATTTGGAACAGTTTCTTTATTTTGCCTTTATTTTTTGTCCCATTTGTTCTGCTTTTGAAGTGGTATCTGGGTACAGATGTCATGATGTGTTTTAAAAGCAGTGTTTCTTCAGAAGGATAGGGCTGGAGACAAAATGAACTTTATTTTGAGGCGAGATGCAAACCATTCCCACAGGAGAGACCAGTTCTTCAGGTCCCATAAGTTTAACCAAAAAACTCCACCATTTTATTCCTCTAGTCTCTCAGCGTGTTGTTCCATTATTTATTTGTCTTTAAATCTATAAACCATGGCTTAGGGAAAAGGACAAGAACTGCATTAAAATTTTGAAAATGAAAAAGAGAGAAGAAGCCTGAGGAGTTGATCAAAAGCCCACCACAGAAAGTCTCACCCTTTGGATCTGTGGATGCTGGACTTGGTCCTAGGAGCACTGTGGGATGGGAGTGGAAGGTCGGAGATGGCAAATGATGGTCTTTTATAAAGCAGTAAGAGGCCACAGGAACAGAGCAATCCTCTTGGGGTTTCCAAGAGCATCCCTTTGTCGTGTGTGGACCTTTCCCCAGATTTTTGAAGCTATTTGTTGGAAGTCTAGAGGTTTCCCCAGCTTGTTTTGGAAAACTCAGCCCCGGTTTGGGCACAAGGGCCACAGTGAAAGTGGAAGTGGTGGAAATGGCAATGCTCAATGTCAAACCACCTTTGGAGTTTCTCCCTTGAAATTGCGCCTGTTAAACAATGGAATTGAATCTCTTGAAAATGAGGAGCTCACAAAAATCAGCTCTGCATTGTCAGCTGTAAAGGGAGAGGAGCGTTTTGTTCCTCAGGGCCTTATTCTAATCTCCGATGCGCAGCGTGCATTACCATATAGCTTAAAAAAGCAGATATTTCAGAGATGATATGTGGGATTCTGTGCAAACCTCTCAAAGAACCCAAATATCCTTCGGGAGTTTTTCATGCGCTCGAACATTCCCAGCAGTGACGTGGGCCCCTGGTAGAGCATTTTTGGTTAAGGGGCGAAAGAGGAGATGGGGAAGTCGGAGAGAAGTGCAGGTGAAGAAGCAGAATGTACCAGAATTGGAGCTGGAACTTGTGAGCAGCCTTTCACTTCTGAGAGGGACGTGTGATAGGTTGTCTGTCTCGTGATTATATAGTAAGATATCCCTAGAATATAAGACTAGAGGGTGTATTGAGTTTTACAGTGGTACTGAAGCAGTAAGAGAAGGTAACGCATTTTAAGAGGTGGTGGATTCTGTTTATTTATTTTGTTTTGGGTGGTTATTTGCTTTTGTTGATATTGGTAGTCTTAGCCTGCAACATGAACAGGTCACTTGGGCCATTCAAACCAGAACTAATTGGTGTCAACAACCACCTGGTGCCTGAGCTCAGCCTGACTGCTGGAAAACATCTGCAGTGCCACAAAACCATCCTGACAGCAGGAGGTGGTGAGCAATCACAGATAGGGCCAGAAGGAACCATGGGAGACCATACAATCCATGGACAGGCATCTCTTCTGTCCCTATGGGCTGACTGTCAGGTAAAGAATGCCGGCAGGTGTCCCTCACGCCTTTGGAAGTTCAAGGAGCAGGGGTTTCAAGAGTGGATAGCAATGATTCCCCATAGTGCCATGCTGCAGGATGGGGTTGGGCTGGGCAGGTTTGGGGTGCAGTGGTGTTTGGCAGCCTGGTCAGCAGTCTTTGCAAACTTTTCTCCAGAAAGTGCAGAGTAGGACTGCCAAGCAGCCCTTGTGCTGGCACAGGCCTGGCTGGCAGCCCTGGGATGCTGCCTGCCAGGGGAGCTGCTCTCCAGCTGGGAGAGAGCCAAATGCCTGCCTGTGGATGCTGGAACATGAAATCAAAGAATCACAGAATGGTTTGGGTTGGAAGGGACCTTAAAGACCATCTTGTTCCAAACCCCATGCCGTGGGCAGGGACACCTTCCACTAGGCCAGGTTGCTCAGAGCCCCATCCAACCTGTCCTGGAACACTTCCGGGGATGGGGCAGCCACATTTTCTTTGGACAACCTATTCCAATGTCTCACCACCCTCACAGTAAAGGATTCCTTCCCAGTTTCTAATCTAATCCTGCCCTCTCTCAGTTTGAAGCCATTTGCCATTGTTTTGTCACTTCATGCCCTTGTCAAAAGTCCCTTTACTGCTTAACAGCTGGGCTTGTAATAGTTAATAGGTGTCCAGCTTAAGTGAGGATATTTATGATCATATGATAGCATTTGTTGTTTAGGAAAACATTTGCAAAACACTGTATGGATCTACATAAAGATTGTGAGACATCTCGTGTAACAGGATGGGTAAATCTCAAGCCAGAGTGCAGCACCCTCACTTTTCTTTGCCTGGGTGCTCAGACATGGCTTTGTGCACCTGAGAGCTGTTTCCTCACTTTCACACTGCATCTGGGATTACAGGGGTGGTGTCTGAAACAGGGATCACAGAATCACCTGGGTTGGAAAAGGCCTCTAAGATAAATGAGTCCAACAGTTCCCCCAGCACTGTCAAACTCACCATTAACCCATGTCCCCAAGTGCCATGTCTACACAGATTTTAAATCCCTCCAGGGGTGGTGACTGCCACTTCCCTGAGCAGCCTTTTCCAGTGCCTGACAACCTTTTCTGTGAAGATATTTTTCTTATATCCAACCTAAACCTCCCCTGGTGCAACTTGAGGCTGTTTCTTTTCCTATCACTGACAAAAAGACTGACAGGATGTTTTGCAAGTTATCACCTCATTAAAGGGGTGCAGAAACCTTGGGCAGCAGCAGAATGTCCTTTCTGCTGTATGTTAACCCACATCAGCTTCCCCTTGGCTTTTGGCAGTCACCCTCGGGTGGGACAGGAACCAAACACAGAGACAGCACAGTGGAGGCAGCTCCAGGTTTGTATCTGAAAGGAAGTTTGCGTTTCTTGGATAACCAAAGTGGAGGGGAAAAAACTCTGTTCCACTTTGCATAGGAGCTGTAGCAAAGCTCTGTTGTCCCGATGGCACGTTGAAGGGGTTGAGAATTTAGGGTATTTCCTTTGCATGTCTTCCTCATCCCGACCACAATTTCCCATGACCACGAGCTGGGCCTTCGCCAGCTTCTTTGTCTTTCATCTGTGAGCTTTTCTTTTAGGGGCACTGGGACAGCTGGGGGAGAGGAGACAATTCTGGCTGTGACAGGGAAGTGTCACAGTTTGGCAGGCACCAGAGTCAAATAACATCTCTGAGCCTCGCTCCTGGAGTTCTCACACAACCTGGGAGGAAGAAGACACGAGTCCGCCTTGTGCATCCTCGAAGAGACAGAACAGATGCTGGATCTGACCCTCCGGGAACTGTCTGAGAGGGAGAAGCAAAGCCAACTCCACGGCTCCGTTATCTCCGCCAGGCCTGTAAGATGAACTCAGCCAGTGTCAAAAATTGCTGTCAGGTCTACGAGATGAATCTGGATGTTTGTCATCTCCAGGGCTGGAGGCTCTGTTCGCCCCAGCAGAATCATTCCTGTGCCGGTCAGTGATCCAGTGCAGCCTACCTGGTCCTTGGGAAAGGGATGCAGTCACAGTTTTGTCTCCTGACACCCCTCAAATTCTTCCCTGCCTGCAAGGTTAAACTATCATAATCCTCTATAAAATAGTTCACACTGTGGTGGCTTCTCAAGCCTCGGCCAAAGCACTGCACGGCTTGAGGAAACCTCTTCAACAATCTCTTAGAGGGGTCCTGACCTCCACAGCCAGCAGTGACCTTCTGCTCTGCTGTTCCCCAGCCAAAACTGGTTTTGGGGTAGTTTTGACCTTCAGATCCTTTTCCATCCTTACTGAAGAAGTCTGGAGAAAATAAGAAAGAAAACCAACAACAGTGGGCTAGATTTTGACAGGAGCTGGGGTTCTGCTCTTCACTCAGCATTCAAGCAGCTCTCCAAAGTCTTAACTGTGCTTTTCCACGGCTAAACGAAGCCGTGACAATGAATTTGCTACAGCTGTGCTCTGCCAAGCCCTGACCCAGCAGAGTACTTGGACAAGAGAGGACAAGTACTTGGACAACTCAAAGCCTTTGGAGTGCAATGCAATCACTGGCACACTTGGGCTGGAGCACATCTGTAGCACCTTGCTGGAGTTGGGCTGGTGCTCAGCACTGAGACTCCAAGGCAAGGATTGCTCAGGAAGGGGCTCAAATAACAGGAAAATAAGGACTAAAAAGCTGCCTGTTCATTGCAGCCTCTCTGGAAACACAAGAGATGGGTTTGGGGAATGAGGACAAAATAAAAGGGGCAGAACAATAAGCTGTTTCAAGCACCTGAGAATATATTTCAAGCAAGAGAAGGAGAGAAAAAAAAAAAAAAGACTGAAGCAGCACTTGAGTGCCTTTTTTTCTGCTGCTAGTTGATGTATCACCTTTATTATTGATTTTTTTTCCTTTGCACTGAAAATATACATTATCTTCCAATCCTTCTTCAGTGAAGTAAATCTAAAATGAAAACAAACCACATATTTGGCCAACCCTGCCTTAAAATTACACATCAAGAACATTTCCAGTGACAAATACTTTCAAGGCAAACAAACTGAAGAGAAATTAAAAAATCTCTGTGGGGCATAAATATGTAATTACACTCACACAGGGAGCATTTTATCAGGTAAACCATCCTACTTTGTTAATTGAAATGCTGCAGCACAAGGTTTTTTGACAAAGGGGCTGAATATGCATGCATATTTCTCACTGCTGCTGTTCCATTTCTCTCTCTCCTTTCCCTGTGTGCTCCAGCGATGGGGTAGTGATCACTCCTGCTTTCTTTGTTCAAATATCCTCATTTCTACCACCTCCACTTAATTGTGGTAGGGAAAGTTTTCCTTTCACTGGAGGCACAGGTTTGTGGAGGGTTTTGTTGATTTGAAAAAGAAACCAAACCAAACCCCAGAAAACCAGGAACCAAGCTTTTGCTTAAATTAAACTCTCCAGAAACAATAAAACCTGGAGAATTAAAAAAAAAAAAAAAAAAAAAAAGCTGAAAGAATAAAAAGAACTGCAGGAAGTAGGTGGAGCTGTACTGACCTTATCCCACTAAAAGAATTTTACCAGGGTGAGTTGTGAGAGTTGATGGGAGCAAGGCTGAAGTCTGGGACTGGAGGGGTTTGAGGTCCAGATCCCAAGCTTTTGTTACAGAAGCATTTGTCAGTGTTTAGTGGCCATGGGCAGCACTCAGTGAAATATTTACTGTGCCATCCCTTCCAGGACTGGCTGCTGGCAGGCTGTTTAATTGTCTAAGTGCAAGCTGCAGTGCCAGCTGTGGTTTCGCTCACCCATCTGCGATGGCTCTACCATGCCAGTTCTCCTGCCCTGAGAAGGGAGCAGGGAATATCCTCCCTGGGAAGGAGGGGTACAGGGTAGCCCCATACACAGACCAACTGCTAACCTTGCTTGGCAGTGGTGACCAGCTGTGACAAGGATGAGACAGAGAGGAGACACAATGCCCAGCCTTCCTCTAAGGAAGGAATCTGGGACTCCTTCCTCCTTGTCCCTGCAGATGGATGGAGAATAATAAGTTCTCTTTCATCACCTGCTGCCTAGTTGGGTCTTTCTCTGGCATTTTCTCTCCCTCTCCTGTGCAGTGCAGAAGGTGCTCCAGTTGCACAGCCTTTAGCCATCAGCTGAGGAAGCTCAGAAAGGCTTCAGTGCTTTTCTTAATGAGTTTTATAGGTTCCACATTCCCTTTCTCCCTCGTGTCCATATACTGCTTTCCTGTATACATCCTTCTCTTTCACAGTGTTTGTAATGTCCCACGAGTATAATCTTCACTCCATTTCTGGCTCTTTTTCCAGGCTCTGTTGGTTTGTTGTGAGCAAAAGAAGGTTGGCTTGAGGCATAGGGGGGCTGACATTTCCAGAGAAGGAATACCGTGGTATTCATCTCCAGGTAAGTCATGTTAAAAGCCCACGGACATGTAAACCCCTGGAAAACATTGTAAAATGGCCAAAATAAGCTTGGGTGACCTCTTAGTCTCTGTTTCATTCTTTTGGCTTTACAACAGGATAACCACAGTGTCCTCTCCCAGGAGTGATGTGATTTGGTAGCCAAGGAATGTGAGTTGTTTAGAAACTAAACCACTGTGGTTGAAGACCAAGAAGTTGCCAGACATGGTCTTCTTTTTGTCTGTGACTCTGAATCTTGAATAATTTTACAAAGAGAATCAAGTTCAATACAGGACACGCGAGAATCAGAACATCTTCACCACTAGCATGTCATTTCCCTTTTATTTTTGGTTAAGTAGAGCCTCTGTGTTTCCTCTCTAGAAAAATCCTTGTAAGAATCCCACCAGTGCTGTGCAGGATGTGAGTCGGCACGTGAGTGCCCAGCAGCTGAAATTCACATATTATGGAGATTTTACTCATGGAAACTGGAGCATCCAGAGAATTTCACCATCTTGAGAATTAAGCACCAATTTGGCAGGGATTTTAACCAGACATCCAAGCCCACTTGTGGTTCTAGGTTTTGGTACACCAGGTGTTTTACCTTTGGTCTATTTTGTTGGAGAAATGCTTTTGGCAACAGGATATTTGCCATGGACTCTTCAATGCCTTTGACTGGCTTGTGTCCCTCCTCAGTCACATTCACGGGGACACTTCCCCATATTTTTCTCTCCCCTCCCTTTGCCTTTTGAGCTGTGGGGTGGATGTTTGCTCAATAAACAGTGTTTGAAGTCAGCAGTCTCCAGGTATCTGTGTTGACTGAAACCACTGTACTGTGGCAGAGAGAGCAAACAGAGCAGCTTAGTAGATCCTGTTATGGTTCATGTGAAGCCCTCGAACATGGCTGGTGAGGATTTCCTTAGTGACAGATCAGTGGCTGCTTGGAGGAGTTTGACACTGCATTATTTTTCTGTTTTATTACCATTATTTTCCTAAAATATAAGAATGGCTTACCTGAGTTTATATAAAAAAGCAAATAAGGCATCTTAAATCAGTTTGGCTGGAAAGCTGGTTTTTCTGACATTCAGCTCTAACACCTGGTATTCTCACAGGAACCTCTTTCTTGGACATTTTGGAATCCAGAAGATCTGCAAAGCAGAGCAGCCACAGCGCCCAGTGCTGAATTGTCAGGGATGGAAAGGCAGGGGTAAAGGCTTATTGAAGAGCCATTCCATGGTACTGTGGGTTTGTTTATAATTTAAAAAACAACTTGAGACCATCTTCAGCCTGTGGTAATGCCATAACAACATCAGGTGGGTTGGCCAGAAATGCCCGAAAGTTTTGATTGTTAACTTTTCCTTGCATTTTGGTAAAATATTTTGCTCTTGAATTTCCTGTTGGGACTTCTTGTTATTTTTAATCTATGGCTATTTCAGTGCCTGCCTTTTCCTCCTTATAATGTTAATTAGTATATTCAGCTTGGTTTTGCAGAGAGCTGTAACACTTGCTCCTGCTGGTGGATAGGGCATCCATTAATCCAAACTGTGATGCCAACCGAAAGTCCACCTGCCTGTGATTCTTTAAAATCCCTCAGTGATTTTGAAAAACCAGATGATGAGACCAGGAAAATGTTTGCCAAACTCAGATTTAGTCTGTGGTGCAGTTGTAATTGGATAAAGTGTTGAAATACCAGTTGGATCGTAATATTTCCTGGTAAGGCTGCCCTGACCCTTCTGAAGAATAACAGGAACACCTCAAAAAATGGAATATTGATTTCCCTTTTTGTGGAATTTTTTTTGGGTTTTTTTTGTTTGTTTGTTTGGTTTGGGTTTTTTTGTGTTTTTTGTTGTTGTTGTTGTTGTTGGGGTTTTTTTGTTTTTGTTTTTGGTTGTTGTTTTTTTTTTTTTAATACTGGCATTCTTTTATAAGACATTGTCTTGTCATTTCAATTAGTCATTTTATCTTTTTTCTTTTATTTTGTCTGCATTTATCACCAAAACAGACTGCCCAATTATCTTCTTCTTTTCACTGCCTTGTGTGCTGCAGTCCAAAAGTGGATGAAGGCAGCAAGATATGGGAGGGTTCCACGGTAAAACAGGCTGCAGGGCAGAATTTCTGTTAGCTGGGCTCCATGGGCAAGGTCACAGGGAATCCTGAACATGGAGTCTTGCCATAAAAACCTATGAGGAATAACTACAGTTGTTGGAGGCAGGAGGAAAAAGACATTTGTGTGAGCATCACACTGGACTGGTTGGATAAAACCCCTTGTCTTCTCCTTTCTAGATTCAGTAGAGATATTTCTTGACTAGAAGTCCCAGAGAGAGCTGAGGAAACATCCAGACAGTTTCCTGGCCTGCACTGTCCAGTGCCTTTTTTTTTTTTTAACTGAACTATCACATATATTTAAAATATTTTTCACAGTTTTTACTGAGCCTCAGTTGCCTGGGAGTAAACTGTGGTGATTCTTAAAGCAATTACTATATTCAGTTCCTTTGAACCTGCTGGCCCCTATTTTGACTGCAGAAGCAGTTGCAAAGCTTTGCTGGCACACATTAACTCTTGCTCAATAACCCATGAGCAGGTACTCACACAGGTTCGTGGTGAAAAGCCAGACAACAGATTCCTTGGAAGAGCAACCTTTGCAACGGCCTGACTCTCAAACAAGGCTTTGATGGTTCCATCTGATGGACCACACCTCTCATGGAACTCAACCACCCCATACAAACCCCATACAGAACTTGATGCTCTCTAAATTCACCTGGAGCAGAGCAGAGTGCCTGGCATGGGAATGAGCTTGGAGGATGATGGAAGGCTCAGGTGCTCATCTCAGGTGTATCTCAGTGTGGGTTGTGTGTGTATCTCAGTGTGGTAGCAGGACCAGGGTAGTGACTGTCCCCCTGTGCTGAGGACTGATGAAGCTGCACTCAAGTCCTGGGGTCAGTTTTGGGACCCCTGTGACACAAAAAGACATTGAGGGGCTGGAATGTGCCCAGAGAAGGGCAACGGAGCTGGGGAGGGGTCTGGAGCACAAGTCTGATGAGGAGCAGCTGAGGGAGCTGGGGGGACTCAGCCTGGAGAAAAGGAGGCTCAGGGAGCACTTTGTCACCCTCTGCTACTCCCTGACAGGAGGGTGGAGCCAGGTGGGGGTTGATCTCTTCTCCCAGGTGCCAAATAACAGGACAAGAGCAAAAGGCCTGGAGTTGCACCAGAAGAAGTTTAGATTGGACAGCAGGGAAAATTTCTTCACAGAAACAGTCATCAAACGCTGGCACAGCTGCCCAGGGCAGTGGTGGAGTCCCCATCTCTGGAGGTATTTAAAACCTGTGTGGATGTGACACTTGGGGTCATGGTTTAACAGTGACCTTGGCAGTGCCAGTGGTTGGACTCAGTGATCTTGGAGGTCTTTTCTAACCTTGGTAATGCCATGATTCAGCCTGAATCACTGACGAGCCCAGCAGCACAGCACATGCTCTGCACATCTCAAGGAGCTGTTACACAGTTTCTTTTTGCTTCCTGATCTCGTAGACAAACTTTTTCACTGAACAATATAGATGGTAGCTTTGAAGGCAAAATAAGCCCCCAGCCCCTTCATAAGCAAATCCAGCATTACTTTTAAACCTCGTGCATCCCTTGGCCCTGCAGCATCTGTTAAAGAGCTGCTTCAGCACCTCAGTGCTCAGAAATTGTAAGTTAACTTCCACCCTGAAACTATTTGGCTTGTCCTGATATATTCCTGTTCCAATGCCAGTTTTCTGTCTAAGCAGGCTTCCTTGCTTTGTTGTGCTTTCTTCCCTGCCATATTTCTACAGGGAAAGCTGAATGTTTTTCCATCTTTTCTTGGAAGATCGAAATTCCCATCTCCCTGATTTCTCTGTACTGGTTGGCATGGGAGGATCTCTCCTGAACAAGGCACCTTCTCTACCAGTGTCCCTGGAGAGGGTCAGTGGTACTTCCCCACCTCCATTGGCTATATCTGGCTGGATACACCTTAAGACTCTTGGCTTTTCCACTGCCTCAGGATGCCGTGGTCCTGTAGACACCTGGTAATAGCACATCCCAGTTTTATATGTCTGGCTTTTTTCAGCCAAGGGGCCTTCATTAAAGTGGACTTCCTTAAACTAATCTTACATCTGGGATCCTCTGATCATCATCACATTTTCACAGGATTTCCACTTCTAAATACCCCTCAACCTCGTGTCTTCAGCAAACTGAATTTGCATCCTCCCATATTTCTCCCTCCTCTGAAGAAATACCTTTCCATTTCTCTTTACACTCAGACAAACATTTGATGCTTCATTTCACTCGGATTCTTTTGTCTGGGCAAAACCTGGAGTCTCCCAGGGAGGCTGGATAACATGGTGTGGCAGTGCAAAGAAGTGTCCTTGCTTGACCATCCCTACAAGGACTTGCCTGCCTGAGCTATGCAATTATGTGATTTTAATTGGCTTTTAACTTGGGGAGATTATATAATATACTTAAATGAAAACCACAGAGGTGTTGTTAATACGTGGGTTAGAAATTGCAAACAAAATGATAAGTGGCTGAATTGCTTCTGAGCTCATACAGGCAAATTCACATTTTCTTTCCCATGTATTTAATGGGAAATATACCAGAAAGTTCATAATTAGAAAATTATAAGGATTTAAAACCTATATTGTGAAAAATACATTTTTGTGGCTCTGAAGGTTCTAAACATGCTTTCCATGTAGAGCTGTATGTTGCATTTATGCTGATTTAATCATTCATTAAACATTAGTAAGAGGCCAATTATGCCATTCAAGAATAAGATGTTTTACGAGAAAATGACAAAAAGATACATGTAATCATTGAAATGCCAGTTTACAATCAGATAGGATGGGAAATAATCCCTTTAGCAAGCTTAAGCTTTTACATATTAATGGCAACATTGGGGAGAGTGGAAAGAGGGCTTTAACAGCCTTCCGGCCTCCCGGCCCTAATCAGAAAGTGAGTGCTCAGGATGCTCTGGACTGAGATTTAACTCACTGCTTTATTCTGTGGCAGAGATATCGTGAGAACATGAAACACACTCTTTAAGTGCCCTACCTGTAGTTGGCAAGTGTGTTTCTATGTTTAAAACATAAACATAGAAAGAAAAGGTTGGTGAGACCTTAAAGATCATCTCATTCCACCCCCCTGCCATGGGCAGGGACACCTTCCACTATCCCAGGTTGCTCCAAGCCCCATCCAACCTGGCCTTGAACACTCTCAGGGATAGGGCAACCACAGCTTCTCTGGGCAACCTGTGCCAGGGCCTCACCACCCTCCCAGCCAAAAATTTCTTCCTAATACCCCATCTATCCCTAGCCTCTGTCACTGTGAATCCATTCCCCTTTGTCCTGTCACTGCAGACCCTTGTCCAAAGTCCTTCTCCAGCTCTCTTGGAGACCATTTAGGCACTGGAAGGAGCTCTAAGGTCTCCTTGAAGCCTTCCCTTCTCCAGGCTGAACAGTCCCAGCTCTCTCAGCCCTTCCTCATAGGAGAGGTGTTCCACTCCTCTAATCAACTCTGTGGACTCCTCTTGACTCGCTCTAAGCTGAGATGTTCTGGGGAAAAAAGAGAGCAAAGATCCACTGGGACATTCCCATATTTATATTTTAAAGGTCCATGTCAAGCACTTCACGGAAAAGGGAGGAGGATGGATGGAGGACACACCAGTAAAATTGTACCTGTGAAGCCATGGCTGCTGAAGAAGCAGGGAGGGGCAGAAACTCGTTTTCCCACCTGTCTTCCAACACAAGACTTAGGGACACCAGGCAAAACTATTGGGTCATAGGTGTAAAACAAAGAGAAAGAAGTGGTTCTTCACACACGGAGCTGTGAGGTGGTGGAACTCCTTGCTGCAGCATCTGGTTTGCCCAAGTGCAAAAACCAAGCAGAGAAATTCATGGAAAGAAAGTTGTTTGCAAAGGAAGTTGTTGGGGAACTTTTAAGCACCATCTTCTTCTTGATCTGGAAGTTTCTCAGCTACAAAATTTTGTGGACTGGGAAAATGAGTTGTGGAAAGAAGACAACATTCAACAAACCATGGACTGCACTGCTGGAAGAACTGAGGCTGTTTTGGTGTGTAGGAGATCAGAAAACCAAAAAGATTACACAAGGCCAAAACCCACATGAGATAAGCTAGAAAGGAAAAAACAAGACAATTGTTAATTTTAATGTTCTCAAGATTTACTCCAAAGTGACTCACCTGTGAATTGCTCTGGGTGCTTTCTGTGTCTGGAAATCTCACAGTTCCCAGGTTTCTTTGGGATCTGAGCTCTCCCGTCTTTAACTCTAGGCATGTTTGGACAGAAGTCTGAGTAGGGTTGGGCAAAGAAAATTCATCATGGTTTGAGCAAACACTCAGTCCTTATGAAAAATCAAGGACAGGAAGCCCAAAGGTGTGGTGACTTGTCTGCAACGAAGAAAACGGATACGGGACCAAGGTGTCCCGGGGCAAGAAGAGAAAAAAAGAGGGAAGACCCAGGTGAACAGAAGATGGGTTCCAGCTAAACTTCAGCAAAGCACCACTCCAGCTTCCCAGAGCCATGCCAAGCCTTGATGTTCTCCGACTGCTTTACCCACTCGTACATCTGGCTGCCCAAACCACGCAGCCCCCTTTTCCCAAATCCAGTTGGTCAGCTGTCCCCGTTGCCATGCCGGCCCCTGGGCAACGGACCCGGGCGATGCTGTGGAGAGGGGGAAAAATGTATTCCAGCGATAATATTGGAAGGGTTACAGCTGCCAAACACACTGTGTCCGTGGAAACACCTGTTGAGTGGCTGTTGCAGTGGGAAGAGCAAGATGAAGAAAGACAGCTGTAAAAGTGCCAGCAGCAGTAGGAAGCTCTACTAAGACTGCTTTGTGCCAGTTAGAGATGTGCCAAATTATTTGGCTGCATTTCAAATATCTGGGTGTCCACTACATTTGCCAGCTCACGCTCCCAGGGAATACTTCAGCATTAACACCACCACTGCCACGCTCCCGCTGCTCTCCCACTTTGATTTCAGCCTTCATGTTTCTGTGTGTTTCTTTTATTTTTGGTTCCTTCTAGTGGAAAGGAAAGCCCAGCATTGCAGTGCAGAGCCCAAAATAAGGGCTGGGATCTGCAGCTGGTGGGAAGACAAAGCACCACTGTAAAGGTTTTTGGCAATTGGCTCGCGAGATCTGCTGGGTTATTATTTTGTGTCTCTCCTGTTGTTGCTGTGGTGGTGGTTTTTTCCCAGAGAATAATAATTTTATCTTTTACAAACAGTTTGCTAACCTGCATGCTTCTCCTGCCTGTCCATCTAGAAATCCTTGGAACTGCAGAGCTCAGCTTTGGGAAGTTTACAATGGGAATGGAGATTAAATTTGGAAGTTTAGATGGGTGGTAAGGGTGGAAAGACAACAGCAGGATGCTGTAGGGAAATATTTCCATATGTGTTGTACCTAGAGATGTGGCACTTGGGGACATGGGTTAGTGGTGGGCTTGGCAGTGCTGGGGTAATGGTTGGACTTGATGATCTTAAAGGTCTTTTACAATCTAAATGGTTCCATTATTCCATGAATTAAAGATGCTGCCTTTACAAACAAAGAATGTAGAGAAGATGGAGTTGTAGAGAAATGAGAATCTGTTTTAGACACTCTTCCTCCTGAAGGGCCCAAGGAATGCAGGTTCATGTCCAGGACCCTCCCAGTCCCTCCTGACTTTCCTTTAAGACCGTCTGCATTGCCAAAACCCTACAAAAATGTCCTGGTGTAAATCCTTCCCTTGTCCACTGTAAGACTTAAGAGTATGCTCAGAGTTAAGCTTGTCTTTTTAAGAGTTATGAAAGCTAAAATGAGCAACTAAATCTCAAAGAATTAAATTCTTGGTCAAATAATTCCTGTTAGCTCTCCTAACTCCTCAGGTTGTCCCAGGGAACACCAGACATGCCAAGAGACCCTGGAATTGCAGAGCACTGCTGTGCCCATACTGCTGCAGCATTTCATTGCTTTTCTGTTTGACACAATCATCTGTTGTCATGATTTCTTTAAATTCCAAAATCCTAAGAATGATCAAAAACTCCCCTGGACTGAGGAGATAATACTTTTCTCAGGGAGCTTTTTTGCTTCCCAGGAAGGTTTATCTGTTAAGTGTTTGTGGGGAAAATTCATCCTCTTCTGTCTATTTATGCATATTTCCAAGACATCCTTATCCATGACAGTTGATTAGCCCTGGAGGTGGTATTTCTCTGTGAGGTATCGTTGCTTTGCTGGTTGCAGACAGAGATGGAAAGGTCTGAGCTCCCAACAAACAGGATTGTAGCATCCTACTCCTTTTGTGTGCCTTCCCTCACCTTGTGTTACACTTCTGGGGCACGGATTCATTCTTATTGTTTGGGGTTTTTTAGCAAAAAAAGGATCACGTTTGAGCTTGGGTCCCTGGGACTGACTGTAATGCACAAAACAACGGCTAACCCAAAAAAACTTTCACACCCCTTCACTCAGAACAGGACCTTTCTTGAGAATAAAACTCCTTTATTAAAGAAACACAAGCCTCTGCTTTTTGAAGGAGAGAGAGAAAATATCACACTGTAAAAATTGGCAGAAGACCAACTATGTCCAGGACAATTTATCTTTCCCTTTTGAGTTAATTTTCCAAGCAACCTTTTCTCTAATTACCAATTTCTTTTCTCAAGCACCAGTCAACCTGTTCTCTTTCTGGATTGTTTAGTATCCATATGCTTGACATTTTCTGATTTTACCTGCAGGTGAAGTTCAAAGAACCAGTGGTTGTACTTAAACAGGTCTTGCAAGACTCCTTGGTTAAACTTTCCTCCAAGATAATGGGAGAAGTTCTCATTGTCTTGGAAATTTTACAGGAATTCTTGCCACTGTGTTCCTGTCTCTGTGCTAACCAGTGAGGGGAGGACAGAGCTATTTTTCCCTCAGCTTTGAAATGTCCAGTGGGACAAGAAAGCTACAGCCTTTTGAAACCCCTCTGCCTGGATCTCATAAATAATGGTGAAAGACTCAGCCTGTTGTCCTGGCTGTGTCTAACTTCTCGTCAGACAACCAGAAAATTCATCTTTCCTGTTAATCTTCTTGACTTTGATGCCAGAGTCATGGGTTATGGTCTGCTCGTCCTGAGAAAATGTTATCCGAGTCAATATTTAGACAGAATAAGCCTTAATCACAACATAGTTATGCTTCATTAAAGAGGTTTTCCATTTGCTTCATTTGGAAAATAATGCAGAATGTATCAGGAGCAAACAAATGGGGGGGATTTCCTATTCATGAAACCCTTTCTTTCTTCCACAGAAATAAAGGACTGATTACTTGTTCGGAAGCCTCTCTTTTTCTTCCTTCAGAGGAGGCAGGGGGACACATTTCCTCCACCCACCGTGCTTGTTGGGTGGTGCCCAACTCCTCCCATTGCTGGTGAGCAGACCCAGAATGACACAGACTGTTGCCCCCTTAATCCTTTCTTTAGGTACCACCCAAAAATGATGTTCCCTGGTCACAAAAACCATTCTGAACAACCTACTTTTAGGAGCGTTCCCAACCTTGGTGTACTCCCAGCTCTCCCAGGAGTGTAGCTCAGACTGTCAGCAGATCCCACCTCACCTTCAGATGAGAAACACCCAAGGAAGAGTCACAGAATCACTAAGGTTGGGAAAGACCTCCAAGATCATCCACCCAGCCTTTGACTGATCCCCACCTTGTCAACTAGAGCAGAGCACTGAGTGCCACGTCCAGTCATTTCTCTAACACCTCCAGGGATGGGGACTCCACCACCCTCCTGGGCAGCCCATTCCAATGCCTGACAACCCTTCCACTGAAGAAAGTCAAGTTTTCAGTCCCCTGCCTGACACCTCCCATGTCCCCAGGGCTCATACCCCGTCTTTGGCCCCATAACAGAACCACAGGGGCAGAGAAAGTAAATGGGAGGTGCTGAGGCTCATCCAAGCAGCTGATCCTTTCCCAGCTGGGCACATGCTAAAGGGGCAGAATATGTAGAGCACAGACACGTGGAGTGGAGTGTAGGCATGGCAGGTGTGGCCCCAAAGCCCCTCCACACAGCCAGGTGGCCACATTGCCATAGTGAGTGACCACTCATCTGCCCTTAGTTCATTTCCTTACCCTCACAACATCCCCAGTGAGGTAAAAGAAGTGCCTTTTGTCTCCGTGCTGCGGTGGTTCACCCATGGCACGCAAGAGTGATGCTGCCTTGTCTCCCCCAGCCTGGGGGGGCAGCAGAGAAATCACAGCACTTCCCTTCTTTCTTGAACCAGGGAAATGGGCTGCAGCTCCTTCTTCCTTCGCTGTTCCACTCCACCCCTGAGCACAGACCAGACTAACTGGGGGAGGTTGCAGGGAAGCTGGTGGTGGAGGGAGGCCAAGCAGCGTGTCCAAGTCCATTTCCTTCTCCAGGGCATGGAATAGCAGACGATTTTTCCTGCGGTGCTCATAAAAAAAAGAAAAAAAAATTGATTTCTTTCATCTCTTTCCTGAGCAAAGGCCAATGCTGAGCCTAGCAGATTATTCAATAACATCCCATAAAAAATATTAAACTTCTATATCGGAACCAAATTAAAATTGTATTTCATGATGTGAACAAAGGTACCCAAGTCGATTTCGTCTCTCTCTCCCTCCTTTTTCAAATTTAATATCACACAGAAGAGAGAAATGAAATCTGTATTTAAATGGCTGTGGAACATTGTGTATTTAAAGTGCACAGCAAGTCACTCCCTAAAGCACTCCATATGATATGTAAATCTTTTGATCTTTCACAAAATGCATGATTTCCATAAAGAATAATGAGTACTAGCTTGGGAAGTACAATATTGACTGTCACTGTAGTGCACTTAGCCACAATTATCATTTGCATGGCTTTTGCAACATAACTGGAGGGGACAGTCCTGTGAATATTTTTAATGCATTCTAATAGCTAGTAAAAAGAGATTTTATTTTATAATAGATGCATTCTTTCTTTTGGGTCTACAAGCATTTTTTTTTTCAATTTATTCATTACCTTTTTTGCTCTTTATAAGGAGGCATCTATGGGGAAAAGCAGAGGAGCACACAAGTCCTGAGAAAAGAAACAATTGACATCCTGCCCTGCCATTAGCTGCAGTGAAGCAGAGGATCAACAATAACATTTATTTATTCTCTAAGCCAATGAGTAAAGTTTAACTTGATAAATGATCTTAGCTATGATCTGCCTGAGGGAGCTCAAAGTGTTATTCTCCCTTTGAGGCATTTCCAAGACCTGGATGGATACTCTGCAGGGTGTAAATGCATGGAGATCCCACGGGATCAGTTTGTCAGTGACCACTGAGGTCAGGGGAGCTCTTGGCACCAAACCAGCACGTTGCCTTTGACTTTCAGCATGGAAAGGACTTAAATGCACTGACCCTGTGACAGTTGTGCTTATTTCCAATACCAGTGATGGGAAGGGAGAAGCTGAGCCATGGCACCCTTCATGCTGAGCTTTTCCCATCTTTTTTCCCAGCTCCCTAGAGATGCATCAGCATAAACTCCTCCTGGAAGTGGGGAGCTGAATCCTGTCTTGCAGAAGAAGAGAATTCTCCCATCTTTCTCATGGACACAAACATCCTGTCTGTTAACCCAGGAGATGAGAAGACCACAAGCTCGTGGTGCAGGAAATTGAGGTAGGAATAAGAGCTATCACAAACATCACATTAAATAAAGTAAAATTAGAGAATTAACTTATTATACCTCTGTTTTGTGGTTTCCTTCCTGGTGGTTTTGACATCTCTCTGAAGGTCTATGCCAAGTAGCTCAGTGCATTTTTTACTTGCATTACAGCAAAGCCCAGGAGCTACAGAGCAAGGACAGAGCTGGCTGAGCTGGTAGAGGGATGGTCAATGTTCCCATGAACACAAAACACAGCAAAGGGGCATGGAGAGCTCTGTTGTTCTTGGGTTAGGCAGGAAAAAGCAGATTATTGAAGATGAAAATTTCTCATAATGCAGGAATGATCGAGTGTTCCAGAGACCCTCAGTGAAGCCAAGGGCTGTTTCACCACTGACTCTGCACAGATGTGACAGGTCCTGTGTGTGATCAGGCACTGAGCACCTCTTTGGTGCACAGTTCACTCAGCAAGACACATTTACAGCTGAAAAAACAACACACAGATCAAAATCAAACCCCAAGATGGAGCTGAGTCCCTGGTTACCACTTGCTGCAGAGATCGGACCTCTCCTTGCACCAGGCAAAATAAGTTCTTGCTAATTTACATTGATCTGATCTCAAGGTCCAGTCTACAAGGAGAAAGTAATGTTTTGTCTTTTTTTTTTTGCCTCAGTTTCTCTGACTTCGAAGTAGGAATAGTGCCATTTTCTTCCTTATTAGAAGTGCTTTCAAAACCAGGAAAAAAAATGTTGTAATTAATTGTATAGGTGAACAGTGGTAGAGCTGAACTGCAGTAGAAAATTGGTGCTCTGACTTGAAGGAGGCTTCAGGAGACCAAGGCTGTAAAAAACACTTTCTGAGCTCACTGCAGAATGAAAGCCCACTTTCATCCAGAATAGGATTTGTGATTTTTTTTTCAAGGTATTCCAACTTCAACCCAACCTAGAAAGGACTCAGGGCTTGAAAAATTAATTATGTCCATGGCAAGAAAGCATCAAAATCCTTTGTCTGTTTGTTTGACTACTTGGTTTGAACTCTGACACATCACTGGGACACACTGTTCCCATTTCTTCACTGCTCTTATCCTTGGAGATTTGACTCCTGCTCAGTGTTGGTCATTCAGTTCATCTGTAAAGGACCAATAAGACTAGTGCAGAGGATGCTTTAGATCTTGTAAAGTGAGCTAATTATTTCTGGTTTATTTCCTGGTGATATATATATATACACATATATCATATATTAAATGCTGTTTATTGCCCCATCTTTTCTGGTATAATTTTTATTTTCCCACCTTAGAAACATTGTTCCATGCACAAACCCCTCTTTAATGGTAAAAAAAAAAGAAGGCAAAAAAGTTTGGGTTGAATGACCACATTGCTGTTTGCAGCACAAGAGCCAGATTGTTGATTTTAAGAGTTTCTTTTTAAATCCTGGACCATCAGGATAATTTTTAAATAAAAAGGATTCCTCTGTGAAAACACGTGTCAGAAATAAACTGCACTAGTTCCCCAAAATCTACTGAACTTGTTTACCTGGTAAGACTTGCAGTAATTTTCCAGAACATACTGCCATTTATTATGCTCTGGAAAGGCACTATAGTGATTTCAAGAGGAGAAAACCAGGAAAGATTATTCATTTCACATCCTCATGCAATTCTTTTGTAGGTGGCTTTCAACAAAGGGTGATATTGGATTACATTCATTTTGGTTCTTAATAAACTAGTAAATCTCCCATTGTTCTATGTTGTCCAATTATAAAAGCAATGAATATGAGACTAAGCACTTCAAGATAACCATAGCTTTAAAGATAGACAAAAAGCTTTATAGATTAAGATCAGAATAAAACTGCCATTTTTGTAGCGTTTTGATGAATAATATTTTGTGAATTAAAGCTTTCTCTCTTAGGAATGTCAATAAATTACTCTTTAAGTGGGAACCACTGCAAACCTCTGGAAGAGTTTCTGAATATCTGGGATACTGAAAAGGGAAGGAAGTAAATCCTTCCTAGAAATCATTTCCTCGCTGTGTGACGAGGTGATCAGGAAGGGTTTTTCCTGAGGTCTGTTTGCCTGTGGGAATCATCTGTTGGAATTTTGTTGAACCATTTCTGTTGCCTTCCCATTCAGGTATGTGGTGTCTTTTCATGCTTCTTAGCTACATTGTGTTTCAAGAATTGAACACTCAGTACTTCCTAAAGGCTTAACTGACAATAAAAATCAGCATTTTGAAATCAGGATTTGCTTGTTTTGCTCACTCCAAAGTTTCCAAAGCTGTCCAAGAACTGCTTCTGCAAGGTCTCTGGAGGTAAGGAGGAAAAACATTGGCAAGTGGATTAAATACACTGGGCAGGAGCTGGGCCACTGTAGTAAAATTTTAAGTACTGAAAGCTGTGGAAACAAAAAGAGTTGCAAACCACAGCCCTAAATACCCCAGAGCGCTCTGCGGGCTTGTGAACTGGGATCATCGCCTTCCTCGACTCCGAAATAATTCACGAGACCTTTACAAAAAGATCTATTAATCTATTAATTGCCAACGGATTCTTTGTTCAGCAAATCCTTAATGGAAAGTAGAGCCCTCCACCCCTTTAATCCTCGTAATCCTACCTTGCATGCAACTTCCCAAAACTGTGATATGGAATGGCTTAACGCCGCAAATTTGTCTGCTGGCGGAGAAGCAGCAGCGAGATATGGCTCTGCCCACTGGTGACAGGGGACAAATGTCCCATCTGGTTGCTCATCCCAGTTGTATGTTAAACTGGAATGGAAAGGGAATGTTCACCACAGGTGTCAGTTTGGTAGAAAGGAGAATACACAATGACGAGATGTAGAGAGGTGGGCAGATGTGGGGCATGTTTAGACACCTGAGCCCAAGAATTAAGCCTTTGTCTTGTCCATGTGAAGGTCCAGCACCAAAATCTCTTTCCTTGGCTTGGGCAAGAGTGAATTTTCGCACCAGGAAGCTGCTGCAGCCCCAGGGAAAGCCTGAACCCTCTATTTGAATGCAGCCTGGGAGGGACCAGGCTTGGCAGAACTGGCAGCAGCATCAGTGGCACAGCTCAAAGGAGAAATGAAGGGGAGATGAGAAGATGCTTCCCCGCCGTCAGGCCTCTCCTCACATCCTTACCCTCTCACTGCTTCCCAGGATTTCAAGCATCTTCATCTCTTCCTGGACGGTTCTTCCATTCCAGAGGGAGCTGCTGGGTAATGATAATTCTTTCACTCAGGATTGTCAGTCACATCATGGGACCGTGCCTGGAGCAGCAATCACACTCTTTGATCAGTTCTGCTGAAACAACCTGTTGTCTTTTATAATAACATTTCCATTGGGAATATTCAGACGTTGAGGCTAAAAGGAACCATTTCATAGCACGCAGACAACTACACACGCAGTGACTTTGCATTTTTATCTTTTTGATTTTCCAGTGGGTGTATTTGCCTGGGTTTTTTTTTCAGACCACATCCATCTGCTTCATAGTTCTTACAAAAGCTAGTTTACATGCAATAATTGCCATTAAAATGTGAAGAGAAAGGCTCATTGCACAAAATGCATTGTTTTGCTCCTTTTAAAGCACACAGAAGCTACAAAACTAGATGAAGCTGAGTGATGGATGGGTTTATTTAATTATTACTTTCAGAAACATGTTCTCTATCTTGCCCATAGCAGGTGCAGGCTGTGACGTGGCATTTGCTCTGGTAATTATGCAATTTTTTTGTAAATAGCAGAACAAGTCAGGATGAAAGATAGCACTGCCCTAAGGTTGTGGGAAATTATTCAGCTTTCTCTTTACCAAATTTCAAATGATACATTTAAATGATAAGGTCGCTTTGATTCCTGTTGCACCTCCCACCTCCCCCCACTTGTGCTCCTGTGACATGAAAATGGGAGAGAGGGAGAGGGGGAGTGGGACTGGAAGATGAATATGTGGAAGGGGCAGTTTGTGGTGGGTGCTGTTATTGAAGTGAGTGATTTAATAAACCTGGTTTGGGCACCCAGCACTTCAATGCAGCATTAAAGAACACTGGGATGCAGGAATTAAAGTGGTTTTTTGGTAAGGCACTGCAGCTCACCTTCCAGCCACTTGCCCACAGCCTCTCTTGCTCAGGTCTCCTTCAACATCCTCCATCCTGTCCTTCATCCTGCTCCTCTTCTTGTTTGAAGGAGTCTGTACTCAGACTGAGGCCATTCTCCAACATCCTCATCCCATATTTATTCCCCTAAGCGAGGGATAAATATCAGGTGCAGTGCAGGGGATGGGTGTTCTCAAATTCTTCTCTAAGAGGATGGCAGTCAACAAGGAATGCCAAGGCAAACGTCCTGCAGCCACCAGGAGATCCTTCCACAGAGAAATGGGATCTCTGGGGAGCCTTTGTCATCCTCTGCCTGTAAACTGTTCCCTTCTGCTGAAGGGAAGGTAGGTTCAGAATAGATATTAGGAAGAAATTGTTCCCTGTGAGAGTGGTGAGGCCCTGACACAGGTTGCCCAGGGAAGTTGTGGCTGCCCCACCTCTGGAAGTGTTCAAGGCCAGGTTGGACAGGGATTGGAGCAACCTGGGATAGTAGGAGGTATCCCTGCCCACAACAGGGGCTGGAAACAAGATGAACTTTGAGGTCCCTTCAAACCAAACCATTCTGTGATTCTGTGAACATCCCCTCCCCTTGGGGTCCAAGAACACAGCATGTGGCTGTGCCAGCTACACTCAGATCTGGAGCTGGGACTCCAAAGGAGTAGCTGCTCCCTTTCATATCAATTTAAGATATTGGGGGGTCAACAGCTAAAACCTATTTCTGCAATTTACTCAGAGTAGATCCAATTTGCTCAGTTTACTCAGAGCTGCTCTTCTGCAGTAGTGTTGGGCTTGTATGGCTCCCAATGGCCTGAGCAATGTGAGGGTGTAGAATCACACAACCATGGAATTATTTCAGTTGGAAAATACCTTTAAGATCACCGAGTCCAACCATTAACCCAGCACAGCCAAGCCCACCACTGAAACATGCCCCCAAATCGTATAAAATCTCCAGGCAGTATTTCCAAATTTGTGTGACTAAAAATTTCCCTCAGGGCCAACATTTTCAAAGCCAGGAAATTATCTTTTTGACCACTTTTGAGTACTCAGTTTGGCTCCTTTGAAGTGGCCAGAACCACTAGTCACCCTGGGCATGTCCTGGGTCCAAAGCCACATTTAGGGGATTTGGTATCTTGCCATCTCCATTCTCAACTCATGCTGCTGTGAGCTATCTGCTGTTTTATCAGATGTACTGATGTACTTGCACTTCACATTCAAATCAATAGGTATTGATAGGGTTGGGCAACCAGGGAAGACACAGTCCTGCTTATTTACGGCACTGTGTAAATACCAGGTCCTGAAATAGGCACCCTTTGGAAATCTCAGCTCCTCTGCTCTCCACCAAGTGTACAATGAAATGAGAATAAACCTGACAATGAAAATATCAGAGCTTATCTGAACAATCTAATGCTTCAATGGAAGGTGCACAGCACGTATATGAATGAAAATCAGTTGATTTTTACCATGTGTCTATCAAAATTAAAATAAGGTCATTCACAAACCTTAATGTTTTATGGAGGGGAGGAATTTTATTTTTTTTTTTTAATTAGGATTAAAAATATTATCTACTTAAAACGTGTCCATGCATATAGTTCTAGCACAGCCTATGGCAACACCTATGATTTAAAAATAAAACTGTTTTTTTCCAAGAAGGAAGTAATTTTGAGTGATAACTAATTTAGATAGTGCTAATTATATTGGTTGGAACTTGCAAAGGAGTCAATGGATAAAAAGTTGATTAAAGCAAAGTTATAAAACAACAATAGAAAGCTCTAACTCTGCACTTCAGGATGTTCTGAGCATTTTAATGTTTGTTCCTGCCACCTCTCTTAGCTGGGCTGGAAAGTGGATGTTTCTGTTCACCTGACTGAAATTAAATGAGAGGGAAAAGTGAGAACTTCTCAGTCAAAGGACAATGGGTGTGTTCTACACCCTGAAATAGCTTCAAGGTGATGTAATTTATTTGATCTTTTGGTTCTCTGTGTTTTGAACCCCTGGTCAGTGATAGTGTGGCTGAGACAAGCAAAGAGGAGCAGCTGGGAGGATTTGGGAGCATTTCTCTCTCACAGCAATGCAAGACATCTCCTGGAGTTGCTCTCGCTGTAGGTCCTTCCAAGTGCATTAGGTGTCTTGGAGTGTCATATAAACACAGCTGGAGCCTACACTTAGGTAATTTTTTTGGGAAGTACTTTTCCAGTTTGGATCCAAGAATGGATCATGTCTACTTCCAGCTGTTCCACCCTTGGTTTTACACCTGCAGTGAGCTCTGCAGCCTTGTTGGGTCTCAGATGGACACGCAGTCTCTGATGTAGGAGTGGACAGATCCATTCATGGCTTTGTGGCCATGGAAAGCACAGGTCTGACAGCTATGGTGGAGGCACTTAGAGTTCCTCTGACCAGGCTAAAATTCCATCTTTCTCCAACTTCAAGTTCTTCTGCTGGAAAGCTGAGTTTAACTGACTCCAGCAGTGAGCAGCCAAAGCACAGACCTTCTCGAGAGGATGGGGAGAGACAAATAATGAACAAGGTGTGGTTAGTTCTTGCTGGTAACTAATTCTATTGATTGCCTCACTGTTTCTCAAGCCATGTGTTCCCTACCTTCCTACCTGAGTGCTTTACACGAGGATCCGGTAAGATTAGTGAGTTTTCCTGAGAAACCAAGAAGATCTGACTGAGCTATGAAGAGAACCAAAGAATCACAGAATGGTTTGGATTGGAAAGAGCTCTAAAGACCATTTCATTCCAACCCCCTGCCATGGGCAGGGACACCTTCTGCTATCCCAGGTTACTCCAAGCCCTGTCCAACCCGGCCTTGGACACTCCCAGGGACGGGACAGCCACAGCTTCTCTGGGCAACCTGTGCCAGGGCCTTACCACCCTCACAGGCAAGAATTTCTCCTAACATCTAACTTAACCCTGCCTTCTGTCAGTGAGAAGCCAGTTCCCTGAGTTCTGTCCCTCCAGGTCCTTGTCCAAAGTCCCTCTCCAGCTCTCTTGGAGCCCCTTTAGGCACTGGAAGGGTCTCTAAGGTCTCTCTGAAGGTCTTTTCTCCAGGCTGAACACCCCAAGCTCTCCCATAGGAGAAGGAGCAGCTGAAGGTTTTATCCTACCTGCTGGATCTTGCCTTTCCCCCAGCTGTATGTGGTGTCTCTTCCCACCCTACCATTGCTTGTGCTCAGAAGTTTCTCCTATAGGAGCTCTGCTTTTGTGCTTTCCTTTGCTCAAGTTTTGCTGTTTCTTAGAAGCAGAAACAGCCCAAATCCTGGAATTGCCTCACTTTGTGCATAAAGCTGGGGTGCTATTGGATGTAAAGGGGTGGCCCTGAATCTCTGCTGCTCCTGCACAGTGGAGCATCCCAGGGCAGGGCATTGCTGTGAGGAGGCAAAGGGAAAACAGCAGAATTAGTAAAAGGCAATATAAGTGCTCCTCATGCTTTATTTGTGTGCTGCTCCTCTTAACCAGCTGCATTAAGGTTATTTTTTTTTTTTTTGCATTTGGGGCTGTTTTCCTACCCAGATAATCATCACTGTGCAATAGTGAAGCCTGTGTGTGCCCAAAGATTTTGTATGTAACACAAAGTTTTGATTATGAACTGATAAGGTAATTTTACCTTTCTGATTCAAATTCAGCATCATTATTACTATTACCTTTATGGTTCAAAATAATAATAATTATTATTAGTGTTTATAGGGCTCTTATTTTATTTTAGCACATATTTTCTTAACGTACAATCCAGGGCACTCTATGAGCACTTGGGAATTTTGAAATTATCGAAATAAAGCATAGATGCTAAAAGAAAGGGCAAAACAAATACGAAATAGAGATATTTAATATACATCAGCTAGGCTGTAAGCAGCCTGGCATAAGTCATCCTTTAATAGAGCTGTAAGAATAATTAATTTTTCAGTTCAGTGGACAAACTGAAAAAACTGTGAGGGAGGAAGCAGAGGAGGTGAGTGGAGTGGTAAGAAACAAGGAGAAATGTTTGGGTCAACCATAAGTAACAATTTCTCATTTTCTCTCACTGAAGCGAAACAAACACTTGTATTATCTGTTCCTTTGATAAACGACCCTATCTGGGCTTCTGAACAAAACCTTCCTTCTAGAAGCAGAGCCTGAAGATCCTGCCTAGATGGTGGTGACACAGAACATCTTTATTTTTCTGAAATTTCTCCTTCACCTCCCCTTTCCTGGCGAAGATCACTCATTAAATTTGCCATTAGTGTGCAAAGACCTTTATTAATCATATAATTCATCAAAACCTGCTACTCAGCTTCAGTATGCATTGTTTTCCAACACTTCTTAAACCCTGGGCCTTTTAAGGTATTTTCTGCTGGAAGCAAGACCCTGCTTTTAAGTCTATTAACAGTAAGGTTCCTTCTTAACAATAAGTTTACTTGTCTGGCTTTAAGCAGAAGGAGGGTAAATTTAGATTGGACATTAGGAAGAAATTCTTGGCTGGGAGAGTGGTGAGGCCCTGGCACAGGTTTCCCAGAGAAGCTGTGGCTGCCCCATTCCTGAAGTGTTCAAGGTCAGGTTGGATGGGGCTTGGAGCAACCTGGGATAGTGGAAGGTGTCCCTGCCCATGGCAGGGGGGTGGAATGAGATGGTCTTTAAGACTATTTCCAACCCAAACCATTCTGTGGTTCTGTGGTTCTCTTAATGAACTTTGCCAGGATGTTCTAAAAGGATCTTCCAAGCCCCCCAGGAGTACACGGCCCAGGGTGGGGGGATGTACTTTGGGTAAGGGCACGGAAGATCTCAGAAGACCTGGAATTTCATGGTGCCTTTGCCATGAGTTGCACCACAGGCTTTGTCCTGTCATCCTCTTCTTCCCTCATGTAGGATCCCCTTGTTTTCACTGTCTGCAAATATTAGACCCTCCAAAAATATATATATATATAGGTGCCTGGCTGACAAACTCATAAGGGTAAATTTCTTTGTGGGTAATCAACAGAGAGCCTAAAAACCAGAGACACTTTAAAAGCATGTGAGCAAAAGAGGTTGCTATAAGAAAAAATCTTTGAAGGGGTATTATCCAATTAGTACTGATAGCTCTGCTAATATGGCAGCAATTAAAATGTTGTTTGTGAACTAAATAGGAGAAGACCTAAATATTCTTTGGACTTACATATGAATAATGTTCTAATATCTGGTGGAATAATTATAATGAAGCTGTAAGTATTCTCTCACGAGTTGTTTACTGAAATAGCAGTCTATTTAATCAGTGGCAATGCATTCAAGGTGACTAAATATTAAATATGATTGGCAGCTTGCTGCTTGGACTAAAACGATTAAGTAACATGAGAAAGAAAGTGACAGGTGACTTCAGTCCCCTGGAGGAAACATGGCCCAGCCAGGAAATGGGTTGAGACTTCTAATAATATTGGTAACAAATAAGTGCTGAAATGTTTGCTTGCAGCAGTCAGTCTGGAAAGGAATGCAAATCCTGTTATACATCTTTTTCATCTCGGTGAGGTTGCGGTGGCAGCACTCGCCAGCTCCAAGGTGCTGTGCATTTTAACCATCCTGCAGAGGCACACACTTGGCTGAGGTGTGTCAGATGTGCCAGCAAAGCCACCAGAACCCTCAGTGCTGAGCCAAATCCAGTCACCCCTGGGCAGACTGATGGAGCCCCTGTGGCCTGATGTACCATCAGTTGCATGGTCTGTCATGTTCACCCTTTTTGGAGTGTTTCCTTGTTATGTATCCCATTGCTCCTGCTTCCAGGAGCCTCTGAAGGTCAGTGGGAATTGGATTTGACCCAGGCTCTGACCTGGGGTTTCTGGTTGCAGCTCTGGAAAGGGAACACAGCAAGCCCAGCATTTCCAGCTCGCTGTTTCACAGGGGGATGCCAAGTGTTGTTTTTCTCTCTCAACTTCATATCCAGTGAAGGCATTTGCCACTTTGGGTAAGTCCATATTTCTGGTTTTAGAGGGATGAGGTTCCTAAATCCCTGCTCTAATGCAAGCTTCCACTTTGCTATACACCATATCCTAGTTGTGTGTAAATTGTACTTAATGTTAACTCAAAGCTCAGGTAAAAACAAACATGTGCAAGATGTCCACTCCAGAACATGAAGTAGTGTCACCTTCCCCTGAACACATCCTGACAACCTCACTGGAGGTTTTACTCCCTAGCAGGTCCAAATCAAAGCATTACTCTTCTTTACTTGGCATGACAAATTCTCATCCTGATGCTGGCAAAATTAAATTGAAACTAAGAAATTAAGGCACAAGTTGAAATAAGAAACTCCCCAGGGTCATGCAGGATTTCTGAACCTGGATAACTGAACCAAAACAAGTCCAATTCTTCTATTTTTCTGTCTTCCATCCCAACACTCTCTTCTAGCTGGTCCTTCCAGGTTCTCGTGAGCATCTCCCTCCTTCCTGGTCCTGGGCAGTAGGTGTCAAACCTTGAATCCTCTGCGTGCCACGCTGTAGACACTGCTGCTGTTCCCTGCTTCTACCACAAAGTAACCTGAGTAAAGAAGTTGGGGAGCTCAGGGCAGCTCCAAGGGCAGGAAAAGAGACTCATTTCTCACTCCGTGTCCCTAATGGATCCTAAGTGTAGTATAGACATGAGTGTCAATGCCCTTTTACACAGAAAGTAGAGAATGAATTCCAAACAGTACTGGAGACAGCTGACCCTTTTAGCACAATGCTTAAATATTCTAGTGCCGTGCCAAGGCAGCATGTGCAGAGTAAATATTTTAATCCCTAATTAATCACTTTGGTTAGATTGGTAAAACAGAAGTCTAATGAAAATAATTTGAAATTTCCTTCATGAATAATTGCATTGTTCAGGGGATTCTGGGAAGAGTCAACTGGCTGACCTTCCATTCTTGAGCTGCTCTATTGCTATGAGACTTAATTTGTGTCCTTCAACCCTTTTCAGTCACCGTCACGAGATTAGAAATACCTTTCATGCAGTTTAGCAGCAACTATGCAAAAGGACAGTGCAGTCAGCAGAGAGGTAAGAAATTAGCACATGCTTCCCTGTGGTGAAACACATACAGTACAGCACATAGGACAGGGGTAAAGCTTCTTTTCCACTCCCTGTCCCTTTATTCTGTCCTGAACATGATGGATTGCGTTGTTTATTGAAGTATTCGTGGCCATTTTTAATTAGAGATGTGAGGTCTGCCAGGGCTTTGGGTATTTGCAGGATTGGAAAAGAATTTGCTTGTTGTTACATCCTGGTGACTGGCACCACAGTTGGTCCCGTGGTTCCAGGGGAATTTATTTCCTCCTGCAGGTCCTATCTTTCCGGTGGCCCAGTGTTAGGCACCAGTCCTGTCTGGACAGGATGGGTTGGTTTGTAGGACCAAGCCTGACTGGTGCAGTGAGGGCAGAATCAACACCCTCCCCACTCACTCCAGCTTGCTTTTCTCTACAGACAGGCTGCAGTTTGCTGTGCAGGGAGGATTTAAGCACAGCAAGGCCTGTGGTCCTTCCACAGGCTTTTTCACCCTTGTGAAAAAATACACATTAGTACCATCCTCAGTCTCAGTACAGTTTTTCCTGTTCTTGATGGCTGCAATGAAGGGTTGTGCAGCTGGGAATGTTCATGAGAACAAGTTATGTTGTGCAGGCAAGGGTTTAAAAGCACATCTTAAACTGATGGACTTGTGAGTATCTTTTCCTGGGGGGCTCATTCTGCAAGTTGTTGTGGAGAAGAGCTGCAGCTGGAAGGTTTTATCACTGTGGATCTGCAACTAATGTGTCTACTAAAGGTAGAGCCTCAGTGGAAAGGCAGTGGCATCAGACACTACAAAATTGTGGGGGTTTTCTATGGTTTTTTGTAGAGTGGCTTCTTAGAATCATAGAATATCCTGAGTTGGAAGAGATCCATGAGGATCTTCGAGTCCAGCTCCTGGCTCTGCATGGGACAGCTCCAAAAATTCTTGTCCAGGATGGTATATCCAGCCTTTGAAGTGGCCTCTAAAGCCCATGGGATTTATGTGAGTGTGCAGGTGAGGGCTTTACTTTGCCTGCAGTAGTGTTGGAGAACAGGGAGTGGGATTTGGGCTGTGTTACGTGGCTGCTCTGGATGCTGCTCATCCACAACAGTTGGGTTGGGCATCATTTGATCCCAACTCAACCCCAAACTGGGCTGTGTGCTCCTCAGAGCCTGTGGTTGAGAGCACCAGTGGAGAAAAGCAGGATGGGGAGGAGAAGGAGCACAGGGGCAAAGAGGATGGGCAGGAGCATCATTGATAGGGGCTGGATTTCAGACTTAGGGGGTGAGTAGGATGTGGGGGAGCAACCGTGTCATACGTAGTTCAGGGAGGGAATGAAAAGGTTTTACAAGCAATTGGTCATGAAATATGGGGCAGGAGGATTGCAAAGGGTGAGGTGGTTTGATTTGGGAGTTGGCTGTCTAGAGGTGAGGAGTAGAGCTATGGATACGGGTCAGGGCACTGCATTGCAAGAGAGAAAAGTGTGGTAGAAAATGATTTCTGGGGCCGGGAAACACTTCTGTACTCGCCAGATCCTCTACCGAGATGGGGCTGTGTGTGAGCACAGCTCTGAACAGGGGCTGGTGAAAAACTCCACAAGAGAGCATTTTCTGTCTATCAAGAGAATGATTTTTGACACGCGCAAACAATTTTAAACCTTTGATTTTTCCTTTAGAGGACAAATAGTAGTCACTGTTCTCATGCTAGAAGAAGAGCCAAACTTCTAGCAATGATTATCACTTCATAGCATCTTGCAATCACCACTTTCATTTGTGAGGGTTTTGGGTTTTTTTGCTCCAACATTCACTATTTTACTTTTCTACTCGTCTGCGCAGTTGTTGCTTATCAGCCACGGAAATTTACAGATATTAAATTAGCTACAGGAGGGCTCTGATATTGTTCCCTCAACGCTAGAGAAACCTATTGAGAACTGAAGGAAAAATTATTAATGAAAACTGAATGAGAAGGCTATAAAGTTCAAACAAAGTGTGTTCCCTACCTCACAAGATCTGGATGCATGCAAAATTTCATGAAAATTACTCATAAAATGGCATATTGTGTTTTGCTTCTTGAGCCAAAAGCATTATTAAAATATTTTCTTTCAGTACAAAATATATTGGATGATAATGATAATTAATGTGCTGAACCATTTAACAAGGAGATAATAAAGGATATGGAGGGTTTATTATAAAAATGTGACCCTCACCACAGGACTTGAACTTGCTGCTTTTGACAACATAAGGCAAAGCTTCTACACTGTAGGCTAGAAAATGTCCTCTCCAGTTGAGGTGCAGATCATAAGAGAGTGTCATGAAAATCAACCTTGGTTTTATGTGCTGAAAAAAGGGTATGGGGAAGGAGACTAAATCTGTGTCTCCAGTGATAGGACAAATATTCAGCAATTTTGGGGTTTAGGGTGATAATGTCTGGACCAAAATGAGGCTAAATTCTAAGGTCTTAACCTCTCCACTGTGACACTGGTGCTCAGGATGGTGTGGTCTTTTTATGTGATCATAAACCAAAGCTAAATAAAACCAAGTCCCACTTGTGAAGGAAACAGTACAGAGACATCTTTCAAGCTTTTGGATGTGTGGGAGCTGCCTACAGACTTCCAGGACAAATGGCAATGGGAGCTTGAAAGGCAGAAGAGGAGACTCAATCCCCATTATGCAGTAAATCAGCCTTTATTTTAAACCTGTGCCTGGTTTCAGTGTCATCTCATGATGGATTCTGCACATTGCCCATTAAGCAGGACATGGGCAGTCTGGAAGTTCAAGGGGAAAGTAAAGAAAAACAAGGTTAAAATACATGTCTGCCCATGGGCAGAGCCTGACAGGAGGAGTCAGAAGCTTCTGAGTCTTTGGGCTTGCTGGGGAGAACTGAGATTTGCTTCCTAAACTCAGATTTCCCCCAAGAAACAAACAAACAGAAAAAAATATACTGAAAAAATCAAAAATATTCCGATTCCTTTGCAGTTCTCTCATATATTATTATTCTGACGCAAAGGATGTAAGAGAGACAACACATAAAGCTGTTTTTTACAGGCCGGATTTCCCAGGTCATGCCTTTGCTCTATATTGAAGGAGAATATCTAGAAGTTGCTCAATTTTGCCACAACATCTGAACCAAAATGACAGTGAATCCAGGAGGCTGCAATCAGCTTCCAAACCCACCCTGCATTATGATCTGAGGATGGACAAACCTGCACCCATCCAGAAGGCAGAACTGAGCATCCACAGGCCCAGAATATTAACCCAGCATAAACAAAGGTGGACCTGATCAACACAGACACAGGGAGAACCAAGCCCTGACCTGAAAATCAGACCAAATGCCATCGCTAAGACTGGAGAGGCCGGAGCCTTGTCCAGAATATTGAACAGAGCACTGAAACCCATCTGAAAGCCTGGGTGAAATCCAGACAACAGTTCTGCAAATTAAAAACTGGCATGGCAGAGAGTTACAGTCAGAAACTACAAAGGCAGGGGAGGCTGGATGCAGCCTGCTGACTCCAACTCGCTGCTCGGAGCGCGTCGCTTTAATTGAAAGCGGGAGCGTCCGCGGCAAAAGGTTGGGAAGTTCCTGCTCTAATTGACTCTTTTTCTGGGGTTATCCGTGGCAAAGTACGAGCCAGGTCCCAGCACCAGGAGTCAATCCTCCCCCACCATTAATTACTTGGGTTGCATTTCTTAATCAGCGGCGCTCGGATCTATCGGAGAGATCCCTGGCGCTGCGCCAGCACCGCCACTCCGGCGAGATAAAACACACGGGGAAGGGGAAGGGGAGGAGGGCAAGCTCTGCTTGTTATTTCTTCTCCCTTTGATGCTGAATGAGTTTGGGGTTTCTGACACAGACCTTTCTGTGCAGCTCCTTTCTTTAACAGAGACACGGGGCTGTTGTCCTCGTGGCTTCTGGTTGTTCCTTTAATTGACCTTCCAGCATCTGGGGGGTTTGTGATGGAAATGAGCCGGTTCCTGCCAATGGCTGTGTCTGGGCACTTTTCTGCCCCAAATGCCAACTAACCACAGATCTTGATGTAGCTGTAAATCAAGGCAAAGGTGAGGACAGGAACTCCTCCACTCTAATTCTCAGCTATCCCTGCCCCTGGAAGGGGGGTTGGAACAATCTTTAAGGTCCTTTCCAACCCGAAACATTCTATGATTCTCTCTGCCTACAACGCTTGCCCTGCAACAGCTGGAAGTGAGATTCCATCTGCACCTGCACATTTAATGGAAAATTGGGATCTTCATAGCCAGAAAAGTAAGTCACAGACCTGGAAAGGCAGGCTTGGAGAGTCCAGGTACCAGCAGGGCAGCAGGAAGGGAGCAATTTTTGCCTTGAAGCACAGAGCCTTCTTGTCCTGCCTTACTCAAGGCTTCTGCCCAGAAGTTTTCTCTGGATTCTTCATCCCATTTTCATCCCCTTGCCCCACTATACTTTTTTTTTTCAGCTGAAGACTTAACAGTTTTGTCCTCTCCAAGTTAAGCAGGGGGCTTCCAACCCACTCCATGCAACTCCTCACCAGACATCTAGGGATTGAAGGGGATGGAAGAAAAGATTTTATGACTCTGTGTTGCACTTCTCTAGTAGGGAAGAGGGTAAAACCAGAAGTTGTCCTTTGCCATCATGCTCCTGGGAATCATAGTTGGTTGGACAGGGTTAATGGTTGGACTCCATGATCTTAGAGGTCCTTTCCAACTTAAATGATTTTATGATTCTAAGGGAGGTTGCATAGAATCATCCAATGGCCTGGGTTGAAATGCATCTTAGAGATCATTCACTTCCAACCTCCCTGCTGTCTATAAGGATGCTTTTCACAAGACCAGGTTGCTCAGAGCTCCATCAAACCTGGACTTGAACACCTCCAAGGATGAGGCAGCCACAACTTCTCTGGGAAACCTGTACCAGGGCCTAACCACCCTCACAGGCAGGAATTTCTTCCTAACATCCAATCTTACTCTGCCCTCTGTCAGTGTGAAGCCATTGCCCCTTGCCCTGTCACTCCAGGCCCTCATCCAAAGTCCCTCTCCAGCTTTCTTGGAGCACCTTTAGGCTCTGGGAGGGGGTTTCTATCAGGGAAGGCTCCTTGCTTGGATCAAGCAGGTCACATCCCCTCCGCTGCCATTTGCTTTGTTGAAGGGAGGATGAAAACCAAGCGTGGCTCGTTCCAGCTTTTTGATCTCTCAGATTATGTTGTCCCACCGTGAGACCAGTCAAGGGGGAGAGGAAGGGCCAACCCAGAACAATCACAGCACATTTACTGTAAGGGATTACAGGTTTTTTTTCTTGGAAATCTCACAACTGACTTTTAATTAAGTTCTTCCAAACCCAGCAAACGCACGAGGCATTAGAGAGGGGAAGGGTACGTGTGCGCGCGTGCGTTTGCTGGATGGGGTTTTTACAAGTTTTGATTCACCTAATGAAAATTTACTTGGCTGTCCCCACTAAAATAGGCTGTAGCCAAGCTTCTGGTGGGCTAATACCCCTCTAGGGTGGCCGTGGAATCACACACTCATGCCACGTGGTCATAACGGGCAAGAGGGTAGGATTTGTCTGCTAACGACCCTGCAGACTGTGCAAAATGTGAAAAAAGGTATAAAACTAGTAAGATATATATATTTCTAAGACCTCCCATGACTTAGTTGCATTATTTCTTTCAATATACCCTTTGGATTACTGATGGCATCTCTGTTTTATACAGCCCCTGGCACTGTGGGACCTGCCTCACCGCCAAAACCCCAAAAGGTGCTGATTTTGTTACCTCTGGTGCTTGTAGAACGTGCTATCTGAAACCACCTCTTCCTCAGCAGGATATTTTCTGAGTAGGTCGCTCAGCACCTCTGCAAAATGTGTGTTTCATTTGTCTGCACGGGGGTTGCTAATCAAGGATGTCATGAGCTCTCAATGAAACAAAGTCTTTGGACGTGGGGACCCAGAAAAATGGACACAGTGTACTCGCAAAATGTTCTTAGGAGCACATGTGAATTTCTTTGCACTCAAATTAAGCAGGATTAAAGCAGCTAAACTGTTGTTGCTCAGTTCTCTTGGATCATGTGACAAAGCCTGAATCGCTTTTAGTCACTGGTATAGGCCTAAGTCAGTCCCTTGATCTCCAAATTAATTTTTGAATTGAATGATTGTGTGGGGTTTTTTTGTCCTAATTGAGTCTTCAAGTGAAAAATGCTTAGCAAACAGATGGAAAACTGAGGACAAAAGGCTCTATTATGTAATAAAAAAAAAGGGAGAGTTCACTACCACAGTTTGAAATTAGTACTTGGAGGCTCTATTTATTTTTTTTTTTTTCCCCTTCATAAAATCCCAAACAGTAAGCGATATGCAGAGTGTTTGGCACAGCTTGGGGGAAAACCATGGAAAAGGAAGAAGGTGAAAAATTCGTACCGGCAGCTCCAGTAACAGACAGTACAAAGCATCTGAGTAATTTATTGATCCACTCCTCATTTTTCTTTAATTGATATGGCAGAAGCAATAATTTTCCCAGGAAGGAAAAGGTTTCAAGTGGTAGCAGCACAAAACTCGAAGGTAGTTCATGTGTGTGTGTGCTCCTGAAAATCCCTGAATGTCCCCTGGGAAATGCACTGGATTGTTTCGAGTTCTGTGGGACCCTTGGGGCACCCTGGGGTGTTCTTGATGTTCCCCAAACACTGGGAATTAACTCCCTACAGGTCTGGCTGTAAGTTAACGAGCTTTAAAGTTATACTGAGGTCTGTATGAGGTCAGGAGGCTGCTGTAGGACACACTCCACATACGTTGCATCCCAAAATCTTTATTTTCCATGGCAAAATGAAGGGTGGCAGAGGGTGAGCACTGCAGGCAGCTGGGCTGGTGAACAGAGTTTGGTGTCAATCTCATGTGTCTTTGCTGCTGTTTTTAGTTTGAGGGGGGTGCTTTTTCTTTTACTTTTGAGGTGCTGAAGAAAGGTACTTCAAACCAATGTATTGTCTCAGTGATTTTCTTTCTGCCAAACTTCTTCCCAAAATATCAAGTTTGGCCTAAGGAAAGAGTTGGTCCTGGACCACCTGAGACAGCAGGGGACTGAAAGGAGAGGGAAATAGCTGAAGCTTCTTCAGTTGCTCTCTTTCATTCCCAAGTGCAGAGTTAATTAATATCCCTCTCTGCTAATGAGCAGGAGTAAATGGGGTTTATTGACAAATACTGAGTAAGTGGGATTTACTGATGACTACTGAGGTCCAATTAGTAATCCAGGTTAAAATAGGCCACCATTTATCCAGCTGCCTCCTCCACATACAGTTAGTAGGTGACATTGCTCCTCACCCATAAAATCCTTGTTGTTGCTCACTGTAGTTTAACACAAAGCTCATCACTTTAGTTGTGCTTCTGCCAAGTATTTTCATTGATTAGAGCACATGTATTTGCTAACTCTTTACTTCCTGTTGTCCTGGAAACTGAATATTTTTAAAGCTATCCCAAGTATCATTGCTTGACAGAAAAAAAGGGAGAAACCACCCAAATAGTAATTGATGTTTGGCCATGATTATGGGAAGACCATCAGCTCTGCTGAGGTGTAAAAGCAACCAGCAGCAACAAGAAATCAAAGAGTTGCCTTTTTATACCTTCTAGGGGCTGTTGCCACATTTAGTGGGAGTTTCAGAGTTTTGTGCTTGGATGGAGCTTGGACAGAAACCATTGTTTGTGATGGACTCTTCCATGGCCCTGTATGTGTGTATGTGATCCATGGAGCTGTTATGTTCACCTGGGATTGTCAGATTGCTTGTAAATACTGTGCAAAAGAGTTTGATTCTGCTTATTCCAAGCGTCCTCAAATTTTGTGGCATAGCTTGTTGATGAATGATGGAGAGAGTCTGGCTAAGTGTGTCCATATTTGTAAGAAGGGGATGCTGTGAAGCATCTGGAATCTCCACAGAAATCTGCGTGGCATCAAGTCCTTCTGCTGGCCCTCATGTCAGTGTTAGCATTTCTCTCTCATTTGGATCTTATCCTGCTCCAGTTGGAGCAAAGGGATAGTTCTTGCAAACGGAGAGGGAGCAGGAGGATCTGGACTACAAACTCTAAAAGGAAAAAAATTGAGAGAAAAGTAACTGCAAACAGAACAAGTAACTTCAACTTCTTTCATCAGGTGAAAATGTGGCACTGAGTTCAGAACAAATAGGATCTGGCTTTGTTCAGGCAATTAAAGTGACAGAAGGCAGGGTTAGATGAGATATCAGGAAGAAATTCTTCCCTGTGAGGGTGGTGAGGCCCTGGCACAGGTTGCCCAGAGAAGCTGTGGCTGCCCCATCCCTGGAAGTGTCCAAGGCCAGGTTGAATGGGGCTTGGAGCAACCTGGGCTAGTGGAAGGTGTCCCTGCCTTTCACTGCTTCCTGCCAGGGGATTGGAACAAGATGATCTTTAAGATCCCTTCCAACCCAAACCTTTCTTTGGTTCTTTGATTCTGATTAGTGAAAACGGGATATCAGCTGAATGGGAGTGACCTGTTGGGTCTGACTCTTTAGTGGGATATTTCCATGGGCCCAGGGCTATAGTGGTACTTGTGGATGATCCATATTGGACTGTTTCCATGCACCAGGAAGACCACCAGCGTGGGATGCTTCCCACAGCAGCTGCCCCCCTTCCAGGCTGAGCTGGGCACATGGGAGCCCAGTGGGTTTCCAATGCCACCATTAACAGGTGCCACTCAGCAGAGCAGAACCACAAGACCAGCTCTGCTCCCTCGCTGGGCTGCTGCTCCAAATCAGAACCTGCAAATCAACTCTCCTTAGTTTCCATTATTTTCCTGAATTAGAAGTTTGGGGAAGGCTTATTCTCATCTTGCCTGAAATAGCAGCACATGAGCTGGGCAGGAGCAGGTCTAACCTTTCAGCAGAGTTCAGGCCCTGCAACGTCAGCGATTGTTTCTTGCCATCACAGTGTAAAACCCTTTTCCCTTTCACTTCACATCATTTCTTTCTGCAGGACGCTTTCAGTGCAGATAATGCACACCGAGGTACAATGCAGCCAGTTGTCTGAGAAAAGAAACCCAGTTTTCTTCTAGTGGGTGGTAGGTAAGAATTACTAATCCAATCTGCTTGAGTTAACGCAAAACAAGGATTAGGGTAAAGTTCCCGAATATGTTAATCTTCCTTTATAGAGGCAAACTTTAGCACCGCTATCAACCCCGTGGTTTACAGTTCATGGGAACAATGAACCAATTAAACTGGAGCAGGAAAAAAAAATCTTGCACAAGTTTTCTGATTGTTACCTAATACTTTGAATTCTTTTGATTCTTAATTATTTGCCACTGTGTCATAGATGGGGGGGGAATAAAACGTTGTTTATTATTCATTAGGCTGTTTCTAAACATATCCATAATTAACTGCATCTTATTGTAGCTGTTCTTTTCATCTCTCCCTTTATGAAAGTGGGTATTAAATGACATGTAAGGGCCTGAATAACTGATATAATTGTTGGCAGTACAAATGGATGGTTTTCTGGAATGGTTGTGCCTATTCATAGTCAACTAGTCATGAAAAAACCCCAGCTTATATGAAAAAAAAATGGGTGAATTCAGAACCATTTCTCTTAGATTTTGGGAGAGAAAGATCACCCTATTTCATTTTTTATAATGAACACTTGCAACATGTGGCTTTAAAAAACCAAGCTCATTTGGAAAAGTCTTAAATGCTGCTCAAGTCCTGTTGATATCCAAAATATTCTTACTTATTGCTGGATCATATTCGCTGTTCTTACTTACAGCAATCCACACAAATTGGAAAATTCTACTGTGTATTCTGGGTTTTCTTCTGCCTTTCAGATTTCTGACTGGGGAACAGAGCGAAAGGAGGATAATTGGACTTACTGTTTGAGACAGAAATGTCAAGGATTTCCTTTTAAATGCTAAAGGGTCTATTCTCCTGTCAATACCTGCATGTGGCTCTTGGGCACATCAATTAGAGAAATGTAGTCCTAAAGCAAATGTTGCACTACAGGATTGCAGCAGCTTCTGTGCTGGTGAATCAGAAAAGGCAGTTTGATTTCAGAGTACTAATGTAGATGTTTTACCTAACCAGCCTTTGATCCTGGCAATAAGCAGACAGCAGGGTTGTTTTTGCAACATCACTGTGTACCTGTGTTTGTTACAGATGGAATCCCACAGCAATCCAATGGAAACGCTGTTTCTGGGAGATTCTGATGTCACCACAACTTCTGAGAACCTCACTAATTATCGAGGATTCAATTGGCCCTTAAAAAGAAGGGAAGCAACCCTCTACCAAATACATTTTTGTGTACGATTCCACAACCAAAATTCCAATGCAATGTGCTTTATTAAAAAAAAAAAAAACTTGGGAGGAGACGTGCTGGACACAGGATGCAATGAATATTGCAATCCAAGCTCCAGTTTGGTCTATTAGGTCACATTTATAATGTTCTGAGCAAAGAGAATTGCAGTTTAAGGAATACAACAGGGCACAGCAGGTCAGAGTACAGTCTGAGTTGTGAAAGGCTTATTTTATTTCATAAAAATTCAGTCACCTTTCACATTTCCTTGGTGAAAAGGGGGCTCTTGTACAAGGCACTGAACTGACCCATTCTTGCTGGAGTTAAACTTCTCAGCGGGGAGCAAGGACTCCTCTGGGGCAGTGACCCAGTGTCTGCTTTTCAGTCCTTTGGTTCTGTTCCTTTTATTTCTGCTTTTTACCTGAGAGGAGCAGACAGCTCAGCTATCACCCTCCTCAGGACCGGCTACTCCATGTGTTGACCCCCCAGTTCATCTCTGTGCCCCCCTCTATCCAGCAAAAACATATGGAAAAGTGCAAGTGAGGCTGGGGGGCTTTTATGGACCGACATGGTGGCATAAGAATGTTTGATGCTCAGTGCATCATCACCTTCCAGCACAGATAATCATAGCACCCTTTAGATTGGAAAAGAAATCTCAGATCGTCGAACACAACTGTTCCCCCAGCACTACCAAGCCACCACTGACCCATGTCCCCAGGTGCCACATCCACATGTCTTTTAAATCCCTTCGGGAATGGTGACTCCACCACTGCCCTGAGCAGCCTTTTCCAGTGCTTGACAACCCTTTCTGTGAAGATATTTTCTCCCAGTATCCAACCTAAACCTCCCCTGGTACAACTTGAGGCCATTTCCTCTTGTCCTATCACTTCTTACCTGGGAGAAGAGACCAACACTGATAATAAGGGACTCCTTACATGGACTTTATTAGAAACAAAGTGAACCAAAGTCTCAAACGCAGCCAGGACGTCTCTCCCAGTTTCCAGTGCACTTGCTATTTTCTGAGAGCTGAGAGAAGCACTTGGCTGAGGGGTGACAGGTTAAGTGTGGTCTGTCTGTGGGCCAGAGACTCCGAGGTGTAAACTGGGAGCGCTCCCAAGATGCCATGTTACATCTTCTGGAGAGCTGCCCCGCTCCATCAGGCTCTGCCACGCCGGGGCCCCATCCTGTGAGCTCTGGAGCAGCCCCATGGCTGCTTGGAGCCAGGGGGAACAGATGGCACTCAGCACTTGGTAGCACTAGACCCCCAAATCCCAGGTCCTGGGTCTCTTTTTTTTTTTTTTTTTTTTTTTTTTTTTGCCTAACCACCAAAAATCTCTTTCAGTTCACAAGTGGCAAAGCAACAGCAAAAACAAGGTGGAGAGAGACGCGCCGGGCAAACTTGCTTTGCTGCTTCAATAAATTCCCAAAAGTAGCAGGTCTTCTTTGCAAGTCCCCCAGTGCACAGCAGAAATAGTCCAAGTTTGAGGCTGGGGGACTTTTCAAGCTCGTTTCCCTGCTGTGGCACATAAGGGACAGACAAAAACCCCTTTCTGTAGCCTCCGCTGGCTGCGACATTTGTTGGTGTCTGTGGATCTCATTCACAGCGCTTTGTGCAACACTCGTACTAATGTAACTGTATTGTGGCAGGAGACTGCAGAGGGCAGAGGATCACTCACTCGAAAACATGACCTTTTAATTTAAACAAAAGACTCGAAAAAATGAAAGTGGGTCTTAAATGCAGTTTAATCAGTCAGGTGAAAGATGTCTAATGAAGCTGCCAGACAGATTTGTAGCCAGACTGTCACTTTACCCATCATGTTTACAGCCTCCAGTGGTGAGATTAGGACTGGGTGAAGGCACAGTCTATCCAAATTTCCCCAGTCTGCTCCTCTACCATGTCTGTTAAGTTTTGACAATTTGACAAATTATTTTGTTGTGTTGTCTCTAGACCTGGAGGAGCTGAGCACGTCGCTCCCACCTTGGAGTGCAGCCGATGGAGGGATGAGAGACCCAAAGGGATCCTGCGATGCTTCAGAATCAAGGTAAACCCTCTTAGACTTTCTTCTTTATGACGTTTTCCTCTGAAGTGATCAGTGCTAAACCACCTGTCTCTTGAATAAGGACAGCTGAAAAGTTTCAGAGCAAATTTTAACCTCTTGATTGCCTCCCCTGTGGATCGATGGGCTTTTTTTTTACTGGGATCTGTATTTTTTTCCTTAAAGCTGCTGGGACACTGCGGTGACAAATAGGGCAGTTGTGGAAACCTCTAGGCAGTTGTTGCTACATTAGAAGATGCCTACACCAAGACAGGACCTGCTCTAACGAAAATCAAGCTAGAAACCTTCCCCAGAGCTAAAATTCCCGGCTATGGAACCATCACGGCAGTGTCGATCACGCACTTCTCACCAACACCAAATCGGTTCTATTTTGAATTTGTGGATGTACAATTGTTATTCCTTTTGCAGGGAATATTTGCTACTTAAGAACTTTTTCGTGGCTGCCCGTTGTAGAACCCAACCCCTCTGTTTATCCACAGGCTAAGCAGGGCTCAGACGTGCAGCGTCTGAGCTCCCCGCACAGCCACGTCCGTGAACTTAGGCTGGAAGGGGAGGAATTGCCTCTCCAGAAGATGAGAGGGGATTCATTTTCCATGCTAGCTCTTTCCTGGGGGGCTTTGCCAAGAAGAGAAGAACCACTCACAGTTTTCTGTCTTTCCACCATTTATTTTTTTTTTAAAGAACATCAAAGTTATCACTCCTGCTTTCTCACCATAATCCCACAAATCCTGACGTATGTCTCCCAGTCCTTTCACGCTAAAAGCACAAGTAAGTGTGTGTGTGTGTGTGTGTGTGTTGCAGCATTTAGGAGCGTGCAGGCTGTTTTCCCATTTGCATACACACTGTGTCACTAAAAGAGCCAAACCAGGAAAACTGGTTCAAACTCAAACATTTCTTCATTTTTCTCGGGTGCTTCAAAGCCAAGTATGATTTAAAAACTCACTTATGTGATGTGATGTCTAATTCTGCTTCAGTGGAACAACACAACTGGACAAAAAATGACTTTTCTAGTGTTTAGGGTTTTTTTTTTCCCGCTCCCTTTCCCTAAACACTTTTTTTCCAAGTTTCATGTTTAGCAAAAAAAACCCCTCTGTAATTGTCTTGTCACGACTGTAGTTCTCTCCCCATTCACCGCCGCTTTGCAGGGAAGCCCCGGGAAAAGAATTCTCAAAAAAATGAAAATTTCATGCTCGCATGTGTCTCTGTGATCTGCAGTGTGTATGATCTCCGGGTGGAAAAACTTCTCCGAAAATAACTGGATTACCCTTGCTCCGACGCCATCTGATGCCTCCTGAGCAGGCGCGGCCGCCCGCCTGTGATCTCTCGCCCACCGCAATCGGGGTGACAGGCATCGAGGGGAGGGCCTGCCTGGGACGCCCCCCGCCCTCACCCCCCCTTTTTGGCACTGGCTGGGGGGATGTGGGGCAGCCCCTCTCGGGGTCTGCACGCCAAGGCTGGAGGAGGAAAAAAGCTTTGACCTTTTGGAAACGGGAAACGGCGTCGTTGCTCGGGTCCTTGGGAGGACCTGCAGGTTTCCGCCTCAAGGATGGTTTTTCAGGCTTATTTTTGTTGCTGCCCTCCTTCCTACAGGCTTTTTTTTTGCTTGGGTTGAGGAGACTGCTTTGCATGATGCGTGCAGTGATGCAGCGTGGGATACTCCTGTCATCACAACCCTCCCCAGCCATCAGAAAGGCTTCCATGGAGGCTGAGGGCTGGGACCTGCCCCCTTGGGTTGTAAGACCCTCTTTTCTCTTCAGTGTCCAGCCCTGCAGGTGGTATTGCAGCACAAGAAATAAATACTGATTGAGTCCAGAGACCCATTTAGCTTTCAAGAAGTTTTTCTTCTCGTCTTACAAACATTCTTCCGACATGAACACACTCTTTGACTTCGCTGGGACGGGAGCTGCGGATGCAGCCAGAACCACAGCACTCAGCTTCCTCTTTCCCTGCTGTCCAGTGATTTCATGGCAGGTTTTCCTGCCTTGAAGTAGAAGTGACTTTGTAAGTCCTTGCTCCTGCGATGCCACCCAGCAATGGCACCTGCCAGCCGAGCCCGTGGTGCCCACAGGACAGAACAGTGTGTCCCTCTTTGGCATGGCTGTATCAAGCCCTGACCCACATAAGTAACAGTCCCTGAAGGGCCACCTTGAAAAGGGATTAGGTAGAAATGGGTAGGAAAAACCACTGAGCAGATGAGAGCAATAACACATTAGCAGGAGCGGGAAGGCTGGTCCAGTGACTGAACACCAGACTTGGACTCAGGAGATCAAGGTTTAATCCCCCATTCTTCCACAGATGTTGGCAAGTCACTTAATCTCTCTGTGCCTCAGTTCCCCATCTGGAAAAGGAAGATAATGGTAGTTCTTTTTTCTGCACTGTCTTTTTAGATTTCTAAGTTTTCCAGGGCCAAGGATGCTTCTTCAGGAGGGTATATACGGCACCTACCTCTGCAGAGGGAATCCCACTGCAGCCTTCCATGCTAGAAATGATAATTAATAAAAGAAATATCAGTCCTTTAATCATCATGGAACTCATGCTGGTTTGCAAGAAAATTTACAATTAATGCCTGATCAGAGCTTTAATTGAAGTTGAATAAACACTTCATGTAACATAATGGGCATTTCCAGAGAACGTCTTTGTGGAATCTTGGGACTATCCATTTATATCCTCAGATGACCACAAGAGCCATCCCCATTCTGCAATACTTGAGAGCCATTTTCAAGCTGGGTGGCAAGGCAGAAGTTGTAGTGAGGGGATTTCAGCTGGTAAGAAACATCAACAACATCTCTGCCCATGGTCCTTCCCAACCCACTATGGATTCAGAAGAAATCAGAGCAACTCCTGCTGTGGGAATCTCCAATCCCCTTACTTTGGGGGGATTCTCTTTATCCCTGTTTCTCCATTGCCTGAAAAGCTTGGGCTGAATTATGTTCACAGAATCATGGACTAGTAGAATCTCCTGAGTTGGAAAGGACTCATAAGGATGATCGTATCCAGCTCTTGGTCCTGCACAGGACAACCCAAAGAATCACACCATGTGCTCAAGAGCATTGAATTTAATGCTCTCAGGGTTATCTTTATGTTATATAATTAAAGATAATGTTGTTATTACCCTGGGGGTCTATCACAGCCAAAATCACCTAGCTTACTTTTCAGGAGAAAATTGCCCAAAGTAACTATTTCTGGAACTTTATCTTTGCTGCCGTGCCCTGACATGAAAGAAAAATGTTTTGAAGACTGTTCACTCTGATTTCCACTGGGAGAGAATTGGTATCTGTCCTGATTATACTTAACATCTACTGGAGTCTTCACTGAGGTTAAAAGGAAATTTCAGCTGGTAGGATTATCTCCAACAAGTATTATATCCTGCCAAATTGTGTTTGGATTTTGCTAGACTTATTTATTTGTTTACAACACCCAGGGAAGCAAAGACTTTTTTTCCTGTAAAGAGTTTGGCTGTGTTTGAAGACATGGGAACTGTGTTTTTGAGGTGAATCAGACTCAGGTGGACTTTGGGATTTGACATAATATTTATTTACTGACTAACCTCACTCTTCTGCTGGAAGTGCTGTGGCTGTTGTGAGTGATGCTGAGCTATTAGAGGGCTGCAGGAATTTTTTCTGGTGGTATGTTTGCCTTTGGGCAGTTCAGATGAAGTTTTTGGGTTTAACTAGTTTATGGCTCTTGTCTCAGCTCCAGCCTTGCCTCCAGAGCTGTGGGATATCCTGAAATTCCCTCTGCCTGTCCTCTCTCCTCCATCTAAGTCTTATTCTGTCATCTCCTCTGACTCTCTCCAAGAGCAAGAACCTCAGTGAAAATGGAGGTCAGACTGTGATGCTTTCACTGATGCTTCTACAGACAAACCCTTTGACTTTCATCCATCTCTTACTTTTACTAGTGCAGGTCTCTTGTGCTTCTCCTTCGTTCATGTCTCTTCCCATCTTCCTGCTCAGGTCCTGTATCCCACTTTTCTTAATGAGAAGTAGGGCTCTTAGTAAGTCCTGACCCTCTCAGTCCGTTTTTCTTTTCTCTCTGTCCCTGATGTAAGTCTTCTGTGCTTGTTTTGTGCATCACCAGTGAATGAATCTCATACATTTGTTTTTAAGGGATGATCTGACTGGAGAACTGATGCTAAACATCTACATCTAAGCTGCATCTTATACTTCCAAATCCTCTTTCATTGAACAGGTAAGAAGCTCTGAGGCTGCTACAGTCACACGATATTCCTATTGAAGAGGGAAGAGTTGGGGTAAGTGGAGACCTTGCCTCTCCAGTGGGTTACATGTCACCATAATGGAGTAAATGCCCTGGAGTGAATATTCTGTGTGTGCACGATAAGCCTTAACTAGCCCTGATTATGTGCATGCTGAAAATAGATGACAAGAAAATTACAGATATTTTTCTCTTTATTTTTAATTTTCAAGTGTCACTTTTTTTTTTCTCCCCTCTGTCTAATTGCACTGAAATGTGTGTGGAACAGAGTCTTGGTTTACCAGTTGTTTGAAAATATGAAGAAATGAAAAAAGTTGTCTTTGTTCCCCAGTTCTGATGAAAATGCTCTCTCATTTCTTTCACAAAAACCTCTGTCATGCCCCCTGTCCCCAGTAGGTTGTGTTCTTGGCATCCTTCTTGTCCAACAGGGTACTATTTTTGCCATTCTCCATCTCCCTTGTGGCATTAGATTCTTGCCTCTAAATCAAAATAACTGGGGGGGGTTGGGGGTACTGGGTATTAATAAATCCTGGAAACATTTCTGTTTTTCCCCCTGAAAATTTTCCACCGAGGAGGGGGATTTCTAAACAGCTGCAATTTATAGTGCTTTGCTGCACGAGGGGTTTTAAAACATCAGATCTATTAGTTCTAGCCAATATAGGCCAAGTTATTCTGAGAGATGAAAATTCTACCTAGATCTTAAATCTTTCCTGGCAGTGACAGATGCCAAAGCCTTTCTGGAAAAAAAAAAAAAATACACAATTGTTTTGTCAAAGCTCACTTTATAAATACCTTTTGCTGGAATGATGATGCTTTGTATGAAACACACTGCAGAAAACTGACAGTGAGGATGGAAAACGCTGACCTAGTTTTATTCAGAACAAAAGCAGGATTTATTTTTTTTTGTACAATTTTTCCCCTTTTTCTTTTTCTTTTTTTTTTTTTTTTCTCTTTCCTTGTAAGAAAAGAGAGTTCAATAAGTGCTAGGGCTTAGGGAGTGCAGAAGCTGGCAGAGGGAAGAAAAGCCAAGCACCTTCATGGTCAAATGTCCACAAGAAATCTTAATAATCCCTCTAGAGCTTTTGGGCACGTCAGTGGTGCCGTCTCTGAGGTGTGGGGGGTCTTGGTGCTTTTGATTGTTATAAGAGCATCAGCCTTCAGCCCTGCAAAACACCTTCAGCTTCTGCTCTGAGCTGCAGAGGGATCTGAGTTTTTAGAAAAGTAAGATTACAGGAAGAGTTGAGGCATCCCCTTTAAATGGTGTCTGCACGTAGGTTCTGGTTTGGCAGGGAGGGATGGGGACTCTGGCCACCAAGCCAGGAATTTTTAAAAAATTGTCATCTTCTTGCCTTTGGGTGAAAGGCTCTACCAAGTGGTAGATGCAAGAAATCATGGTCAGGTTTCTGGTAAGGAAAGGCAAATTAATGGGACAAAAAATCCCAGCTATGACCCTCCAGGGCACAATTTCTGGACGTGTCAAGGGAAACACGGTTCTTGTTTTCTTTTCCTTTTTGTATCAGGCTCCTGCTCCCAGCCATCTGAGCAAGGGGATACTGAGCAAGAGGTGTGTTAGACCTGCCCCATCCAGTCACACATTTGTCCCTTGATTTGAAAGAGACCTCTGTGCTCTTCCAGGCAAAGGGCTTTCTCAGCTGTTTGTCCCTCCCTACGGCTCCTTCTTTGCCACCCAACTCCAAAATGCTCTCATGCTGAAGCCACAGCTGGTGGAATTAAGGAGACAGGATCTGAGGTCAGGCTGGTTTTGACAGCAGGCACTGACTGTCCAGCCACACGAGGGGAATGGATATAGTCCCAGTGGTGTTGGAAGCCAGGTTGGACAGGGCTTGGAGCAACCTGGTTTAGTGGAAGGTGCCCCTGCCCATGGTCTTTCAGGTGCCTTCCAACCCAAACCATTCTGTGTTTCTGTGTGTCAAGGCAAGAGAGGGTGTCAGTCTGAGAGGACAACTGGGCAGAAATTGTCCTCCCAGAAACATTCACAAGGACAGAAGATCAGTTTTCTTTCTTAAATTTGGCCAAGACACAATTAATAACTACATGCAGTGAAGGAGTAGTATAATACTACCTAATTTTTTCTCTTTATTTAGACCCTTAGAGTTTCACAAGTATTTCATCTCCATCATGTTTCCAATTCTTCACTGTAATTTCTTGATACTTACACCACCCGTATCTTCCAGAGCATTCCAGGTCATTAAAAATTCGCTCTCTCCTTTTTAATCTCCTGCCTACTTGTCAGCCTCAAGTGTGAGTTCCTCCCTGGAATGCTGTTCCTTTATTGCTTATTGTCAAAAACATTTTCTCTTGGAATTTTCCCGGCTGGTGACATGGTGGGCCATGGCTGTGGGTCAAAGTTTGCATATCAAGCCATCAGTTTTCATCCTGGCGTTTGTCATGAGCTAAGGACATTTTTATTAGATGAAACAATAAGAGGGCAAAATGCATTAAAATTCAGCCTGCCTGTTTCAAGCTACAAATGGATCCAACTTTTGGTAAAACAGAGTAATTTGAAGTATGCTAAAGGATAGAATATTACTACTTGCTACCACTGCTTTTCTTTTTGCTGTTGTTAACATTGCTTTGCATAGGGCAGGGGAGGGTGGTTTTTCTTAGTAATATAAAAAATTACTAGTTTTTATTTATTAATATTAAAATTCACTGATTTTTAATTAAGCCACGATTTTTTACTTTAAAAGTACTCATTTTAATTTAGTAATATTAAAAATTACTATGTTCTTAGTGCTATTAAAAAATACATTTTTTATTAATATTAAATATGTTAAGACTTTGTTAATATTTGTTAGCTAGTTCCAGAAATATGAAACTATGGAGGGGCTTGTAATGCATTGAGATTTATACAAACATAGTGAAAAAATTCTGCAAAATATAATAATTATATAATTATAATTATTGATAATTTTTTCATATTTTTATTATATATATGGGATTTGTTTTAGGTGGGTTTTTTTTTCAAGAATACATTTCAATTTTCTTAGAAAGCTACATCCTTTTTAGAAAACTCCACCCTTTGTGGTCTAGATTTTCAACTACCAGGGGGTCTGGGGCAAACTGTCACTTGGAGATGTTTTTTAGATTAAAGGGTTCTTTTAGATTAAAAGAGGGTTCTTAAGCAGTCAGTGCAAACAGCTTCATTTTATTCAGCTGGATCCAAAAAAAATCCAAAAAAATTGATTTTATTGCATAAAGAAACATTCAATGCAGCCTCCAACCTATTGCACAGAGTCAACTGCCTTTTTTGTTCCCACTTTCAGGGGCTTTAATTACGAATTCAAAGCAATGAGAGGTGAAGGAAGTTCATGAAGATGAGGTTAAATGTGAAATATCCCAAAACTGATGCAGCTTTGCCCCTTGTTGCTGTCACTGACATCTACACTGTGCTGTTCCAGTCTGGTGGGTGTTTGGGCCAGGCATCACATGGCTCTGCCCTGCCCAGGTGGGAATTGCCTGGGAACATCATGTTGGGTTTCTGTGAAGGTGCAGAGGGGGATCCACCTCCAGAGACAGCCCCTGCCTGCCTGGACTCCCACACTGGCACTGCAGCCTGTGATGGGCTCCCTCATCTTCTGGGGGTTGTTTGGATCACTTTTTAACATCACCACAAAAAGCCCCTGGTGAGCATCTCCTCCAGCAGGAGAATTGAGACCATAGTTAGCACTGAGTGACTAATTTTTAATCCCCCTACGTGGTGACCAGGTTGACTCACAGGCCATGGGAGGAGGAGAGGTCCATTTGTTAAACCAGCAGAATGTTCTGCCGAGGTGCTGGACACTGTGTCAGAGGCACCAAGGTGCTGAGAGAGCCTGGTTTGATGTGTTGGTTCTCCTCACGGCGAATTCAGAGTGGGAACACATCTGAAAGAGCAGATAGTCTAATGAGTAAGACATTTGGTAAATAAGACCAATTAAAAATCAAAAGCAGTACACATCTGAAAAGGCAGATAATATGGTGGGTAAGACATTTGGTAAATAAGAGCAAATAATGATGTTCTAAACCTCAACCTAACACACTCATGTCAGCGCTTACGCTCTCACCCACAGCAGGTGTAGAACATTTTTAAAATACAAATAGGTTTTTGTCCTTCATGGACAAAACACCTGCCTTCTAGTCAGGTATTTAACTTCACTTTTGGGGACGCAGTAGCATACAAACAGAGGAAAGCAGGGGGTTTTTTTGGGGTTGTTTCTGGTTTTGTTTTTTTCTTTTGCATTTAGAGCACATGAAAGAGAAAGCTGTGATGAAAATACTTTCATGCTCTTATCTGTTAGGAGTGTTATTAGGACAAACTTTGCTACAAGGCAGGGATCAGGGCCCTGTCTCCCAGAGCCTGCAGTTTCAATCACAGAATGGTCTGTGTTGGAGGGACTTTAAAGATGATTCCAACCTCCCTTTCATGGGCAGGGACACCTTTCACTAGAAGTAAATAAATAATCAAGTAGTTTTGGTTTTGGGGAGAGGGTAACAGAGTGGGAGAACCAGCTTGAGATCCCACAAGAGGTCTAAGGTGAATCAGAAAGGGAACCCGTGTATCCTAAATTCCATAGGTAAAATGTTTAAACAGATGTATTTATGGGGCTCTCAGGTTCTGTAGAAAATGCTGAAGCCTGTCTTGTCTAACATGTCATCTGCCTTTCTGGTGTAGAGAGCTTTCTAATAGCTTCAAATTCAGCCAAAACCAAGTCTAGTCCTTAATCTTGTGGAATAAACTGGTCCACCTCACAGGCAGTCGCAGAGCCCTGTGCACCCCTCTGCTTTCATGGAGTCAGCATTTTAAGTCTGGGTGGTCCTTATATCAAACTTTCTGCACATCCCAGACCAGATCATTTTATTAATTCGAAATCAGTGTGAAGTTCAACATTTGTAATGTCAAAATAGCTATTCCTGATTTAAAGTCTTCAAGAGCTAGACTGGATGTTTGTTGCCAGAATTAATCACTTCCGATATTATAAATGTTAATCTTATTTCTAGAATTTCTCAGGCTGAGTTTTCAAGGCATTGCTTCTCTATACATCTCTCTTAAGGTGTCAAAAAACATGTTTCTGTCAGGTATTTTCTCTAGAATTAAAGTACCCCCTAAAATCCTCTGTCTGGACAAGTGCTACAGACCACAATTAGACCAGCTGGAATTGCTGCCTGACATTTTTCACATTGCAGTTCAAACTAATCTGCGCAGGGCTCGGTGCACAGTTCACGTGGTACCAGATGGGAATTTTTCTGACGGAGGAGTGGCTGAAAAAAAAAAATAGATTAAATATTCTCAATTTCATTTCTGCTTAAAACTGTTACTGGAGAATTCTTGGAAGGCTTTTTGTTGGTCTGTTTGTTTGTTTAAAGCACAACTCGCTGCTAGGAACTGAATGTTTGAGCTCAGCAGTGGCTGATGACAGATGTCACCCAGCAGTGCTTCTCTGCCAGCAGTGCCTGAGTAGAACTCCCAAGGCCAAGTTTCCAGTTTCAGTACTTGAAAAAAAAAAAAAAAAAAAAAAGGAAATGTGAATTCACTCTGCGGTGTTTCAAGGGTTATAGAGCAAATTTGTGCTCAGCTGGTTCTTATTTGAGGAAAATGCAAATTCAGGCTTTTCCTTGGCGGTAAAAACGACAGAGGAGTAACTAGGAGAGTAATTCATTCAGAAATAAGAATAAAAAGCAAAACACACTCTAGAGTTTCTTTCTCTTAATAAACACACTTTGGGGTTATTTTCACAAAGGCACGTGTTGCAGCTGGTATAGGTGGAGGGGTGTCATGTAAGACATAGGGACATGCAGCTGGAAGGGTCTTGTGCATCCAACTCCCTGCCATTTTAAGGAATTATAATAACTGTAACATTTTGCTGTATAGGCAGACCTTTTCCTACACTGATTTCGTTGTTGGGTCACAGCTCTTCATCTTCCAGGAGGCAGTTTCCCCCCCTAGATGACCTCTTTCCCTGACAAGTAAACACCTGGGAAATTACCCATATCAGCAAATCCAGCCACAGGTCTTGATAAGAGAAACATCTACTGCAAACTCAGGACTTTGGAAGTGATTAGGGATGGATTTATTGCATTTCCAGGCTGTCCTGCAGTCCTTTTAGAAGGAGACTGTCTGTTTTGCTGCTTGTTGCACAGAACATCATAGAAAGTAAATGTTCATTTAATTCATGCTATACCCCTACATATTTATTTGTCTGTAGACCTCAGATATTTTAAAGTGGAGGCAAATGCTGGGTGGGTTCTGTATGACTTATGAATACAAAGGAAAGAGCACTTCATCCTGGGCTTCTCACCCCAAAACTGTGAGTGTTGGTAGAATCTGAGCATATCTGAAAGGAAAACATGCAGAACTCCACAAATCTCCAGAATTCTCCATACATTACCAAAAAAATCCTTTCTTTTTGGAGACTGAGTCAATAAATATAGAGGATCTGGTGACTGGGAGGCACTGTCATATGTCAGTCTGACTTTCCTGGTGGCAAGAGTTGAATTGGAAATCCAAGGAGAGTCTCAGGGTGCTTTGGAATACATTAAAAATTCAGAGAACATGCAACAGTATGGGAACTTCCAGGGTTATAAATGAGTTTGTTGTGTATGCACATGGGAAATCCCTCTTTTAGAGCACGGTTTTTGTTCCTGTAGAGTTGCCAGATTTTTGGCTGTCAGACAGTCTCATCTCTTTGTCTATTTGGTGACAAGTGACAGGAAACTGCATCTAGTTGTGCCAGGGGAGATTTAGATTGGATATTAGGAAAATTTCTTCACTGAAAGTGTTTTCAAGCACTGAAACAGGCTTCCTGGGGAAGTAGTGGAGTCCCCATCCCTGGAGGAATTTGAAAACCACGTGGATGTGGCACCTGGGGACACGGGTCAGTGATGGGCTTGGCAGCTCTGAGGGAATGGTTGGACTTGATGATCTTAAAGGTCTTTTCCAACCTAAATGATTCTATGATTCTCTGTTTCTGTGTAGATGAGCACTGCAAAAAAAACCCAACAAAAATTAATATTATGGTTTAAAATTCACTAATAAAAATGTCTGTTGGTGCAAATGTGCACAAGGAGATAGCGTTTACACATGAATAAAGAGAAGAGCTGCTATCCTGGTTCAAGGTAAGGACATACCCTGCACACAAATATATGTACAACCTCAACAAATGCATTGTAAAAAGAACTAAACCCATCACCAATAATGCAAGGAAGAAAGGAAGATTGTGTGATAATGAAAGATATGACCCGACACAGTTATCTTTGCTCCTATCGTGAGGAGTACTGGAAAAAAACCAGAATTTAAATCTCATCAATAAGAACACCACTGCACACCTGGGGTCTAAACATCTGGGAAGTGCTGTATTAGTGAAACCATCCCCAGGGTTACCAGGGGGGGATGAAAACTGAAGGCATCAGCCACCTGCAATTTCAAATCTCTAATTTGGAGAGACGTGTCTGTGTCAGCCTGTTTCAAAAGCACCAAACGAGCTGCATCATCCTTGTTATTACTGTGATCCCAACACATCCACATCCTGGTGTACAGGGATTTAGATGCACATGGTGACTCTGTGTCTTAAGACGAGACTCTGCGCCCCTCAGAATGCCTTTAATTCCAAACCACTAGGGGTTATATTCCCCTCTTGATGTGCTGGGATTTATATCCATAACTCCTGGTAATACTCATGGGAATTGTGCGTATGAATCACTGTTCAGGAAGATGAATCCTCACAATTTTTAGTTTCCGGAGTTTTCTCATGTTTCTCATCCATCATATTCCTTGTACTTAATAGCAAGCTCACAGTCTGTTGATGTGAACTGTTAAAATATACATATTCCTGTGTGAAATTCTATTATTTTAAGGTAGGGGATGTTTTCAGTCAGACTGTATTTTGTGGATGTTGATAATGACACGAAGAGGTGCATCTGAGCAGGGTGACACTTCCAAATAATCTGTAAAATTACATTCTGATCCTCACCCAGGCTTGCAGCTCTCACCAAGAGGCAAAGCAGGGCTAAAGCCCAGGTGGGTGAGTTTTCCACCCTGAGGAAACAAGGTCAGGGTGGGTGTGCAAAATGGCAGTCAAAACATTAAAGAAACCAGGCTCCATGAAAGATGGTTATTGTAACCTTAATTCAAGTTGCACTTCTTTGGCAGAGCCGCTTCTGGTGTCTGTGGTTTTATGAAACAAAATGGCTTGTACTCACTAGTCCACAGCTGGTCTTTGCTCCCAGGGAGCAGTGCAGTCCACCTGAAAAGTTCTGGATGATGCAAAAAATCCTCCCTGTCCCCCTAAGTCTTGTTAATCCAGCCCATGCCATTTCCATCCCGCGGATATGAAGGAAACCTCCCGCCTTGTAGTGCATCAGTTCCAGCCTATTCCCTCCCATGGGCTGAGCTCCCACTCCTGAGCAAGCTCTGAATTCAGCCAAACACCAACTAACAACCTCATCAACCGGTTTTGATCCTGGAGACCATGTGGGTTTGCCTTCTCATGGCAAACGGGTGTCAGGGCTGCAGGATGAAATCCTAGAATGGCCTAAATAGAGCTGAGATGGCTGCAAGCCCTTTGTTCACGAAGTCTCACATAGATCAGCTCCTCTCTGGCCTTTTTAAGCATCTCTGTTAAACCCAAAGATAAACTGATTAGGCAACATCACTTGGAGTGCCAGCAGCACTGATAACACACAGCCTTTCCCATTTGCCACCACTCAGAGCTACATCCTTCACACCAGGGCAGCCTCACGAAGCAAGGAGAGCTCATTGAAGCTGAATCTTACTGAGGCAGAGGCAATGCTGTTGCTCAGAGGAAAGGATTTCAAAGAGTATTTGGCTGTAGCACTGTCTCTTTTTTTGTTGAAGGTGTCAATTCAACTCGGTCTTGTCTGACAATAATCTCATCCACAGCAGTGTGTGCAAGCAATATCCTCTGTTGTTTCCTTCCAGCTCAGAGACTCTGTCCTATCTCCTCCAGTGGTGACCTCACCTTGTTCCTGCAGTATTTTGCTATTTTGCAGGAAAACTGCAGCAGTGTGAACTGTGCAGAAAGCCACCAGCATTTGGAGAACTCTAGCTAGTAAGAAATACCATCAGGTAATGCCACCAGCTACTCAGCTGCATTGTACCAACAGTCCTTCAAGTGGCTTTTCAGAGAACTTAAAATCCAGTTCATAGTCTGTTGACAAGACCTAACAAACCTTGGAAAAGGTTACTGGAAAAAAAAAAAAATCATTCAAGGACTCCTCAAGGATTTTGCTCCTCTGAATTGTGGAGCCCTGAATAACAGAGTGAAGAGCCCTTGGGAGAGATCATGGAATGTCCTGAGTTGGAAGGGACACACAAGGATCACCAAGTCCAACTCCTGGCCCTGCAGAGGATAGATACAACTTCCTTGAAAGCCAGTGCAAAGTTGGCTTCCTGGAGAAGAAATGAGCACCACAAGCCTCACTCCTTTCTGCTCCATGTGTATTTTTCAATCTCACTTTCTTTTGTGCCCAAATCACTCAAGGTAAGAAGAAAGCCCATCCCATGTAAAGTAGCTGAGTTGCCCCAAAGGTCTTGGTTTGTAACCCCAGTCATGCCAGAGGGTAGGTACCCACTCTAAGTAAGCTGTCCATGACCTTCCCACAGTTAGTGAAGGCTTTGCTGAGAGTGTGAAGCACAATATTGGGTGACACACGGTCATGGGGTACAGAAAACATGTTCTGTAAGTTCCCCTCCCTTCCAACTTGCAACATGAGAATTCATGAAGACAGGTCCAGGTCCAGATCTTCAAATAGGCTTTTACAGGCATTGAATGCTGGTGCCCTCACTTGTGGGGAGTGATGATGCCGAAAAGTGCACAAAAGTGTCAATATTTAGCAGAAATAACCTTTCTCCCTGTATTTGGCAACCATCAAGTTGAAATACTTGCTCTGGAACACAAAAAAGCAAAAAACTTTTAGCTGGATTTCACCCCTTTAGTTGCTTTGCACTCCCAATCTAATTTTCAAAAGCTATGAGTCCCCTCCATGACAGGCCAGGGCTGGATCTTCACCTCCAGAAAAAAGAAAAAAAATGTCTGCTACCTTTCACTGCAGAGCTAAAATTCTCCTCTGTCCACACAGCATTTTTCTATGAGCAGTTTTCCTCTTAGAATTATCCAGCAGCTCCAAGCCTGCCACTTGTTAGTGACAAAGGGGATGAGGTATTGTTACCCTCAAGCTTATCTGCCAGACAGCAAAGACGTCCTGCTTGTCTTTCCCTCTCCAAGTGAGGTTTTCTCAGGGTACCTGAAAGCAAGGATGACTCTGAAATTTGCTTGTACATCAGATGAGGCTGCAAACAAAGATGAAGTGCTGTGACAAACACATAAAAAGTTGGTGTTTGCCTCTCTCTCTACCTCATTCATGCTTAGGAACCTCTGGATTAACTGACCTGTGTGTCACATCTGAAAAAAAAATAAAAAAGCAGATTATATTCTGTCAAATGGAGGAATAGCAATAAGAGTTTAGAGAACTAACCACAACACGTCTAATTATTTGGATTTAGGATTTAACTTACAGGGGTTTTTTCTCTTTCTTTTCTTCTCGCAGCCCCTGCCTGATACTTAAAGCACAAAACCCAGCAGGGAGAGAGGTAATGGAATTTGGAGGCAACTGGTGTTCAAAGATCTCGCTTGAAATGGGTCTGTGCTAATGCTGAGGGTCGGTGCAAGTTGGGTCAGTGTCCTGTGTGTTCCAAAAGGGGCAAATTCATCAGGGCATCCTACGTGGGACGGGATTGTCTCTCTAAGCATTTCACAGGGCTGCACCTTTGAGCCTAAACCTCAAAGGGTTTTTTGGCTACAAGTGACCCGGCCAGAGCAGGACACACTGATCCCCCAGGAATCACCAGGCGTGTGTGTGGGCTCTGGGCTGGGCACAGAGAGGGCACTTCCATCCCAGTGTAACTGTTTAATTACTGCCTCCTGACTCTTCATAAAAGGAATATGTGTTTAAAGGATTGGAGTCTTTTCCTTGAAATTTCTTACCCCAGACTGAGCTGGTGTAACTCCCTTGTCCCTGATGGAATTACGTTGGTGAATTATTGGTCAGAGGCAAATTTGAGTTTGGTAATGAACCTCATCATAATCCCTTTTTTGTCTCCTCTATGTATCTTCACAAAATATTAACAATTACTTCACATGTTTGCACACATGACTTTCATACACAATATTTGCACACAAACCAGACATTTAAAGGACTCACTATAAATTAAAAAATCAGTTTTGCACAAAATCAGAGAAGTGCTCCTCCTTTTTTTTTTTTCTGAGGCAGAAAAAGAGCTTCTCAGAAACAGAACTTTAAAAGACATGGCACTGAGAGCAGGTAAAATAAAAGCAGTAATTCAAGCCCATGGGTCTTTCTGCTGAAAATGTGGGTGCAGGCATCCTGTTGGCATATTTTCCTTAAAAAAAAATAGACATCACTAAGCAAGTATTGATACAACTATAAGTTTGCTGGCTTGGAGAAGAGGTTATTGTGTATTCCTGGAGGAAACTGGTGCTGGATAAAGAAAGCCAGTACCAAGCCATTCAAGAAATCTGTAGGTGCAGTGCTGAGCACCTACAGCTGCAGCCCCTGTTTGAATAAATTGAGGCATTAAATGCATCATATTCACAGTAAGCAATAAATGCAGGTAATTTTGGAAACAAGAGGCCAGGGTGGGGGGAATGGATGAAGTGCCTGCTCATGTGCAGACCAAGGCCCAAACAAAGCAGGCAACTCCTTTACAGAGTCACCAGTGACTGGTTGCCTGTGCCCTTTGGTTGAAGAGGGAGTTGCAATTTTTCAGGGTGGTCCAGCCTGGAAAGAGGCAGTAGTGGAAAAGCCAAATTTCAAAATCCTAGTTTTGGATTAGAAAAACTATGACAATTTTTGTTGTGAAAATGGGGGTTTTGTGTCCTATTCCCAGTTATGTCAACTGATCTTTTACCTTCTGCCTGCAGATGTTGACTCTTTCAATTGGATGACTGCAATTATGGCACTGTAGAAAAGTAATTAGCTTTTCCACTTTTTGTAGAAAGAGGGTTCCACCATACTCTTCTTTCCAAGTAAATTCACGGGGATAAGTTTGCTTCCAAAGAGCAGTTCGGAGCCTGCCCCTCAACACTTCCTCTCCACAAGGCAGAATGAGAAGAGGCCAGAGGGATAGATACAGATATTTCAGGTGAAATGGCCAAAAAAGCATGGACAACCTTGGAAAAAGAGATACACACATGCAGTGGGAAACCCACTGTGCGTGTTGGCAGCTCATGAGGCACCACAGGTTGGGGAGCAGCTTCTGTGTGAAGCACTTTGCCTGATTAATGCCTATGAACTCAGTGCTGATTCCACCTAAAGACTGTAAATGAACTTCAGGGAAAACAGTGTTTTTCTTTTTGATCAGCTGCATCTCTGGCAACATAATGAGCACAATTACCCTTGCTTGACTATACAGCATTATTCTGATTTGCCAGTTAATTGATGATGATGTTTTCAAGCTTATTAAAACCAGACAGTGTATTCACAAATGTTTAATCAGAAATTTCTGATAACATTTAGAATACCTTCAGTCTTTTCTATCATTTATCTTGTTTTCTTCATTTTTTTACAAACAGACATCAAAATCCAAGGAAGTCTATTTAGTCTCCTGAAGTTTTCCTGCTTTGAAACATGAATGAACTAACATTTTATACTAGTGCTGTCAAATAACCATTGTTTGTTATCTGAGTCCCAAATCTGCAAACTTTTCCATACCTGAGGATGCTTTTGGAAATTAATTCTTAGTCAAGCTATCAAGACAAGCTCAATTCCAATTACAGCAGTAGTTGTAGCAGCAGGAGGAGAAATATCACAGAGTTACTACAGCCTATTTTGGATTATTGGGGTTTTAAAGAAAAAAAAATTTCATCCTCAAAAAATTTTCAATCCAAGTAGAAGTTTAGAGGCACCAAAAGGTTGAAAAAAAGAACTTACTGAGGCAATGCAGATCAAGATGAGAGGTAATGGTCTCATCACACCCACTGCCAAATGCTTTATCTTGGTTGTATAAAGGAGCTGCTGTTCTACAGTTCTGCTGTTCCTTAGTGTTTGGAACAAGAGGACCTGAAAACACCTTGGCTACCAGGACTGCAGGAAATTCAATTTCCATTTGATCTGTGGGATGCTGGAATTGTCCATCCCCACTACCCACACAAGCACAGGAGGTGTAAATTTGCAGGAAAAAGGCCTGCAACCCAGAATCAGCATTATATTTAGATCATAAAGTCAATAAGGCAAGAAAGAGCAGTTCTGTCTTTGCGCTGCCAACAGCTCTCAACAATTGACTGTGTGGTGGGACATGGGAACACTCCAGCTTTGCCTTCTCCTGATGCATAAGAGTGACCAGGAATTACCTTCACAGCTCAGTGTTTTTAGGATGAGGGTGTCTGGCTGTGCTCACTCCATGTTGAACCTTTCTACCCACTTGTCATCCTTCTGGGGAAGGAGTAGCAGAGTATTCCTGTTTTTAGGGGGGGGTCTCTTGTATGTACCACAGGCTCCAAGCTCTCACAAGATCCATAGTTTAACTTTAAATGGATAGCTAACACCAGAAAACAATTATCTCAATGACTAAAACTTGTTCCAATTGCCAGTGGAGGAATCAGAATTCCGGACTGATTTTCAAGGAAACATTGGCAAGTGTTTCTAGTTTTATTCAAAAATATTGCTGACTTTGCTTAGACAAGTTGATAAAGACTGTGTGACACAAATACCGGGAAAAAAGTGATTCATCTTCATTTTTTTAATCTGTTTTCCTCTGCTTTACCTTTATCATGTGATGGATCTGTAAGAGATTTGGGTGGGTGCTTGCTTCTTACTCTGAACTGTTGACTCTGGTAACCCATGAGTTTTGCCCATTCCTGAAAAGCTGAAAAGAGCATTCATGGAATCCCGGAATCCTAGAAAGGTTTGGGTTGAAAGGGACCTTAAAGACCATGCAGTTCCAAGCCCCCTGCCATGGGCAGGGACACCTTCCCCCAGACCAGATTGCTCCAGATCCCATCCTCACGAGTTTGTCTTGCTAAATGGGTTTGAATCTGTTGTGGTTTGAAGTCCTCCTGATCCGGTTTGAATGCGGTTTGAATCCTCCTGATCTGGAGATATCTGTGGGATTCTGAGTGCTTCCAAATCCCACTGGGTTTGGAAGATGGAGGTGTTCATCTATCATCAGCACAGAGCCTGTAAACACAAGCTTTAGAGCGATAATCACGGAGCAGAACATGGCCTTGATCGCAAGTGTAAGGGGGAGCTAAACATAGTTCCCCCTAATCTCTTGGGATCTGGGAATTTATCTCTCTGCTTAATTGAATGAATGGGAAATTAGATAAAACTTTGCAGAGTAAATCTTTCAGCAAATGTGATACCCAAGTAAAAAATTTTCAGCAGACTCTACATTTTCACAGCTGCTCCTTTGTTTTGTGGAAGTGTATTCTGAATGTAAGTCCTGCTTACATTGCATGCCTATTAATTCTATTGTACATATTAAATGTCCTCTTTGTAGGGTGTAAAACCTGAAGGGAGACTAAAAACAAATAGCATGTGTTTAAAATGTTTTATGGAAGATGGCACCAATATTTTCTGAAAGCCTCCATGAGTCCAAGGCACTGCTCCCTGATAACAGTGTTATTGTTCAAGGCCAAAACTGGAACCTAAAATTAAGTAGGAAACAATGGAAGAGAAGAGAGAGAATATACTACTTAGCTTTTTAAGAGACAAAAAACCCCTAACATATATAAAGACACAAAAAAAGTGTTGCTTGCTTCCCTACCAACCTACTTGCATCTGGGACAATTTAAGTCCCTTTTGCTCTCAATAACTAAGAAGAAAAAGATATTTTCCTTTTATTTCAGCAAATCCTGTAAGTCATTAGGAGTGACACCAGTGTCATATGTTATCCCCCACAGCATGGTGATGTCACACATGCACATGTTGTGAGAGGCCCTTTTGTAACGTGGGACAGAACAGTGCAGGTAATTATTCTCTTCTTCCAGATTTGTCTTTAACTTGTGGACTTCAGAAGAAAGTTTTAGATTAGATATAGGGAAGAAATTCTTGGCTGTGAGGGTGGTGAGGCCCTGGCACAGGTTGCCCAGAGAAGCTGTGGCTGCCCCATCCCTGGAAGTGTCCAAGTCCAGATTGGATGAGGCTTGGAACAACCTGGGATAGTGGAAGGTGTCCCTGCCCATGGCAGGGGGTTGGAACTGGATCTCTAAGATGCCTTTCAAACCAAACCATTCTAGGATTCTATGACTCTATGACTTGTGAAATAGGTTTGCAGGAACCTCTTCATAGTAGCCACCCTGAGGTCTTCCTTATCAGGGGGCTGGATGTGCTCCCTTCCCATGAAGAATCCACAGCTGGGGAGGGTTGATGAGCTGCTCTGTGGTGGGATTGCTTTTGAGCATCTACTCAGCTGATCCCTGATTGTTCTCACACCCTCTCTCATGACAGGACATTAACTTGCATTTCTGGCTTTGATACAGAGCAGGGACCACGGCACGTGAACTTCAAGTAACTCCATGAGTGGCACAGACCAGCCTCACCAGGAGACAAAAACACGGCGTTATTAAGAAAGGATGATAATCCAGCTGTCCTAGAGTTGATACCTAGATATTTGTGTGATATTTAAAACCTGTGGCAGAGGCCTGGCCAAGAGAAAGCAGACATGGCCATGGTGTCCTGCATATTTTAGTCTTCCCTGCCTGTCCTAAGGGACCCAAAGCAGCTGCCAAAATTTATGGCATCTGTCAGGTTATTTACTTCTGTTTAAGGAAAACCTGACTAATACACAGAAGGTTGGAAAAAAATATCCTCTTCTGAGTTGAAGTGTGATTTCTTTGTCTGCAGCTGTGGCTCCAGGTCTTTGCTTACCAAAACAAATGGTAGAATCTGTCCATTGGAGCTGCTACTGCAGGAAAACACGGAGCAACAGAGGCAGAACCAGTGAGGAAGAGGATGGACTTAGCAAAGGCACAGGGAACTGGGCTCAGGAGAAGAGGCACTTTGCCAGTCAGGGGAGATGCAGAACTTACCACCTGCTACCACAGAAGTAATTAAATTGCACTCCAGAAATGGATAGTCCATATCCAAGCGAGGCAAACCTGATCTCGCACAGATCTGTTCCAACCTGGAGAGTTATTACATCTCTCCATTTCTAATTACGCTGTTACCCAGTATGATGCCAACTCCAAAGGCAGAACCTGTGTCACGAAAGAACCTTTTCTTTGTGGAAACAATGATTAGTGGAGGCAATTATTTCTCATGAGAAATTTTGGAAATTGTTGCCTTTTATATCTGAAGCACCTATCATTGTTTGACAGAAGAAAAAAAATAAAAGGGAATGGAAGAACTTCAAAAAACCAAACCTGATTTTTTTTATTATTAGTTTTAGGATAAATATTCAATTTGAGATAAGCACTTTATAAAACTTTTATTAAAAAATGGCATTTTTAAAAGCAGGGAAATACTGTAGGTTTTTTCCATACATAGCTGTAAAGTATCAAAGAAAATAGAAGCACCAACAAAAATTTCATATCTGTCCAAAAAGCTGGTTGGGTTTTTTGGTTTTTTTCCACAGAGACATTTTGATTAAGAAGTTGAAACTGGCATGGCCATCACACTAATGGCACTTCACTTATATACTGCCCACCTCCTCCAGAGAACTGTCTCTCCAAGCCCTGGGACAATACATACCTGTTCAGGTAGAACAATGCTGCTGTGGCAGTGACAGCTGGACCAGTGAAGGTTGCATGTCCACCAGAGCAGGTTGGTTATAGGGGGTGAGATACCACACACTGTTGGCCAGGACTATAAATCCTTCAAGAAGCATTTCCCAGTTGAGGTGGTTCCCTGAGTGAGACACAGTGTGAGTGCACCTTGTGTGGGTGTGTCTCTCAGTGTCAGCTTTATCTCCTCACAGATGCCACCAGCCTCTGGAAGAGAAAACATGAAGACACAGGTGAGTCAATATCAGTGTGTGTCTCACCTCATCCCATCCATCAGTGTTCATCCCTATCCCAGTCAGACCCACCTGATCTGCTCATCTTAAACTGACCTGATCATGCCATGTTCTTTCTCACCTGTCTCATGTACCTGTGATTTCAGTGGGGCAAAGCATTGCTGGACAGGCCAAGCTCTAATGGGTGTTTTGTTTTGAGATTCCATGTGATGGGAAATATTTATGAACGAACAGAAGTGTGTTCATGTTTGGAGCAGCAGTCACCTGTTTAGTGAGTGACTTGTCACACACGGGGTGTCTCTGATCACCCATCCAGCCTCATAAACAGATTCACAGGGGTGGTTTCTACTGATGAAGCTGCTGCAGTTTGATGGGTGTTTCCCCATGCAGTGACCTGTGTTTGAGGGGAAGAGAAGCGTAAAGAGAAGGTGAATTTGGGGTGACTTTTATTCTGAGTGCACATCAGAGATGTTTTGCTCTGCACGCCAGGGAAAGGGCTCTGGGCTTTGGTCTTGACTTGAGTCAAATGGCAGCAGGAGAGACCCCAATTCCCCAATTTTAAATCTTCATGTTTAAAATGGACTTCTCCAAACATGTCACCACCAAAATGTCTGTTCATTTATTTGCTGAAAGGTGGTGTTTGACCCTGATTGGTGCTGGGACAAGGGTGAGGAGATGCAGGGTCAGCCCCTCTGCCACATCCCTGCAGAAGGACCCGGGCAGGTGTCTCTGGACCATGGTCTCCAAAGGTGACACCTCTGCAGTGTACACTGATTCCCCAGGAGAAAAGGCAGCTGCAGAAGGTCCAGTGGTGCCTTCCCCATTGCCCTCCGAGCTCCAGCTCTCCATCACACTGCTCTGCTTCTTGGATGGCTGGTGAGTGGAATGAACTCTCTCTAATCCTTTTTGGGTATTTCCTGCCCCGCTCTCCCCATGCACAGCAGCACCATGCCATGACCCCAGGTCCCACCACCAGCCTGATGACCAGCAGGAAGGTCCTGTCCATGGGGCATTTGTAGGGAAATGGTGCCTCCCCTTTGCCTCTGATGCTGATGGCAGCCCATCATCTTGTCCCCATCAGCAATTAGAGGATGGTATTACACTGGGTACAGGCAGGGAGAGGACGTGTTGGTGGCTCGTTGGCATCAGGCAGTGACGAGGTGTTTTTGCAAAGTGCTTAGCGCGGTGATTTCTCGCTGCCTGCCTTGCCACCAAGGGCAGCTTTCTGCCTGGCATTGTTCTGCTCCCTAATCTCGGTCATGTGCTCTTTGGCATCCAGATTCACAGTCAGTGCTTTGATATTTATTCTGTGTCATTCGATCAGTGGGGTGGGGGCAGCTCTTTCCTCCCCCCACCCCCCTCCCCTTTTCTGCTCGGCGGCGTGGTGGCAAATAGGCTGGATACAAGGAGCCAATCACAAAATTGCTGCTGGGAGGAAAGGAGGAAGAAAAAAAAAGCCGAACCCAGAGAGTAACCTATGCAGCTGTGTTTTCCTGAATGGATGTGGATACCTCCCTCTCCCAACAAAGCCCTAGAAGGGTTTGCAGGTGCCCCACGGGTGCCACCCCACGCTCCGCTCCCCGAGCGATGCTTGCACGGTCCACCCCATCCCTAGGACAAAAACTTTTGCTGCCGTATCACAGGACACGATAATCTCCCGCATCCCGTCTCGGTAACCCAGAAGCCGCCTCCCCCTAATATTTTACATATTCCCTAAATTCCGTTTGCAAGGGGGCAGGAGAGGAGATAACGGCGGTGAGTTGAGCCGAGTGGGAACTGCTGACTGACAAAGTGTGTAGTGCAGTACGGGTGCTTTCTGGCTCTCTAATTATCCTTTTCCTTCTTGACTCCAGTATCACATGTAGCCATGTGTAGAATCATAAAATAATTATGCAGTGTACAAGCTTTCTGGGAGCATGTACCACTGTTTTCCTAATTCTTTATCGCTCCCATTGATCGTGGCGTGTGTGCATTGATCCAAGTCGGCCATCTGGTTGGGGAAGATAAGCGTGCGAGTGTCTTTGCATTGCACTGTCACTCAGGGAGGGGGGTACATTTTGGCTGTAGGGAATTACAGGGGCAGGATTAGCCCTCTTCCTAGGAGTAAACTGAATTTTAAATGCAGTGTTGCAGCTGCATGGACCGTGTTGCTAACTTCTGGTTTCGCCCATAGTCTGGGTAGATTTTACTATTATTATTATTATTGTTATTATCATTATCATTATTATTATTATTTCCTTCTCTTTCCTGCTCAGACTCTCTCTTTGGAGATAGAGATATGGCTTGCATTAAATGGAGGGGAGAGAAGGGGAAAGGAGGAATGCCCTTCCCTGCACACACCAGACTTGTGAGTGGCTGCTGCGTTACAGGATTTCGAAATGGCAAAACCAGCTTTTAAATGCAGGCGAGGACCTGCAGGATTGAATGCATTCTGCAAAAAGATTCATTGGTCCAAAAAAAAAAAAAAGAAAAAAAAAAAAAAGAAAAAGAAGGAAAAAAAGAAAAGGATGAAGTTATCAGCCTATGACAGGAAATTAAGGAGTGGATATTAATCAGCTCTCTTAACTTCGGCTAATCAAGACAAATAACCCTAATCGGGCATTATCAGGATGTGTATGTTTAATAATCAGCAAGAAAACAATGGAGTGGGGTGTTTATTATAGTTTATTTATTTTTTTTCCTTGCCTGCCAGCTTTCCCCTAACAATGGGCAGATCCTGTATGGTTTGAACTTAGCTGCAATATTTTATGGCGATGGCTGCTGCCTCTGTGTGTGTGTGTGTGTGCCTGCACTCACACCCCTGGTCGTCCTTTTGTCAAATGTGATGGTGGCCATTGTTGTCTCATATTCTGCAAATGTATGGAAGGTGCCTCAAAAGCCTTTCCTCTAAAATTGAACAATTCTGTCAAAAAAGATTAGTTCTATTTTGTCTGCTGCTTGCTGACTATTCATGAATGTAAAGAGAGAGGGCTTGGGTGTCATACTAAGTTGCTAAGGTGGCTGGCTTTCGGCTATTGACTTGAGGATACCAAACCAGAGCCTACAAAAGAGCAGCCAGAAGGAGAGGAGAGAACTGGTCTGCCATGTGTTTCAGCTATACCTTCTTTAGCTGCCCATTTATTTCTTTTGTTGCCACAACTTTTATTGTCATACAGTTGAAAAAAATGTTAGACACAGGCTTCAGGCTGCACCAAGCAGAAAAAAGGATTAGCATATCACTAGGATCATCTTACACTGAACCAAATTCTTTTCAGGATGTATAATTAGTGAATACAGTCTCTCCCCCTCCTTTTTTTTTTTTTTTTTTTTTTTTGAGGGGATGGGGGAGCCTATGGATAGGGAAAATTAGCTCAGATCTCTGGGTAGGAAACAAGAAGAAAGGATGGAAAAGAAAAAGTTGCCTAGTTTCAGGGAGGATTTTATACAGGCTGTTTCCTCCTACACTTAAGAAGCCTTTTGCACACTCACAAAATGTGTGGAATTCACATTTTAAGAACAAATAATCTTTTTGTCCAATAACGTGCACAATCACCTTCCCCAGAGGGGACCAGGAGGAGAGAAACTGTTTCCAGAGCTGGCCTCAAACCTGAGCAGCTGGAGTTGGGCAGCACTGCTGTGCCCCTCTCTCTGACAAGGACCCAGCAGAAGATATGACTCTGGAGGGTGTATTACATTTTTTTCTCCTCCTGTGTGCTCCCAGCTCCCTTCTGCCATGTGGGAACCACACACTGCTCAGTGTACTGCAAAAAAAAAATGCTGTGTCTCCTGATGCTTGGATCTGTGTGACTCCTAACACTGGGGCTGCTACTGAAGTATGGTGTATTGTATAAGCATTTTTGAAACAGGATGGGGGAATTAATGGTCTATTTTTTAGGAGTATAGGCCATTTTCAGTGATGATAGAAATAGACACGAACCAAACAGAAGGACTGTGGGTTTTGCACGTTCCTTGTCTGTACAGGAAGCTCCCAGATGTGGCTGATACTGGTGGAATACTCGTAGCATTTGCTGGGTCTCCACAGACAATTCATCTCACAGACACTTCGACCCCAAAAATCTTTGATTCAAATTACATTTCCATCAAGGGTGTTGCTTGCAAAACACACCTCTGCGTTGCTTTACCTGGGGTAGAAATGTGGTTCTGTGAGAGGACCAGGGCACAGAGGAGGCCCTTGCTGCACCCTTAGCAAAGCTCCCATGCACATCCCAGTCTGTGCCGCCTCCAAAACCCAGCTGCACCTTTACCCTGACGGATCCGGCCGCTTCCTGCTCCCATCAGAGCAAAATTCGAAAGGAGAATTACCCTGGGAAGGAAGCAGAGCTTCTTTTTCAGCTCAACGGCTGGTAATTTCGCTGCGTTTAATCACGCCGCACATTTGACATCATTGCCTTTTCAAACCGCTCAAACCAATTGTTCCACCAAAGGAGCAATTGGACGTGAATATTCAGAAGCTGCTCTGGGGTGCTCGGTGGTAATTGGTCACATCACTCACATGGTCTCTCTCCCATTCTGATGAGAAGAGGGTAGAAATTTGCTTCACGCCGATGCTTAAACACCCACACATAAAAATCTCATTTAGCACAACAGTTGTTTGTTGTTTTGTTGGGTTTTTTCCTGGGGGTTACTACAGCGGTGTGAACACTTAATGTTGGAGGGCACAGAAGGGGAACAAATGAAAGGAGAAGTCAATTAAAATGGTGAATGCAGATGGCAAAAAATTGTTTCTCTCTTCACTTCGTTCGGCCCCCACTGTTGTCCTGGCTGATAAACACCATTTTTATTGGTGGGATGTGATGTTGGTTGGGGGTGGGAACTGGATGATCCTTAAGGTCCCTTCTAACCCAAACCATTCCATGATTCTATGATGCAATATCCTGTGGCCAGGTGAAAGGGACGAGTTTTGGATTTAGGCCAAGATCCCAATGTTTTCAGGGACCCGAAGATCATACTGGGAGGTGGTTGTTGCAAACCCCATGTGAAGTTCAAGAGAATGATCGTGGTCTGTGATCATTCAGGCTCTGAGTAATTCATACACTGTGGGGCTAAGAAAAAAACGTTTAACAGCCAAGAAATATTTGAGGAGAAATTGCCTGAAGCATTTAGGAAAATTTTGCCGGTTATTTTATGACTGAGGGGGGTCACATATATAGGTGGGCACCTACTGTCCATGTGGATCTCCTTGACTTCAAAGAGAGAGTTTTTGGTAATGGATGCCTGTGGAGAGGAGCACTGTGTAAAGGAACTGTGTCAAGCCCTGTGTCTTGTGATATCCTTCGCATTGACACTGAACAGCCTGTGAAATTGTGAACAGGGGCAATTTAAATGCCATATTGTTTATTTAGAGTGCAAGCAGAAGGTGTGATGTTCCTCAGTCAGAAAAAAAAAAATCACTCCTGATGGCCATTTTTTATCAGGAAAGAGGAGAGAGAGCCCAGAATGGCCAGAGGAATCCAAGGGTGTTACTTTTGGAGACTGATTAAGGTTCTTGTGTAGCTATTCACTGAGAAGCAGTGGCTTGCCTCGCCCAACTCAGATGTCCTACTTCCTTCCCCTTCCAGCAAAACCTCACTGAGGCAGATGAAAGAGCAAATAAAAAAAATCAGGCAAAATTAAGGACGGAACAGCAGATATTGGGACGTTTGTAATCTACCTCCTGTAATTTTGCAATCACATTAAAGATGCACTTAGCTTGCAAATGACCCAATTTACCAACACCTGGGCTTGGCTCCTTGGTAGCAGATAATAAAAGCACATGAGCACGGTCACCTTGGGGCGTTTGGTCAGGGCTGGAGCTGGATATCTACTGCTGGTGCTGGATGTGTGTCTCTCTGAAGCTTGCAGGATATATTTTCCGTAAATAAATGCTGTTTAATAAGTATTCCATGTGCATTCTGTCATTAGCCTGGTGCTATAGAGCCGTGCGGACCCAACCTTGATTTATAAAGCTGTTAAAATGTTTGACCTTGTTTAAATAAAAGCCTCAAGGTTAATTACAACAAGCATTCTAGAGACACTCTCTCTGTTCCTGTGGCCCTGATGATTTATAGGAGGAAAGGGTAATAAATTCTCGTCTTTTGAAAGAGACTGTGGTGCAAAAGTGTAAGAGTTTGCTTTTCTGCCATTTTCATGTTTTACCACACTTTGATATGTGATATATTGAGTGACGATGAGCTGCCTCTTCCTAGGGAGCACTAGAAATTTGATATTTTTACTTAAAGTATGATAAGAAGCATGTGAGAATGGAAAAAAAAAAAAAAAAAAAGGTTGTTGGGAATAAAGAGTTTGAGCTTCACTCCTGGATAGGATGTATCCATAATGAGGTAAACAAAGGCATTGTGGGCTTTTTTTTTTCTCTTATTGCACAGAAAACAAATTTCACAAAATAAAAACCAATTTAAGTTTCTTTTAGAAGAACTGGGAAATATTGAGGAAAGTTAATTGAAGCACATTCAAATTACAATAAACACATACAGGCACAATTATCTTCTTTTGACTAGTGTGTGGCTTAGAGATGTTTTTATCTTTTGTTTATTGCACTATTAAAAATATGGAGAGGCATCAAGAAAGGGTAGATAGCCGCCATATGGACTTACATATTTTCCCTATTTATATTTAAATAACTATCCATGAGAAATTATGCACAAATCATGCAATAATTCCCAACTGAAATGACTGTTTAGAAAATAAAAATTCTGAGGCACAATATTCTTTTCATATTAAATTGCCCATTTTCTGTACACCGTGGATGTTTGTACAATACCAAAAAAAAAAACCAAAAAAAAAAAAAGAAATGCTGCATTACAACCCAATACAATTTGCTCACAATGCTAATGAAGACGGATAGAGGACATTGTAATATACTGGAGTAATTCATAAGCAGTGTGGGAAAACAAGACAAACAGGCTCAGAAAGCTGGAGCATAATTTTTCGTTCCCATTTTCGGAGTGAATGGTGGTTTATTTTAATAACCTGACAGATTTAATGACGCCGATTGACTTTCGCTGCTCACGTTTGGGGTGAATATTTGTGCCTGCAAAGTTCGAGTGGCTGGTTTCAGGCAACCAAAAAGAAGGTCCCAACGCACTGCAGAGAACCTGGCAAGGCTGAAAACCCTGTGGTTGGGATGCCACGTGAAGAGGTGGGTTTCAAGCCTGTGTCTGCCTCACTTTGCAGCAGAACCACCCCCTTGTCCATGGACAGAGGGTCCATCTGCCCACCAAAAAGCTCCTGGACCATTCAGGGATATTAACTCTGGCTTCACTTGCAGGCAGAAATAGGATGTGTCTGATTGCACGTTCTGATTAACTGGGACTAAGCTGCGAACACCGAGATCATTTTCACTTCTGATAAAGCCCAGCAGAAGGAATACTTTCTATCAGCAAAACATCCAGCTTTAATCTATACCTGCCCAAAAAGGAAACCTGTGACATCTTTTGAATTTCTAAAATGAGAGTGAAAACTTTCAAATCAGCTGATGTGTCCTTACACGCTCAGCACAAATCAAATTTTTCTTGTCTGTCTGTCTCTCTGATAATTCTAATACATTTCATAATTGATTCAACCTCTTTTACCAGAGTCCTTAGACTAATAGGTTTTAATTAGGCTTCTCTTTTTACCTCCTCTCTAATCAAAGAGGTGAAAAGGCAGAAAGCCACACTGACCAAAATGAGCCCTTTCTCCTCCCAAGATACTAAACTGCAAGTGTGGGGATTGCACTGAGAGGCACCACTCCAGGAGGAGGCTGAAAACTGCTGTACACCCTGAAAATGGTAACTTATAAATGTCTTGCTAAGCCGGATGTGACAGCTGTGCCTCCTTATTTTGGCTGGTCAGTCACGGGGAGTTCTCTCCCACCTCAGGGTTGCAGATACCCTGGGACCTCCTCCCCATCAGGACATCCTGACCAGGATTTTGCAGAATCAAGCCTTGCAAACTGATTTATTGGGGCATTTTATTTATATACATAAGTCTGTTTATATATATTTATGTATCTATACAGGGGCGATGTCCTGCTGTGGCTTTAAGATGGTGATTTATTTATTTCTTCTGGAAGAAACTCTCCCAAGAAATGTTCAGGTCTGTCAGAAATCAGCAAAACGATTCAGAGCCTTTGATCTGAGTTTTATGGCTTGTTTCTTTTTAAAATTTCATTAGATCCCCTCTTTGATGCTGCCTTGTAGACCAAAAGGCTTGGTTGCTGCATAAACTCCACTTTGATACCAAGGAGTATTTCTGGCTGGCATTTTGGGAATTATAAAGACTCTGTAGTGTGTTAAAACTAAAGAAAAGAGTTTTCAGACCAGTAAGAAGTGGACTTCATGGAGTGCTGCTGTCACAGTCTTCTGGCAAAATGCATCACTGTGGTCCTAGTGCTGCTGAAAAAGGTGTCTGCTCCACGCTAAACTCTTAGCTTTCATCCTTTCTTTGTGTTTGCAACTCTCATTCATCTAATTCATGCCCTGCCTCTCCATCTGTTTGCATCAGCTGGAATATGAAGCCAGGGAATAGCTGGAATTGTTGTTAAATGTCTGTATGAGAAGCTGAAAGGTGGGATAGAGGCATCACACCAGGAGCTGGGACATGTATTTTTGTGTGCCACCAGGCCCAGTAACCATCTCTTCACACAGGTGTGGGTATATGGAACCATGTTGCCAAGAATTATATAGAAGGATCTATGGAAAAAATAATTTCTGATCTCACCCCTATAGCTTGACACAGGCATCACCAGAGATGTTCCCAATTTCCCTCTGTAAAGAAAGCCTCACAAACCTCCTTTCCTCCCACAATTAATTAGCAGTTGACAACAGTGTCACTGTAACAATGATGGCCTAAAGATATAAATGGAACAACTGTGGCATGAAGGAATAACACTATTTAATGGAGTGACTGATATCAGTTTTCATTTTAAAAAATTTCCATGAAACACTGTAGCATTTATTTGTTCAAAAAATGGTACCTCAAAGGGCAAAAATGTTTGGCCACAAGCCTTCTTATTTTTATTTTTTTTAATTTAAAATATTTTTAAATTATATTATTAATTTTTGTTTATTTTAATTTAATTATTTTTAATGTAATTGAATTTCTCTTATATTCCAGCAAAACCCAGAATCTTGTCTGCTATAGAACTAATTGGAAAAAACGTGTTTCGCTTGAAAACTTTGGACCAACCTATTCCAAAGCTGGGGAAAAGAACAGCCAAGCCATAGCCCAGAAGCCACCAAACTAAAATAACCTCATGTTTTTATCTGCCCTTAATGGCAATGAACATCAGGGGTGGGGAAGTGAAATGTGGACAACCCAGAGCTGTGGCAGAGGAAGAGCCCTGCCATGTGTTTGACACTGCATTCCTGGCACAGCCAACTCTCTCCCACTCCATCTTTCTTTTCCTTCCTTCTCTCATGTTCCCTCATAATGCTGGTGGAGATTCCTCCTGTCACTGGTGGATACTACATAGTTTGGATGCAGCCTGGGCCAGTCAAAGTGTGGGATACTTGGACGTGCAGCCAAAGAACGTCCCATGGCCTGCCCTGTTCCTCACTCCTCTGTTCCCATCCCTGCTCTTTGGTTTGTCCTGGGAAGAGCCCATGGAGAAAAAGGCGTGTCACACCCCTCCAGGAGCCCAGATCAGCACTCATGGTTTGTCTGGCAATGGACCTTCAGCACCAGCACTGCCATGCTCAGCCTGTTGCCTTGGATGATCTTTGGGCCAGGTGAGAAGGGAGATTATTTTAGAGTCTCTCTCCTTGCCTTTGCTTTTGGCTTCTCTACTCCTTCCTGGCAAGAGAGCAGGGGAGGACAATTTGTGGGGGAGCTGGTGGTGTGGCACCTTCTCCTGCCCTCCACCATGGGAAGGACACAACAAAAGGGTCTGTAATACGCTGCTCTTCAGTTCTTTGCTAGGTGCACACTCTGGCTCAGCTTGGGAAGAGCACTTGGAGGCAGATGGTGTTGGCATGCTGTTGGAATTGGCATGGCATTGGCATTGGCATGGCATTAGTGCTGGCATGGCACTGGTGTTGGCATGGTATTGGTGTTGGCATGGCATTGGTGTTGGCATCATGAGTTTTCAGAGCTCTATTTTCCAAACTACTCCAAGTAAGAGGTTGTCCACATCCTCTTTTGTATTGCATCCATCTGCCATCACATTGCCTGTGCTTCTTTTCCCAGGGGAAGTGGATAAATCCAGATGTTATTCAGGCAGTGGGCTTCAAAGTGACTTCCTTCAGCACCGCCCAGCAGAACTTCTCTCTGAGAAACACGCTGGGGAGAGGAGTTCCAGCATCCACACACCATCCCCATCCTCATCCCTCTTGGCAGGATGCAGCCTTTGTGGATTTTATTTAGCAATTTATTTTGTTTAGCAATTTATTACTTATCAATTATCACTTCTTTCTCTTCCCTAAGGTAAATTTTCTCTTTTCCATAGAACCGTAGGGTCACAGAATGGTTTGGGTTGGAAGGGACCTTGAAGATTCCCCTGCAGTGGGGCGGTCCATAAGATTGTTAGGGAAGGACTTGGGCACAGTATTCCCCAAACAGAATTAAATGCAGGAATCTGCCCTGCAGGACAGGCAGCATGATGTTGTCCTGTGTTTGGGCAGTGGCTTCTGAGACAGTCAACACAAATAAATAATACGAAGCCCTGGAATGACTCATTTGTGGGGAACACACCTGCAACACCCATCCCGCAGCTGTAGGGCTGGAAAGGCAAATAAAACAGCTGTAACTCAAGCCTGGAGGGTGCTGGGGACTCGGGGGAGGGAAGGCAGGCTTTCAAATCGCTGTAACCCAAGGAAGAAAATCATCAGCCTATATGCCTTTCACAGCATTTGATGACAAAATGGTTTGTGGCTTAGGCATTGTTTGAAGGCCATTCCTCAAATTCCATGTTTACTGTCAGCAGGGTGAGTTGTGGACTCTGTGACTTTAGCTGTTAATGGGCCTAAACACTTCTGCCAACAGATTAAGCTCTGCTGAAACGTTGAGAAAATTGGCCCAAACAGAGATAGGGAGAATTCTTGTTTAGCTGTTGTTTCATTTGCATGAGAATCATTGTCTGCAGACAATGGCACTTCCATATCGCCCAAAGAGAGAGCAATTGGGTGAAACTCATTCAGTTTCTGTTAAATGACAGAAATTGTTTGTTTGTTTGTTTGTTTATAGCGAGAAAGAAAAATGCTCATTTTCAACTGCAAGGAGGAGCAGATCAGAAGTGAAATCCAACCCCCAAATACCTCCAGCTCGTGATGGACTGGGAGCTAACAAGTTGGGATGACCCTGAAAGAAAACAAGGCTATTAAGTCATGGGGTGTGTTTAAAACAATTACTGTCTGTGGAAGAAGAACAAGCAAAATTAGTCTACTTGGGGAAGGTAAAGAATAAGTTCCTTCTTAAAAAAGCAAGATGTGTTTTTTGTTATGACTTGTGCTACTGAACTTCCCAGGTGTTGTTTCCATATAAATGCCATCACCTGAACTTCTCCCAGGTTCACTGTTCAGGAGAGGGTTAATTTGATGCTCAGATGACATATATTTTTTTAATTTACCCCTCTGTTGTTAAAAATAATAGCCTGGATCCTCCAACTATTATTTGAATTACAGCAGCACCCGGAGTCACGAGCCAAGATTGCATCCTTCTCACAGGACACTGACCAGGAAAATGGTGAGGTGGCTCTCCAGTGAGCTCCTGGCCCACAGAGAAAGGGAGTCATGGGGATGGAGAGAGAAGACTCGAGGCCACCATCAGGACTGGGGCACAGAGAAGAGAGCCCTGGCACATCTGTGACCCAGGTGAGTGTGCTTGGCCAGGTGGGACTGTGTGCTCAAGGCCAACACCTACAGTTTGTTGGTGCAAGGAAGGATGAACCAGCTCAACACCTCAGAGGCCGTTTTCTGTCCTCGCTGCTGATTAGTGACACAGGATCTAATTCAACATTCAACACTTCCCTTCTTCAGGAGGTCCTGCTGTTTCCTTTATATATATTTTTTTTCTTCTAGACCTAATACTTTTGGCCATCGCTGCTGTTATTGGCAGTTACCTGTGGCTGCTTTAAATGCCACCAGATGAGAGGGGATGTTTACATTTCCCCAATTACATTGTCTTTGAACGGTTCTAAACTTGACTTTGATTAAACACGCTAATAACAAGAGAGGCTCTTTTTTTTTTTCTTTTTTTTTTTTTTTATGAATGTCACTTGCTTGAGTTGAAAAGACATGCTCTTAATACTCGCTTTTCATCTAAATCAAGAAAGCAACACTAAGCAAAAAAGTATTTAACTGTAGCATATAGGATTGTAAAGATGGTAATCAGGGACACTGGTAATTGAAGCTTTTGGGGGAGAACCTTTCTTCTGAATCCTTCAGTCTGTTTAATAGGATAAAATTAGCTTGAGTGGCTTGGTGTTTGAAGAGGTTATGATATAATTGGAGCTGCCTCCTGGGTTTGCTGCTGGACAAGGCGATCAGGTGGAGACATGGGAGGGCATGGGAACCTCTGAAGTAGAAGACTCAGCTTCTGCCATACTAATTAGCCTAAATTAGCTATGCCAGTTTTCTGCTTGCTTTTGAATTTCCCTGATAATGCTTTTATCAGGAGTGTAAGAAAGGGAATATGGAAACATGCACAAAGTTCACTGCAGAATGGCAGGAGCGGTGGCAACTGCCGACGTAAGGCACAGGCTTATTGCTGCAAGCCTTGGAGAAACAGGGGGGGGAGAAAAGATTGAATAGCATTAGGAAATAACAAATGGATATCAAGTACAACCCCTGGGGATTTAGAAAGTACTATGGCTTGCGCTCTTGAACACGAAAGTTTACAAAACATCTGTAAGAAATTGATTATCTTGAGGATTATACACACATTATTTTGAGGGCAACCTCCTCCCCTCCAAACCCCAGCTTTGCTCTTGAGTGTTTAACCCAAGGTGAAGGGGGTGGTTCTCCTCAAGGCAGAACCAGCTCAGGCATCTTCCTTTGTGCTCCACCATCCACAAGGCCCGGGAGAGGTTGTTTGTGCTTTCTTAGCTGCTGCCATTTTTTAATTTTCACTTCCGACCCCAATTAATCAACTTTAACCATGCAAAGAGATTTGTGGCACATTCAGTATAGCTTGCATAAATCTATTTTAATTGAAAATGTGCAAAGGGGAAAGAAAACAAGGAGGGTTTTTTTATGTTTTCTTCCTATGCTGGAAGGGATGGATTCTGTTGCCAGTGGATGAAGCAAGTCAGGAGAGGGCTTCTTCCAAGGCATGTTAGGATGCTTTTACACAGGTAAAACCAGATCTCTCCCTGGAGAAGAGTTGAGGCTATGGGAAGATACAGTTTTTTCCTGCCCAAGTAGTACCAGCCTTGGTCTGGAGAGAGGATTTTGGCCAGAATTGTCCACGTCTATCATTGCACATACAGACATCAGACACTGCAGGAATCAGCCTCACATCAGCAATCTGCTTTCCTAGTCATCATCAGAGTCCACTGGCTCCAGGAGGTCTCCAGTCACTGGATGGGAGTGTGGAATGAGGTCCTGGAAGATTTGCTGGACAAGCTCAGAGGGTGTCGTGGCTCAGGAGCTCCCAGGCAGGAGTTTTCTTATGTTTCCCATGAGCCAGTCTTCTGCCCAGTGCCCTTGATTTCTCCCCATCAGGCTGTCCCAGGAATGTTCTGCAAAGACCTGTGTGGAATTAGGAGAGGACCTCAACCTCCTTTAAAGAGCAGAGTTTGCAAGGCTCACCCAACCCTTGGCTTGGTCGTGGTTTTCCACCACATCTCCTGGGTCACTTCAAGGGTTTTTAAACAGACTTGCATCAACTCCATACTTAGAGCCATGGGGAGAATAATGAGGCAGGGAGCTGATCTGAGGACTATGATGAACAGGGGTGACTTGTGCTCCAGAGGACAATTCCTAGTAAAACTGGACTTGTTTAGGTACATTCTGCATCTCAGCACAAGAAAACCAACCTGAGGGCATTGCACTGTTACTATTCATCACTGCCTGCTTTCCATGGAAAATCAATGGGGATATCAGGGTTTAAAAACTCTGCTAAGCCATTTTATTGTATTTTATTTTATTCTTTCTGGAGAGGTAACTGGCTGAGCTCTCACTTCTTACAACTGCTTGAGAACAGATTTGGAAGGATCGAGGAAAATGACTTTGGTTCACTGCCTCCTTCATTCCCATGTACAGGGGAATTGCTCTTTGGGTCCTCTCTTAGCTGGGAGTCCTCAGTGAAAAAATACAGTTCAGATTCTGCTTTTCAGAGCAATGAATCATTCAGGGAAAGAGAACGAGCCTTGGCTTCTCCTCTTCAGACTCCCACAACACTTGTCCCGTCTTTTTATCAGGTGCAAACACCTGAGCCCCGTAAGCCCTCCAGCTCTGGCACACACACTTCATACCTTCACTCGAGTGCCTGCACACAGACAAGTGTTCAACAGCTTCATCTCCCACCTCTCTGGGCCCCAAGGCACAACACTGGGTATTACCTGTTCAGCTACTCCACGTGCTTCATTGATGGCTGGAGCCTGCAAATTCTTCTTCACAGGAACAGCATCACTCTCATGACCAAGTCCTGCCCATGCAGATCTTGCAGAGGTGCTTTTATATCAGTCCACCCAGTCTCTTTACATTCGCAGGGTTTTCTTCTACATGGCTTATTGGCTCCTTCAACTACAAAATAAAGACAAGGAAATTGTTTTTAAAATCTCCTTAGTCCAAAACCTGGAGTTTTAAGCTTGCTGCCCTAAACTCTGCAAGGGAAGTATTCTCTTCCTGAGAAGCATTACACCCAGATTAGAGTTTTAAGAGATGAGGGGAGTCATTTTTAATTAGAGAAATTAGAACCAGGAACACTTCTGTTATTTTTTTCTGTCAGACTTTCCTCTCTGGAGCATCATCCTCATTTGATAGAAATGGTGGAAAAGTGAAGCAAACTCTTGAATGACTGACAGCTGAAGAAGAGACTTCAAGCTGTTACCCTTGAAACCAGTGGTGAACTTCCCCTTGACATCACAGGGCACAGCATCCAGCACAGCCCAACTCCTGACACTTTTATTCTGCAGCCAGCAGTGGTTCCTGTTCAGAAAAGACAGGCTGTTCCCCAGAGGAGATGAACAGCGTGGAAAAAACCTTGTATAGATTAAAGGCTGGACCAAAGCCCCACCAGAGCCAGTGTGAAACCTCTTAGTGGTCCCAGCAAAGCGGGAATCAATCATCAGTGACCAGACTGACCACATGGAGGCACATCCAAGGGCAATGTGGTTGAGCACAACTCAGGTCTGACCCAGCCTTGCACCTATTTGAGCAGAGAATTTTGCTCAGTTCATGGCACAGAAGGATTTATCCTTTCAGGCCTTCTCTGCTCTTGCTCTTGTACCCAGGAGAGACAAAAGCTGCAGAGCATGAACCAGCTTTTTGGGAGAGCTCCTTTCTGTGTGGGCAGTGTCTCCAGCTACTCTGACAACAGACACACACTTCTTTTGTTCTTCTTGTTGTCCCTGCAATGACTCCTGCAAGCCAGACCGGTTTCTGTTCAGACCACATGGCACACAGTAAAGATTGTTTCATCTGGTTTTATTTACCCTTAACCTGAACCCAAATCACCCCACAGATTTGGTAAATGGGTCACCTGCCTGATGTCTGGTCTGCAAGCAGTGTACCTTTGCCTAGGATGTCCCAGGACTTGATGATCTCAGAGGTCTTTTCCAACCTAGTTGATTCTGTGTTAATGATGTGAAGTCAGGACTTTTTGGAAAAGAAAGGAAGAAGAAAAAAAAAGGAAAGAAAATATTGTAAAGAAAAAAAAACAAGGTATTTCCAGCTAAAGACACAAGCACTCATTGGTAGGGAACAGTTGAACCTGTCCTAAAGGCTGGACCACAGCTGCAGAAGGGGAGAAGAGATGGGGTTCTGTTCCATAGGCACAGCAGGTAATGATGGCCCAGGTCCCACCCCACTCTATTCTCCCAACAATCCACAAGGCAAAGCCACATGAAGCTGTTTTCCACCTTCCACAAGATATTTTCTGGCTCGTGCCTCCATCCCTCCTTGCACCCAAGACCTGTGAGAGACAGAGGAGGTGCCTGACCCTGCTGCAGATTGCTTCCTGCTTCCTTCCAGGAGTAGGGAATTTCGAGCCCAGTGTGCTGAACCTGTTAGATGGGTAGGAAAAAAAAAATCCCCTCTGCTTAAACCAGTCCCCTCAAGTTTCTGAGGGGAAGTAAAGCACAGCAGGGCAGTTTTAAAGTGTGTGTGTGGGATCCAAGAAGCTTCCAGCTCAGCACAGCACGAGGGAGGGCTGCCTCAGCCATGAGAGTCCCACTCTGGCTCCATCAGGCAATATGGAAAACAAGTCATGTCTCTCAGAAGAGGAAAAATCTATTTCAGAGCTCTCTCTTTTTCTGTGTGGGTGCTTATCTCTGGTCACTGCTGTTCACCATGTAGAGAAGTCTCTGTGGCATGCATTTCTAAGAGGGCAAACTGTCTAAAATTAGCTGTTAGTTTAAAATAAGAGACTGTGCAGTTCTCCAGGGAGGGGCATTCATCCTCCAAAGGAAACTGTCAAGGATTGTTCAGGATTACTCTCCAGCTGTTCAGGACTGCTGCATCCTTTTAAATTATAATGTCAACATGTCGCAAATAATATGGAATGACAATGTCTAATTTCTGTCCTGTGAGGAATGAAAAGGAAGGGAAATTGCAAGCATACTAGATACATACCAGATTTAAGAGACCAGGTAACCTTTCTAGGTGGCTGTAGGAGAATAATTAGCCAGAACATTAATGCAAATGTAATTTTCTAGCTAGCCTCTGAAATCTAGAGGCGTTATATTATGAATTCCAGGCTAATGCTCTCCAGAAAAAATCGTGTTATCTCTGGGGCCAAGGCATGTAGCAACTTCTCCACTGATTAGATTCTTTATGTTGAGTAGCTGGGGGTTTATTTCCCAAAAATACTTGCTACCAGCATTGCTGGCTTTGAGGAAGGAATTTCAAAGCCAAGCTGTATGAATTGCATATGTGGAAGTGTTCAAGGCCAGGCTGGATGGGGCTTTGAGCAACCTGGTCTAGTGGAAGGTGTCTCAGCCCATGGCAGGGGGGTGGAATGAGATGGTCTTTAAGGTCCCTTCCAGTCCAAACCATTCCACAATTCTATGAATATGGAAGAGGTCATAGTTATTACTGGCCTTCAAACCCTGAGCAGCCCACAATGAGTTTATCCCCCCCAAAAAACATGACTGAAATGCTACATGAGCACACAAGCAATAACAAGGTTACTGCTGTTCACGGGCATCTTGCATCATGTACATGCATATCCCATCCTAATTGTAAAGTAGATCACCAAAAGGAGGAAGGTTTTTAACAGACACAGATTTTACATGGTTTTTTAGGTAGTTGTAGCTCTGAGGACTGGGGTAGAAACCCACTTTGGGCTATAAGGTCAGTTCCTGGGACTCAGCTGAAGAGAAGTAACTCATGAAGTTGTGGTAACATGATTGCTTCGATCAGAAACCCACGTCCAGAGCTTAAATATTCTCATAAGCTCTCGGGATGGCTGCCTATAAAACATAAACAAGGCAATATGAACAAGAAGTGTCCCAGGGTACACATTTTAATGCTCAGATTCTGTGCAGCACTGTATATTTTTCACGTTAAGTTAAAGAAGCAAATGAAACAGAAAGAATCCAACATGTTTTACATTCCCTTGCAACAGGAAGCTGTTTTGATAAAACCTACAAATGATCCATATAGATATTAACTTTTTCTTTTTTCTTTTTTTTCTTTTTTTTTTGGTAAACTTAATTTGAATTTAGAAAGTCTCTAAATGATAATTGAATCACAAGTCTGGATTAGGATTCTAGCAGCAACACTTGACTTGGTCAAAATCACTGTTATGAAGAGATGCAATTTTTACACAGTACTTCACATTGATTAAGTAATGTGCGAAAATGGAAAAAAAGCATTCGAATCTTAATCATAGTAATTTGCATGAAATAAAAGTCTCTGTCAAGGGAATGCACATTATAATAACTCCTGGGTGTTTTGGTTGCATCAGTGAGCAAAGAAGTTGTGTGCATTTTTTTTTTTTTTGTCCTGATATGCAAGAATTTCCTATATTTTTAGCACACCTTTGATTATGTGAGAATTTAGAAATATGGTTTTGCAGTCAGTGAGAGGCTGTGAGATAAACAGATATTTTAAGAGCAGCCAGAGTTCACAGATGGTTGACAGTGTGCATACCTGAATTAAGTACAGAACTATAAACCAGCATGTTGTAAACACGGGAACTCAGTCTGAAGCTAATTAAGGCTCATTTGGTTTTGACCTGCATCAAACAATAGCACTAAATCAGAAAAGCAGATGCATTTTGGAAGCTACTGAACTGAAGAACCTTATCTGGAGCCCAGTGGAGTCAGCAGAGACCTTCTCACTGACTTCAGTCAATCAAACCTTGGAAATGTCTGCGTTTATTTACACAAATTGCTCTGAAGTAGAAAGGGGTTTTTGATGCAGTCTCTGCTCCGTTGCAGGCACATGTCAGTGTTGGTGTCACTGTTATCTGTCACTGAAGCAGACCCAGGAGCTCAGGCACATTTCTCTGGGCCAGAGTGACCATTGTGCAACCTGTTTTATTTTAGAGAGTTGCTGTTTCAAAAATCAATGGGCATCAGCTGCTAATTACAGAAAATCTATGTCTTGTCCCTTCAGCAGGTTTTGCATTTTTCTCACTTGCCAGGCACCTCTGTTGTGGGATGACAGCACAGATCTGTAGCCATAAGTCATGGCCACCTCCAGACCCCTTTTTTTACATCTCTGGGACTCTGAGCAATCTGCTCTGGTGGAAGGTGTCCCTGCCCATGGCAGGGGGTTGGAACGAGATGGCCTTGAAAGTCCCTTCCAACCCAAAACACTCTGTGATTCTACAATCCCTTCTAGTACCCTGCAGGGTGCACTTTGCCACATGAAATTTCTGCTGAATGGTCTTTGCCCAATAACATCTGGATTCCCCCCACTGACCTTAAGATTAATTTGATGCTGTATCTTCTGACAATGTAAGAAAATAGAGGGAAGATTTTTTTCAGTTATTTAAAACACTTTTGGCATGGGAGCTCATTTGTCCCAGAAATGTGATTTTTTGAGTCTGAGAGTTGTGATCCCCTTCTCCGTCTTCCAGTGATCCTAAAGAAGGACAGGGACTCGCAGGCATTTGTGAACCATTCAATAACTGACTGTTTTACCTTCTTTAGAGCTTAGCACTTGCTCCAAATGCACCTGGGCAAGGAACTGAGTTTTCTAGCCACAAGATTTTGCCATTCCCTCTTTCATTTCTGCAAGCTGTGCTTATAATGGGGAACAGGTTCCAAGACCCCTTCAGAGGAGGGCCCTTTTTTTTGAGTCATGCTGTATAAAATCCGCTGACACCTGCAGAAGTCACGGTGATATCACTGCCTTGTATCAGGAGGGATATTCAGCTATCCCCAGCCACAATATCATTTGGATAATTGCTTCTTGCAGGGGATCGAGGCAGGTGTGGGAGGAAAAAAGTAATGAACAACTAAGCTTGGAAAGGAAACGTAGGTTGAAGTTTATCTCTTGTTGCTGAAGCTGCCAGTTAAGCCAGGAGCAGGAGGGGGGTTTGTTTGGGATTTATGCTGGGGGAGAAAGGCCCTGCTGTCTTCAGAGTGAGATGAGATCAAGTTCTGCTTGCAATGCCTCTTACATGTTGTAGTTGCAGGCCAGGAGATTTTTTTACATCAAAATAAAGGAATGGATGGACCTGCACTTATAAGAGAGTTGGCATTCCTACAACAAGCGTGTAGGTTGATAAGGATTTTCTTTATTCTTTTCAAAAATAACCTTTCCTGTGAAATGCAAGCTCGAGAACATTATCGGTTACATAGAGAAATCACATGAAAGGCTGCATTACAATAATGAAGAAAAGAGATTCTGAGACGAGAGCAGCAGCAGAGCTACTCGGTGCCTCCTTGGCTTGAGCTGCTCCTTCCCAGCACAGCTGAGGTTTTCAAACCATGGTTTTTGGCAAAATCCTACTCAAGGGGGAGAGTTGGTGCACACAAACCACCCACCAGGTGTGATACCGGGATCCCGACTTGCTTTCCCCGGGAAGTATCCAATCTCTGGGGGCAGCCTCAGTGTGTGGGAGATGTGTTACAAGAACGGGGGTATTTCAGTTTATGAGCTGAGGGGAATGATAATATGCCACCCTGTGTTTCTCCTAATTTAAGACTGTGCCCCACATCAGATGGTGTTAATGGGGTGATAGCCATGAGCACATCCCTAGTCCTGCAGACGTGGTCTTGGCGTTTTAACGAAGGGAAGTGAAACCTTCTGCTCTCACAAAGTGTCCTGTGGAAAAGGGAAGAAGAAATTCATAAGAAATAATCCTATTAATTAATGCCCAAATCCTGGTCCCTGTGCACAGCCTGTGGAAATGCCGTGTGTGCGAGGGAGCGGAGGCAGCGGAAGGGAAGGGAACAGAACCCTCCTCCTTGGCTGCGCCAGCATTCCCACCTTCCAGGCTGCTGGCTCTGCTCTGTCTGGTGTATTCCCAGCAGCTCTCACCAAGTGCCACCCAGCTCAGAGCCTCATGGCTGACCCCAGGTTGTCTTTGCAGGACAACAGTCAGGAGCACACAGGATATCGTGGTGAGAAAATTGTGCTTTCTCTTCCCAAGGTGAGAAAACTGTGCTTTCTCTTCCCAAGGTGAGAAAACTGTGCTTTCTCTTCCCCCTTCATTTTCAACCAAACTGAGGGAGGGGCACAAGAGATACTCGGTTCTTCTAAATATTAATTTTCCAGTTGGGAATGTCCATGCTGAACTCATGAAGAACACAAATGGAAGCTTCAGCACAAAAGGTGTGTTGGGAAGGGACTGGAGACTTGAGATAGCAATCTGTAGGAATCCCACTTCATTAGTTCCCAGCACACACCTCTCTGTGTGTCCTTACAGGGAGGGTCAGCTACACTCAATACTTTTCCACTCTTCCACACTCATTTTTCATTAGGAACAGTGATGAATTATCAGGAGCACTGAGCAGACTGTCCAAGGAGTTTGTGGGGGGCTTTTAAGAGCAGCTTTGTCAGGAGTGGTTATCTAGCCCTAATCCTGCCTTAAGCCGGGGGATGGATGAGGTGGCCTCATGAAATCCTCCTGGCCCTGCATCCTGGTGTCCTCTGGCTTTGAGCAGTGAAGTTCTTCCACTAAAAACTATAAAAAAGAACCTGTCATTATTGTTTTGATGGCCCTTGAGATTGCTGTACATTGTAGTTACATCATTATGGTTATATTTCAAGGGACAATCCAGATTCACCAAGTCAGGAACCCTTGACCACAAAATATCTGTATGCCTGAAATGGTCTTTGATTACCAGAGGACATTGCAAGTGCCTGGAGTAGGAATTATTCTAGCCCTGCAGCACCCAGATAGAATCCTGGGGGCAAGAGGCCCAGGAGAAATACGTTAAACTGGCCAAGATTTACTCTTCAACTCCTCTCCAAAGCCTGAGGACTAGGTGAGGATTTCTAAGTGGAGAGTCCTCTGTTCTGTAAGTGATATCTTCTGGGGGGTCATCAAAACTCATCTCTAACTCCAGGTACATGTCTCATTACCAAAACCAATACTGGCTCTTGTCTTCACCCTCCAACGCCTCCAGTTTTAAAATCTGTGGCCCATTTTCAACCAAACTGATGGAGGGGCACAGGAGACACTCAATTCTCTTAAATATTGTGTAATTTGCTGTTTGGGAATGTCCATGCTGAAGTCGTGGACAACACAAAGGGAAGCTTCAGCACAAAAGGTGTGTTGGGAAGGGACTGGGGACTTCATTAGTTCCCAGACTGATAAAAGAGCTTCTTTGAATGGTTTTCCTTTAATTGCAGAGGATTTCCACAAGTCCTAATTTGCTGGCAGCTCAGAGCATGATCTTTAACCATTGTGAACGACTCCCATGCAAGGAAAAGCTTCAATTCCCAGCTCTGCAATGCTGCCTTGTTAGGGAGTGTATAAGTGTAGCAATGAGCAACATTGGTAATAAATAAGTTGCCCAGAGAATTTAAAATCAGCTGTGAGAGCAGCTGCCCTTTCATGGACACACATATGGGGAGCAATATTTGGCCATGGTATAAAAAGCAGCAAACACAAATAGTGCCAGGTGATATTTGGCTTCTCGGCACATATTTAAGGGAGAAGCACTTCCCATTCAAAGGAGCCAGCTTCCTTTTTGAACTCCATTTTCTGTTCTTCTTTTTAATCCACAGATTCTTTCCTTTGATAAGCCAGGAATCCAAGGCAGATCCCTGGAGAATTGCTTGAATCTTGGATCCCCAAGCCAATTCAAGCTGCAGCCTGCCACAGGGGCAGTGTTATCCCTACAGAGCTTTCAGCAGCATTCCTTCTAACCTTGTTTGAGCAGCTCTGGTTTTAAGTGATGCAGTAACTGGTACTAAGATATTCTGAACCATCATTAGCTCTATTTACTGAGCCTTTAGATGTGTGAATCACTGCAAACATCTGGAAGGAACAGGTGGAATTCAACTACACTTACTGTACATTTCTATTTTAATGGTGTTTGGCTTCTCTTTTAATTGAACAACGATTCTTCCTGGAGACCCAAATGTTACTACAGGCATATCTGAATTTAATTTAATTGGCAATGAGTTAAAAATTATTATTTCAGAGGAATTTTTGATGTTAACTAATGAGGCATCCTATTCCTTAAATATTCCTGCCATTTCAACCAGCTTCCCTGAGGAAGCACAGGCTATGCAGCAGCATCCTCCATCTGGCAGGTTGTCCTAGAAACCTTTGACCTTGGTGGTAGGCAGGTTGGGGCCAGGGTGTGATGGAATGTGGGGCAATGGTGGGGTGGGAGCTGCAAAACTATTTACAGGGTGAATGAGAGCTGAGCTGGGGTGCAAATCCAAGGACCTCATGTTGGTGCCTGACATGCAAGGTCAGTCACACCTGGTTGGCAAACGAGGCTGTGGACATAAGGATCCCATCCAAGTGGATAAAACCAGCAGGACTCACCCTATCCTACTCCACAACAGAGTTTTTTGATCTGAGGGAACCTCTACTTCTTCAACTCTTTCACCTGGTATAAACTGCTGACCCTTTGCAGGGAGTGGAGCCTGATCTGAGGTGAAAGCCCTGATCCTGTGGTTGTTGGTTCCCAGTTCCTTCTTCATTTGACTTCATCTTCATGAGGAAGAGCACCAATTCCCTGCTCCATGCTGGAGCAGACGTGTCCAAGCTGTCATCTCCTTCCCTGCCATCCCATAGCTGAACCATCACACTTCTGGACCCTTCCACATTTAGGTAGGTCAGCATTGAGAAGGGAAAACATTATTGTGAACTAGAATAGGAAGAGAGCAGCAGCCCTCAGCCTCCTGGGGGTGAATTATTCAGGCTGCTCCAGCCCTTTGAGTCATCTTCTGCAAACCCCACAGCAATGCTGCAGAAGCAGGAGTTGTCTTATTTGCACCACTCACATTTGCTGATTTTGTTTTAGATGTGCCAGCTTTCAAAACACTGTCTCAGATACAAGGAAGATGGGGAAAGACTTTTTACAAGGGCATGTAGGGATAGGACAAGGGAGAGTGGGTTTAAACTAAAACAGAGTAGATTTAAGTTAGATATTAGGAAGAAATTCCTTACTGTGAGGGTGGTGAGGCACTGGAGCACATTGACCAGTGAAGTTGTGGCTGTTCCATCCCTGGAAGTGTTCAAGACTAGGTTTGATGGAGCTTGGAGCAACCTGGTCTAGTGGAAGGTGTCCCTGCCCACGGCAGGGGTTTGAAACTTGATGATCTTGAAGGTCCCTTCCAACCCAACCCATTCTGTGATTCTGTGATACTTTCATTTTTACCTCTTGAAATGGTTTAATTTCTTAATCACGACTATTTTTATTATTATATTTATCTAATTACATTATATATATATATTTATAATTATCAATGACCATACTCACGTGATAGCTATTCCCCAACACTACTTCCTTCCCATGTATGGGAATCTTGGGGTAAAGGAGAAGGAATGCAGACAGACATCCCACTGGTGTTTTAAACGACCCTCCTGTAAAATTACTGTCAAATGTGTAGCACATATGATGAAGCAGCTGGGAGGATTCTGTCCATCCTGCTGATGGAATGCCACACTCAATCTTTGGGAATCCCTTTGCCCTTTTTGCAAAATGTCCCTGCTAATACCAGCCCGTCCAAGGTGCTGCAGTGGCTGATTAATTCATCTTTGTAAGCTGCCTTCTGATCTTCAGGAGATACAAAATATTAATTGCTGATGTGATAACAAGAAGTCAGGATGCAAGGGGGGGGGAAATGCACAGATCTCTGCACCTGTTTGCTTTGCTGGATTTCCACTGTTCAACTAAAACCTCCCATATGTGCTGGAGAAAGTACCAGTTTTCTTGCTACAGATAACTCACTTCAGTCATTTTTGCCTTTTAGAGGAAACAATTATTTCTCATGCATATTTCTTACCCTTATGATTGATTTTTTTATTAAATTGCAAGGTTTGCCATTACCTCAACTCTGACTTTATTTATTTTATGACAGTAGATTCTTAAAATGGACTATGTCCTTCCAAATTCACTCTTCTTTTTCCACCCCTGCCCAGATATCTCAGTTCCCGTTTCTTGCATCAAGGCAACACCAGCCCCAGTTTTCAATTCAAGTCTGCTCTTTGCTTCACCCCAAGGATTGGGCTGGAATTGAGCCTCACATGGCAGTATCCAAATAATTCATTGGTCTTCAGAGATGGGTCCTGCTCAGTTCCTCTTCGACCTCCACAGCCTCAAGCATCTCTCATGTCTAGTGAACACTGAATTATTTATACAAAATAAATGGTGCTCCTAGGCTGAGTTGGGAGGGCTCTACCTCCAGGGTAGTATTTTGGTAATCAGCATGCTCAGCTGCTTGGGGAGACCCAGATTTGTGTCCTTCTGATGGGTGTTTGAGCCTGAACCCCTCCTCAGCTGTAAGGTCTCAGTTTCTCTCCAGAGCAAACCAGAAAAATCATTACATCCATCAAAACGTTTTTAAAAAAAAAAAAAAAATTAAAACCGTGAAAGAAAGGTCTGGAACCCGCCCTCACGGTGCTGAATATTGCACAAGGATGGAGCAAAGTGTTTCTTTGGCTGCCAGGCTGATCCAAACAGGCTGCGTGTCCCTCCTTTCCCACGCCGCATTCCCAGCAGCTCCCCCCCCCCAGCATCCACACCTGCTCCCACACACACACACACACATCCTGGTGCTTCCCAAGCAACCTGGTCTGGGCGGTAATTTTGTGTTTGCACCAAAAAAAGGTGAGCAATTACTGAGCCCCACCCCCGCGCACAGCTTCTCATGCCTCTCAAGTTTCCAAAGCTCCCGGTATCAGGTTCCCGAAATCACTGCCCAGGAGGGAGGTGTTGCACAGGCCATGGGGGTTTTGCTCCCCTGAAGGCAGAGTTGGGTTACTCTACTGTGCTTTTGGACTATCACGTTATTCCTACTCCTTTTTTCACTTTCTATCCTAGTTTTTAAAAAATATTTCTATTTTAAAGAATATATTTTTTTTTCAGTGCATTAACTACGGTGCTTTTTGCCTGCCTTTTAAGTTCAATGGTATCTCAGGGCCTTTCTTTTTCTTTCTTTCTTTCTTTCTTTTTCTTTCTTTCTTTCTTTCTTTTTCTTTCTTTCTTTCTTTCTTTTTCTTTCTTTCTTTTTCTTTCTTTCTTTCTTTTTCTTCCTTCCTTTCTTCCTTCCTTTCTTCCTTCCTTTCTTCCATCCTTCCTTCCTTCCTTTCTTTTCCTTTCTTTCTTTCTTTTTCTTTCTCTTTCTTTTTTTCTTTCCTTCTTTCTTTCTCTTTCCTTCTTCCTTCCTTCCTTCCTCTCTTTCCTTTCTTTCTTCCCTTCTTTTTCTTTCTTTCTTTCTTCTTCTTTCTTTCTTCCTTCCTTCCTTCCTCTCTTTCCTTTCTTCCCTTCTTTTTCTTTCTTTCTTTCTTCTTCTTTCTTTCTTCCTTCCTTCCTTCCTCTCTTTCCTTTCTTCCCTTCTTTTTCTTTCTTTCTTTCTTTTTCTTTTTTCTTTTTTCTTTCTTTCCTTCTTTCCTTTCTTTCTTTCTTTCTCTCCCTCTCTTTCTCTCTTTCTCTTTCTCTCTTTCTTTCTCTCTTTCTCTCTTTCTCTTTCTCTTTTTCTTTCTCTCTTTCTCTCTTTCTCTTTCTTTCTCTTTTTCTTTCTCTGTCTTTCTCTCTCCCCCTTTCTCCCTTCCATCCTTTCCCCTTTTCTCCCTTTTCTCCCTTTTCTCTCTTTTCCCTCCCTTCCTTCCTTTCTTCCTTCCTTCCTTTATTTTTACCCCTGTTTTCACGCAAACAGGCCCTTTCCCACTAATAGCAGCTGACATCTGGTTTTCCATCTCTCTGAACCCAGCAGTGCTGCTGCTCCAAGACTCAGCTGGTTGGACATGTATAGACAGCAAACATTTACATTCAGCATGTCTAACATCATCTGGGACTTAAACCCAGGACGTTGGTGATGCATAGAGATAGATATTTAGTCACATCAAAGCTATTTGCTAATTGCAGGCACTTCATTCTTGTTTAATGTTTCATGTGCAAGATTAGTTGGTTGATTTAATTGGTTCGGCAAAACTTATGTTTTAAGGCAAAATGTTAGTTAAGACATAATGTATTCCCTTATGGAAAATTCCCATAAAGCTGAACACATCAGAAGTCAGTCTGTGCTCTGTAATTCTGTTTTTTGTTGTGTAGTCAGTCTGCCTACAGAATTGAAGAGGAAACTGCACTTTTTTTGTTGGAAATTTTAGCATTTAATAGCAATCCAGCATGGTAGGACTCTTACAGACAAAGAATCCCATAGGGTAAGGTTATAATTGTCATCTACAATGTGTTTTAGTTGCATTTGTATTATACTAATGTGTTTGTAATATACAAATGAGTTTGTAACTGAAACTGGTAGATAAAAGGATAAAAAGGATGTCAGGGTGCAATGCATACAATTCATATAAAGTCCATTTCCAGGACTGCATGTCTCCATGAATATATAGAATTTATGTGCACATGTATCTATTCATACATGTGTGACACACGTGTAATGTAGGCATTTACACTATGTGTGTGCATGTGTATTCCCATGTTTATGTTTACACACAACCCAAAACCCACTAGTGCAACACAGATTGCACAGGAGGTTCGTTCAGACTCAGCATTTCACCAGAAAACTCCCCAAATCTTTGCCAAGCTTTCCAGCAGCATTGCCCAACCTCCAGGGAAGAGCCAAATTTCAGAGCCTGGTCCCACGTGAGAGAGAATAAATAATTTGACTCCTGCACAGGAGTCAAACCTGAGCATTGGAACCCACAGCTAAACTGCCCTGGGATGGTTGGGGATTTCCTTCATGTATTTTTTCCTGAAAAGCTTCCTGAAGTTTTGAACTCCGTTTGCTGCTATAGGAACCTTATTGAAGCCCAAACCCTCTGTATGTTTGCGTGTCTATATATGAATATTAAAATGTTGAGTACATGGACCACCAGAAGTTTGTTTAGCTTGAAGTTAGAGATTTGTTTTGCTTAGAATTGAGTCTCTTGATATTTGGCTGATCTCTTTGTACTGGCTTTTATCTTAATTGCTTTTTAAACTATAATTATGGTGCCACATCCACATGGCTATAACACCACTGTAGTTTAAAGTTGAGCTTGTTTCTATTGCAACTTCTATTTTAAGTGTTGTTGGGTTTTTTTTTAATTCAGATGTAAAATTTACATACTACAACCACTTAGCAAACAAAGTCTGAGTCAGGGAGAAAATCCCTTTTTTTTTTTAATAATATTTGAGAAAATAAAACAGTTTGCTGGATATTAACATAGAGGAAAAAAATAATTAAATCAGTTCTTTTCAATGTTGCAGTTATAAAAGAGGAAATATGCTCTATTTGAATCTCCAGCTGAAATAGAAACTCACACATTGGAGCATTTTAATGTGTATATACCAAAGCCATATTGACACTGCAGACTATCATTACTCCTTAAGGAAATGTCATGGGCTTTCCTTTCTTGTTTGAATGAGCTGTGAATTCATAATTCTTTCAGCCAGTTGGTTTTAATAAGGCATCGCTCAGTTATTCACATTTAAACTGTTCTCTAAGTACCTATTTAAGGACTAAACCACATCAATCCCTTAGGCCAGTAACACAACCCAGCTCTTAAAAAGTCCACATAGGGCTCTGAGCACGGTGTCCTACCAACCCTAATCCCCCTCCCTGCAGTAACATTCCTGCCTTTCCTTCATCTGGGAGAAGGAAAAGCACGAGCCACTGTTTCGTAGCATCCCTTTCTCCACACAGACACAGGGAAATGACATCAGGACTGCGCCCAGGGTGGGTGAAAGAGGGATGCAGTGGGCATTTCACCTGCCCACTTCCACAGTTATTAATCCCACTAGTGCACGAACCACATGATTTCTGCAGAAGTCTGGGGGTAAATTTAGATTTATCCACCTATAGGGCTCGGGAACGGGTTCTTACCACCTTACCATGTGAGAATGATGCCATACAATGCAAAACCAGACCCTTTATGCACAAGCACAATTAATATTGCATTTCCCTGGGTGCTCCTGTCCCAATTTTATTGAAAAAGGGCTCATGTCATGTTAGGGGCCACATCGGTTATAGGCAAACAAAAGCTATTCCTAATTTTAGTCTTCTCACTGCCCTAATTTTAGGCCATTTTATGAGGTCCAAAGGTTCCAGACAAACTCCCCGGTAGAGATTTTTTTTAATTTTTTTTTGCTTAAACCACGTGAAAAAAAGGAATAACAACCAATATCCCAGGACGCAGAAGCGAAAGGGAAAACTCTTGTTGCTCACAATCTGCTCAGAGCGGAGATGAAGAACAAATTTACCACTGCCCTGTTTTCCCTGCACCAGAAAATCCCTCTGAGCAGCTGTTTGCTCCCCCAGCCGTTATTTTCCGTCCCTTTTCTGTGTCAACAACGTGACTTTCTCCGAAGGGAAAAGGTGCCTTTTCCTGGAAACGCATGGAAAAACTCCCCCTCCCGACCCCCTATTGCTGGAGACACTTTCCCCGGCTCCTCCCGCTGCCGCCACAGCAGATGACCGGGACCTGAAACCTTCCCGACAATGTATTCCCGGAGACCGCTGCCGCTCCATAACTCTCCCAGCCATTTCCAGCCCCGCGATATTCCCCCCCTCTTCCCCACCAAGCACCTCCTTTGTGCTCCATTCAAGGTTTTTCTGAAGTGAGACAATCTTTCCCGTTTTTTTGTCTTCTGTCTGCATCAAAGTTAGGACTTTGTTAGGGATTCGTGCTATCGGCATCTGTTACCTCCTTTTCTCAGGGGCTAAGGAGGAGGCTGCTGTAAGGCTGAAAAAGGCTCTCATTCAGCCTGCAATTGCTTCTCTTTGCTTTCCTGTCACACTGTCAACCTCAATCAGAAGGCAATGAAAGTGATACAGAAGCAAAGCTTTGCTGCCTCCTCCTAGAACAAAGAGCGTCCCATAGCCTAGTACAGATTTCACATCCAATTTAACTCTTTGGAAAAGGATTTCAGGAAATACATAGTCAAGAGTTGAAAAAATGGAGTTGGGTCTACTATAAAGGCTAAAAGTATTATCCTGGCTTAGATAAGCTACAAAGATAGGTTGATACTATTTTCTAGCATAAACCACATTAGCTGGCATTACACATTGAGCTTTCTTTACTCGTTAAGTTGCAAGGAGATTTGAGAGGAATTTAGCAGCTACATAAAATGACTCTTTCATGATTCTAGCTTTAACAGTCATTTTAGTTGTACAAGGTGCATGAATAGCAAGGACCTAAATCATGTTGTTTAACAAATCTGGTATTAGAGGGTTAGTCTCAGTTTACTTATTAAGAATTTAGTTGAGTAAAGGATTTTAGGACTCAGTTCTTTGTGTGGATGACAATGAAACAGGCCAGTACTTGTATTTTTGGGAACCTAAATCAGCTACACATGTTTGAACTATGCTTTTGGGCCTAAAATTGCTCTTTTGCCTGGAGAATATTTTTCTGTTTGGATTCACACTAAAAAATAAGGCTCATTGGTCAGGTTGTAGAGTAAGGAGGTATTTCTCTGGGTTATCTCAAGGCAGTATTTCTAAAATTTACAATTAGCTCCAGGTCTGTCTACTCCCCTTTGCCTGCAAACACAGAGCCTCATGCACAATGGTAAACTTTTTTTTAAACTGGTCCTACTGGGGAAAAAAAAAAAATAATTCTTATCTCAATACATTTTTCATCATTAAAAGCAGACTTGTTTTACCGAGGCAAGGTCCACTCTGAACACTGATATTCCCACTTTCTCCAAGGCAGTTTTGCTAACAGACAACCTTGATCAGGGTGCCTTAGCATAATAACACTGCTGCTAATAACACAGTCCAGAGCAACTTTTAATGAACTCAGACTGGAAAAAAAAAAAAAAAAGAAAAAAACACAACAACTTTCCTAGCTAATGAAACATTTTTTTTTTCTGCAAAAAGGCAGGAAGGGGAAGCTGCCTTTTTCTATTTTCCATATAAAAATGGCTCAGCGTGTTCTCGGCTTCTGCAGCTCTGCAATAAGTAAAATGTTTAAGGAATGCTGACATCCCCTCTCTGAATTACTGAGAGGTTTCACATGTTATGATGCTGATGGAAATGCCTCTTAAACAGCTTCTAAAAGTCATCTTGCTAGGAGAGAACACATCTCTTTAGAAATTCCCCATGAACAAGAGATGATTACAAGGAAGCAGTATGACAGACACCAACATTTCATCTCTGCATACAATTATGGTACAAATTAGAAATGCTATTATGTTAGTGCTCCATAATTAAGTAAGCAATTAAAAACAAAAACAGTTCATTAACAAATTGTCATAGCTATGCAGACAAGTGCCCAGCAAGGTCATGATAGGCAATTGCCTGAGACAACTAAATGCTGGGAGAGAGCAGCAGAAAGCTGAGCACAATAAGGTTTGTGGGATAGAATGCAGTTATTTTGCAAATTACTTTTCCTTGGGCAGCGTGAGATATGAAAATAAATATCACTGTTCCTTGAGACACTGTGGGAAAAGAAAAAAAAAAACAACAGATTGTTTCAGAAAGTTAGAAGAGCAACTGGTAACAAACCCTTTTCCCTGTTAATTATACACTGTCTGGGTAGGAGGCAGCTGAAATTGGTATGAACCTGTTTTTCACAGCACCTCACTGTTATCTTGTGGTTATCTGAAAATTTAATATATTTCTCTGCTTTTCTGTATTCAAATAAACGTTCCCATGGATATTAAATTCAGTGGCCGGTTGAATAAACGTAGTGGATGGGGTCAGAGAGTCTAATTCTTTGCCTCCTGCAACATCAGTCTAATATTTTCTCTCATCTACATCAGATTTATTCCCCAGCTCCTTTTAAAAATATTTTTAGCTATGTCAACAAAGGGACTTAAAAAAAGCCCTATCACTGCTAAGTAGATTTGGTAAAGAAGGACAATAAAACAGCGAAACAGTTAATCGCCGTGCTAATTATTTGTCCTATTTTTCTTAATACAAATTAAATGTTTCACTTGGTTAATGACAAGTTTGATCAAACAGTTTCATAAACTGATGGATTGACTTTGAAATGAATTCAGGGGGAAAAAAATGACATGATGCAGATTTGGCAGAGGGCCGTCTCTAGTGGGAACAGATGCCCAACAAATTTGGCGACTAGTTTTGTTCTCTTCTATCTGTTGCAGTTCACAATCCTAATGAATGTTATGTTTAAATAACATGAATAAAGATAAAGTGAAAATGAATTCAACTCCAGTTTGAGCAGCAGAATAGAAATGAGCAAACTGTATTATCTTCTGCCACCTAATCTGGGTTGAATTTCCTCTGTATCTTTTTTTGTTTGTTGAAGAATCCTTTTCTTGAGTCTCCTTGGCCATTGACAAGGTCTTTTGAGATGAATATGAAAAGATAGATTTAAAGGTTAAGGCCAGGGTCAGATGGTTGCAGATGTTTTGTGAGAGATTGTTCGGTTCAGTTGTGGTACTTCTCCTGACTAAGGTATTTCGAACAGGCAGAGTCATGGCCAGCAACTGTCAATGAATTTTGTTTGTTTCACAAATGATCCGTGCAAACACAAACACAGATGACATGAAGCATTTGGAGGTTTTAGGTTGTTTTGGTTTTGTTTTGGTTTTTTTTTTTTTAAGGCAGGCAATGTTTTCTTTTCCTTTTTTTTTTATTTTTTTATTTTTTTTTCCTCAAGGAGTCCTCTGAATCCAGAGACCTTGCTCGTGTTTTGTTTCTTGGAAGAAAGGGAGGGGCACCCACCCAGCTACCCACCCGCACATCTGTGAAGATGTAGCTGTAAAATGTGGTGCTGCTTTTGAAAGGAATTTAGCAGAGATGCTGGGCAGCCCCCAGCCCAGTTAGGAAGAGGAGGTGTACAGAAAAGATGCACACAGGCTTATACCCTCCCAAATTTACTCAGGTGAGAAAATAACCTCTCCTATCAACACATGACTCTGTGCAGGAGGTCAAGCTGGATGTGTTTTAGCCCGTCAGGTCCAGGTCTGTGATTCCCACCCAGACCCTGTTCACTGCTGCTTCCCTTTGCACTACACAAGCCAGTGGTTTATTTGACCCCAAAGAATCAGGCAGAAATTTAGGCCCACAATCCCACCACCAGAGATAAAAAATTACACTGAGAAATTCTGTTTTATAACTGTCTCAACTGGGGAAAAAAAGAAATGTCCATGATGGTTTCTTTTGACTAACTGTGCTGAGCTGTATTCCTGTGAGACTGTGGATCTTACTCAGCAGAGCTTGTGGTGAAGTTGGGGGGAATCTGTGCTGAAAACCTGACCCATCCATCTGACATTTAAATGGTACAGAAATAAATGCATTTTCCCTGCCCTGGAAACATGCAGCCTACCTGCTTCCTACTGGGTTTTAAATGGATTCTTCCAAAAAGCATAAATAAACTCTTCTGTAATACACCAAGACTAAAATTCTCCCCCAAAAACTGCCTTCAAGTCTTCACATCTTCAGCATCAGACAGGGAATAATAAAGATTATTTTGAAACCCACACAATTTATTACCCCTGTGGATTTATTTTCAGGAGTCTTTTCTGCCATTAAACCCAAAATTTTGTTTTCTGTTTGAGTTGCCTGATGCAGAAGAGAAGATTAAGGTTTGGTACCACAGGATTCAGTTTTTTCAACAGATTCTTATAGCATATTTTTAATTGATATAGTACACAGTAACTGATTTTAACCCCAGTGCTGACAGCCCTCCTTCCTTCATGACAGAGGCAGTGGATCACAGGGGGAACCTCTGCCACACTGGGTAGCTACTCTGATTCCCTCCAAAAGGCTAAGAAAGCTTGGATGGGCAGAAAAATACCCAAGTGCTCTCCATATACCTTCATAGCACGTCCACGTCCAGCATATTTGCAGTAAAGGAAATATATTTAGGATACACCTCCCTCTAACAGGGTGTCTCCTGGCTGCGGAGGTTGGAAACTAAAATTCCACCTGCTCTATATTAAACTTCCCCCTTTTCACCCAGGCACGACCCCACCTGTGATGTGAAACACAAAGTTTTCAGCTCTCAGTTGATTAAATACTGTTGCACAGCTTCTGTGTGCAAAGGGAAAGTCATTTGAAGCAGTTGAGTGGTGGATTTTTTTTGCCCTGTGCTAGATGCATAAAATGTATGTTTTTTAATCTATAGCTCAAGTAGTCAACTTCTGGAGAAAAATGTCACTGGCAGTTGTGGGTTTTATGCAAGTGCCAGCATTAAACAGCATTATTTAAATTTGCTTCTAAATACTTGTTTGATAAGTAGGGATATGTATGATTTATTCATCTCACAATTTACTGAAGCATGTTAGCTGGGTTGGTTTTTTTTTTTCTAATTTATACCCTACTGTCACTCTGTTTTTATATATGTTAGTTTAAAAAGATTTGCCCAACGTAAATAAGAACAATTACAGAATCACAGAGCAGGATTAGTTCTGAAGGGGAAAAAAAAAAAAATAAATAACCATGGCTTGCATTCTCAGTGGCTATTCTATTTGACTTCATCATTAAGAAAAGTATTCAGAGCATCTAAAGGGTGAAGAGTGGAGGAGTGTGTTTTCTTTTCGATATGATAGCTGCATTCAAGTTATTCTTCCCTCTACAATAGATTTTACCTAGCTTTATCTTCATAGGAAGCTGCTTTCAGTTGAAAAGCAGGAGTGAATAGGAGTGTCATGACATGGGATTAACAGTACAACCGGATAGTAAATCAAATGTTTGAGATGAAAAAATGTAGAATGTGACATGCATCGGGAGAGTGAACCGGCAGCGCTTCGCCGCGACGAGGGAGCAGATAATGTGTGATTATCTGCCGAGGTCCTCGAGACCTGGACTTTAATTCAACTTCCAGAGACACACAGCCCATTTTAACCAGTCCATCTCTGCAATGAACCCAATCACGAGGTAAAACATTCCCAGGAACTGCCTTACGGAGCGCTAATTACAGATGGAACCAGTCTGAGCCTTGGGGGGGGAAAAAAAAAGGCATAAAGAAGGAAAGGCACAGTGGTTTTCCAGCTCAGGGCGAGCAATGCAACTAAGGAGAGATCCAACAAGTGCCAGAACGAAAGAGCAAAATTAAGATTTCAGGTCTGGTCTATTTTATTATTTGGCAAAAATTAGTCTTACAATAATAAGGAAGCTCTTGCCCTGATCAACAGCCTCTAAACCACATATTGCCATCAGATTCTTCTGACTATCACAGTGACCCACCTACAGCAACATAAATGCACTTGATCTTGTTACACGACTCAAATGCATTTGCAACTCTGTACCTGCAGTTTAAATTCACTGTAGAGACCAACTTGCAATACTTTTAACAGGCTCTAATCTCTGGTTTCAGTTTGAGACCAAGAGGCATTTCATATCATCAGCACTGGATTTATATTGTGTGTTTAGAAAACAGAAATGGATTTCCAGGGGGTTTAATTTATCAATATCTAGTCTTTCTGGGAAACATTAGTTTGCATAGGAAAAGGGGTTAAAAGAAGGTTTAAATGATGTCTCTAATATTTCCTGAAAACTTTGTGCAAAAATATTCTATGCCACAAAAACCCATTAAATATGCAAACTTTAATATACATTCCTCAGTAACAAATGTACAGTTAGATAACACATAAAGAATTATGAATGACTAATTATATTTTGCATATTTACAGCAAAGACAATTAGCAAATAGCTTTTATATGCAAAATAAATGAAAAAGTAATTAAGATGCACTAACTAGAGCAGCAATATCAAGTCTGTTGTCTTGTGATTCATTCCTAACAAACATAATAATTATGCATTCATTGTCATATAATTAAAACAGCTCTGTCCTTTAGAAAACTGGTTATTTACTGTATAATAACCTGAAGAGTGGCAGAAGTTCCTCATAATGGTGAGAAGGATAATTAAATATTTCTTCCTGGTGTCTGCTCACTCAGTCGAGTTTATTGTCTTAAACTTCTGCGAGAAAACATTTCCTCTGCAGTTCCATAAGCTCACCTGTTCCCTGCTGGGAAGTTATGCCTTTGCCATGCCCCACTCCAAAGCCAGCTGTCCAAAACCTCCCTGGGTGCTGTCCAAATGGGAACAGCATTAAAACCCATTCCAGGATGGGAAAGCTCAGAGGTCCAGCCTAGGGAGGGTGGGAAAGCTCTGGTTAGAGCCTGGGGGGTCCTCTCTCCTCTGTGCTGTGACCTTGGTTGAACTTCTTTGATGTCGTTGCCAGAGATGGCCACAGGTTTCATTTTGTGCATGGAAAATATCATATCATATCATATCATATACCATATACCTTATATCATATCTCATACCATGTCATATCATATCATCTATCATATCATATCATATCAATCATAGAATGGTCTGGGTTGGACATGAATGCATGGGCAGAACTACATCCTTGTAGGAGCAGGGATTTCTTCATCCCACACCTCAGCTCCCCAGCTGTAACACAGGCATCACCACACCTCCCCTCTCTGTCTTTTCCCATTCCCTCCATTTCCCAGCTCTTATTCTATCTCAGTAAAACATAATAAATCATCCAGCCTCAACTGGAACCCTTAATCACCACCGAACAGAACATTAATATCCAGCACTGTAAGCCGTCTTCGTAATACCAATATCATCAAGCACTTCTTTTTTTGTCTTAAAATTCTGTTTTCCTGCAAACCTCGACCGCAGAACCCACCGAGCTGCAGCAGAGGAAAAACAATGTAATTGCTTGGCTGCACGTACGGCTGGCCTGGATCTGTAATCGGATTTCCAGGGACTCAATAGGTAAGGGGCAGGGCAGGAGGAGCCGGGTTCACCTACGCAAGCTGGGACGGAAGGACTTAGCTCGTGCTGCCGGTCAGACTTCATCCTCCTCTCCAAGCCCCTGGCATGGGCTCTCACTCCTGTCCTCCTGGAAGGGATATCCATTCCTTTCAGTGTTTCTCTACAAGGTGGCCTTTCCTCTCATTATCTGGGCAAAACCAAACAATTTTTGCTGGTGGAAGGAGCATCTCAGGCACGGAGAGGTCTAGCAGAGAGCACCCTGTGGGCAGAGGAGGACTCAGGACCAGCCCCACGTGGCCTCGTGCAGAGGGATCCAGGGTGGATTTTATTCCCTTTGGTCCCTGCCACCAAATATTTGGGGGTATCCCCATGTTCCCCCTGAGGGGATGGGTCAGCCAAACCCTGCTGTGGAACACAGAGAAGGAAAGAAATGAAAGGACAGCAGCTCGCAGCCACACTGGAAATAGCACAGTGCTTGTCACGCAGTGCCCTCCGGAAGGCAGGGGATTTTTGCACAGATTTCTTAATACTGCATGGGGGAAAAAAAAAAATAGAGTCCTTTTGGGCTTTGTTACACAATTCATTCACTCAGACTTCCTCATCTGATCGTTTCCATGTCAGGAATGCAGCAGGACTTCACCTGACCTACATGGAGGGACCCCCCAGGCTACACCCTGCAGTGTGATATATTTCTTTGAAGAGTATTATGTATCCTATGATGCTCAAGTGCCAAAGGGTGCCCATCCCACCCCACTTCTAATTCAGCACTTAGTGTTTAGAACAGAAAAAGGGGATGGGTCATGTTTTCTATTAAATCCTACAGACATTTCAGTCTCTAGGACCTTTAGGACACACTTACACTCCCCAGGGCTGACCTGTTGCTTAGGTGGATTTCTCAACAGCTCTGTCTTTCTTTATTACCCCTTTTGAACCAATCTTAAGACTGATATGTGCTTCTCCTGAGCAACCAGGGTTTACTCACTTCTTGCACAGCCAATATCTAGGCCATTGCTCGAGTCAGATAAGGACGGAGGGGAAATATGCATAAGTACAGGCAAATCACCTGTGATTCCTTTGAGATCCTGAGCCATTTTTCCAGCCCTGCAAACCACTTCCACCACCTATGGAGGAATGGGGAATACTAGCCTTCCTATGGGGTGCATTAGCCATCCTCTGGGGAGCAACACCCATCCTACAGGGACTGTGAGCTCTCCAGAGCCTATAAGGTGTCAGGATACAGCAATTCTGCACCCAGCTCTGTACAGAGCTGTCAGGATGACAGACTTAACCTCCCTCTGTCCCTGTTTACCCAAAGTAAGAAGATTGTAAGGCTTAGTTAATGTTTGTAAGTGCCTCAGGGTTCTTATACGATAGGCCTATGTACATGCAAGTGTATTATAATACATGTCATAAGAAGAATTAATAAAACATAATGTATTAATTTAAAGGTAGCAGACACTCGTGCATGATAGCCTTTCTAGCTGCTTCTTTACAGGCACCCAGAAAATGGCATTTGAGTTAAAATCAGGTTAAAGGAAAATAATTCAGTCAATCACTGCTGGATATTGAGTCAGTAAATATCAATTATATAAAATGAGTCACCAATAAGAACTTTGATAAAATCAAGTGGCAGGGAAAGGACACTTGGAGAGACAGATGTGGCATGTATTCATTTCAGAAGACATTCTGGTTTTTTTTGAAACCTGGCTTTTATTTTGAGCTCCTCTGTTTTCTTTATGTCCTTTCAAAATATTGGGGATCCCAGAGTCAGCTGGACACAAAAGCAGAAGGATGGTCCTTTTGCCTCAGAACTTTGGTGACAGACAATGGGAGCCCCCAGGAAAGAACCAGAGGGCTTATATGAAATCAGGGTGAAAATCAAAAGCCCTTTAAGCATTCCCAAAAACAGAGGCATCCATGTGTTTTAAGTACTGGGAGAGTGTAAAGTGCAGGCAAAGCAGGGTGGGCAGGCTGGCAGTGTAATCAGAGACCTGCTCAATGAGGGGTAGCACTGGAGCAATACTGGCTCCAAGAATTAGGATGGACTAGGACCTGCCTGTGGCCCGGATTCAGGAAAGTGTGATATTTGAGCAGAGCTTCAAGCACCAGAGGATCCTGTGGACAGCTCGGAGACCTCACTGGTGCTTACAGAGACAGGTGTTCACAGAGGCCAGCTCCCTATTTCAGCCTTTTTTTTAATCTTAAATCAAAAGCTGATTTTTTTTTTACCTTTCCAAGATGCTGTACCCTCTGCATTTCTCCTTCTGCCACAAAAATCACCCCCAGTCTTGTTCCCCTGGGCACAACCAAGGCATGGCCACGGGCCAGCAGCCAGGCTTTACCTACAGTACAGGTACACACAGCCCTGCTCATGGGTGGGGATAAGAGGCCTTTGGTATAGGAATAAAATGAGCTCTTTCTCTCTCTCTCTCTCTCTCTCTCTGCATAAAAGAAAGAGAGTAAATAAAATTCCAGCAGCTACAAGCTGGTGACATTATACTGTCATAATCCAGAAATGAACATCGATTCTGAAGAAGTCGCTTCTTCAAACTTTAACGCAACAATTAAGTATTCCATTGTCATGGCTCAATTAAATGGTATGGCCTGAGAAAATTGGGGATTGTAAAGTGAGGATGGAATGTGCTTTGATCCTCTTTCCAGGGTTATTGTTTCATTAATAAATGAACATGTCATTTGTCTCACCAGAGGGAGCTCCTGCCCTCCAGGCTTTTTCCCTTTTTTGTTCAGGTTTTATAAAGATGAATTTCCAGTGCTCTGAAATACCATGGATTAGTAGTTAAGCCTGACAGCACTTCGGGGAGTAGTGGGCTTAAAGTGCCTCACACAGGTCTCCAAAGCACTTGTTTACTAATAGAGGAAATCAGCGACCGTCTGCAGCTGCTGATATCGCATTACCATTTGGAAAGACAGTAGCTGAGATAACAAATCACACAGTTTTAATAATTACTCCTGCATTCCAGTTTTTTGTTTCCTGCGTAACTGCAAAGGCTGGATTTCTTCCAAATAAACAGATAAAAACAGTATGGAACTTTTATCTTTTAATGATAATGACAACACATCATGTTTCACTAAAAGTTTCCTGCTGAATTTTTTTCTAGATTTCTAGAGTTTCAATAAAATGTAATTATACTTTATAATTCCACTCTTTTAATCTTCACTTCAAAAACTATTCACAGTTAGCAAGTTTGCAAGGCACGGAGAGGGGGTGAGGAGCAGGAGCCGACTTCCCCCACATCGGGCTGTTCATAAATTCTGTCTGGGGGTAAACCTGTCATTGAAACGGCACAAACTGAGCTGCTTTGCATTCAAATTAATACCTAGTTTAATTTGAATATAAAATAGCTCCATTTATGTGGTTATTAAGAAAAAGTAACAAAACCATTTGGCGATGAATGGATTTTTAAATATAGGACACACTTGCAACCTATTTCTTTTCCGTTCTTGGGGGGTTTTTTTCCCTCCTTTTTTTAATCTGTTGGGTACTTGGGAATCAGGATGTTTTCGTATCAACAGATAAGGCTTTAAACCAAAGCAATATCTATAAAATCTGAATGGTTAATATATACTCTGGGAGTCAGGAACTTCCCATTAAGCCAATACTGAATTAGACCTGACGGGTTTTATTCGAGCACATCTTCCCATCTTGTTCTTTGCTACGCTCAGAGAAAAGCCAGAGGTGTCAGTCACAACTTTTCTTTTGCTAAATAATTTTACAGATTTATTTAGGAGGGCAGAGAAGAGGAGGAAGAGAGGAACACCACAATTAGACCTTCCTCTTCCAACTCAAAAATGTCCAGACTTAAAGGTAAGGTAAACTTTTCTCACAGCTTTTAGTTTGCTTACCATCAGCCCATGTTCCACTGGGTGATTAAAGAAAGCTTTTTTAAAGCATTACTTCAGAATGATCTTAATTGGTGCAAGGTTGAGCCCTTTCTAGGAGGGGAGGGAAAAGGTTGAATAGCCTTTTCAAGTCACATGAAAGTTTCTAGGATGAATGTACGATAATTAGATTAATAAGTAGCTTAATTTATCACAGCTAAGGATTTCAACAGCCACACATTAGAGCAAGAAAAAAAAGATTAGTGTGATTCCAGTTTGCAAAAAAATTGTACTGAAACTTGATTAACCTTAAATACAAAGTGCCTTTCTTTTTTGTGTGTAAATTCAGTAGTTAAGGGGGGAAAAAAAACACTAAAATAATCAGAAAAGTCCTGTTTCGTTCCTTTGTGTTCAGTAGCTAATGAGAGGTATCGGGGTTGTACAAAACAACTTTTCCCTGTGAGGTTATTCTTCCTAGAATATGGATTTAAAGGAAATCTGCTTCGGACCCTGAAGATCTGTGTGAGGCATGAGATAGTGCATGCAGGGGTTAAAAATGTCTCTAGAACCAGTCATTTTCATTTTAAAATAAGAGAAAAGGAAGCAACAAGAAAAAAGGTGAAATATATATTTTAGTATAATGGGAAGTCATATTCACCTCAGTCGCAGCAATGCAAGAGGGCTGAGCAGGAGCCTGGGTGCCAGGCAGAGGTGTGGGAAACAACTGGAGGCCAGGCTAACGAGGAGGGTGCAATTAGGGATGACAATTAGCCAGGCAATATGAGCTCACAACGTCTACAAAGCAGCATCATTTTGACAGCACCGGTATCACCCTGAAATCAGATGTCGCAAAGGCCAGAGCAGAGAAACTCAGTGCAAAACACCTCACTCACAGGTGGCAGATTTGTGTAAAATATTGCCAGAGCATCCAGCTTTCCCCTCTCCACCACTCTTTGCAGGGCAATCCCTTAATAGAGAGGGAAATCTGCTGGGCTCTTTGATGTTGCCATCGGCCTCCGAGGTTGCTTTCGGTGGTGTCATCATTTATCAGCGCTAACTTCGGATTTCATTAGCCTGACTCCTTAACTCTCGCACCACGGCGGGCAAAAATCCCCAGTGCTTTTTATTAAGCTGGCTGGCACCGGGGCCAGCAAAGCCCACGGAATGTTCTGGAGGGTGGTGGTGTGGTCCCTGTAAACGCCCAGCAGCCACCATCATTCCGAGGAGGTCTAACGCAAACCCAGCGGTGGTGAGGTGCAGGACTCTGGGCTTGTGACTGCCTGTCCCAAATCCCTCTTTGAAAAAGGGATGATAAGGGGAAAGGCTGGTTTGTATTGGTAGCAAACCACAACTGAAACTAATTGGACCCTACCAAAAAAAAAAAAAAAAATTAAATAAAATTTAAAAAAACCCGTAATGAAACGAGAAAGGAAAATGTTGGTTGTTTTTTTTTAATTTTTATCTCGCACTTAAGAGATGACTAAGAGAGCTAATGAAAGGGAGTGTAATTATAGCCCAGATAGTGCCTATTGCACACGCAGGAACGTGGGGAAGGTTAACTCTGGCAAAGGGAGATCATACAAATCAAAGTGGCTGAGGGCACTCATGCATCGGCCTGTTTGATAAGATTGATAACTGTAACCAGTAGCTTAGGAGAATCGATTTCCACTGCCGGGGATCTCTCCGGATGCTCTCATCTTTTCTTCTGTTTACATGAAAGTGAAGCTTTAAAGATGTTTTATCATCTAATGGCGAATATGACACACAGTTACAAACGGAATCTTTTTTTAATCTCAGAATGGGAAATTTAAGCGGGGCAGTGGTTCGCTTTAATTATGTATATTGAACAAATTTGAAGAGATGAGAAGAAACTTGTTTTTCAGCCCACTGAACCCAAGTGCTTGCCTGTAATCTAAAATGGATATCTAATTATTGTTTAACATTATTTATTTAGGAGGAGTTACGACCTCTAATTTGCCTTTAAATGATTAATTTAGTGTTTAAATAAAGCTTCTTTTATTTAATAATGTTTTCTTTAACCAATCTTCACTAATGTCAATAAACTCTTTGTTTAACCTTCTTAAAGGAAACATTTCCTCAGCTCTGAGACAATTATGAATTACCAAAACCCATATAGAAAAATGAGCTAAGTAATTATCTAATATTACTGCAGTGTGCTTAAGAAGGGAATATTCCACACCAATAACATAAGACAAGAGAGACGAAACAAGCTTTTCTAAATATTGAGTATTTTAAGCAGTCTGCCTCTTTTTGAGCGGATAAGGCAGCACAGAAATATCCCAAAATACTAATAGCTTGGCTAAATAAACTCTTCCACTTCCATTAGCATCCTAAAAAGGTTCTTGGTTCGGGTCCCAGGCACAAAAAAAGCAGCACAAATATCCCTGAGGCGTATAGAGAGATGGTCAGATGAAATGCAGGTGCCCTCCTCCTGTCCCCAGCCCTCAGCAGGGCACCCTCACCTATGGGCAGGGTGACTCAGAACCACCATGGTGCTCCCTTGATGTCCAGGATCAGAGGAAATGAGCTCAGACAGGGAGCAAGGGACCACCAGTCACATCCCTAAAATTCCACTCCAGACCTTTGGCTGTTTTATGGAGCAAACTCCCACATATATATCACATTAGATATACTGGCCACTGATTTCTAAAGCAAGTGCCCTTTGGCAGTCATAGAACCATAGAAGAAACTGAGTTGGAAGGAACCTTTAAAGGTCATCTACTCCTTTTTCCCTGCAATGAGCAGGGACAAGTGTGACTGCTGTGTATTAACTATGGAGCACCATTTCTACATAATAAATTGTGTTTGTGATAATGCTTTTCTGGTCTTGCTTAGGTCCTCTGTACTTTGCTCTGAAGTGTGCTGGAGCTGGGAAGATCACTGGAAAAAATAGGCAGCACAAACAAATCCGAACCGATGTCTAAGAGGCCAGGAAGTGGCAGGATGTGAGTGGTGGAGGAGAAAAAGGAGAGATAGAGCTTCCAGCAGGAGTCAGATGAAACAGAAAAAATCAGGAGTAGGAGAAAGTGGAGAGAAGGGGTAAGGAGAGAATCCTTGCCCAGAGAAGCTGGGGATGCCCAATCCCTGGAAATGTTCAAAACCAGCCTGGAGGGGGACTTGAGCAACCTGGTCTAGTGGAAGGTGCCCCTGCCCATGGCAGGTGTTTGAACTAGATGGTCCTCAAGGTCCCTTCCAACCCAACCATTCCATGGCTCTGTGATTCCATGACATAGAGACTACAAAATATTCAAGGAGTGAGGTTCCCAGGATCACAGAAGAGTTGATGTTGGCAGGGTTGTCCAAGAGCAGCTCAGGCTGCCCAAGATCATGTCCAGCCTGGTTTTGAGTATCTCCACGGATGCAGAGTCCACAGCCTGTCTGGGCAGCCTGATCCAGTGGTCAGTCATCCTCATGGCAAAAACAGGTTTTCTTATGTTCAGATTCAGTTTCCTGTGCTCATGCATGGGATGAAATCCCAGGCTTAGGTTTCTCTTATTATTGGTCCTAAAGCTCACTGTGGGCACCAAGGAATGTCCCCCACAAGTGAACGCAAGGTAGATTCATTTTAACAGTGGGAACAAAGCCTGAAGCTGCTCAGCAGTGATGGGAGATCACTGGGATGGAAACACCTGTCTCTTGAAGGTGCTGCCTGGAGAAATGTCCTAAGTGGGAAAAGAAAGGATGGATAAATAGATCACAAACTGGGATGGGGAAAACAATTGCCGTAAGCTCTCAGAAAAGAGCAACAAGTGTTAAGAGAAAGTGTGAGTTCCACACCATCTAGAATCATTAAGGTTGGAAAAGACCTCCAAGATCATAAAATTCAACCTTTATTAGTAGCGGAGCTGCAGGAGAGACTTCGGGAAATATCTGGCCTTCTCTTAACCATGCTGGTTACCAGCTGGTGCTCCAGTGCTGGAGGTCTGAATAGAGCTGAGGCCATTTCCAACTTGGGAACGTGTTGCCCTCATTATAAGCAGAGCTGAAAGGGTCCCCACTTCCAATCCTCTTCCCTTGTGCAGCAAAAGCAGCAGCAGAGTATGGCAGGTTCTGTGCAGTTACTCCTTCCAGGTCTTGTTGAAGATCCCACGAAGAAGAAGGGGAGAAAGTGTCCAGATTGGAATGAAGAGGGCTGAACAAAGCTGAAGGGCAGCATAAAAGCCACAGCATTGAAGATGTACAGGGAAAGGAAAAGAAATCTCTGCCCGCTAGAGACTGAGAGGTCACCCAGGGGTGTCACCACCCTTGTTCTCTGAAAACACCCAGCACATTCCTTCTCAGCTCTCAGTTTCTCCCTTCCCTGACACAAAATATCACACTTTTGACTTCTTCCTCCCCCCTTTTTTTTGTTGGTTTTTTTGGGGGTTTGGGTTTTTTTGCAACTGAGCTTTGTGAAAGAGTTAAAGAGCTTTTAACTATTTCCTGAAGTTTGGACATTATAGTTTCAATTTTTTCTCCAATCACATGTGCTAAGACCTCACGCAAGTTGCACATGTTTAAAACAAGCAAAAGCTGTAATCCATTATCCTTAGTCCATATCTAGGATGTCACACTGAGATGGTCAGTTTGCAACTGATTTGGTAAGAGGAATATCCATGACCAGCTTATTCCTTCTCTCCCACCTTGTCCTGACACTTGTTGTACCCCATCCTCTTAAAACTCAGCATCTGAGACTACACAACAACAGAGCCCAACTGACGCCATCAATACAACCAGGAGTCCCTTTCAACACTCACCCCAAAGCTGATCTCTGTGTAAGTGGCAATTTGGATCCACAAAATGAACAAGGATGGCCTGGGAGACTCCCAAAGTCCCTTCCAAAGTGAGCAGAGTTGGATGACATCCCCTCAATGCTGGACCGGCGCATATGAAGTGAAGAAGATTTGAATCTCGCCTTCAGCTCTGGTTCTCCACTTAGGCTTCTCTTCCCAGGGAATGCATCTGCACCCAGAAGTCCAGATGTTCCAGGAGGAACAAGACTCCCACAGCCTCTATGAGAAAGGTGAATGAAAGGACAGTGAGCAACTATGTGTCTTAAAATCATCGGACCACAGCCCACCATGAACTGTTGCCCCTGACATGTTATAGGAAGCAAAGCACAACCTCAGCTGGGTCCCAGGTAAATGGGTAGGTGTGTTTGCCCTCAGTCAGCCTGAGGACATGCCACCCACCCCCTATCCCCCCCCACACAGCCTGTTAAAGAGGGATCTTCTTTTAAATAGCTGTTTACCTCCGGGCTGCTGACTCCAGGAATGGCCAGCTGCTCATTAGGGGTCAAGAAGTGCCTGGTTAAAAGGTCCTGCCCCGCCCTGGATGCAGCACAAACAAGTCCCTCAGGATCTGCTTGGCAGTGCAACAACACACAGACCTGACCCACAATACCCACTGGAGTCCTCCTGAGGTTAGAAGATGACATGGCTTGCCCCAGCACGCATAGGAGGAATTTTCCCAAGAAACACCCAAAAACCTCTGCTGTGATAGGCAGAAGGCAAGTCCTTTCTGTCAGCCTGTATACAATCCTCAAATAGGGACAGGATGCATCCAACTTTTTTTATTATTATTATTTAAAGAATGTGGTATTTTGACTTTTTTGAACCCTAGACAGGCAAGAATAAAGTGAAGGATTTCTTGCACCCACCACCTCTTTATACAAGACTTGCTCTGCACTCTGAGCAGAGAACCTTCCTAACCTGAGTAAAAATTTACAAATAAAATAAAAACTGCTGGTTAGCAAAGAGTTTATTTTGCTTTTTTCCCTTCTGCCTGCTTTTAATCAGCTCCACAAAATTCCCACTGCCTGCATTGATGGGAATATGTAATACTGTTTGATGAATGAATAAAATATCAGGTAGGAAGTGTCTTGTTTGTCTGTGTCTTCATTATCCCCTTCCCCATCCCGGAGTTAGTGCATGGACTGTGTGACTGGACCAGTGTGTTCTTTACTGGTCATTCACTATTTGGTTTGTACTTGCAGCTGTGAGCCCTGGACACAGGTTAAGATCAAAGGTGTTTGACGCTGTACAAACAGTAAATAAAAAGATAATCCCCCCAGAATAAGTTCAGAGTTTCCCCAGATTTTGGTTTTCCCTGAATATCTTTCCCTGCAGGAGCTTTCACACTGATTTTAAATCTGAAGCAGGGAATATTTTGGATGATAAATCCTCGTTTTTTTCTCTTTTCCCCTTTTTTAATTATTTAAACTTGACACCGTCATGGATTTTGCTGTGGGACTGTAAAGTCACTTAGACTGTGTTGGTCGACTTCTACAGTGAAGTGCAGAATATGGAGCTGTTCTGGGAAGCGGGGAAAAAAGCCAATTCCAGCCACAGGAGAGGAAAAGTTGTTAGAAAATTTCAAAATAGAAAGTTTTTTTTTGAAAGACATGCAAAAACCCTTAAGACTTGTAACCACTCTCACTGGGAGAGATGTGCAAGAATCCCTTCCTTCAATTCCCCATTTAATCTCTTCTTTTCTAGGAAGGTAATCTCAGATTATTTACCAGCATCTCATTTCTAACTCGCAAGAAACTCCTGGAAGCCAGAAAAAACTACTCTCCATCAGCCTGTTTTTGTTTTGCTCTGGTGTTTATTTTCATCTTAACATTAATTGCCCCATAATGTCTGCTTGGTTTTATCAATTAGCCTTTGCAGTGGGAAAATATTTCAGAGCCTAATACAGCGTAATGATTTTTTTTCCCTATTTGCCAAGGGGGTTATTAATAAATGTCCCCACTGGGGTTACAACTCTGGTGCTCTGGTGTTTGCTTTAGGGGAAATGAGGGATTGGAGGAAAATCCTAACCAAACGGAGCTATAATTAGAGGGAAAGCAGCTGCAATTAGAAGTATATGTTCAATGACACCCACGGCACTCGGGGACAAACCTCCCCTCGACTAGGGCAGGAGTGGCAGCAGAGACTCTGAAGCTGAAAAAACAGGGGAAAACTCCTGGTTTTCCTGGTTTTTTCCAGGTGTTGCATCACGGATTTGCACTGCCTGCTCAGCATATTTCTCCAAGGAAGGCTGAAAAAACCAGGATGGTTTTTCAGCGGAGGAGCGCTGGCCTGGCAAAGCCGACAGCAGACTCCTCTGAGCTGGGATTTCACCCTGATCTCTCACTCCTCACTATTTATTTAGCCTGAACTGCTGCCACCATCTCTGCTGGGCTCTCTGGGAAGCTGCCAGCCAAGCAGCCTCTTCAAATGACACATCTCTGTGCACATCAGACATCCACGCCACGTCCCATGGAGTCCTCTCCTGCAGGTACTCCAAGGCTGGATGGCAAAGCCTGGCAGACCTTGTTCTCCTCCCCGCTGCCACAACAGACTTTGTTCACAAAGCAAATAAACAGACATTGTCCCTTTGGCTTTTTCTGCCTGTTACAAATCTGAATTCTCTGTCACTGGGAAATGAAACAGCTAACAGGCTGTCCCAGCAAAATTCAATCCTATCATCAGATACAAGTTTCTCGAAAGCCAAACTGGAAGGATTTCTGCAGCCTGTCGAGAATTCATGCTGAATTAAAATATTAGGGCTTGATTTTATCAATTAGCCCAACAACATATTTAACAATAAGCAGCAAGGACACATAAGGAATTAAAAAATGCAGCAGATGTGCAATACTGCTTAATATGGCTTTTAGCTTAACTCATCTCATTGCAGAAATCTGTAATTCCCATGGTTTGGTTTCTGAACAACAGCTACTGATGTAACCTTTTGTCTTTCCCCGGGTTTTTTTGGTCAAAATAATAATCATAAAAAACTCCTAAATAATTACTATTATAGCACTATTAGCTTTGAGGATTTACAGCTTTGCTTCTTTCACAGCAGAGCTTGGAAGTAATAGAATGTACTGTGGGAAACCCTGGCTGTGTCCTGGCAAGTCCCTGTAGGGCTTCTTGTATTGGGGTCCCATATAGGTGCCCCATATCCTGTAGGACACAGGTTATTCCAGCATAAGCTGGTTGGCTACAGAGGTCTGTGTTTGATAGACAGTGGTAGGACCCAAGGGAATGGCAGGAAGCTGTGACAGGGGAGGTTTAGGTTGGATATTAGGAAAAGGTTCTTCACCCAGAGGGTGGTTGGGCACTGAACAGGCTCCCCAGGGCAGTGGTCACGGCCCCAAGGCTGACAGAGCTCAAGGAGCATTTGGACAAGGCTCTCAGGTGCAAGGTGAGACTCTTGGGTCTGTCCTATGCAGGGCCAGGAGTTGGGCTGGATGATTCTTGTTGGTCCCTTCCAACTCAGCATATTCTGTTCTGCTCATGACACCTCCCACCCTTCCACGCCTGCAGAAAACAGACAGAAGGCAGCAGTAAAATGCAAGGACATGTCTCACACTCATCCTCCACCACCTACACGTGATACAGGTGGACCATCCTGGTGGTGGATCCACAAGAAAGCAGATTTCCCTGAACACCCTAAAAGATGCAACCACATGTCTGCAGATTGCTGAGAACCAGAAAAGGCACCTAAATGAAGATGGGGCTCCTCCAGAACAGCATCTCCTCCAGGTCCTGGATATCTGTGTTTTGACCAGAAGAAGAGCTCTGGTGGATGGACCTTTGGGCTGCTGCTTTTCTATTGTGAATGAACAGAGATTAAAGGTCATCAAATGAAGAATTCAGTGGCTATTTACATGGACAAACAACCTGAGATCTGTGCACAATGGCCGCTGCTGAGCAAACGCCCTGGACACATAGTCCATAGGATGGTCTGGGAGAAGCAGGTCCACCACTATTGTTTTTGAAGCAAGGAGCACTGTCTGTGCCAGATACATGTATTTTATACCCTACCTGTACTTCCAGCAAAGCACCCAGGAGCTGCACAGAAGAGCTGGGAACTGAACCTGCACAGCTCTGCACCTTTTGCTCTAAAACAAATATTTCTGTCTCTAGAAAAGCAAAGACATCATTTCCATCAACTTTGGGAGGGCTCAGCTGGTGCCTGCTCTGATTCCTGGCCAGGCACTCACAACTAAATATTTCTTCAAAACCAGAACCTTTCCAAATTGCCATCAAAGCACCAATCCTAGAGACAATGGACCATTTGGTTACTTTAATTTCCTTCTTATCTTTTGAGGGAGGGAGTGGCTGTAATTATGTGTCTTTCCATAGAATCACAGAATGGTTTGGGTTGGGAGAGACCTTAAAGCTCATCTCTTCCAACCCTCTGCCATGGGCAGGAACACCTTCCACTAGACCAGGTTCCTCCAAGCCCCGTCCAACCTGGCCTTGAGCACTTCCAGGGAATAAACTTTAATGACACGCACACTATTTGCTCACCCCACTTGTGTATTATAGGCCTTTCATACCCAAAGAAGTTTACAAGGGATTTTAAAAGTTGTTTTAAAGGGATCAGCATTATGCTAGGGATATGTGCACATACCCAAGTGTATTTTAGTACCCCTATGGATACACACTCAATAAACATACGTGGCCCTCTGTATCTAACCATAGAGCTCAGCACTGGGCCCTTTCCCCTCTGTGCTTAAGGGTCTAAAATGAACACCAGGCTTTTAAAGCTACTTTTATTACCTTGCCACCACCAGGAACAGCCCAACCTCTTTGACACAGACGTTAATTTTCACTTGCAGCTGTGGCAATTAGAAAGTGTACTTAATAGAGTGTCATGTTAATTGTTGCAGAGTTAACCAATTTCTCCATTTAATTGTCAATTGATTAACCTATTGAAATGGTAAGTGACTCAGTTTCCTTCCAGAACAAACAGCAGTAGCTTCATCCAGCTGGAGGGGGTACTCTGTGATTTGCTCAGCCTCAATGTGCTGGTATTTTTCTACACCTCCCTGAGCTTTTAATTAGATGAGCCAATTTTACATGTATTTGTCCGCTGGAAAGGTTATCTGTGCTGGAGCTGACCTGCAGAGGCAAGGTTGAGCCTAGCAGTCTTAATAGAAAAGGATTTCAGCTATGACTGCTGTACTTGATTGCATTGTAATGGTAATTAACTTGAGACTTTGCCTCCCTCAATGTTTTTTTGTAGCTTTAACTATGCAATGAGATGTTTCCTCTGTCATATATATGCACTTATTAAGCTCTCATTGGATTCTAATATGCATGCAAATAGTCAAGAGTTTCTTAAGGCTAATACTACACTCTGTAGATTGTAGTGCCATTAAGTCACTACAAAGATGTAGCCCGCAGCAAACTTATAAGTTTTTTCCCTTTCCTTTTTCTGCGAGCGGATGTGAGGGTTCGATTTTCCATTTCTGTACTTCTTTCCAACCTAAAGAAGAAAAAAATCTCCCTCCACGTACTTCAGCTCCTTTTTATCCGAAGAATTCCGCGCGCTCGTTCGTACGACTTCTCCTTCCCCGACGAGCCTAAATAAAACAAAAAAAAAAAGTCCTTGTGTTTTAAAAGGAAGATCCCGATGTCCTTAATTCAGTTTTTTTCAAGTTGGTTTGTAATCCATCCCCATTCCAAGTCCTTTCTCCGAGCGGCTCGTTTGAAAGCCCTCGGTATCTCCTGTGTTTCTGCATGTTCTTTTACAGTACGGCGCTGTCATTTAATTACGAGACAATCCCCCACAACTGAGCAAGCATTTTCATCATTGATAATGTTGGTAGCAGGCAACTGAGACAAAATGATTACAAACCTATGTTGCTCTCAATAGTCCTTTAGAGGATTTCTCTCTTAATAGTCCTGGCTCATTCATGTTTGGTTCAGTACATTTGTTCTTTAAAAAAGGCGTAGATTAGAAGAGTTTCAGGGTAGGTTAATAACTCAACTGAAAATGGCTGCTTGCATTGTCCAAGTCTGTTCCTGCAGTTGCCTGGTGCTTTCTTCAGTTCTTCTACACTGCAGCTTTGGCCCAGTTGGTAAACAGCTTAAGTCCAGACATCTTTTCATTCTCCGGCGCAGCGGATTGAAATAAAAATGCATATAAGTGGCGACTGACTGGCGCTGGGCTGACAATAGCCTGTAACATTATGCAAGGGTATTTACATAGGAATAAGGCCTTGGTAAAGAAGACAGGGGCAATTAATGACTAGGGCCACACATATAAGGAAAGTTTGTCCAATCTTTTCTTCAATAAAGATCTTTTGTAAAGTACTATGGAAACTCATGGAGGCCCCCAAACAGACTAGGAGAGGGACTTTTGTGGTGGTTTTTTTTTTTTTTTTTTTGTTTCCTTTTTTTTTTTTACCTTTGAGTTAAAAGGGCCAAATTTTGTAAAGGTTAAATGTAATTCTTCTGTGGTGTCGAATTTTTGCTATTGTGATTCCCCCTCCCTCTTCTATTTTTTTCCACAGGATTCAGGTTTGTGTGGCTTTTTCCCTAGGAGAACACATGGAATAAAGAAATAAAGTGAGTGATGTGCCTCAGCCAGGCAGAATGGTGGAGGTGAAGGGTTTGGAGGAGACCTGTCACAATGCTTGAGTCCTGCTAGCACAGGTTTGGAACTTCAGCTAATATATAAGCACTCAGGGCCTGATTCTGACCCCTCTCACACCTCAGCAGCTCTACTGGGGCTGTCAAAGTGCTTCCCATCAGATTCACCTTCTGAATTCATCTTTTTCCTTCATTTTACCCAGATGGATTTGGCCGTGAGTGATTCTGAAAAGCCAAGGAAGCTCCGTGCCCTGGCTCCGGGCTGCGGCGCCGCGGGCCGAGCACCGTCAGTGACGCGTTGCAGGGACATAGCCCAGGGCAGACTTCAACCCCAAGGCTTCATCCCAGCAGATGGGATGCTCTCCCTCAGGCTTGCAGACACAAATAATGAGCCCGTTTCCCTGGGGGAAGACCAGCCCCACACCCACGCTGGGCAAGGATGGCACAAAAGAGTCACAGCTGATGGTGCCTCCTCCACCTGCGAGGACTCGAGTCTGTGGGTTTGCACATCTTGGCACGGTGTGGATGCACCACTTTGGGTCTGAAACCAAACCACAGTGGGGATCCTGAGAGCCTCTCCATCAGCCCTGTGCACTCCTTCAGTGTCTCCTTTTCCTTCTCAACAAATTTAAGCCACTGTCCAAGTCTCCTCTGTCCCTTACGCAAGTGTTTTCCATGGGCTGCCAAGGCACATCTCTGGATGGCAGCTTGAATATGCCCACATCAGTTGAGCAACCATAATTTCAGTCTCACGTGCTGGTGTCTAGTGACTTTGCTCTTATTTTAATGACTGTGGAGGGTTGGATTCTGTAACTTTTTTAACATGCCATTTGGAGAACCGCAGGTCTCTACCTCGAATGCAGAGCAGGGATTCTACTGCTCAATCCATTGTATGTGTCCAAGAAATCAACCCTTTGGTGGGGACCAATGAGGAAAATCACACTAATATCTCTAAGTTCTGCCAAGCTTTACACCACTTCACGACCTACTGCTGAATCTTTTCCCTCTTTAGGTAGGTTCTTACAGGAGAATAAAACTCCAAGAAGAGAGATTTCCCAGGGCCCCCTGTCAAGCCACTTTCTTTCTTTAAAATAATTTTTTTTAATCAAGTCTCTCATGGAAATTAATTCCTAAAATGCTTCCTGGATGTTGAAGACAGTGACAGAAATGTTACTGGCACAAACACATGGTTCCTACGAGAGAAGTGTGCAAGGAGCAGGGAATGTGTGTCTGCTGTAGCCCTGGAAAGCTGCAGAAATCAATGTTTCATTCAAGGCTATTGATCAGTACTAAATTAATTAGACTTCAAGGCTTATGGCAGTTGATAAGACAACTTGTTAATTTAGTCAATGATAGCATTTTCCCTAAAGCAGCAAATACCCTCTTTCTCAGAAAAGACATTTCTAGCACTCGCTACCCAACTTTTTTTGCTCCCCCTCTCTTTTATTAAAAAAGGAAAAAAAAAAATCACTTTAAATTAAGATAAGAATTGGACAGGGAGCTGCTTCCATTTACCCCTATTTGCCTCCTTCTGCTTTAACACTGGAGCAGGGTATCGATAACATCTGATGTAATTTAAAAGGACGGCAGCACAACATTTGGCTTCTTCGGCCCCAGCCCGTTGATGGGGGATGTTCATTTGGGAAAAACTGGTGGGGAGAGGAGGGAGCAGGGAGCAAACCCACTTTCTAAACGTTGGCTTTTTTCATGGCAAACCCAGAGATTTTGCTCTCCAGCCCAGAAGGATGCTCATGGCCACCGACAAAGGCTGCTGGTCCTGCGAGCGGTGAATGGGGCGAAGGTATCCCAGAATACCCCAGACATGGGGCCATACTTCCTGCTGGCTGGGAAGGACAAAAGGACAAAACCGAAGGAGTGCCGGGGTCCCATCACCAGCTCTTGGAGGCACCAGTCTGCTACCAGCAGCACTCCAACCCTCGGAGAATGCTAATAAGCCACTGAAGAGCTCAGCTTTCCTGCCATAATTCTATAGCGCCGTTGAGGACCCCATAGTGTTCACTAAATAAAGACAACTAATTGAGAATTTTTTGCACATTTTGCTCAGTGGACTTGTTGTTCAGGCGGTTGGTTGGGGAGAATGTCCCCCTACTGACAACAGGGGCTGATTGTTTTGGCAGCCGCCGGGTTAGCGCCATTGCCCGGGTCTGAGGCTGACTTTTGAAGTATGACAAAAATGTTTAATTTCGGAATTTTTTTTTTTTTTTTTTTTTTTTTACCTTTAATTATGTGGCTGGGAATTATTTGGGCTACATGGAGAATAGGCCATCCGACGTGTTCACGTGGAAAAAAAAAAAAAAAAAAAAAATTAAAAAATTGCTGGCAGAGTTCCTCAGAATAAAACCTTTGGTCTTTTCCTTTCTCTCCTCTGTCTCTCTTTCCTCCCCCCCCCTTTATTTTCTTTACTGTATTTTCTGTGGCGAGGCCGACATTTTTGTGTCTGCAGGTGACACTTTGATTGAAACTAAAATTAATAAATCAGCTGAAAAGCTCACACCTACAGCTCACAGCAGGGCCTTGAAAACACGGTTATAAAGGGAGCTTTATGCCCTTGTGTAAAGAAGGAATAAATTACAGAAGCACTTGTTGCCCTTGGACTCGATTTTGCTTTGCAGGCTGGTATCTTATTTTTGGAGCTTATTGTTAATCAACAGGTTCCTTGTAGGTTTAGCAGGTGACTTCGTTATTAATCTCCTATTTGACCACTATAGCATATTAATGAGGTAGGCTTCTGGAGGTGGCTATGTCTCCAGCACAAGGAATTAGTTTAAAAGGTGCACTCTTTACTCAATTGCTCACAGTTAACGATGCTGCAGCCCAAATGCAAAGTAGCATTTTCTACAGCTTGTGTAGCATTAAGAGTGTTTTACTAACATTATGTTCCTCACTGTGCTTTTCTTCTGTTGTATACTTATTTCTTCTCCATGGAGGGCTATTATCAGGCTTACTGGTCCTTCCTTCTCTTTATATTTTGGGGGTCTTTCTTCATTTTTTATTCCCCTAACAGAATCAAGAAATTATATATAAATGACAAAATGATATCCTTTCTTATTAATGTGCACCTTGGTTTTAATTAAACAATTCCAGAGCGCTTAGGAGTACCATTGGATTTAAATAAAACGCTCGGCTCAACATTTCCCTTCAAAACTAGCTTAATAAATATCATTATAAAGTGCAGGAATTCAACCAGCCCCACTGCACCTTGTATTTTGGGTCTGATTTAAGCTTGGAGTGAGGATACCTATAGGGGTACTTTAAGAACATAAAGAAAAGCCGAGGATTTAAGACTTAAATTTGTAATTACAAGGATCTGCCGAAATACATAATATTATGAGCCAGGCTACAAAACACCCTGGTGGAAACAACAGCTTTGTTGTAATACAGTAATTTCCACATTCCAAAGAACATGCTCTGCCATAGATGGTTATTATTGGTGTTTGCTTTCATAACTTTGAGACGTGTGGTCTACCTCCCAAACAGATACATTTTCCTATTTAAATTAGGGCTGTCAGGCTTATGCCTGCGGATTCCCAGCAATTTTTTTTTTAACAAGGACTCTTACATGCAACAGCATATTTGTGTCAGGTTAGATGTCAGCCTTGGGTTTTAGCCTGAAGCGTAAAATATCTGTCTTTTACGGATTAGGGTCAAAGTTATCACGTTACTTTAGCTTGGTACTTTGGTATTCCTCTTCTTTCACCTCTTTTAATTGGGATACATATTTATTTAAAAAAAAAAAGGTAGAAGAAACAAAATCTTCTAGATTGTACTTGTAAGAGCAAAGATATTTAAGGTATTAGTAATACTTTCACCTCAGGCAGCAAGCGTTGGGTGTTGACCCCTTCTGCCTGTCACACAAAAGCCTGTAGAAGGAGATGTATAGTCCATATTCAAAGCCACATTAGAATTTTGATCTATATTTTCAGAAATTAAAGTCAGTTTAGTCTGCAGCCATCACAGGGTGCTCAGTTGGAGACTCTGACCAGGGCTCAGCTAAGCTGGGGAAGACACCCCAAAATGTTGCAATAGAGAGAAGCATCCCCGTGGCCAAGCACACATCCCTGGTTCTGGGAGGAAAATTATGGGGGAAAAGATGAAATTCCTCTGCAGATCTTGCAGCAGCCTGGCCTTGGAGTGGGTACTGTGGAGATTCACAGTGAAAGACTCAGAAGTATCCTCACAAGCCTGGATCCCACCTAAGGTGCTCCCAAAGGATGACATGTCCAGCTCATGCCAGTACCTCTAAGTCTCCTCAGGATGAGCTGATCAGGCTCATTTTCAAACATCAATAATTCGACCAGTCAGCTTGTTAAACCTAAAGTGAGATCTTCCCTATCTCAAGTCAAAAAAATTACCTAACCACGCTTGGAAGAGAAAAAAAAAAAAAAAGGGAAATAGGAAGGTGTTTTTTCAGCAGTGAGAACACACACAGTAATTACCCCTGACTTTATATTGTGGGTTTCTTTTAAGGAACCACCATTTAAACAGTTTTGTTGGATTGTTGCTCAGGGGTTTTGTGTTGTGGTCTTGTTTGTCAGGGTTCAAGGAAGAGAGAATTTTTGCCACACAGGCACAGCCCCCTGTAAATCAGAGTTGGTCGTTAAAACACTGGCAAACCCTTCAGTGAAGTGGTGTTAGCAGGGGCTGCTCTACAGCCTATTTCTAAGGAGGAATCCTTAATGTAACACACATTTGGGAGCCCTTCCCATCCCCAGCCCCCATCTCCCCCGAACTACTTACAGCACAAGGAGGTTTGAGCTTATTTTGTCTTTTCACAACTTAGCAAGATCAGACACATTTCTGCAATGCATATGCAGATTTTACCTCTTGTTACTTTCTCTAATGAGCTTTCACTTAATCAATTTGACAGTAGCCTTTCTTCCTTTTTGCTTCGCATCCACTAGGAAAGTATTCAGGAAAAAGTGTTAACAGTTTCAAGGGGTATTAGCAAAATGAAATGGTGGCACAGCCAAATTTAGGAAGATCGCGAGTGCTTTAAGAAAAGAGAAAAAAAAAGGAAAAAAAGAAGTTAAAATGGGGGATGTGGATTTAACAAGAATGTTTGTCTAGGAAATGAGCAGGACTGCAGACACTACTTTTATTTCCCTGCAAATGATTTAAAAATTATGCTAATAACGAGCAGAGAAATCCTGGTTTCATGTAATTATCCGGGTTATAGAAACAAGCACTTCCCTTCATAATATGTAACCCCTCTAAAAATAAAAATATCCTCTCTAATGAGATGTTGAATGGAGGCTCCAGTCTGAGTCAGTCACACAGGACAGGGGTGGTGGAAGTCCCAGAGATCTGCAGAGCCATGGGAAGGTTTCTGCAGAGCTGTATTAATCCTGTGCACCCAGGTTATCAAAGCCAGATATGTGTGTGATTCCTGTGGGGAGGAGTTTCACCCTCCACAAAACAGTTTGGACTGGAAGGAAACTTGAAGACCTTCTTATTCCAATCCCCTGCCATGGGATACCTTCCCTAGATCAGGTTGCTCCAAGCCCCATCCAACCTGGCCTTGGACACTTCCAGGGATGGGGCAGCCACAGCTTCTCTGGGCAACCTGTGCCAGGGCCTCACCACCCTCACAGGGAAGAATTTCTTCCCAATATCCAATCTAATCCTGCCCTCTGTCAGTTTGAAGCCATTTCCCCTTGTCCCTTTATCTGAAGTCCCTCTCCAGCTCTCTTGGAGCCCCTTTAGGCACTGGAAGGGGCTCTAAGGTCTCCCTGGAGCCTTCTCTTCTCCAGGGCACACTGAATTTCATAACATTCACAGGCACTTGGCCCTTAAAATGGACATGCAGGAACAGAAGTCAGTGCTCTGCATGGTATGAAAAACAGAGTCAGGCAGGGGAATTACCCCAAAGTGGAGCTGTTGCACATCTCTGAGTCAGCACTTACACACTCAATGTCATCACTAAGCTGAGAACATCACTTAGGCATTAAGTTCATAATAGCAAAGTGACAAAGGACTGCTGACACATCCTTATTGACAAGGAACAGAAAGCTTTAGCCTAGGCTTTCGTGAGAGACTCAGCCTGCAGGAACAGGACATGGGCAGAAGGAAAACACTCATGGGTAAATGGTGTGGGGTTCCCCCCAGTCAATAAACCCACTGCAGTCTCCCGGCCTGGCTGTCAGAGAAAGTTTGCTGAGCCCAATTGCTGCTAGTTGGGTCCTTCACATGGAGCCAATTCACAAACCAGGACCCACAGGATCACAGCTCAGTTTGCAGGATTAGACCACATGTAGGGAGCGCGGATGCACCTAAGGAAAAGCTTTTCTTTTCTCTTATTGGGAACTTTTATCTCTTGATCCAATGGAAGATGCTGCCTTTATTCACAGGTTTCCAGCCCTGGGCATCAACACCACAGCGACCATATTCAATAGTTTGCTGTAAGCCACTTCAGGACAGCACCAGGCAGCACTGAGTGTCCGACACGGGCACTTCTTGGCTAAAAAAACCTTCACTGAGATGGAGAAAGAGATAGAGAATGGTACTGCCAAGTGGAAAGTCTCCTTTGAAGCCAATATAGAGTCTACACCAGCTTGGTGTATGAGGGAATTGAGTCTGATGGAAGGTCCAGCAAGCCAGAGTTGTCATTATGTGATGCTGTTATTACCAGGTGTGAGCTGTGGTAATGTTTAGGGAATGTGACTGAGGATGTGACTGGGGACATGGGTCCTGCTCCTCGTGGTGGTGCAGGCCTCCTGCAAGACCTCAGGAAAGTATTTTAGCATCCCCTCTTCAATACAAGAGGTAGATAATGTTCTCCTGTCTTGCTGAGACAATGCAAATAAATGTAGAGACAGCGAGGTGGTCACAGAAACTTAAACCGAAATTACCAAAAGGATGCTTGTGTGGTTGTGGTTATCTCCAGATCTGAAAACAGTGACAATTCTAAAGGAAAACATAGGCAATCCTCTCCCTCTAGCTGATGTTTTGTTTATTTTCTAAAATGGATTCCTTCCTGCCCTCCCAAGATATAAAAAGTCCACTTTTCTGCCCAACACTGACCAGCTCCACCACGAGACACATAATTACCAAATCTAGCAAAATGTGGATTTCCCCGCTGTCAGAGCAAGCTGTGATACCCAGGAACCTGGGAAGAAAATGTAATTGTCATTGGTGGACACTGAATTTAGTTTTCAACATCATTGCCTGCAAACTGAAGGATTATGGCCCTATAAATGCTCCAAGGGTCTGCTTCAGTAAGTGGGGTGCTAATGACATCAGCTTTACATATTTTGGTGTTATTTTGCCCAGTTATAAGTTAAGGGGGGGTGTTCAGACAAGCTAAGATCATCGGGAGAAACAACACGATGTTGTGGAGCTGAACCTTGCAGGGCAGAGCAAAGGGGGGAGACACAGACCCAGAAAGGCTTTAGCTGGGCTTTGCTTTCCTGGCACTGTTTCCATCCTGAAACAGGGACCATGCCACTGTGGAGCCAGACTATGTGCTACAACAGGACTTCTCCAAAATCACTCTTTTCAAATATTTTATTCTGATCTTCTTTTTAAGCTGGGGTCCCAAACCTTTAAATCAGAGGCAATTTTGTTTTCCTAGCTGTCAGCAATATTTTGGTTATTTTAAGAATGTAGGACAGGGTTAAGGATTAGTACCAGCATTTCTTTTCTGTGTATCAGAGCTGCTTAGCAGTAATTAATTAGGACATTGGGTTTTGTACTCTTGGTTCAGGTCATTTGCCTATGAGCAGCTCAAGCCTTTTACAAAGGCACGCTGCATATGTTTCTGGGTACCTTTTTGAGAGAAGATTTAAATTGGCCAGATGAATAATACTTTGCTACAAGTGTTTTGCCCTAGGCAAAAAAGGTTTTCTTCATATTATCATCGCCCGGAGCTGGAATCCTCAAGCTTGATGTGACTGGTGTTATACTGTCACATGGCAATGATGTAAGAACAGGAGCTCTCTGTGTCAGACAAATCTGGATTTAGGGGAATTATAGCAGATGTTGCAAAATGGCAACAGTTTAGCAAGTTCCTTTCATCCCTTGGTTGGGAGGCAGGTCCACAAAGTACACCCAGACAGAGAAGAATGTTATCTTTGATCCCTTTCACTCCGGGGCAAGGAGACTCCACCCGATGAGGGATGCAGGGAGGCTGGAAATAAAAATAAATTTACAGTAGCTGCCTGCTTGGCAATATGGAAATTGGCCATTATTTATTCATGCTGTTTGCCCAGACATGTATAAAAGATTTTTATCGGGGGGTAGCACGTATTGTGCGCTATAAACAGATTAAGGCACTCAATATTAAGATTAATGGCACGGAAAAACACTTGGAAATTTGTGTGTGGTTAGATTACAAGGAAGACTTGCAGCTCCTCTCCACCATGTGTGCACGGACAGGCAATGAAGAAGGAAGGAATACAATTGCCTCTGATAGGAAGACGGAAAAGTTACACGTTATAGGATACCACATCAATTTTATCCGTCATGTAGGACTTTTTTTTTTTAATGAAAGAAACTGGAAACATCTCTATTCATCTGCTCCTCCTCCATTTGGGTAAACAGCTCGTTTATACCCACTCAGGAACCAAACACATGATGACAACGTGACAGACCCTGTTTACGACAGGAAAGCACCACCTGCGGTGAACAAAACAGGCCAGTGTGGGACAAGCAGTAATTCTTTTCATGAGTTTAAATCTGATTGGAATTTGGTCAGAATTTGCAGGATTTTTCTTAAATTGGTTGGTTCATTAAAAAAAAAAAAAAAAAAAATTCCATTTGGCGCCAGGCACAAAACCACCCCAGTTTTTGGTTAGGTTTCAATAAAAAAATCCCTCTCACCACCTGACAATGACATGGAGTCAGTGATGTATGGGACGGACACGGCTGCTCACACTGCACAACCTCTCACCCAACATCTTCATGGCCACACTACCCAAAAGCACCTTACCCCAAACATCCTTAGTTGCAACAAATTTCCATCCCCAGAGGAGCTGAACCAGAGGGTTTCAGGCACATGCATGACAGCAACTGTGTTTTGTATGGACATATCACTTGCCAAAGTGTGCAGGGTTCATTTTTAAGAGTAGAAATCCAGCAACATTCATTTTTTAAGAGTGGACGTCCAGCTGGATTTAGCTCAGGAAGGTATTTAAGGGCAAGATTAAATTTGAATATTGTAGTCATGGCATTGTGCTTCAGCTCATACACAAGCTTAAAATCTACCTGTAATTTCGACTCTGCCTGAATTTGGGTCTAGCCCTGAGCATGGTGCTCCAGGTCTGATCTATTCTGGAGACACTCATGGAGATGATGCTATCAGTCTCCTGACACACCTTTCCCAAGGCTGCCTGCAGTCATCTGAGCACCTCATATATGTGAGATGTCAACAGGACCAGGTTGCACTGTAACAGGTTGCCCAGAGAAGCTGTGGTTACCCCATCCTTGGAAGTGTTCAAGGCCAGGTTGGACGGGGCTTGGAGCAACCTGGGATAGTGGAAGGTGTCCCTGCCCATGGCAGGGGGTTGGAACAAGATGGTCTTTAAGGTGCCTTCCAACCCAAACCATTCTATGATTCTTTGATTCTTTGATTCTACAACCAAGGTGAGAGGCAGCTGTTGTGTCCGCTGCCTCTTGGTACCATCTCAGGGAAAACACCCCCAAGCAGTTCTGCTAACAGAACAGAAAGACTCTTCTTCATCTCTGTGCCCATTCTGAATGCCTCAAACCAGAGGAGACCTGCAGCAGCCAGGCCAGGGTGACTCCACACCCTTTTGTTTCTGTGCTGACCTGTACCCAGGGGTGTCTTCTGCCCTTGATCCTCCACACCAAGGTGGCATTTGGAAGGCAAGATCCTAACTTTTACCCCTCCATAGGAAACATCTGCCCTTGCCTGCCCACCAAACCACTCATGTGGGCAGTTCTGCCCATGGGGAACACCACGGAGTCCATGCAAGCAGTAAACCCATCTGTCAGGAGACCCTTGGGATGACCTTACAACACAGTATTGACCTCTCTGCATCTTCTGCGTCCTCCCGTAGAACCAAAACCCTACGAGTGAAAGGCTGCAACGAACATTTTGCCAAGCACAAAGCCAAAGCCTTTAATTGTGGCCACCAGGCAAACATCAGTTAAAGCAGATCAACGTCACAATCACGGCACGGCCAAAAAAAACGCTCCAACACACACGACGGTCATAGCCCAAAATTGGTCACGCCACTTAGGGCCCCAGCCCCGTGTGCTGGGAATCAGAGGTGTTATAAGGAAAACATGGGATCAGCACACATTCCCATTCAAGATGCCTAATCTTGTCTACACTCAAAATGGCACCGGCTAAAATTGGTTTTCAATTGATTTAAGTTCACTGGCACAAAGCCCTGTGTAGACATTCTTAAATGGGTTTAAAAATGGCTTATCAATTTAGCTTAAGACACTTAGTAGCTAAACTAAGCTAAATCGGTATAAGCCAGGTTTAAATTGATTTATGATGTCCACAAAGAGTTTTGCACTGGTTTAACTAAATTGCTTTAAAAACACACCGCCACTTTAGCCTTCAAAAGTGAGTGCCTACGAGTGTAAGGATTTAGGGTAAATGTCTTTAAAAGTGCCTAAATATCTGAGGAGCTTATGCCCCTTTTCCCTAAATAGACTTAGGCTCTCCGAAATCAGAAACTGTCCTTTGTAACTGCTACTCCAAAGTGCCAAAAAAAAAAAAAATAAAAAAGGGGGAAAGGGTCAGATTCTCCATGGAGTAAATTAGATACATATCCCATTTTACACCAGCTGAAGGAACGCCCAGCCCTGCCTCAAATTTTTAAAAAGAAAGCAAAATTATCTGAAAACTCGGGTTTCGGGGGGGCTTGCACTTTTTTCTTTGGAGGGGGGGCTAGTTTTTATTTTTCCTTTACCTCCTTAGGTATGGTAGGTCCATATGATCCCAGTATATCGAAATAATCCCATCTCTGCTCGCAGCATCCCTGCACACTACAGTAACTCAGGCTTTTATGTCGACGTGCACAGTCACAGTTTGGAAGATATTTGAGTGCTCGCAGCCACATCTGTTGTTTTTCCTCTTAATGATTTGTAGTTAGCCAAAATAATAGAAAGCAGGCAGGGCTTTTTAATACTGGCTTGCTTGACATGAGCCTATCTTAGTCACAATGTTTATTCTGCAGTGCTCCCACTAGCTCTGGAAATTCATGTATCTATATGTATTTGCGTGTTTTGCTTGACTAGTCACAAATTATGCTCTCAACTGGAAATATCACAAGTGTAAATAATTTGGAGACATAAGTGTCTGAGCGAAACTCGTGTAAAAGCTATTTGTTTTATGGATTTTGATCTCCAAAGTTTAAAATATGAGCAAACTTTTCATTAAGGGTTTTGCCATTTGTTTGAACACTCCTGTAGTAATTGGAAATGCAACAATTGTTTAAAAGTGGCATTGTCCATGAAAAGATTTAGTGAGGGATGAAGAAATTTCTTGAACCTAAAGACATAATCTGGTGATCCAATTCTCCCCACTGTGTCCATTCCCGTGAAACTCCATTTACTTTCTCCTATCCGTCACCAGCTCCCCCGCATCCCACCTAGCCAATCCTCTAGGTTTCCCACATTGTTTCCCCTTTTGTCTTTTCAGTCCAAACAGAAGAACAACAGACAAGGTTTCGAAGGGCAGGGAGCATCAGGGGCTGGAAGAGAATGGCTGAGATGAGGGTCAGAGTCCTGGCCCTACTGCCAACAGTTACTAGGGTTTGTGCTGCCTGGCTGGGCAGTGTTCAAAGACTTTGCTGGGCTTTGTTCCACTGTGTAGGGATTAGGCCTGGCGGTCTGAGAATTTGCCTTCTAATTAAAAAGGATAAAAGATAGAAGTAGCATTAGACTAAAACATAGCAGTGATACTTCACAGGCTTTTTTTTTTTTTTTTTTTACTTTTTTTTTTTTGTAGTCACAAGACATCGCACGAAGTTGTCAGGTTGTTTTATTTCTTTTGTTTTCCGTGCGTATGAAAAAAAAAATAAATCATAACACAGAGAAGGGAGGGGAGGAGGAAAAGTTTTGAAACTCTTCCCAGCTGTTCCATATGGTGAGTGAAGGCTGAATTTCTGTGTTCACTGTGGCAATTTTGCTCGCTGACTATTGCATTTATTGACAAGGATTACACCAGCTCCCTATCAAGTCCTTCAAAGCTGTACCAAAAGGTGAGGGAATTCCCCACGTCATCCTGGCTGAAGGAGACCGCAGGAAACCCGAATTTCTTCTCCCACAATCTCTCCTTTTTTTTTTTTTTTTTTTTTTTTTTTCCGTGTGCTTATCCTCATTAGGGACACACAAAACCAGCCACAAGCCCTCCCCTCAAATTAACCGGGACGTATTATTTTACCCGTGCAACGTGGAAAATGCCAGAGGCCACATCCAGATAGCCAATGCTTACAGCACTGCTTTAATTATCCTTGAAAAAAAACCAAAACAACAACAAAAAAAAACACCCCTGCGCTCCGAGCAGGAAGGGGAGGCCAAATCCCCGCAAGCTGTTACTCGTGTGAGTAATCCCGTCTCCTGCAAAAGCCCTATTCAGGGCAGCCGCCAAGATCCAGCCCCACGCAGGACGGTGAGGACGGACGGGCGTAAATCCAGGCTCTGCCAGCCCGACAAGGGCCGTTGGAAGAAATCCCTGCCATTTACAACTTGATCCGCCTTTAAAAACATCCTCCCCGGGCCGCAGCCGGGGCAGGGGGAGCGGTGGAAGTTTCGGGGCGGCTCCGCCGACTTTCCCCGGCCAACCGCTGGTACCCTGAGAGAGAAGCTGAGGTGAGCAGTTGCGTAAGGGGTTGCTGATGAGATTATATTAATTACTTTTCAGAAGAAGGCAGGGAAAAAAAAAAAAAAAAAGACAAAAAAAAAAAAAAAAAAAAAAGACAAAAAAAAAAAAAAAAAAAAAAAAAAAAAAAAAAAAAAAAAAAAAAAAAAAGAGGGGGTAGGAGTTTGGTGGAAGACTTGAGGAGCTTTCAAAGCGGCCGAGCTCGGGTTGCAGGCAAGGATAAAGGAATGCCCTTTTGTTCCCACACATCTCTCCTTACGTCACGAGGAGCCCAATTTCTTCTGAATTCTGGCTGACTTTGCACGTAGTAAATAATTTGGAAGAGACGACAGACCAGGCGAAAATTATGCACAGCAGAGAGTCCGCTGCCCTTCATCGTGGAGGACCCAAATGGGAAAGCGTTGCTCACGGGAAAGCATTTTCATTCATTGAAATTTTTGCGTGAGTTTGCCCTCCTCTGAGCCAGCAAAGATCATATTTGTCCTCGTGCCATGACACGAGAAGAAAGGAGAAGACTTACAAACATCGCCTGGGCCAAAATGTTGTTGTCCTTAACCAAAACAAGCGCTGTTAGACCGCTGTGAGTCAGCTCGAGAGCAACGCTAATGTGGCAAATTATCCCATTGATTTTAGGCAGGGTTCTTCATTGATTTTTGCTTTAAAAAAAAAAAAAAATGGTAGCATGAGCCAGCCCATGGTGGCTAACTTAATATCAGGGCACTTGGAAAGGTTAGGAATGGACTTCTGCTCCTGCCCTTCCACTGAGTTTTAAGGACTTGGAAATTTAATAAAACCTGTGTGCTGCTTTCTGGATATCAGCATTTGAAATGAGAGCTGCTCTTCTTTGCTGGATTTAGAAGCAAATAGATTCAATGTCCCCGCAGGACAATATTCCCAATTCCCCCCAGGCCTGCAGTCAGCTCCTTTCTGCCTCCATCCCAGAGAGCCAGAGACAGGATCAGGCCACGCTTTGGTGCTGCAGACCCTCTTGTATTGATTTATGTGCTTAACGTCATTTCAGAGAGGCCGAAGCAAAGGCAAAGGTCCCCCTTTCCATTTTGTATTCCAGAGGACCAATGATAACTGGGAGGAAATTCTCAGTTTGCCCCACGATGGGGGGCACTCAGAGAAGCCCCCCCCTTGGTCTTTTTTGGCTGATTTTGTGGTGAGGAGCAGGGATGAAAACTCTGAGAGGAGCTGCTCAGCCGCCGTGCATCCAGACCTCCCCATGCCTCCTCCTCCTCCTCCTCCTCCTCCAGCACTGCTCCTTCTGCAGGGCTCGGCCCCAGTGATACAAACTGGGGGAAGGATCCTCTCATCCATTTTCCGTGGGGAAAAACACACAAGGCGTAAAGAGGAATATCGTATTTTTTAAACACGGGATCTGGGAAAAAAAATTAAAAATCTCTTTCTGTGGCACGTTTAAAGCACTTAGCACGAGCTGGGTCCTCTTCAATGCCCCAAGAGAGAAGGATGTATGAGTGCTATTTTTCTCTTGTACTCTTCGCTTACTCACCAGTGCTGTTTCTCTCTCTTACTCTTCACTTACTCACTGAAGGAAGGTGACAGTCCAGTGGGCTTTATATTTGCAGGAACGTTCCTAATATTCGCATTACCTTCAAGGAAAATATTTTTAAAGGCCAAACGAATATTCATTTATATTTATTTGCTTAATCTAATGATCTATTGTGATTCTCCCTTTCATCTATTCTTCCCTTGATGAGTGTGTGGCACTCCCATTAAGATTAATAGCGGTTTCACATGCACAGTCAGGGGAGATTAGACCCCTGCCCCGGCCTCCTGCCAGCCCCATGTATGTCTTTGGATTCAAGCTCAGAACCCTCACTGATGTCAGTGAAAGCGCCATGTGTACAAAAAGGCCCAATCCTGCCCGGAGCTGAGCATTCTTCCCTGCCAGTCGAGGTGTTTGGAAGCGGCACAGCATCTCCCCAAACACATTTATTATGCTGTAAAGTCTGGGACTGTCTGGGGAGCATATGTTTATGTGGGGGTCACTGTTTCTGTGAGCACGAGGGGGGGATTTTTATGACAGACCAGTCTAGAACAGCATATGGGGACCAGTGAGGGGTGCACTGGAACCATTTCCTAGCAAAATAAACCACACGAAACCTGCCTGTGAACAGGCTCATCACCGCCCTGCTAACTCCATGTGCAGAAATTACATTTTGTGACCATTTTGATTGTCCTTGAGCATTCAATTCTGCCACCACACAGCCTGGCCCAGAGATGTATTTAAGCCACCCAGTTTCGAAAATTAGGTGTATAATATATATCATGCTTCTTTACCAGGCAGGGTCTGCTCCAAAGCCTTGGCATGAGAGCCCTCCCGTCGCCTTCAGTGGGATTTAGAGCAAGGCCTTTCTTCCAGTGGCAGGAGAAGTACTTCTGTCACAAGCTGGGATCCCAGTCCTGAGATCAATTATGCCTTTGAGAGGCTAAAAGCTTTTGAATATTCCCGGTGCAAAAAGCTGCTCACAGGTGTAAAGGTTTGTGACACCTGAGCAGACGAGATGTGTGTTGTGTACTGGGCCTGATTTTAAACAAAAAACCAACCCACACTTATTTATTCCCTCCTGATGAATTTGTATCATCTCTTCATTTGCAGCCATTTACCAATATCCCCTATTGCATCCTCATCCTGACCTTGTCAGATTAAACACAGCAGCTGCCTCCCTCCTTGTACCACTGAAGATTTTTCCCCCGTATTTCCACAGTATTACTGGGAAGAGGAAAAGAGGGATTTACTATTTGCTAGCACAGAAGGCTGAGCCACAGCTTCACGTGTGGAGTAGTTTACTTAAAATTACTAATGCAGCCTCATGACTCAGTTTCCCCAAGCACACTGTGTGTGTGGTGATACCTCTGGCTTTCCACTGCTACCATAAAAAAATGGAACATTTATAAAGCTTTTTGATGTTGAAAGGCACAAAGAGCCTTATAATGATATTTTCTGACTACTTCCAATATTCAGCCAGACTCTCTAATAGCAACACTTAGTATTACTAATTTTTACTGCCCCAAAGCACCGAAAAGCACTAAGATCCAGCCTAAGCAACGTGACCAAAGTCAGACATAAAGAGTAAGGAAGAGCCAGAAAGTGAGCAGGAGTCAGAGCATGGGAACTGCTACACCATCTGTCCCCTCGGCTTGCTCGAAAGACATCTCACAATTAGGGTATAACTGAGTATATGACATTGTTTTCCTGCATTGTATTCAGGCTCCGTTCTCGCTCGTGGTAATGACCTCGTTATTGATTTGTGGGGCTTCCACTCAGAGCTTCTGCATCTTTCATGGCACACAGACAACATACAGGCTCTAAATCTGGCATTTATGTCATGCTACCTACATCACAGTATCCATCATATATTATCATGCACTGGATAAAATCATGTCCTACCAATATTTGCAGGTATTTTTCAGTGTAAATATTTCGATTACCCCTATTTAAACACGGCTACAGCTGCTTACAGTATCAGGCACTAAATCTATTTGATCAATGAGACAGATATGAGTAAGTGATGAATATGTATGTTTAGCAAAAGCCTTCTTGAACATTTGTATGGCAGTATCTCTTCTTTTCGATTTTCTAATAAGAAATAATGAAAATTTTAAAATATATTTAATTGATGCAATTTATGGGCATGGTTCATCAGATGTTTTAACAGGAGGAAATAATCTGTAGAATTTCAGCTATTTCAGTGAACACTCAGAAAGTGCATTTTAATCTCTCCAAGATCATCGTCCTCGTTCTAAGTGTGAGTTCCTAAAAAGCCTGTGTTGTGATTTGCTTTTATTTTCATTTTTTGGCTTAAGCCACAAGCTTGAAAGTGGCAGCTCTGAAAACAGATTTCTTTATCCAGAAGCCAGTTTGGAGAGCGTCCACACAGGCTGCTATTCTAAGGCACCATTTCGAAGACTGCCATCTCTGCGATGGCATATGAGATGTAATTTAGTCTCAGTGTTAATTTAGCCCAGGGTCTCTCCTGAACACAGAGGACCGGCCGTGCCAAATTGTGTTAAACTGGGGATGGCGCTTTTGTGATACGGACAACTGTCTACCAGGGATTGAGCTGAGACCACCAAACTACTTTCATTTAGATTCTCAATTTAGTCTTGAACCAAGGTCAGAAGGTAAATAGCCAGGGCTTTATCTTCCCAGCCAAGCCCCTGGTAGAGGGTCTCTTTGAAGTGGAGTGTGATCACTGGCGGTTTCAGAACTAATGTCCAAGACAGTGATGTATAATACATTTGCTTCCATTTTACATCTGCTGGTGTGATCTCAGGTTAATTTAAGTACAGTTCCCTGACAAAGGAGTGTTTCCATCCAGCTGCAGCCTTAAAAACAAATCTGAAATTAACTCAAAATGCCCTCTTGACACCACCCTCTCCCCAAAGTATAGATGCCTTTTTTTTTTCCCCAACTGCTTTTAATGCCAGTTGCTTTGGGTCTGATCCTGCTCTTATTGAAGTCAACAGCATAACTCACATTCACTTCAATGACTTAAGGCACTTTGAAGCTGCTCCCTGCATTGGATGGTGTTTGTGGCTGCACATCCTCCAGGTGGTCAGAGGGAAGAGGACATCCATTTCCAGGGACATTTTCTGCCATGACACATGGATGGTGGTATCTGGTGTCAGATACCACTATGCAGCACAGCTCTACACTCATCAGTCAAGCCAATCAAGCCACAAACCTTAAGCACAGGGACATATTTGGCTGGCAATACAAATTTAAGAAGACCCGTGACTTTACTTCTGTGTTGCCCCATTCACTTGTAGCAATATATATGGGGGGTTTTTAAGGATCTGGGTTCAAAGCCCTAAAAGTTCCTGCAACATTTATTCCCAGATCAGCTCCCTAACCCAGTTCATATCATTGCCCTGTAATCAGTTCATAGAATCACTGAGACTGGAAAAGCCCTCCAAGATCATCAAGTCCAAACATTAACCCAGGGCTGACATGTTCACTGTTAAACCACATCCCCAAATGCCACATCCACACATTTTTTGAACACTTCCAGGGACAGTGGTTTCACCACTTCCCTAAGCAGCCTGTTCCAGCATTTTACAACCCCTTTCATGAAGAAATCTTTCCTAATATCCAATTTAAATCTCCCCTGGTGCAACTTGAGACCCTTTGCTCTTGTCCTGTCTCTTGTTCCCCGGGAGCAGAGCCCGACCCTCACCTGGCTCCCCCCTCCTGTCAGAGAGTTGGAGAGAGCCAGAAGGTCCCCCCCGAGCTTCTTTTTCTGCAGGCTGAGCCCCCCCAAGCTCCCTCAGCTGCTCCTCATCTGACTTGTGTTCCAGACCCTTCTGTTGGCCTTCTCTGGACATGCTCCAACACCTCAACGTCCTTCTTGGAGTGAGAGGCCCAAAACTGACCCCGGGATTCAAGGTGTGGCCTCACCAGTGCCCAGCACAGGGGGACAGTCACTGCCCTGTTCCTGCTGGCCACACAGTTCCTGTGTGGGGCACAGGGAAGAGCTGGATACAAGGATAAGACGGCCACAAAGACCTGATCTCTTTCAACCATGCCCCCAAAACTCCCACAGACTGATTCTCCTTCCCAGCCACGTTCCATGATGACCACACTTCACGCAGCTCGTCAGCAGAGCACTGCAGCCCTTCCTCCTGCTGACAAGCTCTTGCACCTGATGTTGCTGCAGCTGACCCTGGAGGCCTCTGGGCACCTCAAGCCTGGGGTACAAGGGAAGCTTCATACACTTCCTTGACACCAAAAACCCCTGTAAGGTTATTTTTCATACTAATAAAGCTGTCCCAGAGATATCTACCCCATGGTGACGTGGTTCTAGCCAGAGCTAATCTGATGCACACCTCTCACCTTGGGTTGGTTCCCCACGTCAGCATCCCCAGGTGTAGGATCAGGGCTTGCATGAAAGGGAAGGGGAATTGCTACCATTTTTTCTTTAGTATTCATGTTTTTTCTGTGCATGACTGCTGCAGAAATGGATTTATATCAAAATATCCCTTTTATCAAAGCTTGCAATCGAACACACCTGAAAAATCTTTCTTTTTGTGCCACAACTTCTTGATTAAAATAAAGCCAGACTTCACCTGACTGGATCTGAAGTTTTCTGGTTAGCCAAGAAGTGGACTAGAAAGGAAATAAAGCCCTGCAAACTCTGACTGCTGTGCCCAGGCACAGACATATGCAACATCCTCCATCCTCTGCACCCAAATACTGAGGGGCAGTTCCTGACATCTCATGCCAGGAAATTTTGCAGCATTTAAGCACAACAGGCTGAATTTGAAGAGTTATGTTTACTTTCCCTCAGCAATGCTGGTGAATCCACTGTAGGGGATGGATGAAGCAGCTTTCTGTGCAGGCGCATCCAAAAACCAGATAATTTTGCAACATACAATGAAACTACAGGAAAACAAGGCTGGAAAGGACATCAAGAAGCCACCTATCCATTCCTCTGCCCCAGGGCAGGGTTACCTGTATTTTTCAGGCTGATGTTTGTCTAACACACAGTTAAAAGCCTCCACTTCCCCTCCAGGCAGTCTGTCTCTGTCTCTCCTCATGGGAAGTGTTTCTTAACATATAAGCTGGACCTCAGGGCTTCACCTGATGCCCTTTCCTTCTTGCCCTAACCTCTTGGACATGGAGAACAGACTCAGCCCCCTCACAACATCTTTGTACATGTTTGACAGCTGCTGTCATCTCTCCCTTCGTGGCTCCCTGATCCAAGTCAAATTTGCCAAGGCTTTTTCAATTCTGATCTTCTGCTTTTGTGTAGCTCCCCAGACTGGTGTGACCTGTAACCACTCTCTCTTCCACTGAGTAGAAAAAGGGCAAATCCCTGAAGGCCTCCACACAGGACAATCTTCCTTTCATAGAATTGGTAAGGTTGGAAAAGACCTCAAAGATCATCAAGTGGTGACTTTTTGACAGTGGTACAGATAACTCATTTCTGATGAAGTTATCTGGCAATCTCATATCCAAATTACAGTATTTCCCTTTAAAGATTAATCCACTGTTTTGAAATTGTCTATTCTTGGCAAATCTGCATTGACTGCCATTGAGTTGTAAGAGTTGTATTGCATTTTGTTTATATTCTGTATTTTCAGCAGTTCTACCCCATGATTTAGGCATTTAAGAGAAGACATCCCTGTTAAAAAAATGTCTGATCCCAATCACAGAAGAAACTCCAGGAACTAATAGAAAAATTAATCTAAAGGAAGACTGATCCATAGCTATCAGGCTCCAAAATAAATGGCACACATTTCAGTCTTGGGCATGCCAGTAGTCTGGTGTGGTCTAGGAAAAACCAGCAACTACTGGGGAGGATTTGTCCCTTGCATTGGATCCCTAAGACAGGAATTTATGATGCTGCCTGGCAGTTGGGGGAAGCACTCCCTCCCTCAGGTTCTCTGAAAGTCTCTTCTTCTACTCAATAACTACCCCGGGGGCTTAAGTTAGCTGCCTAAATTAGATAGTGTGCATACAGCCTGCAACTTCCCTGGTGGGAATTCCCCATCTGTAAAAAAGAAAGCAATTTCTACCTAACAGTGGGCTATGAGGGAAGAATTAATAAGCTAAAGAAGATGAGGCACTCCAATAAACAGTCAAACACTGTAAAGGGCTGTGCCGGGTCACTGCTCTCCAGCTGGAGGCAGCAATCCCACAGACCCCTCAGCACACTGGGATAACATGTTTGACCAGACCCTTGACCACCCAGCTGCCCCTCTTCTTGAGGTGTCAAGGTTTGTCACGTCTCAGAGCTGTTCTCAGCCGAAAGATTGATGCTGAAGTCGCGACACGTCCGCACGGTGAGTGCAGAGCCCTCCACGCCTTAAACCCAGCAGCGCAAGGAGAAGGCTATGAAACACAACTTATTAACACAGCTAAACTACTTCTGCAGACCATCTAAAACACCTGAACAAATTTGGAACAAATGGCTTTTACTTCACTCGTCATTAGAAGCTCCGTGGCTGGTGTTGGAGATGACAAGAAGTGGGGACCACCAGGACCACTGACTGGAAGACGAATAATGGGATCCAGTACCTAAAAACTGAAGTGAGTCTCATTGAAACTGCTTTAGCCTGTCTAAATTTCCTCCTGAATAGCTCAAGGCTCTTGGAGGCACCAGACCACAGGCATCACCAGGCTTAGGATCTGGGGTGGGAAAGGTCCATTGAGATAAAGAGGAAATCCATAGAATCATGGCATATCTTGAGTTGGAATGGACCTTAAAGATCATCTCATTCCAAACCCCTTGCTGTGGGCAGGGGTACCTTCCACTAGACCAGGTTGCTCAGACTGGGAAGCAATTAATGACCAGAACAAATTGCAAAGTGGAGTTTTGTCCATTGCTGGAGATTTCCACCTCAAGACTGGATATTTTTCCAGGTGAGATTCTCCAATCTAAACATGCATTAATCTACAGGCATCCTCTGGACTGCATTAAATAGCAGGACAGAGTAAACAAACACAGTTGTCTCTCTGACTTTTAAATCTCTGGCTCCCCATCTACCCAGACACCACAAAGCCTCATTCTCTCTCTGATTAACATCAACCTAACACAGGCATAACAATTCTTTCCCACAAAATCTCGCAACATACCAGGTTTGCAGGAATTAACAGCACATAGACAACATTGCATCTCCCCACCCAGGAGAGGTATATGACAATTCAATCCCATTAGGCCTAGAATCTAAGACACAGTCCTTCCAAAAGTGCATACCATTCCAAAACACAGCCTTCTGATGGCATCCTCAGTCCAGATAAGGCATTTTGGCTGCCTACAGCAAAAGAAGAGTGAAATGGGATCCAAAATAGCTGTGCTGTTGCACGTAGAGTCGTCAGCACTGGTCAGGACAGGATATCTGCTGGTTGGGAGAGGCTTGTGACCCTCCTCTGGGCTCCAGGAGACACTGTATCTCCCACTTGAACTCAGGGAACCACACCCCCTTTTTCTAGCCAAGGGAAAGTGAGTAAAGGTTCATATATTTGGATTCAAAAGATGGCAGAGTGATGCTTAAATAAACTGCACATCTTGGCATTTATGAAGCATGAGGACCTGGCTGTGCTTTCCTCCTCGGCCTGAGCATCTCCTAACTGGGACACTCACCATCCTCCACGGAAAACGGATCACTGTGCAGAGGGGGTGGCAGAAACCTTCCAGGAAGGAAGGAAGGTCCATCACCCATAAAATGCCAGGACATTGCTTTTTGGTTTAGACCCTGACAGTGTTAAACGTAGCAGTGCCTGAAGGTGGTGGGGACTGATGATGATGGCAGGGTTCTGAGTGAGGATGGAATGGCTTCCTGCTAGGGAACACATGAATTTGCCTCACCAAGTGTTGCAAATAAGGCTGATAGAAGAGCTGATGTGAAATTGGTGTAAGTGCTTTGTGTCAAACAGAAACGTCAACCCACACCAGGGAAAGCTCTGCCCTTAAATTTTAACCCAGAGGAACGTGGACCAAGGCAGAGCCAAGCAAACATGACTTCACCAGTTCAGATCCAGCACAAACCAAAAGCAGTGGTATGGCTGTCGCTCAGGAACAGACTGACCCAAACCCCTGCAACCACCATGACTCCCAAAAAGATTGCTGCTAAATCCAAACTGTGAAATTGGGACTTGGCCCTAGACCAAGCCAACATCTTGGCTGGGCTGGGAAAAGCCACCAAGTAGACACTGAGAAATGAGGAGTCTGCTCCCTTTCTGTAGAAATCATGCGCCCTAACTTTTCAAACCTTTACCACCTGCTATAAAATAATAATATGTATATATATTTAAAAAATGGATAAGCAGTGTTACAAAATATAAAGCACTTTTATAAATGATACACAGGAATTTGTATAAATTTTTATTTGGGAGAAAGGGTGGACTCCTAGTGAAGCGCTTGGATCCAGCCATCTGCACCACCTCTCTCAAAAAATTCAGCTCTCATGTAACTCTTCCTCTCCCTTCCCCAGCCTGACTCCCCTTTCCTCCCATCCATTAGGAAAAAATTCGGAAATCCCATAAAAGTTAACTGCCTGAAGTTGCAGTATAAGTCCTGTTAGGCAGCCAGTTCCCTTTCAAAACACACACACATACACACAAAGGAAGCCCTGGGAATTTCTTTGGAAATTCAGCAGTGCTGGTGCAGTGTGTTTACTGGGATGTAAAGACACAGCAGAATTAAGGTACATCCAGGCAATTTTTCAAGCGTGCCTGGAAGAGATGGCAGGGATTTCTCTCAACAGTGTTGAATTCAAATCTGAGGCACAAGGTTTGGTGAAAAGGATTTCTATTTTTAATACCCACAGTTTTCTTGTGCGATTCCAGCTCTCTAAGACCCCAAGACCTTTAAATTCCATCTAGTGTCTATCACATGCCATTGAATTGGCATGTTTGCAAATTGCATGCAGTGAGATCCTTCCATACCAGCAGCTCTGTCTCAGATTCCCCACCATCCCTGCCAAACTAGTATTGCCTGCACATTTTTTTCATCTTTTCATTGAGTTCTGTGTGTCAGCCAACACATTCTTTAGAACAGGCTTCAGTAGGCATGGTAACTGGTTCCTGGTTGCAAGCTGCCTTATGCATTTGCTCCTATTTCTTTCTGGATAATTTCCTCCCCCCCCCCTTCCTCTTTAGGTGAGGACTTAAAACGTGGTTAGCGTTATCTGTTCCATCTGTTGTGCTTGTGATAAATAGCCGAGATACAATAAAAAGTCCTAATTGAGGTAGTGATGCGGTGAATAAGCAAAGCTCGTTCATCGGGATTGTGAATCTGGACCGTTGATAGCTGCAGGTACCTCGGGGCTGCTCAGCCTGACTCTGCTATGTTGACTTTGTCTAATTGCAGGGGAGGAGCTAGAAAAGCAGTGAAGGGCAGTGGCACACACAGCAGGAGAGCTGAAAAATACTGGCATAGCCACGCAGAGCTAAACAAACTGACTGACAAAGCTCTTGGCGTATTATTAAAAAATCTGGCAAAATGCTCATCTCTTGACAAAAATGTAGAAAGACTAGTAATGCAGAACTTTATCCCATGTTGGATTTTAAAGTGGCTAATGCCAAGTTGTCTGTCAAAATTAATAGGGCATTGCTCCTTCTTATAGAATAGGAAAAAGAGAGGGATCGCGCATACATTTTATTCATTTATTCATCTCTAACAAAAATGATGTATCTGCTAAAAATTTATTTAGGGAGGGCTTTGGTGGATGCTAATTCCGAAAAAGCAATACTCAAGGAGCGATGCTGGCTTATACTTACTGGGGTTAAGGGATAAAACCTCCCAGTAATAGCAGAAAAAGCCTGCTATCATCTCAAACCCCAGGGTGAGGAAGTTTCAGCCCAGAGACACTGTTACCCATCTACATCTCTGCCTAGATGTGTATTTTCCTTCCTGATGATTTTCATTTAAATCCAAAAAATTTCATTTTAAAATGTGCTGCTTTGGTAGAATGTCACTGATACTTGGGGTCTTCACAGGCACTAATCCATAAACAGATTTGTTTACCATCAGCCATACTTAAACTTAGTCTGCTTCAGTGTTTGCAAGAGATTTTTGACTCTTTTTACCTATGAATACCTGATACTTGAGCTTCCTTTCCCAGAATAATCTCTGATATTCACGGGTTTTTTTGCAGGAAAACTTGCACAGTCTTTCTCTGAGCACCAGCTCCACTGTACAAGTCTACCCACACAGTTGAAAAGAAAGTAAAGAAATTTGCTTAAGTTGCTTTACTATCTTTCAAATGACTAATTGCAGGTCTTAAAAATATCTGAAGACTCTCCCTTCCTAAACAAAACTCGTGGATCCAGTAGTGTCCTCCCTGCTGTGGTTAAACACCCACATCACCCTGCAAACCCTCCAGTGTTCTGCCCGTGGTGCAGAGCACCCAGAGCTCCTTCCAGACCGCAGACCACTGTGAAACCAAAAAATGCAATTCAAAATGAAGACACAGCTGGCTTCCTTTCCAATTCCAGGGATTTCTACATAGCCCGAATGCAATATTGCAAAATGATATTGAAAATAGCCTGGTGTGTTTGGATGTTTCTAGGAGGAACCAAAGTCAAGACGCCATTTTATTAGCAGATCTAAAAAAAAAAACAAAAACAAAACAACATATTTCCTGCTTTGAGAAGGTGATAGTCCAAATAATGGTCAATTTTCTCTCCCCCTTTTTTTTTTTTTTTTTTTTTTGATGGCAGGCTGTGACCATGACACACATCTCTTGTAAAACTACAGGGGACTTTCTGGTCAGTATTCATGAACTGATGCACACGTGGGGTGCAGCATTTTGTATCTGGTTCATATCTTGGCAAATATGGCTCGTTTTGTTGGGCAAGTGAAGTCTGGGCTTAATCTATTCCTAAGGAACCTAATAAAGGTTGCCAGAGTGTCCTCACAGCAGCAGGAGAGAGCATGTTTGAAAGCACAAACATTTTCAACAGGTAACCTGCATCACCTCCAGGAGTCTCCAGCCTGGTGCATGACCAAGTATTCCTGCAGCTCAGAGACACACTCAGACTTGGAGCTCCACGGGGTCACCTTACATATTTCTGCAGAAGAGAAGGCTCTGGGGAGATCTGAGAGCCTGAAGGGGCTCCAAGAGAGCTGGAGAGGGACTTTGGACAAGGGCCTGGAGGGACAGGACAAGGGGGAATGGCTTCCCACTGCCAGAGGGCAGGGTTAGATGGAATATTGGGAAGAAATTCTTTCCTGTGAGGGTGGTGAGGCCCTGGCACAGGTTGCCCAGAGAAGCTGTGGCTGCCCCATCCCTGGAAGTGTCTAAGGCCAGTTTAGATGGGGCTTGGAGCAACTTGGTCTAGTGGAAGGTGTCTCTGCCCATGGCAAGGGTTTGGAATGAGACAATCTTTAAGGTCCCTTCCAACCCAAACCATTCTATTATTCTATTATACCACAATTTTAGACACCCCTCCTTCCAGATGGGACAATCTGAATCTGGCACTGGGAGAGCCAATTCCTTTCATTGCTAACGAGTCACCCCCACACCCCCCCAGGACTGTGAGTAAACGTTGACACTCAACACACACACACACAAAAAAAAAAAAAAGAATTGTGAAAACGTTCTTCAAAGGCTGATGGAATAAACATGTAAATACAAGATGGGCTGACTTCCTACTGTTCATGTTTGCTCACTGTGAACATTTGGTTCACTTGGCTTTCCTCATTATTTCAGCTGGGGAAAGTCACTATATGAATTAATAGCAGATTTCCCCACTGAAAATAAATGTTTACCAGTCATTTTTTTTCCTTTTGGCAGAGACCAGGCTTTATTGTCTGACTGACTCCTTTTTGGCCTGCACATCCCTGAGGTGTGTAATTAAAGTGAGGGAATTTGTGCATAGTGCTTTAGGGGCTTAATGAATAGAAAACACAGGATATTTCATTGATTTGGTGCACACGATATTGTCAGAGTGTACATTTCCTTTGTAAATGGCAAAAAGAGAGCCATAATAATATATGTGCATTCAACCTTGTGTGTAAAAAAAAAAATGGAAAAAGAAAGAACAAATAAAAATAAAAGAACTGTATCTGTTTCCAAATTCTAATATAAAACACATTCAAAAGAGCAATTTAGATTAAAACAGAAAAGACATGAGCTTCAACATGGTTCAGAATAAACAATCAAGCTATACTTTCCTGAAGATATAATTTCACTTAGAGTAGGTGTGGAAATCTTTGAAAAATTCATTATACAAAGCCACATGTGAAAATAAGATTTATGTTAGCAAAAGATTCTTTGGCTGCCCTTACAAAAATAAAAAGTACGTTAAATAGCATGTGTGTGTAATGTATAAATAGAGAACAATCTGTGCAGTGAGTGGGCATCTGGGAGAAGTCTTGTACGTTCTGTGGAATAATGTGGTGTGGTGGGATGGGAGGAGATAAGGGAAGATAAAGTCTCTTTTCTGGAGAGGGCTTTTTTTGTAGAGCTCTGAACAATCCCATTGTGGAACTGCCACTTTGGGCAGGTTGATGATGCATTTTCTCGCTACAAGAAGCAGATGGACACCCGTGTCCTGTTGGACCTGGTGAAGAGGTGCAGCCAGAGAACAAGCACAGAGCACAACTGCAGCCTTCTATGTAACCCAACCCAGGCTCTGCCCCGCCAGGTGAGGCAGTTCCCTGCCCTGTCTCCAAATGTGGCACCGTCTCACACACTGAGGACAAAGACAACTGAAATCACAGAATCATTTAGGTTGGAAAAGACCTGCAGTCGAGTCCAACCATCCCCTCAGCACCGCCAAGCCCACCATTAACCCATGTCCCCAAGTGCCACATCCACAGAGCTTTCAAATTCCTCCAGGGACAGGGACTCTACCACTGCCCTGGGCAGCCTGTGCCAGGGATGGACAACCCTTTCCATGAGGAAATTTCTCCCAATATCCAATCTAAATCTCCCCTGGTGCAACTTGAGGCCATTTCCTCTTGTCCTATCATTTGTTCCCCAGGAGCACATCCCAACCCCACCTGGCTCCACCCTCCTCTCAGGGAGTTATAAAGAGGGAGAAGGTCCCCCCTGAGCCTCCTTTTCTCCAGGCTGAGCCCCCCCACCTCCCTCAGCTGCTCCTATCAGACTGGAGCAGCCCACCCACCCCTCCTGAGCCCATGGAGAGGAGGAGGGGGGCTCTCTAACACACTTTCTGTTTGCTGTCTGTGTTGGTTGTGAATACCAGGGGGCTGGCCAGGAGCCTGTGCCCTGTGCAAGTGCCAAAACACAAATAATCCACGTGCAAGGAGCAAAGCAGGTTCTCCAATCTCCCGTTCAGTGGAGAGCAGTCCTAGCCTGCCTGGGACTGAAGGCCCAAGGCAAAAGCTGATGCTGTGATCCTCTGCTTAACAGATGGATGGTGACACGCTGGAACAGATTATCTGGTGAGACGGTGCAATTTCCAGCACTGGAGGTCTCTGAGGCATCTTCCAGCCCTATTGCTCAATGAATCTATAATTCATCATTTCGTGAGCGAGTCAAGACACTCCCTCAACTCTCAAAACAGCATGCAAAGGACAAATTGCTCTTTTTGCATCTCGTTCCCCTAAGCAGAAGGGAAAATAAGGCATGGGATGGGAATGCAGAGAGAAAGGAGGAGAGTTGAGCATCTCCCCACAGCTCTGTTCTGTCCAGGCTATAAAGCTTTGTATGTGTTTATTCATATCCAATAAAAAAAAAGGCATGTGAAAATATAATTTTTCTCTTCTTTCCTTTGACCCTTCTGATATCTTCTTCACAGCAGAAGATTAAGTTCAATTTCAAGAATCCATTGGAGAAGAAATGCATGTAGAATTGAAAAAGAAGCATTTCATCATTAAAAGAAGACATCCCAGGGTGTGTTAGGGGATACCAGCAGAGAGAGACTGTTTTGTTGGGACCTCAGACCTCCTTCTCCCTGAATTTCCAGCTCTGTTTGGCACACTAGAAAAAAGCAGTTAATTCAAAGAGTTTATTTCGGGTCAGTATTATTGTTAAATACATTTCTATAACAGGCAGGATTTGAGGGCCAGGATTATGAATTATCTGAACTTCAAGGTATTTATTCTAACTGTAAATGACCTTTCTGACCTTTTCTCATTTTCACTCCATCAATGTCCAGGACTTCATCATTTAAAGCCAAATATAACATTACCTAAAGTCCAAAGCAGCACGATCCACTTGTACAATAATATTTGCAAACTGTCAAATAAAATAAATATTTAATTAATCCACTGACACCCCCCCCATCCTATTATTTTACTGAAGTAAAAGCTAAGTATGTCATCCCAGCTTTCTGTGGATGTTTTTTAATGTGTCTCAGTTCTATCCCAGCACTGCATGGGTCAGAGGCAGTTCAGTCTCTGCTCAGCAGATCTGCAAAGTCCAGTCAAAACCAAGGCAAATTCAGTCTTGGGTTCACTGTGTTGCCCCATCCACGTGCAAGAAGAGGGGCATTTCCAGAGCAAAATTTTATGTTGTTAAGTTAATATATTTTATGTCTATTTTGGGATTGCTTTTTTCACTTAAAGAGGATAAGAAGAGAAAACAGCACCAGTGCACTTGAAGAACAGCAGTACAAGAAGTACAACGTTGTGTGCATAGAACTGGAAAGGAGGACCTGTGGCTTCCCCTGGATCCCTGGAAGTGTTCAAGGCCAGGTTGGACGGGGCTTGGAGCAACCTGGTCTAGTGAAAGGTGTCCCTGCCCATGGCAGGGGGTTGGAACGAGATGGTCTTTAATGTCCCTTCCAACCCAAACCATTCTGGGATTCAGTGATTCTACAAAGTGTATTTAATCTCTCCAGCTGTGAGGGTTTTCCTTGCCTGCCATCCATGTGGCACTCCTTGTGGGACATGGGAATTGCTTCAGGAAAAGAGATTCAGCTGGCACCCCCAAGGACAGAGTCAGCAAGGCTCTTCAGTAGTCAGCACACACAGGAGCTTTGCCTTTTATATATAATGGTTATGTGACATTCCCTGATCTTAAAATAACAAAGCATTTTAATCGCCGGGACTTTGACCTTTTGGTCAAGTGGAACACTTGCTATTTAATTTCTTTGCTTCTCATACAACACATTAGATCTTCCCTGCAAAGTAACTCGGGAGACTGCTCAGCAGAGAAAAGCTGGTTTTGTGGTAAAGGCAACCACAAAAGGTTCAGCTCATGTCTCTGTACAGTCTTCCTGGATGGATTCAGACAATTTGCTCGCACTTTGACCCGTTCAACCCAGTTTTAATTGTCTTGGGCTACACACAAGAGTCTCTCTGCATATTCTGGGAAGTTAGCAGAAAGGAAACAGCACATTCACAGAATAATTCAGCTTATCCAGGGCCTGAAACACAGTTTAGAGACACTTCTCTCTCTAGTTCCTTATCTGAAGTGGACTATTGGGAGTCTACATGCAGAAATTTGCTGCCTTTGTTACATGCCTGGAGATTTGTGGGGGTTTAAAATTTTCTTCTTTCAGTCAGGAAGATCCAAATCGCACCAAGCAGTCAGATTTTGAGGACTAAAAGCAGGGACAAGCAGGAACAGATACCTTCAGAGGGTGTTGAAGAAAAAAGCCTTCCTGCCAGACATTCACCCATACCTGCCAGAGCACTGATTAAGTTCAAAACTGATTGACAGAACAAGGGGGAATGGCTGTAAACTGAAAAAGGGCAGGTTTCGATGGAATATTAGGAAGAAATTGTTCCCTGTGAGGGTGGTGAGGCCCTGGCACAGGTTGCCCAGAGAAGCAGTGGCTGCCCCATCCCCGGAAGAGTTCAAGGCCAGGTTGGATGGGGCTTGGAGCAACCTGGTCTATTGGAAGGTGTCCCTGCCCATGGCAGGGCAGTTCGAACTGGATGAGCTTTAAGGTGTTTTCAAAACCAACCCATTCTGGGATTCTATGATCTGTCAGCAGGGTGGATCAGGCACATCCTGGCCTCCCTTCAAGCCTCATCTTCCATGATTTCATAACTGCATCCAGCTAGACTAAAAGAAGGCACAGATTCCCACTGTGTAGATGTGAACATTCATCCCATCCCTTGGATGTGAAGGGGCTGAATTCCCCTCATCTCAAACCAGCAACAGCCTAGTCACCTAAACAGGCACTAAACCCCATAATGAGTATAAATGCAGTAAGACAGATGTTGATGTTCCTCCCTCCTGCCTCTTTTTAGGCAGCCTTATATAGTTTAACTCACTACAAACTTCTTCCCCATCCTTCCTTCTTCCATGGCCACCCAGCACAGTTGGGCAGCCGAGGGACCTGCTCCTGATGGGAAGTCTGTCCATTTTTCTCATAGCCAAGAACTGGGAATGTGAAGGCAGCATGACTCAGGACTTATGAAAAAAAAAAAAAAAAACCACAAAAAAACCCCAAAAAAACCAACCAACCAAACAAAAAAACAACCCCTGTCCACTCCTCAACTTCCAGCCTTTCCCTCTTCACCCCCCCCTTTTCGTGGGGCTCTCATTGCAAGCTGATCATGTTCCCGAATACCACAGGTCATCATCTTCCCACAGCCTCAGGAGCTGCAACCTGCTGAGGCCGCAGCGCCAGAAGGCAGCTCTTCCCCTCGTTGTGGCTTGCAGCTCATTTTTTAACATTTTCCTGAGGGGAAGGGGCGCTCAGACCAGGTGTTGCCACCACACACGCTTTCGTTTCGCTCTCAGTCACGCAAGCGCCAAACTTAAATTCAACACGCTTCGTCTTTTCCCTCCCTCTGCGCTTTTTCGGGATGACTTGGGATGCATTTGCAGCTCCATTTTAAAACCTAACTACCCAGCAGAGACTGCCAAATTTCAGCCCACAGCAAATTCTTACAACCGAGCTGCAACCCTTCAAAACAGAGACTGCTAACATATGGTTGTGTCAGTGGGAGCTTCTGTAATGCAATTTATTGTTGTGTTGGCTCTTTCAAGCTACTACACATGAAAGGTAAAGGGAGCATTTACTCTTCGATGGGAGTTTAATCTTAGATTTACCTCATTTGAAACAAAAACCTCATTTGCATGTCTAATACATAAGCAATCACCTGTAAAGAGTGCTTGTGAATAGAGACGTTTTCTTGACTGTCATCAGAGTCTTTGCTCCTGGCTGGGGGTTTTGCCTAAGAGGAGGCAGCAGAATTCAGTCCTTTCCCAGACAGTGTGCACAAACACCCACTGATATCACTAGAAAACAGTGATAAATAAAGGAAAGGGCTCTCATGAAGTGGAACAGATATTCAATGCTAACATGGGGCTTGCACAAGGTTTGTTCTGTTGCGTGCATATGTAATATATAATTTAATTCCTCCATGCTTTGCCTTCCGTGGCCTTTTTACATCTCAGCGTTACAGTGTATGGTTAAGGCTTCAAACAGAAGTAATCTCCTGTTGAAGTGAAAGTGCTTGATCCTGTACAAGCAATAAAAGATAAAGCTGTTCCACACGACAGTGAAGTGCTCACTTCTCAGCCTCTTCACCACCTCAGCATCAGCAAAGGCACATCAGTGGCACGTGATTCTTCCTCATGGCCCACTCCATCTCAATCCAGTTGGCATCATGAGCTCATGGACATCACAGAACCCCTCTTTCTGAAGGAGGATGCAGAGTTTGGGAGTTGAGGATGTCTAAAAACAAGTCCCTTTTCTTAATTTAGTCTGGGTCTAGCAACATGACAAGCCTTCCAGGCACATCCAAGTATTTGTGCAATGTCCAGCTTCGAGCCTGGCTGCAGTGCTAGGACTTTTCCTATGTGAGAAGAACTGACAGTCAACAACTTCCAGATTTTTTTCCTTGTGTAGCTCCTACCTATGGAGACACAACATTAAGTAATCACTGACCAGGCTATAATTCCAGAACATGACCTCAAGCTATGATTTGCCACTGCCTCCAGCTGAATTCCTTAGTCTGAATGCAGTATGAAAGTGCCTGAAGTACATCAGCTTTGGGAAGGGCTTGCTCTAAAGTCTTGTGCTCCCCTTGAGGGGTTCTGAGTTAAGACACAGATTGCAGAAAACATTATGGATAAGTCTTTTTTTTTTTTTTCCCTCCAGGGCAAAAAATTTAACTTGAAATTTCAATTGGGCTGACACATTGAAAGAGGACTTGGATATTCTCTGGCTCTGAAGTGGGACATGCAGATGCACATAGACTATAGATTAAAGATTATCAATTAAGAAAAAAAAAGAAGTAATTTGAAGAGATGGGGATGGTCCTGTTTTCTTTCCATCATGTGGTGACTCTGAAACCTATCAATTTCTTTTACACACCATCAGTGTTAACTTTGAGAGCTGATCCTTTTAGTAGAATTTCCTATACAATAAGTACACCAGCAATACCCACGTGACTCCTCAACATCAAATACCCAGAAGATCCATCTTCAGCTTCCCTTCACAGAGGACCAGTTGCAAAGGACACCAATCCTCTCTCTTGTGTAATACACATGATCTTCTCCAGCTGAAGCCATGAGATATTAAAAGTTTCCTTTATTCTCAATACTTTACTTTGCTGTCCTCTGGCTACCAAGCAATGAGTGCCCTGGTTACTATAAAAGTCATGCACACATGTCTCCTGCCAGCATGGTGTCATGTCTTCTGTCAGTGTGTTATTTAGTACTCAGTGTTCCTATTATCTTCAAACTGGCTCTGGATTTGTTCCAAAGATTGCAGTGTTATTCAGGAAAACTTTGGTGGAGGCTTTACAGTCTGTTTGAGCAAGGGGGTGGAACAATGCAGGGTTTGGCAGGGGGAAGGCGTGGGGATTGGGGTTTGGGGGGAAAGACAGAGGGAGTTCATGTCTGTGTGTGCCAATTATCAATCTGAGAGTCCATGCTAATCTGTCTGGATAAAAGGAATTCTGTGTGATGAGGAGAATGTGAAGCACTGATACGTGGAAGGAGAGAAATTGCTCTCTTAGACAGTAATCACCAGGAGAACTCCCAGCCAGGTTAAGTCTCCTCTCTACTCTGATTATTTACCAATTTATTACCATGCCTGCTTGTCCAAACAAACAAATAAACAGAGCAGAAACCTGAACCACATCCCTATCAGGCTTCAAGATGAGACATTAGCAAAACTTTCATAAATTATAATTCTGAAGAGCTAATTTGGCTATTTCTTTGTCTACCCAAACCCTGTCACCGTAAATCAGTGTAAGAGCTACCCTCTCTGGATGGCTGTTTTACTATTACCAGAATTATTCAAGCATATTAGCAGACTTCTAGCCAAGAATACCTTGCAGTCTGATGTAAAGTCTTGTTTTTCTTGATTAAATCTCCATTTCTCGTATCTGTTAGAACAAACAAGCAATTGAATATTTTATTAGAAAAATATGATTTTTTTTTTCTGTTAGTTAATATATTTGCTCCGTGGCAGAGCCTCAGGGGATGAATATTTTACTTCCATGACAGCCCTAAAGGGATGACACTTACAGAGTCCGATCTCAGCCTGTTCTAGCAGTCTGCAAGTGGTGGGGTTTGCATTACAGAGCCAAATTTTCACATGCTAAGAGAACTTTTGCTTATGAAAAAAAAATTCCACGTCATTTTCACCCTTCTATTTAGGGTTTGTGGGGTTTGTATATGTCTCTGTGTCTGAATTCGGGCACTGATTCACTCAGGACTCGTTTCTGAACAAAGGTCATTCCCAATAAAAAAATCATAGTCCCAAACCTGTCTAAACCCCGAGTGTACATAATTCAGCTGCCTGCTATCTCTGAAATCAGGTCTGGATTCAACATGCACAGCTTCTACTTGTCTTTTCTTCCCAGGAATGACACTATAAGGGAAGAGGGAGTGTGTTTAACAAAGCTGTTATGCAGTTTACTGATTGTGATTATTCAAGGCAAATGCTTTGAAGTAACAGCTTAGTGCAGAGTGACAGTAAACAAGATTTAGAGATATACCTAGATGAGAAGAAAAATAAATGGCAATTAGAATTGATATTCTAGGTGTAGGAAACGCCAGTGAGACCCCAATCTCCAGCAGTGACACCCTGCATTTGCATTCCCACCTCCCCACAGGATCTCCAGGATGAGCCACGAGTGGCAGATAGAAAGCACTGAACCCCCAAATGACAGGGGAACATCAGCCCAGCTGCTGCACAGCCCAGGGCAATGAGGAACAAAGAAATGAGAGCTCTATTTAGGCCTCCTGAGTTCAGCTTAGGTCTGATCTGGCTTGTACCAGCAATAGTGTGACCAGAGGGACCAGGGAAGTGACTGTTCCCCTGTGCTGGGCACTGCTGAGGCACCTCAGATCCTGGGGTCAGTTTTGGGCCTCTTATGGCAAGAAAGATTTTAAGGGGCTGGAGCATGTTCAGAGAAGGGCAACGGAGCTGGGGAAGGGTCTGGAGCACCAGGAGCAGCTAAAAGGGGCTGGAGGGGGGGCTCATCCTGGAGAAAAGGAGGCTCAGGGGGGACCTTCTCACTCTCTCCAGCTCCCTGACAGGAGGGTGGAGGCAGGTGGGGGTCAGGCTCTGCTCCCAGGAAACAAGGACAAGAGGAAACAGCCTCAAGTTGTACCAAAGGAGGTTTAAATTTGATATTGGGAAAAATTCCTTCAAGGAAAAGGTGGTGAGCCACTGGCACAGGCTGCCCAGGTCAGTGGCATAGCCACCATCCCTGGAGGGATTTAAAAGCCGTGTAGATGTGGCACTTGGGGACGTGGTTCAGTGGTTGGGCTTGGCAGTGCTGAGTTAGTGGTTGGTCTCCATGATCTTAGAGGGCTTTTCCAACCTAAATGATTCGATTGCCTCAGCACCTGCAACAGCATTTAAGTCCAAGGCAACAACAAGCAATTCAGAGCAACTCTTCACTTCCAGCACAGGGAATGCAGAGGAGTTGGGGACTGCACTCAGACAGGACACTGTAAGGACATTTTATAATTGTCACGTCCCCTCCTCATTTCTTGCACTGGGAACTAAGGACTGGCAGTCACAGGCAACAAGATGCTTACAACTGTTCTCATTGTCTTGATAACATGAAGCTCTGTTCATCTCAGCTATGGGTACCCATGGGGGTACCTGAGCCCAGGTCTAAAGGATTTGCTCAGGACCGACCAGAGAGTCCAGGGCAGACCCAGGAACAGAATCCAGCAGCCTTGACTCTGAAGTAGAAGATAAATGTGCAAGTTGGACAATTGGACACTCCAGTACTGCTCTCAAAGCCCACTTGGGACAGAAATCCTCACAGGAAGCATGGGGGTCCCTGCAGGGTGTCCCGGGAGAGATGTGCTTATAAACTGAGCACAAACTGAAGAACAGTTGGTCAGAGGAATATAATTTTCTCTTTTCTAGTCTCTTTTGTCTCTTCTTACATAGATTGCCAACCTGCTTGCCTTTAGCTTTCAGTGGCTGGGACAACTACAATACCCATTTTAATTTTCTGACTTCCATAAATCTCTCTTCTTGGACCCAACAGATATTGGTTGTAGTGAGGGAAATCCTTAGGTGGTGAGGCTATTCCAACTCCATTGCTTTCAGTGGAGGAGTTTGCATACAAGACTCCAAACTCTGGCGTGGCCAAGGAGTTACCACACCCTCTCACAGAATCCTGGAATGGACCTTAAAGGTCATCCCATTCCACCCCCTGCCATGGGCAGAGACACTTTCCACTGTCCCAGGTTGCTCCAAGCCCTGTCCTGGCCTTGAACACTTCCAGGGATGGGGCAGCCACAGCTTCTCTGGGCAGCCTGTGCCAGGGCCTCACCACCCTCACAGCCAAGAATTTCTTCCCAATATCCCTTCTAACCCTGCCCTCTGGCAGTGGGAAGCCATTCCCCCTTGTCCTGTAACTCCAGGCCCTTGTCCCAAGTCCCTCTCCAGCTTTCTTGTAGGTCCCCTACACAGAACCTCAGGCTTTTGCTGCAAGTTCCCAAATATTCTTAATCCACTAAAACTGTACATGTTTTCTTCTCATCCAGAACCCCCTTTCTCCTGTAAACCACCAGAGAGGAGCAAGGAGGAGGTCAGTACAGAAGAACAATGACCTGCCTTCATGGTGCCAGCTATGCTCCTTCCCAGCACTGGCACGAGTGCCAGCCTGAAAAATACTGGTGAGTTTAGATTCACTCCAATATTAACTTCCTCACTTACATTTCCTCCTGAGCATTCCTGCATCTGAGATCTGTAAAATGCCACAGTTCCAAGGGGTAAAGCAAAGAATTATGACTTATCATGAAAACACTACGCAGAACATTGCTCTCTTTTTTCCCTTTTGTTCCTACCTAATTCTATTTTTTTTTAGAAAAATTATTAAAACTAATTGCATTATTTAATCCCATCACATAAAATCCTCCAGTGTTTCATTAATCAATGTAATCAAGCCAATCAAAATAGATAAAGATCTTTTAGCAGGCTTTGATGAGATTTTATCAAAATCTCAGTGCATATTGTGAAGTCTTATCCTCAGAAGCAAACTAACTGTAGAATGTGGAAGCTTTATCAAGCAGGCACTAATAAAACAGATGATGCTTGGGCCATTTTAAGAGGCTCTCCATATTAAATTAATAACAACAATGCTTTTGTATTCTATACAAAAAAATAAAAGCAAATGGAAATAACGTTCATTTTGTATCCATAGAAAGATTGCTGTAAAGCAATCACATTTTTTAAGTAATGAAGAACACACATGTCTGTGAGCCAGCAGACCATAAAGTCACAATACTGTAAGGAAAGTGGGTAATGCAAGAGTTGTATCAGAATAGCTGTAAGTGATGAGCCTTATTAAAAGCACAAACCATTCCCTTTTAAATGTGGTACTCTTACTCCACATCTGAATCATAAATAAATATGAATGAATAAGCTGTGTCTTGTGCAACATTCCCCCTTCAGGTCATAGCTCCCATTCTTCATGGGTTTGCACTGACTAATCAGGTGTATGAGATATTGAAATATTATCCCAAAAACAGAAATTAAAGGGGTGTTGGTGTAGTATAGCACCATAAAGCCAGGGAATGTCTAAAATTGATAGAGGCTACACTAGAAACACAGACTGTTGAATGAATGCCTTACCAAACACTTTGTCCAGAAGAGATACAGCCATGATCCCACCTAATGGATTTATTGATCATGGTATAAAATGCCATTGGTTTATCCGTACAGCTTCTGCCCCTTGCAGTGGCTTTTCAGATCTGACAACTGCACAAGTAGCTACTACTCCACAAATGCAATGACTTTCCAAAACAGGAAATTCTAAACTCTTGGATAAAAAAATCCCTGTTAGACCCAGACAATAAAATTATTAAGGCCCCTCAAGGGAGGTCCTCTCCTACCTCTGGGTTTCCATCAGTAGTAGCAGAGATGGTGTTATCAGACTCCCTTGGGCATCTTGTGGGCAGAAATATCTTTTGCTCACCCAGAGTCCTCCAGCTCAACTGCTACAGCTCATCCATGAAACTCACTGACTGCATGATATGCTATGAATGTTGTTACACATTCCAGTCCTTGTCCTGCCTTCTTCATTTTCCTGTGTGCCTGGACCAGCTCTGGGGTGACCAGCACAGCTGGGATGAGGGAACACTGTGCAACACCTGGCAGGTAAGTGCAATACTCTTGAGGATCTAATATCCCAGGAAACCTCAGGCAGTTCCTCCCTTGGTTCAGTCCAGTGTGGCCTAGGAGACCCTCCCAAAAAAGTCACATTCCAGGGAACAGACCTTGAAGTGCCAAAGAAGTCAGCCTGACAAGCAGCACTCATTGTCTGCAAAGCAGAGAGAGTTGAAAAATGAGCATTGCCTTCCCTTGCAGATACCTCAGCACTTTTTCCAGCTGAAAACACTGGAAGTTTCACCACTTCCTTTCATATAAAAATTCTTTGGGACAAATCCTCCTAAGCCAGCTGGAGCTTTATTCTCCCTCCCTTTTTTCTCTTAGGCTACAACATGGAGATAGGCAACAGGTAGGGCTCAACATCGGCCAATGAACAATGAGTTCAGCACTTCAAAAGGTGAAGTTAGAGCTGAATAATAATCAAACCCAGCAGAAATAATGAAGGAGAAGGATCCTGGGTTTTATTTAAAATCAGGCAACATGGCACCACTTGATTCCTTAGAAAACTGCTGGGCTGAGTGTGCAGGCACAAGCCAAATAACAGCAAATCTAGTGAATGCTGTAATTTCACTTTATGTTGTGCTTTAGCTTCAGTTCTGTGTTGAAAATTTTTTTAAGCGGAATTAAGCTTGTCTCACAAGCAAACTTTTCTGTTTTTTTTCTTTTCTTTATTCAAGCAACTGAGAAGGACAGCTCAGCTCAAAAATAAAACCAGGACTGAGCAAGGGAAGATGTGTTAGTCACGGGAGTACCTGAGCTCTCCATAGTCTGGGAAAACAACGTGGGAGGTGATGGATGAGCAGATGTGGGCACCTAGAGCCTAATCCACCTGTCTTGGCTGTGTTCTCAAAGGAGCATCCCTGTTCTACATCTGTTGCAAAATTGGACCTGTTATGCCTCACACAATCCCTTCAAAATAGAGCCAGAGCTTTGCTTTGAGGGAGCTGTTACATTTACACCCAAACTCAACTTTGTGTTAGTAGACCTCATCCATAATCCCAATGGTGCCAAAAAGTCACTTCACGCGAGCTGAAAACAGAAAACTGTCATTAAGGATGCACAATGTCAAACTATTCCCAAGACACTTTCCAGCAAGATAAAACACTGGAAATTTTCTCTGGAAAAATCAGTGTATTCCCACTTATGGGAGGCTCCCACTCTTCCCTTATAGCCATTACAGTCTGAGGATGACTTTATTAAATTAACTGATTAATTAGCCAACATAGCCAGTCGTGTCCTAACTGCTGTCATCACAAGGAAAAGATTTGTTTCATCTCAATATTCAGCCATCGGAGGAACAAACACAGAGATCTGGGGCTTGTAGATTCATTGTCATAATTTTGCAATATTTTTTCCATTCCTTTGGAATGGGTTTTATTGCGCTTTTAAGACATTTGATTACATCAGGGGGAGGTATAAAAGTTATACTCTCTTTGTTCTAATCACTTTAAGTGAAAATAACGTTATGAGGAGGGGGAGAAATTACAGTGGGATGCTGGGATCCCAGTCATCCCACTGCTCCTTGGACAGCAATCACAGGAGCCCGGCAGCAAGCTGTGGACAAGGTTCTTCCAAGCAGCAGCATCTGGCTCTCTGGTAGGAGGAACAGGCGGCCACAGGGATCACATTGGAGTTGCCCCTGGCTTTGTCACGTGGGGAAGCAGCTCGTGGACCGTCTGGGTTGCTCTGCCCTTGTCTCAGTTACATTTGCCTTTGAGGGGACATAAATTTCCCTCCCGAGCCCCACTGCTGGGAGCCTCCACTTGCCTGTGCTTGTGTTGCCATCAAACAAGTGCATTTCCACGTTTCCCAAGTGGGAATTTGTGCCCCACAAGCCACAGCTCCCACCCATGCAAAAAAGATGCTCCTGGGAATTTAAGGATGAGTCTCAGGGTGCTGCATTTAGCAAAAAAAGCTGCCTGATGTTCAACACTGTCGTGGTTTTTGTGAATATCTGGTAATCAAAAGATTTTCTGAATTCTATTTCCTTTCCCAAAAGCCTTGCCTGGTCGTGTTGGGGAAGGTAAATACCTCCTTTCTTGCACTGTCAGCAGCACAACTGCAGGTGGTGGTGATTTCAGGAATGCTGGGCTGGATGCTGCTGGATGCCAGGACACACTCTGAGCAGGGATGTGGTGTTTTACACACCCCTGCTCCCTCCCTCCCTCCCTCCCCCACTCCCCACTAGTGAAACAATTACAGCAGACTGGCTCAATAGTGGACATTTTTTTTTAAATTTAGTATAAACACAACCCAAACCCGCTCATATTAAAGCAATTAAGGAATTAAGGGATGTCACAGCATGTGGGGAGAACTAAGCTATTATTTTGTTTCTTGATAGATGGTAAGTTCACTGAAAATTTGAGTATCATGCCACTCAAAACTATTTGTGAGTAGGGGGGAAATTTGGGAAATAAAAAAGTCTGAATTCATTTGGATGTTCTTTTAAGGAAGGCTTTCTTTGAAAAATGTCTGTGTTTTGGTTTTATTTTTTTCCTTCTTCTAAATAAAACCTTAATCTTTTTTTTTTATTTTAAAATAGCATTTTCCTACCAAAAATAAACTAAAAAGAGTTTTTAAAGGAATTAAACAGCCTAAAAATAAAATACTCTATGTCAGCTAAGCACAATGTCTGTGACTGATTCAAAATCACATTTCCAAGGGGGTTTAGATTACCTGTAAAATCTGAAAAAAAAAAAATCTGTTTTCAGTTCTGTATAGTCCACTTTTATCCTGACAGTTTTCTGCTTCAGTCACCAAAAGGAAAACATATTTTCCCCCCAGCTCCATACATAAGGTGCTCAAAACCCCACCAAAGGATTTAGGATTAATGCACCGACCTTTCCATCAGCCAAACTCACTCCTGCATCAACTCCAGGGAAGAAAAATTCGGAAGCTCAAGTCTAGAGCAGAAGAATGGTCTGAATTTTCTAAGATAGATCTGAACAAGAGTCTGTTTAGGAAGAATTCAGGCTGAAAGTTGTGCAGAGAAAAGGGAAATACCAGCTGTCAACCAGGTGACCACGTAGGGGCATCACATAAGGAGGATTTTGTGAGTGAGAGACATTCCCAGGTGGTTTAAGGCCTTTATAAGTATTCAGTATGGAGGGTTTGCTGCCTTAAAGTGGAAAAAAAAAAAGAAAAAGGAAAGGCAAGCATAAAAACTGCTTTTACCATAAGAGTAAGGAAACACAGAATAATTAAAGTACAAACTGACATTTTATGGATTTATAAATGTTCTGACAGGAAAAACACTTAAAAGTACGTGATCCACGCTGCAATATTTGTGTTGGTTTCAACAAATTTGGAATCTAGTCTCACCTTTCCTCTCCCAAGCCACACACACGGACGAAAAATGTCACTTGAAGGGAAGGAACATCCAGCGCCACTTCCATAGCCAGTGCTGCCATATTCCCTGAGAAATCAACAGCCTGGCTCTTTTCCACTTTCACCACGGGGTCATCAGTGAATAAAAGGAAGAAGAAAATATTTCAGTGAAAGGAGAAAACTCCCAAGGCTCTTAACTCACATAACCCAAGATGTCCTCTGTGCTGGGTGCTAACGCCTGAGGATGCCCAGTTCCCCTCAGGAAGACACTGCTTCCTTGAGAAGCAGGAATGGGAGGCTGCAGGGGAACTGCCACCTCTAGCAAACCTGGGCAGATCCCTCAGCGTTCTTCCATCTTTCAAAAAGTGAAAAACATCCAGGGTAAAATAAATTTGCAGTTCTTTGGTTCCCGGTGAGGTTCTAAGCAAGGCAAGGAGCCAAACGAAGCCCTTGAACCTGCACGGTCTGGTGTGTGCACCAGAGCTCCCTCAAAGTCCAGGCTCACCATGGAGTCGTAGAATATCCTGATTTGGAAGGGACCCACAAGGATCATCAAGTCCAACTCATGGCCCTGCACAGGACAATCCCAAAAATGTTGGAATGACTGCCCTGCACTCTTGATCTGCCTCAGGTGTGCAGCCACATGAGTTTTTGCACATCCTTTGGTGAAACCTGAGCGAAATTTAGCACTCTGGGACATCATATGGAGTTGTCCATTTGTCTCTAAACCACATAAATGGTGCTTCATCAATGACTGTGGAAGTGTGGTTTGAAATTCCTTCCCTGGAAGATGCTGTGAGTGTTATTTCCTTGGATTTTGAAGCCTGAAAAAAGGATGCAAGTGTCTCTGTGAAAGCGGTGGAGGCACCAGACCTGTCCTCCCACGGGCTCTTTGCTTGACCTTAACTTATGGGACAGTTCCTCCCTTGGAAAATGGAGATAAAACATCCCTGTGTCATCAGGTGTGGTGTGAATTAATTCATTAGCACTGACAATTTCACAATTAATGATAATTAAAGTATTTTATAATACAAAATGGCCACATTTGATATAAAAAATGTACAAATTTCCAAGGCTCAGTGCCACAAAAAAAACCATCTTTGTGAGATCATAAAGAGGCCCATTTCTCTAAGAAATATTTTTTCCTCAAAATAAATGCCCACTTGGGCTGTAAAATCAGCTTGTCTTTCTGAAGAACACCTTGGACACCTATTTACTTTAGTAAATGGACTTATATTTGTGATCTTAGTGAACACCAAAAATCTGGAGTGTTAAAAGTCCCAGTGTTTAATCAATAATAGTTTATATATCTCACATTGGAAAGCTTTTTTGAATGTCAAGTTGAGTGTAAAATACAGCCAGTGGTGTTTATATTAGTTCTTTTTTTATCTAATAGGCTTTATATAATAACTCCTGTAACAATTAATCCAAGCACAGAGGCTGAAACTATCTACAGTGCAAGAGGATAGAATGAAAATAAAATATTTTATTAAAAATGCACTTTAGAAAGGTTTAAAAGTCCTTAGTTATGAGAAAGGAATTGACCTTCTTCCTTTTGTACTGTTCCTTCAATAAAGAACTTCAGTGAGTTAAGGGGAATTGAGCAATTACATTGTTATACTATTATACTATAATTTGCATTTCTTGATAACACTCAAGTCAAAAAATGTTGGAAAGTTGCATTTCAATAAAATATTTAAATTGCTGACATAGTCTGTGACTGTCTGTGCTGCACAGACTAAAGTCATACAGCAGCTTATTCCAAATTTCTCATCAGATATCACACACGTGGATTTATGGACTCTCTAGACTAAATCACAGCAAATGACCTAATTATGGAGCTGTAGAAAGCTACTCCCAGCTCCATGCTCAGGTAGGAATCCTAGAGCAGTGGTCCAAAATCCTATAGGCAGTCCAAAAGCAAAGTATGATACTAGAAAAATATGTTGGGTCTAAAAGCAAAGTATTACAAGAACCAAAATGGGGCAGAAGTTGCTCCTTTCCTACATTCCACTACAGATAAGAGCATGAACTGATGAAGTGAAAATATTAGAATCATGGAATCATTAAGTTTGGAAATCATTAAGGCTGGAGAAGATCTCTGAGATCATCAAGTCCAGTCTGTGACCAATCCCTTCCTTGTCAACTAAACCATAGAATAATTGCCATGTCCAGTTGTTTCTTGAACACCTCCAGGGATGGTGACTCCACCACCTCCCTGGTCAGCTTGTTCCAGTGCTTGACAACCCTTTCCATGAAAAAATTCCTCCTGATGTCCAGCCTGAACCTCTCCTGGGGCTGTTTCCTCTCATCCTGTCCCTTGTTGTCTGGGAGCAGAGGTTGACCCCCTTGCTACAATCTTGTCTCAGGTATGCATTCTCCTCTTCCTTAAAAACAATACAGGGAAGAGACACATGTCACAGTGAATCCCAGCTGGATATTCATGCCCCAGCCATCTCCATCCTCCTGCACATACCCCCACATGTGCCAGCCCCATCACTGCTCCATCCTCCTCCTCCCAGCCTCAGACAGGGCTGAAGAGCTGGTTTCTGTCCTTTCCCCTCTCCCACACAATATTGCCTTTGCACCAGCCCTGGATCCCAAAGAACTGGAGCAGAAAGACGAGCCAGAGCGTTGGCCCTGGATCTCCTCCTCAAATGAACACCAGCAGCCAGCCCTGCTCTCACTCATCCTTGCCACAGCAAGCTGCAAACCCACTCCCAGCAGATTTTATCTGTTATCTTGTCTGCACCTCCTCCTGATGGCTCTGGCACACAGGAAGAGAACCTCAGGGTTTGGAGGATATTTTCCAAATCATCCATATACATCCAAAATACTCCCTGGGCAGACACCAACAAGCAGGAATACACTTCAGGTGGCCAAACTAAGAGACTTTGGAAGGATTTTGGTCTCGTTAATTGGGTTGTCGGCACCTCCTGAACTCAGCCCCCTCTTGCCATGTCAATCAGGGTGCCACATCCTGGCTGGTCCACCTAAACAAGGCACTGAGAGATGGACAGTGAGTACAGGAAAATATCTGGGCAGGGTTGTGTTATGTACATGCTCCTGCATTTCAGCTGGAGATCCAAAAAGCTGTGACAGAGGTGTCACCTTGCACCAGAAATGACCTGAAGAACTGACCATCACAGGTTAGAGCAGTTCAGACTCTAAATGTGACTTTGTTGCCTAAATACAAGTGTCCAGTGTCACCTGAGATGTCCCTGGGTGTCCCAGCTGCTCAGTCAGGGGGGCACAGATCTCCTGCCAGTCCTCTGCCAGACCCACCAGTGCTGTGGGGGGGTCTCAGGGACTCGAGGGCATCTTGGATGCTCCTGGCAACCACATGCAGGCAACTGATTTGAGCCCTGGGCCACTGTAGTGTGTGGGGACAGGACACAGCCAAGAAACAGCAAAAATTCCATCCAAAAGGTAATCATTTTCTCCAGAAACCTCCAGCCAAAGGACCTCATCTTGGTGTTTATCACAGGAGGGGTTTTTTCCTTTTCAACAACCTGTTGATACCAGATTTACCTTCACCACCAGTGTGAAAACAAACGCAGAAGGAAGACACACTTCCACAGAAAATCCTGCTGCATCTGGTTCACATTCCTGCTTTTTACACACAGGCACAAACCAGAGCGTCATTAACGTCCCCTTTACTTTAGAGAAACAAAGTGACAGCCCTTAGCACGACTATCTCCAGACAGGAATATGAAAGCTCCAGAAATTCCTCTCCTCCCGTCAAAAATCCCTTTGCAAGCAGCCATTGAGTAGGCGCGGGAGAGGGGGAGCTGCGGGAGGAGAAGTGCTCCGGCGAGGGATGATGAGAAGAGGGAGGTGGGCACAGCACCGTCCCGGGGGACTCGCATCCTCCCGTACCATTAAGCCCTCGGGCAGATCAGCCGGGGCTCCGGGAGCAGGCAGGGGAGGGAGATGAAAGGCTCCTGCAAGAAATCAGGTGCAGAGGGTGGGCAGATGCTGCTAAAGAGCAAAGAGACCCGGCCAGGCTCATTTGTCTGGAAGGGAACCAGCAGGAACTTTCTTTTAATCTCCGATTGTGGATGTCAGGGTAGTTCCTAAAGGCCACAGCCAGTTGGGACCCCACCGCTCTGCCTCTCCCCGCCTGCACAGGCAAGGAAATTGCATCAGTGTATTTTTCCACAGGTAAAAAATCCCCCACTGTGATGGCCGTGGACCCCTTAACTCCTCTCTGCCTTTGGGACCTGGTCAGACTCCACCTCTCCCAGCAGAAACCCGGCTGGGGGATGGTTGGGCTGTTTGTCCAACACCAGTTGGACATCACCAGGTGTTCCCGGGCCAGCCCACAGCTGTGCCAGAGCCAACCCTGCCTGTCTGCACCGACCACTGCCCGGCTCTGCCGGAGGATTAGCCACGCTCCACCTGCTCTGCCTGGGATTTAGTGGGGCACCCCCTTGCCAGGCGGGGTGAGGGGGCACAGCCCCGTCTGTCTGTCTGTCTGTCTGCCTGGGGATTAGCCCGGCCCCACCTGGGCTGCCCCCAGCTCTGCTCACCAGGGTGGCCCCAGCCTGAGCAACTCTCTTCTGCGTGGGCTGGCGGGCCACAGCTGTCTGTCCGTCTGTCTGGGAGAGATGGATGGGCATTGCTCTGCCCGTCCAACCACCATGTCTATCTGTCTGTCTGTCTGAGAGTGCTGCATGGGCACTGCTTTGCCCATTCTACTGTCATGTCTGTCTGCCTGGGAGGGCAGGCACACACTGCCATGTCTGTCTGTAAGGGCGTGCTGGGCAAAGACAGCCCTGTCTATCTGTAAGGACACTGGGCACAGCCCAGTCTGTCCATCTGTCTGTCCGTCTGTGAAGGGGCGCTGGGCACAGCCCTTTCTGTCTATGGGGGGCACTGGGCACAGCTCTGTCTGTCCATCTGTCTGTCTGTGGAATATGCTGAGCACAGCCCTGTCCACCTGTGAAAGGATGCTGGGCAATGACCTGTCCATCTGTCTGTCTGTGAGGAGATGCTGAGTACAGCCCTGTCCACCTGTGAAAGGATGCTGGGCAATGACCCGTCCATCTGTCTGTCTGTGAGGAGATGCTGGGCACAGCCCTGTCCGTCTGTCTGTCTGTGGGGGACACTGGGCACAGCCCTGTTTGCCCATCTGTGAGGGGATGCTGAACACAGCCACATCCGTCTGTCTGTCTGAGAGGGGATGCTGGGCACAGCCCTGTCCATCCGTCTGTGAGGGGATGCTGGGCACAGCCCTGTCCATCTGCCCATCTGTGAGGGGATGCTGACCACAGTCCGTCTGTCTGTCTGTGGGGGGATGCTGGGCAATGCACTGTCCTCCTGTCTGTCTGTGAGGGGCTGCGGGGCACAGCCCTGTCCATCCGTCTGCCTGTGTGTCTGTCCGTCCGTGGGGGATGCCGGGCGCTGTCCCCCCGTCCCCGGTTCCCCGTCGTGCCCGGTACGGGGGGGCGGCAGCTGCGCTGGCGGCGGGGAGGGACCGAGCCGGGGCGGGCGGCCCACGCCGCTGGGCATCGGCACCGTCCCCGCCACCCTCCCCATCCACCTTCCCCTTCCTCCTCCTTCCCCCGGCGGAGATTAAAAACTGCCGGAGGGGGAACGGCCGGGATTAGGCCCGAGGCTGCGGGGAGGGGCGCAGGATCCCGCCCCGCCGGGCCGCCCCCGCCCGCATTGTCCGCGCTGCCAGCCCAAAACCCACCAAAACACCCCCAAAAGCCTATTTGCACCCATGGGAGGCGGCTGAGAAGAGGGACATCCCCTCTTCCCACTTCCCGCACCAGAGATGCGGAACCCCGGCCGGGAATCCTGCTCGCCCCCCAAAATAAATCCAACCAAGAAATCGGGACGCCCCCCTCCTCTCCCCGGTTACTGGCGTGGCTTTGCCCTGTCCGGGACAAAGATCTGCTGAAAAGTTGCCGGCGCTGGGCGGGGGGAGCAATTTTGGGAGGGGGAGGGATCGACTGTCGGATATTTATTTATTTGTTTATTTATTTAGAGGGGGAATCGCGCTGCTCTAGTTTAATTATTTTATTTATAATTATCAAATCGACTTCACTCCCGAGGAAGGGGCTTTGAACAGGACTTTGTTTAAGTTGGGGGAAGGCGCGCAGCGCTCCGCGCATCCCTTCTCTCCCTCCCTCGCTCCGCGGCCGCGCAAACAGCGCGGGGCTCCGGCGGGGGGAGCGGGACTCCCCCGATCCGCTCCTCCTGGGAAAGGGAAGGGGGGAAAAAAAAAGTACCAGGCAAACCCTCCGCAGCCAACGCTCGTCATAAACACACCTGATCGGCGCATCGAGCGGATGAAAGTTTCATTTTAATTTCTTTTTTTTTTATTGTTTTTTAAGTCCAAATAAATGCCTGAAGTGGAGGCGTCGCTCGGGCGAACGCTGGAGCTTGGCAGCGCCTGGAATGAGCGGGGGGTGGGGGGGGAACACAGGACTTTTCCCTTGGCTGTGGGGCATGGATTCGTTTGCAAACTGCAGCTTAAGCGCTCCCACCACCCTGCATTGTCCTGCGCTTAAATATCCTGAATTAGGCAGCTCTGAAAAGTCCCTTTAAAGCAGGCGGCGAGGGCGAGCCGCACTCGCACAACTTCTCGGGGTCGTGCTGGCGTTAAAACTGAAAATAATAATAAAAATAATCCCAATACGGACGGGGGTCGATGCTGGCGGGGTCTCCCGGTGGAGCGGGGCGGCGATGCCCGGGGCTGGCGGCGGCGGAGGGGCTGAGCCGCGGCCGGGCAGGGCGGCGGGGCCGCGGGCGCGTCCCCCAGCACCTCTCAGGTACGAGCACTTCCATTGACATTGATGTAACTACATTAGAGTTAATGGCAGCAGCCTGGTCCTCATTATTAATTGTCTTTGTGTTTGGATAAAGTATGTAATCTTCTCCTCAACCACACCATTAAAATAGGTTGCCTTTTCAATTAAGAACTGTCTTGAGCACAGCAGTCAATTTTCCTAATGAAGATGCATTATATTTTCACTTTTTTTTTTTTTTTTTTTTAATAATGGGAAAATCCCACGTTTTCATTAGGCGTGATTACGGAGAAAGTACAAGAGGGGGGTTGTCTAAACTAAATGTGGCCCGTGTCGTGTATTAAATACCAGGCTTTTAAATAAATTGAAATTTCATACAGATAAGACGCGACGTTTGGGTACAAATACGGCCAGATTCGCTTCCTTCAGATTAAAAAAAAATGCAGGGTCCATTCTTTAAAACGCACTTATCAGATAGAAAATAATGATTAAAACAACTACAGTGGACTCTTAGCTGCAATTACTCTGGTAAACTTTTCACTCAGCCCAGTTTGCTTACATTAAACCTGAGGATGATGCTTTAAAATAGACTTGCACTTTCTGCTAATGTGGAGCTTTGGGGAACAAATAGCAGAGTTTAATCATGCAGAAACACACAGGAGCCAGAATAGTCTCACAATTAATTTACCAAAATAAACCCGAAGCTGCCCGCATTGTTTAATATTTAGCTTCCACCACCCCCCCTCCTTCCCCTGGAGAAAAACAGCCCTAGTTCTTTAGAAAGGAGGAAGGTTGGAGAGGGGGTTGGGGGGAGTTGGGATTTTTCTTCTTCCTTTCTTTTTACATAGGAAAAGAAATATTTCATGGCGGGGAAGCAAAGAGTTAAATTTTATATGATATAAAGCACTTGCAGAAAAAGAAGAGAGAAAAAAAAAAAAAAAAACAAAGAAAAGAAAGAGGGGGGAAAGCCAGACACTAAGGGGAGGAAAAAAAAAAAAAAAAAAAAAGAATAAAGTGCGATATTTGTGAGCCTGAGAAGCTGCAAGAGGAGGGGATCTGGATTTCACTGCTGTGTTATACTTGTGGGATCTTTGTTACCGGACAGACAGACAGACACTCGCGGCACAAGCCAGACCCTTCCCGCACGCAAAACACCATTACCCAGATATAATTTAAGACAGAAAAAAAATCAGCTGTGTTATTCGAAGCTAGTTTTAAACTTTCCAACGTGAAAAATACCTGCCTGCAAGGGAGAATGAAGTTAAGCATAAGAGTAATTCCTTATTCACATGGTAACAACAGTTGGTTTGGGATCTTTTACAAGCTTTCTGCATTGTGGCTTTGTTTAGTTGTGGGGGGGAGCTGCTTTGGGGGGTTCTGGGGGGTATTTTTGTAATGAACATTTGTTTCTCCACCAGCCAGCGGCTAAAGAAGATCTGCAAAGAATGGCAAAGAAGATTTTCGATTAAAACCTTAGCCCATCTCCACGGATTACTTTATATCGATTCCTATATATATGGCTGCAATTGATGGGCTCTAATTAAAAATCCAAAGGGGGGAGGGAAAAAAAAAATAAAAGTTCTTTCTGGGTCTCAATAAAAGGAGCTTTTCATATACGGGAAATAAAGGTTGTAAAAGGTTACAAACGAAAGACTAGTTTAAAGCTTCTCCGCGGTTTTCTTTTCTTCTTTCTTACAAAACCTCTTTTCTGGCTCTTTCTCTCCCTCCCCCCCCCCCCGCTCCCGCGACCCCTTCATTTCTCCCAAGTTTGCCAACACGCGGGATGCGGGACTGTAACTGTTATTTTAATATCTGGGTTGGGAGCTATAATCTGATTGCTGCAGCAAGCTGCTCATCAAGGTAACTTCATGGCCTGGAGAGAAAAATTATGTAAACTGGCAGTATTAGCGCCTTTCATCAACACACACACACACACACACACACACACACACTCGCACACACGGACACACACCCCTGTCCCAGCCTCCCGCACCGACCCCCGGGGGACTCCCCGCACCGGCCCCCACGCGTGTGCCCTCCCCCCGCCCCCGGCACAGCCTCCCCCAAATGCTTCTTTAATTTATTTAATAATAATCATTTCTTTCTCTGTTTAAAGTTGGGTTTGTTTTTGGTTTTTTTTTTTTTTGGGGGGGGTGTATTCCCCCCTCGCCTCGTTGCACAGAAGACCTTCCCTTAGGTGCCAGCCCTGACCTCACTTTCTCTTCTCTTCTCTCGAGGTAGCGTTTTTAGGACTTGTCTGGCTCCAAGAGGAGCTGGGCAAATTTCAGATCGCCCCTAAATAACTCCACCGTCCCCTCCTTTCTTCCCCCCCCCCCCATCCCAATTATAAAACTTGCTTTCATCTAGGTAAAAATGCTGCCTTAATATATATGTATTTTTATTATTATTTTTTCCTTCCCCAAAAGATGTGACGGCTCCGCCATCCCCCTCCCAGACACTTGGAATAAAAGGAGAATTTTCTTTTTCTTTTCTTTCTTTTTTTTTTTTTTTTTTTTTAGCATTCCGGCATTTTAAAACGAATCTGACCCTTTCTCGAAGTGACACAGCTGTACCAACGTCTTTGCACCCCCAGAAAGGGAGATTTTGGGGTTGAGGGGGAGTGTCGAACTAAAAAAAAAAAAAAAAAGAAAAAGAAAAAACCCACGAACCACAAACCCACAATCAAACAAACAAACAAACCCCAAACCCTAAACTAAAATAAACCCCAACCGGCACTTGAATTGCAGATAAACTTCAAGGAAAGTCTGGAATATTTTAACTAGACACAAATCCGATGAGGGAAAAGCTTAAAAGCGCGTAGCATGCATCGCTTTCCGGAGCCGATCAGAGATACAAAGATGACAAATTATAATTCGGTTCAGTTTGGGGTCGGTTTTTCTTTTCTTTTCTTTTTTTTTTCTTTTTTTGCTTCTTTCCTTAACTTTCACCCGAACTGAATAAATTATTCCTTATTTTTTTTCTACCCCTTGGCCATAATAAACGCGGGCAGCAGCTCAGCGCGCTCATCCCTGGGAGCGAAACACGCGGCAATAAAACCACTCGCGAAACGGTCGCGATAGTCAGAAGAGTCGGAAATTAAATCAGAAAGAAAAGTAAAGAGGGTGAAAGAGAAGAGGAGAGAAGAAAGACAGCTATGCAGAGAGAGAAAATGGCTTTGATAACCCGATTGGCATTGGAAAGTTGGAGAACTTACTGAGAAGCAGAAGTTACAGTTTCTTTTCATCCCAGAAGCAGATTTTGGTTCTCTGAGCACAAAGTTCTTAGAGGGCAGAAAATCACACATCTCCACTCACTCCCCGTTAGCCCCAGCTAGTCTGGATCTCTGGGACTGTACCTGCTCTGCAACGCTTTCCAAATGGACCAGAAGAGATTGGAAAGTTTAAAAAAAATCATTGAAAAATAGGAATTTTTTTTAAAAAAATCGAGATCCTACAGCTGCAACAATTCATATTAATTTTTTTTGCAACTTTTCCCGGAGCTGCAGAAGGCTGAAGGCAGAGGCAGCTGCAAAGTGTGTGCAGGATTGCTCCAGGAAAGAAGGTTCCCCCTTTTTCCCCCTCTCAGATCCAATCTTTGCAAGAGCCATTCCGACACATTGCTAAGCTAAAGGGAAATTCTCTTTGATAAAGCGGTGTTCCCAGCTTCTGGGTTTTAAAACCTAAATCTATATTCAAATCTGGCTGAAGGTGTGTTCTGGGATTTATGAAAGCCTCTTAAAGGGGTAAATTTACCAAACCGTGACAAAATCATCACAATCTTACTTTAGACATCTGAAGTGGATGAGAATTTTAAAGAGACCCTTGTTTATTTAAGTAACACTGTCCATCTCTGCCACTTGTTTTATTGGCCGCGGGAATTATTCCCAACTCCTCGGGCTGGAGGGGGCAGAGGGAAAGGCTGGGATGCTCCTGCTCCTCTGGCAGACTGCAGGCAGGGCAGCAGCTCTCCCTGCCCGCTGCCCAGGGCCAGGCAGCGCGGGCAGCTGCAGGCAGGGCTGGCAGCTCGGCTGGGCTGTGCTTCCCATCCTGCTCTCCCAGCTACTTTCTTCAGGCACTGAATTTTATTTCTCTGCTTTGCTCAGCCCTCCCCTGCCACAGCCCGGCTGCCTCCAGCCCCCAAACACCCCTTTCTTTCTTCTTTTTTTTTTTTTCTTTTTTTGTTTTCTCTTTTTCTTTTCTTTTCTTTTTCTTTTTTTAATTTTTTTTTCCCTTTTATTTTTAATCGATTTCGAAAATACCCTCCTGGTCAGGATACACGGGGACGAATTATCTCTCTCATTCTTCCGAGGTGGATTAAGGTTATTAAATAATATGTGGGGGCGGGAGACGATGGCAAAGGCGGAGGGGGTGGAGGGGGGGGAAGGGTTCAATCGGGATATTTATTCCTGGTGCTCTGCTAAAGGAGAGGCTGAGGGGTGGCGTGGCCGTGCCGACATGCGGGGAGGTGAGGGAAGGATTTGCCCGGCGCGGATCTCTGGGCAAGGGTTGAGAGAGGGAGGGGGTTGCTGCAAAAAGATGGGGGCTGCAGCCGCCCCTCTCTACCCCCCCCCCCCCCAAAATAAAATAAAAAAGCTCAGCTAAACAAATAAAAGCCCAGAAAAGTCCTCAAAAAGTCTCGTGGGTCTGGGAAGGAAAAATAAATCAAAACACAGCTCCAAGAAAGGCAGGGGCCGGGAGTCCCGGGGGGCCGCGGGGTACCAACCAGGGGTACCCCGGGTACCAACTTTCCACGAAGTGGCCTCGCAAAATTTAAAAAAAAAAAAAATACAACCCAGCGGCCAAAGTGGGAGCGGCTCCGGCGAGCAGGGCTGCGGCCGTTCTGGGCGAGGGGGTATTTTGTTTGTTTGTTTGTTTGTTTATTTGTTTAATTTCCCCTCCTCTCCCCTCCCTCCTTCCCTTCTGCCGCCTCCTTCCTCCTCCCTTCTGGGAGGAAAGGGGAAAAGAAAAAAAAAAAAAAGAAAAAAAAAACCAACCCAAAACCAACCCACACCACCCAGCCCAGCCCAGCCCCGAGCATCCCAAACCTGCTCCTGCAAACCGCCAGCCCGGGCTGCACTGCCAGCGCTAAAGTCCAAGGACAAGCACGTTGGATCGCACGCAGCCAGGCTCGGAGAAAGCCACAAAGAGGCGAATTAATTGCTATAACTTCATTAACATAGGTCACCCCGTTAAAATGATCGAGCCGCTGCAGTTTTTTCCCCCATTGTCACAAGTGAGGAAAGTGTGTGAGCGCTCCCTCCCTCCGACCTCGGCCGCCTCCATCCTCCTGCCTTTTGCCAGAGCTTTATTTTCGGGGTTCTTTGAGCCGGGAGAAGTTGAGTGGGGACGGGAGGTGCGAGGGGAATATCACGGTGCCCAGCGTGCCCGGTTGGGCTCTACCCAGCGCCGGGAACCCCCCAGGCCCTCCTCACTCTCACCCCTTCACTACTCCCAATTTATTTCGATTAAAACATGTGCACATCCCTATTTGCAAATTCAAGGCAGCGCCGCTAAGTCCCATTCTACACCATCATCCCTATACATCTTTAAAAATACAGTTTAAAACGCATTTATGTCCTCTCCCCAGTGACTCAATTTCCCTCCTTCCAGGGGACAATTGGCCCGTGGGAGGTGGAACTGGGGTGCAGCCGATCCGCGGGGGGACCCGGGACTGGGGACACCCTGGTACCCCTTTCTGTGCTGAGGGGGGATTCTCCCTTTTGCACCCGCGGGTTTCCTCTCACTCAGCTTCGTCCTGCTCAGCCAAGGGCTCCTGGCAGGCTCCGTGTCCCCCCTTCACAAATATTTACTTATATATTTTAATATCTTTTGTTGTTATTATTACAGCCACCCCCCAGCTTTTTGCTGGCCCCCCTTCCTCTCCTTCCCCGGGCTATACGCTAATTCCATCTCTGCTGTCCATCACATTAATTTCTACAATGACTTCATCTGCTCTGCTCCATAATGTATATTTTTAAACCGAGCAGGTTCTTTTAATGTATATTCTGGTGTCATTTCGGTGGCTGTTATTTCTCTCTGGATTGTCCCCCCGGTACAGCAGCGGCCTGTTTTTTCCTCCCCCTGTGTGTGTTTTTATTATTTTCCCCCTGGCTTAGATGTGTCAATCACTCTCTCCCTGCCATTGGTTGGAGAGTTTGCGTCAAAAAGTTGCCAGAGAGGCGCTTTCTCAGCAAAGCTCCCCGAGAGAGGTAGAGACCTTCAGCTCCAACGCACCCTGCCACTATTATTAAAAATAAAATCACTTTGACCAGCTCCAGCACCGGCTAGCTCTGTATGTACCGAGCCCAGACCCCGAGCATCCCTACATCCCTTTCCTGCACCGTCCCCTCCCCTTTTTTTCCCCCATTTATTCTCCTTTTTCAAACATTTTTTCTCCCCCCCCTCTACCCCCCCCTTTCCCCCGATGTCGTGGGCATGTGCATGCGGCGAGCTCTCTAACCTCCCGCTTTGTGCTTTCTCTCCCAGCTCAGCCCGAGCCCTGAATTTGGCGAGGATCCGGGAGCAGGTTTTCCCCCTTCGCCCCCCAGCCCTGCCCGCGGCTCCGGCGAGGCTCGCAGGTAAGTCCGACCCGCCGGCTCCATCCTTCCTTGGGGGCATCGCCGGGCGGGCAGGAACGCAGGGAAAGGGGGAATTAAAATCATAATTATATTTTTTAAACATTTATTATTATTATTATTACTATTAAACACGCCTGTGTGCCGCGGGGCTGCGCCGTGCGGGTAGCGGGGAGCAGGCGGGTCCCCGCGGGAGATGCGGCGCTGCCCGGGAGAGGCCGGGCCGGGCCGGGCGGTGGCGGCCCCGGGTCGGGGACAACCGGCGGCCCCGGGTCGGTCCTCGGCGGGGACCGCGAGTTGCTGGAGGAGAGGGCGAAAGGCCAAAGCCGGGGAGCCGGGGGCTTTCCCCGCCGCCGCCCTCGCCCCCCGCGGCCGCGGCCGGGCTGTCTCCCGTGGGCGGGCGGGGGTCGGGCTCGGAGCCGCTCTTTCCTCGGCTTCACCGCGATTTCGTCGGGTACATGATTTTTTTCCTCCCGGCCTGTTCCTCCGGCCTGTAGTTATTTCCTGAACCTCAAGCTGGACTTTTAAAATTAGGAATAACCGGGGAGAAATTTCTCCCCTCCGAGAGTGGGGTTCCTACCTGAGAACCCCTTCATCCTCCTTCTCTTCCTCGCGGTGTGAAGACTCAGCAAAGTAATTTTGTAAAGGTGTTTTCGAGCACTCGCAGCCCCGGAGAACCAGGCTGGAAATCGCAGGGAGAGAAATCTTCAAGGCGTTTGGGGCCGGAGCTTCACGACTCGGTTTGGGCGAAATGGATGGCGAGAATGGCATCCAGGTCGGAGAGGGGCTGGAGCTGGTTTCCACCTCCCTTCTCTTATTTTATTTTAATTTTTTAATGCCGTGGGAAAGCGCTTCCCAAAGACACCGGCCGGCAATAACGCGCCCCGGCCTCTCTCCTCTGAATCGCACCGCGCTGACAAAGAGAAAGTCGGGAAAAGTGCTTGTGCACCGGCACAAGTTTCTTTAGAACTAAAAACCTCTTTCACTGCTAAGATTTGTTTCGATTTCGGCTGCTCAGAGAAGTTGAGGTTTATTATTTATTTATGTAGAAAAGGTGCAACTTTAGTTTTAAAAAAAATACATTCAAAAGGGAGTGGGGGGGAAAGCAGTTAAAAAATGCGACCGGGTGCTGCTGGGAGGCAGAGACGGGTCAGACGGCCCCGCGGCGGAGGTGGCTGCCCGCCGAGCCCGACCCCTCCGCTCCCGGTCCCCGAGAGGGGCCGCGGCCGCGGAGCAGCGCGGAGGTTCGGAGGGCGAAGCGCTGGGGACCTCTCAGCAGAGCCGGTGACGGGTCCATCCCCACCGCCTTCGCCTCGGGAGAAAATCCCCGCGTTGGGAAATATCACCCCGAACCGTCCCTCCAGGGGGAAAAAAATTAGAATTTACAAAAAAAAAAGAAAATATATATATATATATAAATTAGAATTTTAAAAAATGTCAGAAATTCGTTTGGAGAGCGCGGTGCGGGCAGGGAACGCGGCTCCCGTTTGCAAAACAAAAGACAACAAATTCCCTTTTCTACCTTGGCTCCTTCACCCTTCCCTTCCGCGGGAGCCCCTCCGCGCTGCTCCGCGCCCCGGCCGAGCCCCCCAGGCCCCCGCGTCCCCCCGCAGCGCTGCCGGGGGCAGGGGCGCAGGCTGCGCGCCCGGGCGCGGATCGCTGCCCCGCATTAATCACCGGGGCGAGCAGCGGAGCCGGGGCCGGTGGCCCGTAATTAGGGAGCGTGTGCCGCCCGGATTATCTCGTTAGTTTATCAAGAAAACATTTATTATAATTAATTCTCGGACGGGGTAATTATTATTGAGCGAGGGCAGAGCAACTGGTAGCCGGGATCTATGCGGAGCGGGGAGGGGGGAGGAGGAGGGGGAAAGGTGACAGATTGCGGAGCGGAGCCGTTGCTCCGCGGGCTGCGGGGCGGCCCCGGGATGCGCGGCCGCGGCCGAGGGGCTCCGCGGGCGGCCGCGACGGGCTGGCGCCTCGGCGGGATGCCGCCGAGTTTAACCGAGCGGAGCTTTGGGCTTGCTTTTTTTTTGGAGGATGTGTTGGCGCTTTTTTTGTCCTTTTCTTCTTTTTTTTTTTTTTTTTTTAAATTTTTGTTAGCTCGTTTTTAAGCGGGCGGCAACCCCCTTTGAGTTGTCCCGCTCATCTTGCGCGGTGAACAAACCGGCGGCCGAAGCTGCGAGCGGGGCTCCCCCCTCGGTGTAATCGTCCCCGTTCGGCCTCCTCCGGGGGGCCCGACCCTGCGCACCCCGCGCTGGATCCGCCGCGCAGCGCGTTTGTGCGGGGCAAAGCGCAGCCCCGAGGGGAAAAGGGCAAACTCCGCGCCGCGGATAAAGCAGCACCGACGGCGCGGGCGGGGGGTGCACCCTGTCCTGGGGGTCCCGCTGGACCCCCCTCAAGCAGTGCTTCGCCCTCCCGGGGCGGCGGCTCAGCCGAAACACGGAGTTTTGGCGTGTTTTGGGGAAGAAAGTTGTGCTGGAGTTCGTTTCCCCGACGGCCGCTGGGGAATGGAGGGAAGGGCGAGATTTCGCCCTGAAAGGTTTTAAAAAATATTTTCCACGGGGCAAACAGTCTTAACCCTTTCAGGAGCCCCGGGCTGGACCCTTGTCGGCCATTTTTTGGCGGAGTGTGTGTTTGGGTCTCCCCTCGCCCCCCGCTGCAGAGAGCCCGGCCCCGTCGGGGCAGCGAGCGGGAAGCGGGAGAGCCCGAGCGGGGACCGGGAAAGCTGGAGCAGGAACCGGCGGGAGCCGCTCGCCCGCCGGGGCCGTCCCGGGGCCGCTCACCACCGAGGTGTTTGTTTAGCTTCAGCTCCGTCATCAAGAGTTTCTTGAAAGCCTAATAAATCTGTTACTTGCCTCCAAATCTAATTACCCGGAGTACTAATTAGGTGCAAATGGCCGCTGGAAATTACTGCAGACGTGGACTGGTGGCGGGAGAGCAGAAAAGTTTGACTCTCCCCGAGCGGGCATTTGAGCTCTGAAATGCAGCAACGTCGGGGGGAAGGGGAAAAGGGGGAGTGGGGGGGGAAGGTTTGAATGTTGCCCAAACCTGGGATAATTAAAGTCCTTGCAAGAGACTAGTGGAGAGATAGGTTTCTTGAATTGTTTCTTTGTTTCTCACCCTTGGGCTTTGTTATCTGCATTATTTATTTAGCCGAGGGGTTCTTTGTGTCTGCCAATGGCCCCAATCAAGTTTTGCTTGAGACAATTAGCCGGTGCCCGGCCGGGAATCCTATGCAAATGCCCCCGGCTGCCGTACAATGCGGGCAGTTGAAGGCATGGGGGGGTTTTGTTCGGGTAGTAATTACTGGCTGGGGTGTGCCCCCTCCCCTCTTCTCCCTTTTTGGGGAGAGATGCGTTTATCTAGTCAGTCTCTCCCAGCTCTCCCAAATCCGGCTGGGGTCCGGCTTTCCGAGCGGGAGGATTGACGGGGGGACGGCGGCGGGGATCAAGCGGGGGGGAGGTCTGGGGGGGCAGCGAGCTGGCCTGACTCCCCCTTCATCCCTCCATTCCTCCCTCCTCTCCCTCCTGCGCAGGCACCTGGCGGCCCCCCCCGCCCGACGGCTCCCCCAGGCACCGCCCGGGGCAGGCAGGGCGCTCGGCCGGCTCCCCCTCGCCCGGATTTCGGCCAACTCTCCTCCCCGCCACAACTTTAGCATGATGTCTTATCTTAAGCAACCACCTTATGCAGTCAATGGCCTGAGTCTCACAACCTCGGGCATGGATTTGTTGCATCCGTCCGTCGGTTATCCCGGTAAGCCACGTTTTTCTTCCCTCTTCCCTCTCTCTTTTTGCCCCCACGGAGGAGAAGCCGCTGGGATTTTGGAGGCACAACATGTCCCGGGATCACGCTGCCTTGGGTGGGTGAGGGTGTGGGGTCCCTCTGTCTCCCTTCTTCCTCAACCCCAACTTTTTATCCGGGAAAGGGGCTGCAAAGAGAGGAGAGCCTCTTGCTGGATGTGGGGGACAGGCGCTCCAAACTCCTATCCAGGGGAGCTGGGCAGCTGCGGTTGCGGCACGGCGGCGGCTGATACTGGGGTGCAGATCTCCCGGGAGAGGGCAGGGAATGTGGGTGCCCCTCTGGGGAGGGGGCTGGAGGGGACACAGGGGTCTGAGGGGCCGCTGACTGACAGCCAGGGCCTCTGGCTCCGTTCGCAGCCACCCCCCGAAAGCAGCGGCGGGAGCGCACGACCTTCACCCGGGCGCAGCTGGATGTGCTGGAGGCTCTTTTCGCCAAGACCCGGTACCCCGACATCTTCATGCGGGAGGAAGTGGCCCTGAAAATCAACCTGCCCGAGTCCAGAGTGCAGGTAGGAAGCGGGGTGGCCCCGGAGAGCCCTGCCTGACCCCCCCACTCTGTACCGGCGTGAAGGGTTTGGACTGGTCTGTGGCCGGCAGGGAGACGAGGGGGCTGATTCAGGGGATGGGGTCAGTCTTGGAGTCAAATCAAGCCCCTGTGGGATGAAAGAGGCTCAGAGGTGGGTGGCGGTGCAGGGTAGGATGGAGTGGTGGTTTGCATCCCCAGGGCTGGAGTGTGTCCTCCCCCCATCCTCCCTGTGCACTGTGGTGGTGTCGTATAGGTCCCAGATCCCAGCTCCTGAGCCCTCCACGCTCCCTCCCAGCCCCCTCGGCCTTTCTGAGGATTCCCCAGCACTCTCAAACTATACCAAGCCTTGCCCTGGGTGCCAAATCCCAGCCTGTCCTGCAGGCATTTTGGGAGCCCTGCGGAAGCCACAAAGGATCCCCCCCCTTTCCCCAGGGATCACCACAAATCCAGAGCTGGGCCAGACTGGGACTCCCCGCTCACACCAGTACAGGCTGGGGGCTTCCTCCCCCTCTGAAGGGACTTTGATAAGAGAGGACCTGCCTTGGTGGACCCCTCTCCTGGGGCTGGGCTGTGCCTCCCCTGCAAGCAGCCTGCAGGGGCCCCATCCAGGCAGCGTTTTGGAGGTGCTGCTGGCAGGACAGGAGGGTCCTGTCCCCATCAGGGATCTAGAGCACCCCAGTAGCAGGGGCAAGGCATCTCCAAAGCCATCCCTCCCACTTGTCTCCTTGAGAGGTTTCCCGAGGCTGCGTGGTTCCATGTCCCCATGGAGTGTGGCGGCCTGGGATTGGGATACCCCCATGTCAAACCCCATCCTTCTCCCCTAGAAACCTCCCCAGAGACAACCCCCTTGGTCCCTGCTAAGAGAAGGTGAGATGAGCTGAGGGGCTGACTCTGGCTGAGGGGGTGAGCACAGAGAGCCTGTTTGGAGGGTAAATGAGACATCTTTACCCCCCTCCCCAACCCCTACCTCTGTTTCACTAATTGTTCCCTCCCTTTCTGATGTTCTATTGTTTCTAATTAAGGGCTCGACTTCAATAGGCCTTCAATGGCAATTCCTGGGGGTCCCTGGCTGGCAAACAGCAAAGAGGGAATGCTCCCCCCTTCCCCCCCCCCGGCTCTCCCCCAAAAGTGACCTTATTAAGGAGTTTGATTTGCGATTTCCACTCGTTATTACTGCTAATGATCTCAGGGAGGGGGAGCCCCGGAGCTTTCCTTTGCAGCAGCCTGCAACCCTCCACTGCTGGGGAGCACTTGTAGGTCCCTCTCCCCGGCAAGGTCTCCCTGCCACCACCTCTTTCCACCCTTGAGTTTGCCTGTGCATCCCTAACACCGGCCTTTTTCTCTCTCCCTCCCCGTGTCTGTGTCTCAAGGTGTGGTTTAAGAACCGCAGGGCCAAGTGCCGGCAGCAGCAGCAGCAGCAGCAGAACGGGGGCCAGAACAAGGTCCGGCCAGCTAAGAAGAAGAATTCACCGGCCCGGGAAGTGAGTTCGGAGAGCGGGACCAGCGGGCAGTTCACTCCCCCCTCCAGCACCTCAGTCCCCACCATTTCCAGCAGCAGTGCCCCCGTATCCATCTGGAGCCCGGCGTCCATCTCCCCGCTCTCAGACCCCCTGTCCACCTCTTCCTCCTGCATGCAGAGATCCTATCCTATGACCTACACCCAGGCATCAGGCTACAGCCAAGGATACGCTGGATCGACCTCCTATTTCGGAGGGATGGACTGTGGATCTTACTTGACCCCTATGCACCACCAGCTCCCTGGGCCGGGGGCCACCCTGAGTCCCATGGGTGCCAACGCGGTCACCAGCCACCTCAACCAGTCTCCGGCCTCCCTCTCCACCCAGGGCTATGGAGCCTCCAGTTTGGGCTTTAACTCCACCACCGATTGCTTGGATTATAAAGACCAAACCGCCTCCTGGAAGTTAAACTTCAATGCTGACTGCTTGGATTATAAGGACCAGACATCGTCATGGAAGTTCCAGGTTTTGTGAAGAACCTTTGTGATACCGAGAGAAATCGCGACGAGAACGAACAGGCTGGGCTGAACATGCTCCAGTTTTAGTCAGGTCTTGGTTAAATTAAAGAGAAAAATAACTCCACGGACAAACAAACGAACAAAAAAAAACGACAGCAACAAGAGGGGGACAGTGTTGGTGTGATCCCGTTCAGACTCATCTCCTGCTCAGACGCTCTGGAAAAGGAATAATAAAAGAGGAAAAATGGAGGAGGAAGGCCTTAAACGGACAGATCATCTAGTGAGCAGAAACCAGACAGACCCATCTGTGTTCTTTCTAGTTTTAGGCAATTGTTGGGTTTCTTTGTTTGGAAGAGGTTGGGAGATCGTCCCACCTACGGGCCAGTTTTAAAAAAAAAAAAAAAAAAAAAAAGAGTCTAGGTTTTTATTTCTTTTTTTTTTGTGTGTGTGCGTGGAAAGATGATCCTTCACCCAGAGGTTTCCAATGTGTTAGCCAACCCTCAGTTAAACTATTCAGAATGGACAACATCTCTCTTTTTCTCCCTCCCTCTTTCTTTCTCTCTCTCGAGCTCATCCAACTGTTTCATGCTCAACTTGCTCAAGTTGGCACCCGGAGAACTTGGTTCAGGGCTGTGTGGGTTGTGTGACTGATTGTCCTAGCTGCACTACTTTATTTAAAGATTAAGAAAAAAAAAAAGATAATGTTCATAAGGAGTCAATATGTAGTTTTTAAGAGACAATCAGTGTGTGTCTTATATAAATGGTACATCTGTGGTTTTTAATCTGTGCTAGACTTCAAAACTGTGATCTCCTGTATTGTATGCAACTATGAACTCTGCACCAGCGGGAGTTCTGCTGTGATTTAAATAGGTTATAATTATAAGTGAAAATTCAGAGCAACTGAGTTACCTATTATCATCTTTTAAAAAAAATAATTAAAAATATATATTTAAAAAAAATAATAAAAAAAACAAAAAAAAAAAGAAAAAAACACAAAAAACACGATCGCCTTTCACCCGAGGTGAACTGCACTGAAACTTTTTACAACAAACTGTCTCTGAATGAAAGAGGAAAGACCGAAAATGCCCCAACCTGAGGACATTAAACTCCTCTGGAGCTCCCTTAACTGCTGGCCACGCCGGCAGTATCCGTCAAATCCAACAGGACTTTGGGCAGTTGCTCTGACCTGGATGAATTCAAACCGAGAAATTCATTGTCGTTTATGCTTGCAGATGTTAACTGAAAAAAAAAAGAAAAAAAAGATATATATGCATAAACCTTTTTTTCCTGGATTTGGCAGATATGTATAATTATATTAAAATGGTTCTAGCACACTTGATGGTTGTCTTCCGTTTTAATCTCATCCGGCGAGTGACGGAGAAGGAGCGATGCCGGCTCCTGGTTTCCTATTTGCAGCCAGGCACGGGGGTCCAGGAGGGTCCTGCTGCTCCTGCAGGGCTGAGACAAAGCGGGTTTTGCTGGCAGCTCCCCAAGGTGAAGGAAGCAAAACCAAAGAGGGGTTATTTTTTTATTATTATTATTTATTTATTTATTTATTCATTTTTAATCAAAAAAACTTCCATTACAAACAGAGCTTGGACAACTTGACCTTTCCCACCCCAGCTTTCCCAAATCTCTTTGTGGGGAGGGAGGGGATGCGTTTGCTCTGTGGCCTCCTGGGAGATGAAGTCCCCAGTTGTGTCTGGGATGAGCCTTGAACTTTCCAGGGAGGAGAAGGGGGAACCTGGGAGTGATCAGGCAGGACCACTTCAGCAAAGGTGCTGGGGAAGGAGGGGGAAAAGTGTCTGAGTTACAATTTCACAAATCTAAGCCACTTCTAAGGATCAGGCCCTTCCCAAGCATCTTGGTGGCTCTTTCTCTGTCCATCTCCCTCTTCCTCCCTCTCCTTCCCACACAATCGCTGGAGCCCTGAACTTGGTTTGGATTTAACGCAGCGAGAAAACAGACTTCTGGAAGGAGAAGAGAGAGGGACACGGAGAAAAGTCCTCAGCACCACCAGCACCATCCCACTCCCTGTTCCCTGCTGTCCCCCAGGGCTTGTCACCAGCACCCTCCTGCCTGTGACTCACCTGGGGCCACGGGTGTGGGGTCACTCTCATCCCACTGGTGCCGCCAGGAGTGGGGAGCACGGTGATGGTGAGAGGCACCATGATGGTGCCTCTCCAGCCACCCTTTGGCTTCATATCCCAGCATCCCAAATGGGTTCTTCCCCTCCACGGGCACCAGCAAACCCTTTCCTTCCTGCACTGATATTTGTGTCCTCCACAAGCAAAGAAAAAAGCGTATTTCAGCTCTGGAACTCGGTCAAGCTTTTATGCTGTGCTTCTTAGTCAGTGATTTCCTCTTTTTTTTTATTTTACTTGGAGGATACATGCAGGAAAGGTTTGGGAAGCACAAGGCAGGGATGCTGGGGCTGTCAGGGACAGCTCAGCCACGTCCATGCCACCGGCATCTCCCAAGCAGCAGCGCGGAAAGTTTCATTTCTCCACTGATTTGCTTCAAACCAACAAAGTTTACCTCTCCTCAAAAAAAAACATATTCAAGCAAAATATACTCAAGAAAAAAACAAGCCCTTGTTGAACTGGGGCACAGTGTCCCACCTGCCTGGAAAAGCTTTTTGTTTCCTGAGCTTTTGATTCTTAATTATTTTGAAGCCTCTTTAAAACCTCTTTTCATATTTCGCTTCTCCCATCTTATCTTTTACTTCTCTTTCCTGAGTATTTCCCTGTCTGTCAGGGATGAGCTCCTCCGGCTAGTGCTCATTTTTATCAGAAAAAGCCAATTCATGGCAGGAATTTCTCTGAATTTCCCCTGGCTTTTTGCACTTTCCATGTTTTCTCTACCTGTTTGTTTCCGATTTCAATTTAAATGGGCACACAACGTGGGCAAAGGGCAAAATCCCAAGGTGAGCTGGCAAACACAAAATATTATGTAAAGTGTTTTAACTCCTTTTTCATTTTTAATGTTTTGGATCTCCCTGGTAGAATTAATTTCCTCTGAATTCAGGCTGCAGTAGGCAATCCTGGATCCAATAAAACTAGGGGGAAAAGCTGGAAAGACCACACCAGTTTAGTGTTGGAAAGCCGGATTTAGGGGCAAAGAGCTAATTAGGAGGTGGTTTGGTTTGAGGTGCCCTGCTCAGCCCTACAAAGTATACATATAAGCAAATCCTCTACCTGTTCTGCAATGTGACATTTCCCACATGAGGGGGAAAAATATCCCCAAAATTGAAAAAGCAGAAAAACAGGAGGGAAATCTTGACCCCAGCCGTGGCTGAGCTGCCTGGAATGCCGACTCCGGCAGCTCTGCCTGCTCCCTGTCTGCACCCTGCCTGCTCCTTGTCTGATCCTCTCCTGCTCCTGCTCTGCTTCCCTGTCTGATTCCCCCTCCATTTGCCTGTCCACCCTGCCTGCATCCTGCCCAACACACCTTTCCACTCCCTGCCTTATCCCTGCCTGCTCCCTGCCAGCACCAGCCCACCTTGCCCGGTGTCTCCCCAGTAACCAGTCCTCACCCAGGGCACCTCTGCTCCCACCCGGCTCAGGGACCCCCAAAACAGGAACAAGTTTTGGGGTGGCTGCGTTTCCAGGAGGAGCCTGGGGCTGGGGAGCACTGCCAGTTTCCAAGGAGACAGGGGAGAGTTGCTGAAAAAAAGCTGGATTTAGGGACTCACAGTGGAGCTTTACCACCTGGTGCTGGGTGAAGGGGCACAGGGACCCCCCCAAATCCCCACTCGTACCCCTGGCACTGCCTTGACCTGGGGTTTGGGGGTGTGGCAGGGACAGGGTGAAGGGTTGGGTGTGGGTTTAGGTTTGGGAGGGGCTGAATTTGGGTCTGGGAAAGTCAGAAAGAGAGGATTGGGAAGGTTGGGCATGGATATAGGTTTGAGGGTTGGGAGGGCTGGTATGAGTTGGGCTTGGCTTGCATCCTGGACCCCATCCAGTTTTAGGGATTAATAGTGGAATGGGAAGCCCAGAAGGGGCCCCCCAACCTCTGTCCACCATTTCCCAAGGAGCAGTGAGGCCAGGCCCCTGGAGCCATGCACAGCTGGGAGTGCTGGGAGGGCAAACCCCAAAGAGAGTCCCAGGGAACCTCTCTCAGCCCAACCCCATGCTGGGGGTTTCATCTGGGAAGGGGCACCTCCTCTTCCCACTCCCAGCCCTGTGGGGTGCAGGGATTGAGGGGTATGCAGGGCTCAGAGACCCCTCCACATGGATATACGTGGATAGACATGGATAGAGCGGAACTGTGGGTACCTGTAGATGCTCAGGCTGAGGCACACGTGGATACAGCACACAAAGACATGGATAGAGCACACAAAGACATGGATAGAGCACACAAACACATGGATAGAGCACACAAACACATGGATGGAGCACACAAACACATGGATGTAGTGCACAAACACATGGATAGAGCACACAAAAACATGGATAGAGCACACAAAAACACGGATAGAGCACACAAACACATGGATGTAGTGCACAAACACATGGATAGAGCACACAAACACATGGATAGAGTGCACAAACACATGGATAGAGCACACAAACACATGGATGTAGTGCACAAACACATGGATAGAGCACACAAAAACCATGGATACAGCACACAAACACATGGATAGAGCACACAAAAATACGGATAGAGCACACAAACACATGGATGTAGTGCACAGACACATGGATAGAGCACACAAAAGCCATGGATACAGCACACAAACACATGCATAGAGCACAGGTACACATGGATACAGCACATGGACACATGAATACAGCACATAGAGGGAGGGAGGAAAGAAGGAAGGAAGGAAGGAAGGGAAAAGAGGAAGAAGAAGGGGAAAGGGAAAGAGAAGGGGAAGGGGAAAAGGAAAGGGAAAGGGAAGAGGAAGGGGAAGAGGAAGGGGAAGGAAAGAAGGAAGAGGAAGGGGAAGGAAAGAAGGAAGAGGAAGAGGAAGAGGAAGAGGAAGGGAAGGGAAGGGAAGGGAAGGGAAGGGAAGGGAAGGGAAGGGAAGGGAAGGGAAGGGAAGGGAAGGGAAGGGAAGGGAAGGGAAGGGAAGGGAAGGGAAGGGAAGGGAAGGGAAGGGAAGGGAAGGGAAAAGGTGAAAGAGAGAAGACAGAAGGGAAGGAGAAATGCCATTTCCAGCTGCTGGGACTGCCTGGTGTCTCCCTGCTGTTGTTGCTGCTACTGCACCTCTGTACTGGGGCAGAGCAGAGGGAAGTGATGGTGAGGAGGAGAAGAGGTGGTGAAGAGATAGATAAATATATAAATCCCATACAAACTGTTAAAATCTGCTCCGAGAGTCAATTTTGACTTTTAGGCTCATGAACCATTAATAAAAATCTCCTTACACTCAAATGGCTCTCAAATGCTGTGATAGCGGATTACAAACTCCTAATGGAGATACTGTATGATCAAATATTCTCTAAGCAGCAAGGTCTGACATAGTGGGGGTGGCCAGGCCACCTGATTATCAGCTTATCGGCAAATACTTCTTAGTGCAGGATATGCCAAAAAGAAAGTGTCTTCCTTGACATGGTCCCTTCCCTGATCTTCATTTAAACAGGTTTGGGAATGCCATCCTCTGCTCTGGGGACCATAAGATGCCTCGTGGCAAAAATGTCCCCACTCTGCCATCAACCAAGGACTTGATCTTGGTTTCTGTTTTTTCCTGTTAGAGGTGCAGAGTTGGAGGTACCAGAGGGGCTTCAGGCTCCCAGTGCATAGAGAAAACACCTTTCTTGGTCTCAAACACCTCCTGGTGACACTCAGCCCTTGCCAGGGCCAAAACACTGTATGTGATGTATAATTACTTGGTAATTAAATTTGGAAGGCTGAGGCAGCATCATTACAGGGAGAGCAAGAGGAAAGGAGGTGACTGTGAGACCAGAGACCTCCTTACAAGCTCCCCATGGAGCTAATTGGGAAAACTGGACTGTATTTCTGTTGTTATCTTTTTTCAGGGAGGAGCTGGTTCTCTCCCTGCCTCCCCTCACACTCTCATAGGTAGGAACCCTGGTATGCATTCTCATGTGGATGCTGGTAACCAGAAGTGCAATATTTCTGCCAGAGCTGCTGATGCTCAGAAAATGCAGGATCTAACCCACCATGGGAGCCCTGTGCCCTGGAAGGGTCTGGGATCAGGCTGAAGAGGAGGGAGAGGGCATGAGGGAGCAAGGAGGGCAACTTCTATCAGAAAATATATGTAAAAAGTCCTTTCTGGTCTGTAACCTTCCCAACAGGGACTGTGTTTTGTGCATGTGTGCAGGACCCAGCACAGAGGGGCTGTGGGACTCTGCTGCTACTCTTCCTCACCACTGATACCAGTTCACAGCCTGCTGGGGGATGATTTAGCTCCCACTTCCCTGAAGTAATCACACACGAGGGTTTTCAAGATTTGAAGCATTTTTGGCTTTCCTAAACAGGGTTGTGAGGTCAGGATTTCAATGCCAAGCAGAAGAACTTTCCTCCTGACCTCCACTGATTCACTTGTAACTTTTTGGCAAGGCTTGGCACATGCCCTGTGTTTCCAAGCACCAGCCTTTGGATGCAGGGTGGATGCCCACACTGGGCTGCCTTTCTCATCCCTCCCCTGCCAGAGGGGAGAGGGAGCTCCCATGCTTAGGGTGTGTTCCCCAACGAGGCCAGATCCTCCTGCATCCTCATTCCCTTTACAAGTGACAAATCACTTTTGCTTTCAGACATGTTCAAGCAGAGGTGAAGCTGATTTACCTCCTGATGTTGCTGTTAAAAGCCAAGTGTTCTTCCATCCATGCAAGCTGGTCTCTCTGTTGTGGAAAGCCCTCTGTCTCACAGATTTTGGGTAGATCCCAGAGGCCTCTATGTGTCCTCTGCTGGATGTGAGGCTGCAGGTTTTATCCTTTGGGATAACCAGGCTTCTCTCCCATTAAGAAAATATGTGGAGCCACTCCCCAGGGAAGCCTGTCTGGGGATTTGCTGCAGCCTGATTCAGGTGAGGGTGTTTGCCCAGGGGCTGAAAAGCTGCAAAGCAGGAATGTGGTGGGTTGTGAGGGTGTTTGTTGGGTTGTGAGGGTGTTCCTTCAGTGTCCAACAGAGGAGGAGGCATGGGCCCTAAGCCCTCCTTACAGCCGTGAGGTTGTAGGAACTGGGGTGGTGGAATGCTGAGAAGGGTGATGGAGTGTGGTGGGAACCCAAACAGCTTCAGCCCCGGGTCAGCAGTGGGATAAGGGCAAGGATGTTGCCCCTGAAACCCTGGAAATCCCCAAATCGGGTGGGAGAGGAGACCTGTATGGAAATGGTGCTGTCCAGTCTCAGGACCTGGCTTTGAAACTACAAGTGGAGGATTAGGAAGGATTCAGGAAGAGCCAGGAAAGCAACTCAAGGAGTAGCAAACCTGCTTGGTGGAGGATTTGGGGAGAACCTGTCAATATATGAGTTATCCAAGAGGGTGTTGAGATGATGTAAGTAGATTCAGTGAGTGCAGGATATTACCTGGAAGACAAAAGTGTGTGTTTAACCATCTGGTGAGAGCATGACAAGTTAAAATTAGATTAATCCAAACTGACCATCCGAGAAAAATAAAAGTTAGCAGCTGAAACAACTTGCTTTAGGACACAGAAGCTGTGCAGGATTTTTTTAAGTGTTGCAGTCAAATACCTGTTTTCCTTTCTAAAGGTCATGCAGTAGGTATTTACCCCTGCCCATAAGTACTTAAAGTACAATAAGGCACATCCTTTATGACAATTATCCAGGTTACTCTGCTGTTTCAGGGCTATGTGCAGGACTTTTTAGAGGATGGAGTATTCACCAGATGGTTCCTGGGAAAATTTGCATCTGGATCATCTCTGGTCATGGGAAATCAAACACAGCTGGTGTAGGAGAGGGCTGAGAGCTGGGCACCAGGGATTGGGGCACCAGTGGTACAGGTGGCCTGTGCTGCTGGGATTTGTGTTCTGGTAGGAGCTCCAGGCTGGTGGCTCATCCAAGACAAGTGTGACAGAGGAATGGCACGGCACGCTGGTGGTGTCCAACCTTTCCCACATTCATGGGACAGGCCATCTGCACTGGAACAAGGGCATTCTCTCCCACTCCTGCTGTAACACTGGGATCCCTAAGGTAAGCCAGGATAGGGAGATATCTTGCAAAAATTTCCTGGAGCAGTGTGGGTCAGCCCTGCTGCACCTCTGCTCTTTCTGTTCTCCTTGAACTGCTCTCCCTCCCTCTGCCCCCACTTCCAGAAGGACTGAGGACACAGTGCCAACCTCTCCAGGTGTGCAAACTATCCACCTCCTTTGGCAGGTACTGCCAGGGGCAACCCACACTGCTGAAGGGCTGCCAAAGCTCCTTTCTGACTCATGGTCTCCCATACCAACAGTGAGAGAGGTGACTGCAGCAGGGGTCACAGCAGGGACAGCTGAGACTCTTTCCCTCTGTTTTCCTAAAATGCCTTCAGCATTTTCCAGGGTACCAAGGTATCCAGGTCTCCTGCAAGTCTGTGACATTGCAAGGGATGGTGGTGGATTGATTGAAAATGAGTAATAAACAGCATGCTGGAGCTATTTAGAATTTGGTGGGAACAACTGTGTGGGTGCAGAGGTATTGTGTTGATGGAACCACATTAAAATAGTCTCTCTAAGTCTAATTTCCCAGGGAAAATCCTAGTCTCTGACATTTCATCTTTTATTTTGATGCCATCACTGGCCAGTGAGGGCCTGTTGAGGTTCCCCTCACCACCATCAGGTCAGGCTGCAAGAGTCAAAGGCAAAAGAACACCAAGTAGCACCCTGGGGTACCAAGGGACACGCAGGTCCCTCCTTGCCAGGGTGTCTCTGCAGAATCCATTGAATCCATTTCTCACACACCTGTCCTGGGGCCTGTACATGATGCAGGAGGGTCCTCAGGGCTGAGGAGGACTTTTATGGCTCCATGGCTTTTATGCTTCTGCCTGCAGTGCCATAATTGCCTCAACCTTTGCACAGATACTGCAGCAAACAGTTGTTATTACTTGGCCACGGCCTTTAATATTTGCTGCAAGAAGATGTCTCGTCCTTCTGTGAGATTTCTAGGAGGCTGAGATTTCCTAAACCCAGGAGCTGAGCCTTGCAGAAGGTATCCTTGGCCTTGTTGAGATTGGGGAAAGCAGAGAGGTTCATTTCCCCGTGTCAGACAGAGCCCTTCTGTGGAACACAGGGCAAATCATAGAATCATGGAATGGTTTGGGTTGGAAGGGACCTTAAAGACCATCTAGTTCCAACCCCCCCTGCCGTGGGCAGGGAAACAGCTGTGTCTGGCACTTGGGCACAGAGGAATTGAGGTGTTGCAAAAGCAGGAGATGGGCTGAGCTGCAGGGGGAGAGGGGGTGTGAGACAGGAATCAGCGGTGGGACCCCCTGGCAGCACCGAAGACGTGGGGGCCTCCTGATAACCAGGGAATCCAGCAATGCTCCTGGGCTCATACTGGGAATCTGTGACTGTCGCTGTCCCCATCAGCATTAACAGCCTCTTTAATGGGCAGTGATTAGATATTACACAGAGTCAAATTACTCACGGAGACCGGGCATGATGTGCTCAGTTTTTATTTGCCCTCAGATCACGGCGTTAATTCTGGATCCAGCCACACCAGCCTGTTCTGGGAGCTTTAAAATTAAACCGGTCACAAGGCTGCCCTTCGGTTTCCAGTGACTTATGCAAGAAACCAAACAAAAGGACAAACGGAAAACTCAAGTCTCGGGCTGGAATTCAGCCTTATTTTGGTTTGCACCCAGAGCAATGCGATGGAGTCAACTTTCCTGTGTCAGGAGAGGGGAGGGAGGGGGTTGTCCTGATTAGATCTAATTTCCTACCTGTTTACTGTAGGCATTTGCATAATGATCGCCCTGCAAAGAGCGGTTAGCATATGCTAACACCGATTCTTGCACCCATTAAAACACAAACCCCAGGCAGGCTGCTGCTGTTTATGGCACATCCCTTCCTCCTGATTGCATCCCCGGGGATGTGGCCAGTGGTGCCCCCACTACCTGAGATGGCTGGAAGCCTCTTCCAGATGTCATCAGGACAGGATGTAGAGAGATAAACGCAAACTGCTTTATTTTCATTCATTATGAAAAATCACGGGGCTGAGAAAGACATCTAAATGTTTTTCAGGGGTTGAACTCAATAATCCTTGTGGGTCCCTTCCAATTTGGGATATTCTGTGATTCCATGATTCATTTTCCATTTTAGTTCCTTGTTAAGTGATGGAAGAAAGGGACTTTTTAAATATCCCATGTTCCCAGCCCAAGCACTAGCTTGGAGAGAGCAGCTGATAGATTTTGAGTCAAGGACAATGATCCAGTCCTCTCCAATTGTTTGAACCCAGAAGGATACAGTTTTCACCAGAACTTTCACCAGAACAAATCTTCATGCCTAGTACGATGATTTACAGCCCTTCACCCTGTCCCGGTGGGACATCGAGCTTATTTGTAAATCGTTTGCTTTCAGTGAGGACAGGCACAAGTGTGCCATTGTTTTGGAAGAGTTTCTTGTCAGCTGAGTGACAAAAAAAAAAAGATAAAGGAGAGGGATGCAAGGCAGACAGGACTGTGCTATTGCCAAAGGGTGGCAGAGGATTGCAAGGTTTGAGGAGCCAAGCAGTGAGGTGTCAGCAAACAAACCCAAGCTGGTTCACCTTTCAGCAGATCTGTTCATCACTTTACTTCAACAAACAGGGTCATGAAGTCCTTTCCCACCTCTCTTTTTTTTCAGTGCCTCCCACATGTGTTTTCACAGCCCCTGGCAGCAGTCACACAACGCTCCTTTAGCTGCTGCAAGACTTGTGTTCCCTCCACATGCACATCTTTTTAAACAAAAGCATTTCAGTAGCCTGGGTAACTCTGATAGCTTAGAAACCAATTGCTATGCCAGCAGATCTCTGAGGGGACAGGAATATCCAGGGAAGGATGCAGGGAGCAGGTGAGAGGCAGTCACCTCTCCCTCGGGATGGAGCAGTCCAGCACATTGCTGTTGCTCCCTGCTCTGGATAGATTTGTTCTTGACAAATTCACATTGGCTGCTTCTTGTTAGGCAGTATTCTGCATAAACTGGGTAGTCACAGATTGGAAAAATATAGAACAACTCAAGTTTGGAGGGACATCTGTGGGTCTCCATTCCTAGATCCTGCTCAAAGCAGAGCAAACTTCAATCTCGTTGTTTTGGTCAAATTTTTAGTATCTCCAAGGATAGAGATTCCTCTCAGATCCTGTGCTCCCTGCCCCAGGGCTTAACTGCTCACACAGAGGAGAGTTTTTACCTCTCTGGTGTCTGTGATGGAGAGGGAGCCTGAGGGATCACTGTCACCTCCCACACAAGCCCAGACTTCCAGCTAAGTGAGGAATCATCTGCCCCAGCTCCCTCAAGCACTGCTCTCTCCTGCTTTGTGCCCACAACACAGAAATACACCCTAGATTCATAGAATCCTGGAATGGTTTGTGTTGGAAGGGACCTTAAAGGTCTTCTATTTCCAGCCCCCAGAAACATGGATTATCTAACACTGATCACTGCCTGGATTTGGAAGCTGAGGGGTTATGACTAACAGCCAGTTGCCTGCAGTGGTAGGACCAGGTGATCTTTGGCTCTGTTCTGTTTTGCGAAGCTCTGGAGCCCCTTGGAGCAATTCCACAGTGTGGAATCCACAGGCCTCGATCTCCAGCCACCTCCTTTGGCAGCTGCTGTTGGGCATTGTCATCTTGGACTCATCCCTCTTCCACACCAAACTTCCGATCGATCTTTTGTGGTGTCTTCAAGTTCTTTGGGACAACTGCAAGGGTGTTCCAGGGATTCCCATCACACTGCACTGGCCCAAGGACAGCAGAGATGCTCTTGGTGCCTGTTGTATCTCAGAGTGGCATTGTCTTCTCTGCCTCCCTGTTCACATTTCCCAGTAGTGGTGGCACTGAGGTGCTAAGTGACTTTGTTCCCCACCACTGTGGTGGGGAATTTTTGCTTTCTGCTCTCTGTGTCATACATGGGACCCTAATGCTGCCCTTTTTAGTTGGAGTCATTGCTGTGGGGTTGGTTCTGCTGCTCAGCACCCTGTCCAACATCCTGCCCACCTCTCACAGATGTCCCTGTGGTGGTCACAAGGCAGAGTTCCCAACTCTGTAATGCAAGTACCTCCTGCCTCCTCTTCTCTTGATTTTGTGTAACCAACACTATCTCATTCTGCTGGGGTTCCCACAGCTCTTCAAATACCTTGATCAGCTGCTCCAGGATCCCTGGCAGTTTTCCTGGAGATGCTGTTTCACTCCCTCCTCTTTTTCCCAATGAGCCTGGTAAGATTTCTATCTTCTCATGTTCTTTCCTATGGTCAGCTGTCTATGCAGATGTTCCAGTGCTTGTAGGAGGCTGTTTGTCCAGAAATCCAGCATTTCCAGTGGTCTAAGTCCTGCCTGTTTGCTTTGTTCTCTAAATGCTGGATGTTTTCCTGTCTGTCATTATCATGGAATCATGGAATCACAGAATGGTTTGGGTTGGAAGGGATCTTAAAGATCATTTAGTCCACACCCTCCCATAGGCAGGGACACCTTCCACTATCCCAGGTTGCTCCAAGCCCCATCCAAGCCGGCCTTGAACATTTCCAGAGATGGGGCAGCCACAGCTTCTCTGGGCAACCTGTGCCAGGGCCTCATTGCCCTCACAGCCAAGAATTTCTTCCTAGTATCCAATTTAACCCTACCCTCTGTCAGTGTGAAGCCATTCCTCCTTGTCCTGTCCCTCCAGGCCCTGGTCCCAAGTCCCTCTCCAGCTCTGTTGGAGCTCCTTTAGGCACTGGAAGGAGCTTTCAGGTCTCCCTGGAGCCTTCTCTTCTCCAGGTGACCACCCCCAGCTCTCCCAGCCTGTCTCCAGAGCAGAGGTGCTCCAGCCCTCAGAGCATCTCCATGGCCTCCTCTGGACTCACTCCAGCAGGTCCAAACCCTTCTCATGCTGGGGACCCCAGAGCTGAATGCAGAAGTGACAAAACCGCTGTGTGCTCCTGGCAGAAATGGAAATCTTAGTATTCCTAATTTTCCAGCAAGGCATGGAGACACTGTAGGTAGGATTGGGTCCCTGTGGGATGGTTTTGTGATCAGCCAGGTGTCTCATGCACATCTCAAGCCTCCAAAGGTGAGCTCCTGCTGGTACCTCAAAACCGTGCATTCTCCTTGGCAGTCAGAGCTGGTGGTTCAAATTCTGCACCTGGAAGCTGCTGTTTTCCTGCCATCATTCCATAGCTGCAGGGACCGGTGCAAGAGCCCAGCTCTCTCCTGCTGGAACCTCACGTTGTGTTCTCATTATGCAACTACTGCTGTATTTTAATAGAAACCTCTTTTTTAGGCAGCCTCAAAAACAGTCGGGTTTTTTTCCCTCCTTCTGTCAAATGACCAACTTAATAATTCACTAGTTGTGCTGGGATTAGGCACTTTGGGCCACACTCTGGATTTCTTATCTTTAATGTAGTTCTCGATGACAACTTCTGCACTTAATCCCCTGACAAAACTCCCTTTGATTCCCGCGACAGTCGCTCACAGAGATCAAACGCAGAACTCTGCTCTGTCAGGTAGAGCTGGGCGAATAATTTGTGACAAATAATTTACCCACAGACTTTTCTCCTCATTTCCAGCTCGCAAATTGTCCATTTTGGTTGAGCCTCGGGGCCGCTGATGGATTTGTTTCTGGCTGCACGAACCTGAGTTCAACGGCCTCGCTCATGAGAAAAAGCCCCCGCGAGGACGTTTAAAGAGCTTCAATGTCTGTGGTGCTTTGACCTCGCTCAGCATCAGCCCTGGTTTTCAGCAAGGCTCACCCCACAAGTGACATCACCGCGCACCCCGATGTGCTCAGTGCTCGTGACTCATCCTGTTGTATTTCTGTTCCAGGTTGGAAGAGCGTGGCTTTAACGAGCCCAGGGGTGCAGTGCAAATAAACCTCTCACATCACCTTAAAATTCCCCGTTTCGGGGATGTGCTGTAATGTATGCGCCTGATATGAGTTTTATCACTTCCCCTTCCAATAATAGCCTCCAAAACCCAAGCAGAGGCGAGACAGGGATGTGCAGGGATAAAAGGACCCGGTTTCCACGTGGGATCACCTCCAGCAGCACTGCCCAGCACTGTCTGCACCCCACATCTCGTGACCAGAGGTTGAACACGAGCCCCCATTTTTACCTTTGCAGTGCTGCGGCCTCTGTACCAGCTTAACCATCTAACTGAGCATTAATGGCATCTCTGTGTGTGTTACATTAATGCAATCTGGGTGCTTAAGGTAGAGAAAAAAAATAGGAGTTAGTATTAATTAGGAATTAGTTCTGACACAGACAGATCTGAGCGATATTTGAGCGACAGTAATTTTGCAGGCAGGAATGCTTTATCTTGCAATTCATGTCAACTTTAGCTGGTTTTCTTCCTTTTTTTAAAAAAAAAAATAAAATACATGCCTGCTGCTCTTCAAATGTACTAAGGTGGGAACTTCAAGGTCTCCATCTATTTTCCAAACAGCCCTGGTAACGCCTGCAGGGAGCAGAGAGCAGTGCTGTCTTACCAGGGCCCACAGAGACGCTTCATTAACCCAATTAAGCAGGTGGATGGAGAGGGTCTCTCTGATAATTTACACCTTACTAATGAAGTGTGTGACTCTTAATCTCCTCCAAACAAGATACACTCATGAAACACTGGTGCAAGGAAAGGGGAAATTAATTAGGTGAAAAAACTATGAGATTATAGCAGAGGGATTCCAACGAGGCAACTGTAACATGGCTGGTGATTCATTTGTGTCTGTCTTAAATTAGTGTCTGAGCTGTCAAGTAAATAAGACTCAGAATTATTTTGGCTTAAAAGACATTCTCACCAGGCCTAGCACGAGGCACCTTATTTTGCTGCATGACACACCATTTCCCATGCCCCAGCTGCCCGAATGACCCCGGGGTGAAACAAACCCCACTCTGAACAGAGTTTGGCCTTTTCCTAAAATGTCTAGTGAAGGGTTAGAAGGAGCTACTTATTTTACACAAGTATCTTCAATGTAGTGATACCTTTGTGTCATATAAATATCTGCCTGGCTGCCAAGCCCACATTCAGGTTGTGGAGCTGTGGCTATCCTGTCCCTGGAAGGGTCCAAGGCCAGGTTGGACAGGGCTTGGAGCAGCCTGGTCTAGTGGAAAGTGTCCCTGCCCATGAGGGTTGGACTAGATGATCTTTAAGGTCCATTCCAACCTAAACCATTCTATGATTCCATGAAATCGTGGTCAGCAGTGACCTTCAACAGTCTTGAGCTGGTTGCTCAGCACAACATGACTTCTCCTCTCCTCCAGTGGCACTGGAAGACCCCTGTGTGAGCTCCTGTCCTGTTTAGGTGCTGGTGGGTGATCTCCCCAAATTTGGGTGTGAACCTGACTCAGAATATTCTCCATTTTTGTACCCAAGAGTCCATTAGGAAGACACTGCTCATCCTGTGGTCATGTATGACCACTCTGCCTCCAGAGAATGGGGCCTTTGAAGTTTATAGAATGAAGATGCTACCAAAATGCATTTAATCAGTTAAATTAAACTGCTGGCTACTGAAAGATTCCCAGAGTAGCAGATCTGAGCAGATTTAACATTGGAAATTGTGTTTTCTCCTAAAAGGAACTCACTGAATCCAAGGATTTCAAAGCTTTTGGCACACATGAATTAAATCAGCAATTAATTAAGCACTGTGGCACTCCTCATATATTATGATCACTCAGCACTGCCAACTGCAAGCATTCACAAACTGTGAGTCCAGCTCCCCAAAATTATGAGATTGGCTTGAAAAATCACGAGATTAAAACCCAAAATTGTTACGTTTTCTTTATCCTCCATCTGGCTCCTCAGCCTCTGGGGTAAACACGCGTCGTGTTTTCAACTACAAGTGCGAACCACTTACTTAAAAACATGAAAACTGAGATCCCGGGGCTTCATAATGACTCCAGCAGCTCAGGCTTTCAGAAAAACGCTAAAAATCCTGAGACTCATTATAAAATCAGAAGAATTTTGCAATACTGATAACTTGTAACTGAAATGTATTTGGCTCAGCAGCTATTTCTGAACGCAGGAATCCAAGAGCTGCTGGAGAAGGAATAACGAAGACGACCCTTCCTGATCGAAACCGCGGGAGAATTTAGGGGGATGAAACACAGTGACAGAGGCAAGATGTCGTGTAGTCCTCTGCTGGAATTTAGCCAGGGCATGACAGATAAACACATCAGTCCTCACGAAAACTCTTCTGGGACTGTTAATTATTACGAATAACTGTTCCTGTCTCTCTGGGAGGTGATTTCAGGCAGTGCCACGGCACCAGGCGCTGGCCCGGGGGCGATGGCTTCGTACTGAACCACAGATGTGGATGCCACCCCCAGAAACCCCACTCCTCCAGCCCTGACAGACAGTTTGTGTCAGGAAAATCCTGTCTCAGGCTGATCCGACTTAGCTTGTGAGACAGGGCCATTTTGGTGGCAGGGCTGGCAGCCACCGCATTACTGTCTGGAGGAGAATTTGCGCTGCAGCGGGGATGGCAAATTATCTGGAGGGAAAGTAGCTGCAGCGGGGCCATGGCTGGCCAAAACCAGGAAAAACAGATTTCAAACTAATGTAAACAGCTTGGGTTTATCACCGGTTTCGCAGGTTCAAAAATAAATATCACCGTTTCCGCGGCTCGAAAGTTGGTTATTTTCCACCGACGCTTCGAAAATGGAGTTTTCCGCCGACCTTGAAAACCACTTTAAATGTATTTTTCAGTCATTTAAAAACCTGAGGTTAATAAAAGAGAATCAGAAAAAGAAAGGAAGTTTCAATTCTTAAAGTGGGTCTGTTTGTCAAGGAAGAGGAGATGAACTTGCAGGCACCTGAGCATCCAAGCACATGTATTTTAGAGAAGTAGCTCTAATGGCTTCACTGCAGCAGGATCCTTGTGGGCATCAAGAAGCTGTTTTCTCCAAGGAGGAACATTATAGCAGTGCTTAGGATAGGCTCTGATCTTTGCACCTAAACCTATTTAAAGTAACATTAAGGGTTTTACACTGCTATGAAATTACCTTGGGCCAGTGAGAGCGCTCGCTGGCTGTGTGCTCCACGCTCCTCTGTGGAAATCGAAGCACAAACAGGTTGAGCTATGGACAAATTCATGCAGTGAGCACCAGCCAGGCTTATTTTAGCAAAAAAGATACAGCCTCTGACTCGGAAAGCTCAGTGCTGCAGGGAATGGAGGTGATAAGGGGGAGGGCTGACCCTGTTTCTATGGTTTTTCTCTAAGCATCTCTGCTAGATGGACCTTCAGGCCAACTCACCCATGGTCACTTGGGTTCTTCTGTCCCTTAGAGTTCCACCCCAGCCCCAGCCCAGAGAATCATCACCAGGAAGAGCTCCCAAACATTGTGGGCAGGAGAAGTAATGCAGGTGCAGAGGAATATTGGTTAACATGTAAGCCATGGACCTCATGATGCTCCACTTCACTTCGACACATCTCCCTGCTTTCCAAGTAACATTTGCATATGAGACAAAGTATTTCCAAGGGTTTTGCTGAATAGGTGTCTATGGCTCAGTAATTAATGTCAGCAGCCATAACTGTTGTGTTTCTCACTTTGGTAATGCCAGTGCCCTGATGACAGAACCAAGCACCTTTCTTTCTCCAGAAGATGTACCAGCAGGTCGTGTACAGGTTAAACATGGCAGCTCTCAGGAGCTGTTTTATCCTGTGTGCAAACCTGGCTATAAAGCTTATCAAGAAGAGAGGCTTGGTATCGCAGTCTAGTACTCATAATTAATCCTGGAGACAGCAAGGATTTAGGTTCATTGGGGCTGACTTCAAATTAAAAAGTCACTATTAGCATGTGAAACAGACACCATATGTTATGTATTAACACTGTAGATGTTGCAGAATGTTGTGTGCTTTTTGTTTCAAGTAAGATGGCTAGAGATACATCCTTCTAAATAGCCAGTTTTTTGGTTATCTCTGTTTCTCTTACCTAGTCTCCATCAGGTTGGGGGAAAATGTCTTTACAGTGATGGCTATGCCTGAATCTATTTGTATGCAAACATCCATATAGATGAGGTCCTTGTTTACAAGTCATTTCTATTTGTACTTATAAAATTATACTGATTTTATGTGTATTTTATATGCTATTATTACAGTTAAAATGCAACACTGATCAATACACACACCAATCAAAGAGAAAAGGCATGCACACATCAAAATATAGGATATATTTACACATACAAATAACTCAAAATATAGAGAGAAACGCTGTCTAAGGATATATTTGGCAGCATCCTGTAAAACCTCATTGAACGGGGAGTTAATACAACATTCTCAGTGTCTTCAGTCATCTGAAATTTGAGTTTAAAGTTTTTGCACAATCACAGCCAACATAAAATGCAGCAGGAAATCGCCATTAGTCAAATGTGGTCGTCTAATCCCACTGCAAAATGGAGCTTTTTCATTTTTATCCCGCCACGGGTTAGTTTGTGATTTCATATGTCAGATACATCAATTCTGCCAAGGAGAGAAGATGGGTAAGAACAAATTAAAAATATAGCCTCCTTTGCTTCAGGGGAAGTAGAGAGGGCAGGTCTTTGTGGAGAACAGTAATAATGATCTCATTTAAGAGACTTTCTGGGTTTGATTCTTTGCTGCCCTTCCTCATAGTTAATTACACCCTGGCAAATTGAGGGCCTAAGCAGCAAATCCAGATGAATACGTATTCACTCTTTTCTGCTGGAATTGCACTGGGAGAGTGCAAGTAGGGAGAAACCAGCCCATGTCCTTGGACATAGTCATGACAGGGATGAGAAACCTGCCATTTCCATCTCTCCCTCTTCCTATCCTCGTCTCATTTTGCTTCTCACTCTCTCTCCCACTTTCTAATTCTCTCCCTTCATTTGTGCGACCACTGGGATAAATACAGCAACAGCCCCTCTCTTCCCAGAGCCTCATGCTTGGGAGGATATTAGTGTGTTCCACACTCTGCTTGCTGATTTGTCTTAAGATAATTATTTCTAATGGCTGTTGTTGTTTTTCCTGCAGAAACTGTAATGTAGCCCCTTTTGTATCATTGGCTGAAGCCTGTTGTTTCTGTAAGAAAAACAATAGGCCCTCAGATTAGGTCTGCATATTATGGCTCTACTAGCACAGCAGGCTTTTGGTATTGGTACCAATCCTATCAATTCCTGGCATCCTTCCCCCTTTACTCCTGGTAATTAATCTTTTCATGAATGCTGTCACATTTAGAGCCATTTCATTAAGTTTCTGGTTCCTGCATTTATGTAACTCACCGCATCTCTCATCTGCTCCATCAGCTGGAGAGATGTGGAGAGAGGCAATGCTGGGTGCTGGGGTCACTCTCCCCATCCTTCTTTCCTCTCTGTCCCGTCACTGAAGTCACACACCGATGACAGACATGAGGCCTCACACTTCAGACAGCCTGAGAGGTGCAAAACTGAGCCGTCAAAAATTAGGAAAAGCCCCATGAATGAAATCTGTGGAATGTGATGCCCGTTTCCCATATTTGTCTGTGTACCCAGGGCCTGATAGGGAAGGGCTTATACGCTGTGTGCAATACAAAACATATTTTTCACGTGAAACATCGCAGGCTTCTTAAAGCAGGGACAGAATTTTAGGACAATCACTTCCTCCTGCCACGCACCGATGGTCTTCCTTCCTCCTCCTCAATAAATATCTCCCACAAAATGCACCAGCTTCAAACCATTTCTGTAAAGCAGGAGGTTTTCTGGGTTGGGGAAGGAGAAAAGAGGTTTAAAGCCACTTTTCTTGCTATCCCTGCAGACTGGAAGGGAGTGGAAGGGAGCTGGGTCCGATGGCTGCAGTCAGCGTGTGGCTGCAGGCGGGGTGAGAGACAAAAGCTTGTATTCCCAGCCCTGCCTCAAGTGACCTTGTGCAACCTCTTAATTACTGCAATTACTTGCCTCCTGAGATGACATTATTAGGCCGTGCTCGGTAATAAGGGCTGTGAAGTTCACAGAATTATTCGTGCCGGTTGGTGGAGGAGCAGGGAGTAAAACATCCGGACATCTTGTGGCTTCCAAACCAGCCCGGGGTCAAAAGGGGTTGGCCACTGGCTCTTCTCTGAAATTTGGAGTTGGTGGTGCCCACCAGTTTTAGGTTTGGAGCTGGGATTTTTGCAGTGTGGCATCACTTCACTGAGGGTGAGCCAAGAGCGGTGCTGAGATGTGGCTGCACCTAAATATGTTTTACCAGGGACAGAAAACATCAATCGTCCCCCTCCAGTGCTGCCCATCTGCCAAGTCCCATGTTTCTCCCCCCACAATCAAACACCTAAATGGCAAAATAACCATTATAAAATATGAAAGGGTTAAACCTAAAAGCTGCTGAAGCCAATTTTTAGCATTAGCAACACTAATTCAAAACTCCAAAAGGCTGGGGCATTTTGCTGTCCTTGGAAAAAAAAGGAAAAAAAAACACTACTGAAAACCCTAAAACAAACAACTAAAAGCAGAAAGAGCTGCAGAATTCACCCTAAGGCAGAGAATAAACATCGAGGATCTCAAGTGAAGTATTTAGTTATTGAGGAGCAACAGCAGCTGAAAACAGGAGACTAAATGGAAAGAAATTAAACAGCCTTAAGTGCAATCACTGGTACCTCCAATGACAGCTGTAACTGCCTTTGCCTGTGGCTGAGGCTGCTGGGGTGGAGCAGCAGCCCTCCTGCCTTGATGTTTGCACCATGTGTGAAAATGTGGCTGTCACTGAACACCTTCTGCTGCTCTTGGGGTCAGTGTTGACCTGGAGGTCCCGGGTTTGGCTGGAACGACACACAAGGATGCCAACCCTCCTCACTAGCAGCTGTAATCCAAGCCCTGATTCCCTGCTCCAGGAAGAGGGATGTGTCCTCCAGCCCAGGCTGATCTGCTGAGGGCAGGAGGGTTTTTTTTGCTCCTGTGGCTCTGCCTGGCTACATCCCTGCCAGGGAACACGGGGATCCCCTGCTTGGGTCCCCCCACCCAGCACCACTGCAGAATCAACAACTGGCGCTGAATGGCCTGTTCAGGGAAAGGGTGGAGGGCGGGGAGGGACCAAAGTGGAGGAGAAGGGTGCAACTGGTTTATCTCCATGGGCAGGGGTGTCAATCTATCCTCTGTAGCAGGTTTGGGTATGGAGGGGCCATGGAAAAACTCGTCTCCGTGATTTTTGGGTGGAAGGAAGCACCGTGCCAAGCCAGGCAAACGGGAGGGGGAAAGCACAAGACACTTGCTGAGGGCTGCAGGGAGTGAGTTTCAGTACCCTCCATTCCCTTGTGAATAATTCAGCTGCTCTGTGTGTGCATCCGGTGGAGCTCCGGAGTCAGAGGGAGCAGCCCTGCCCTCCCTCCAACATCTGCCTGGCAATTGCATTATGCTACATCCTTGGGGTTTTTTCTGTTTGGGCTTTTGTTTTTCTTTTTTCTTTTTTTTTTTTTTTTGCCCACCGACACCTCTGTAATAGAGGAGGTAAAATATTTTCATTATCCTCTCCCCAGAATGTGGAAATCTTCAAAGAGGAGGTAGGAGGGAGGTTAGCTCCTCCAGCCTCATTTCCCTACTGCTGCCATTCCCTGGCTGTTCATCACAAAATGAGTCCACACGCCCAGTGCATCGTGGCATTGAGCCCATAGTATGTTTTGCCTTTTTCTTTTTTTTCCTTTTTTTTTTCTCCCCCTAAAATTATTTCACGTTGCAAACCTGGCGATTATTTCATGCTGTTTAAACTATATTTGTAGTCTTTGATCATACATAAGTAGACTGAAGTAAACTGCTGATAGTGAAGATATTGTTCTCGGTGTTTCTCCCCTCGCTTTGTTCATTACATTATGCCCATAAGCTCACATGAAATGTTCATTGTGGCAATGCACTTTTGCTATTAATTCTTGTGGTGCCACACATTTTTAGGAAGCATAGCTCATTCACAAATGGAATTATTAGGGAATCTGTGCCACCATTTATGGGTGTATTTCACACACAACACAGACACACACAACACACAATTACATGCACCCCAAACACATACTTATCCCCACAAACAGGGGGACCAAACCATCACGTCCTATTTATGTTCTGTGAAATACTTACAATCCAGCTTCCAGGGCACATTCTCAAACCAAAATCTTGTTGACTATGGAAATATTTTGCTGCTTTGAGACCCAACAGCAGAGAGGCACAGTGCCAGCCAGGAATATCCCACCCACAATTTCAAGGCAAGACGTGTACAACAGCCCAGGGCATCCCACATGACCATTATTCCCACAGAACCATTATTTACAAGGAGACAATGGAGTTAAATGGACACCTCCATCATGCAGCAAAGAGGTGGGAAGTGATCCATTGTACTTGAAGCCCCGCCTGGCTCCTGCTTGCTCCATTTCTAACCCCATGCCTGAGGACAAGGCTGTGGCAGAGGGTCAGGCTCCTTTTCAAAGGGAACAGGTACCAAACCCCACCAACTGCCCTCGTTTAGTGGGAGACAGATGTCTCGTTCCCAGGTTGCTCTGCAAATCACAGCGAGTCCCTCCATCAAGTAATTAAAAAACTGCCCATGTGCAGGACATGGATAAGCTTCTCACCAGCCTTGACTCTGTTCCACGCCTGTATGTCTGTTGTGTGCAGTGTATAAAGATGTGATTTGTGCATGATTCCTCTGCTACTCCGATATGTCTTCAGCCTACTTTTATTTTTCCTTATAATCTATATTACTCTAATTACTGGGAAAGAGAAGGGGGGGGGAAATCCATTTTTTTTCCCCCTGAACAGCAACAATCCTCCCCCTCCAGCTCAAGTCCAGTTGTGCAGGGCAGGTGAAATAGGAGGGCAGGTATGATGTGTGATGACAAGAAGCTGTTGAACTACATTCATAGAATCAGAAAACCACAGAATATTCTGAGTTGGAAGGGACCCACGGGAGCTCTGTAAGAAGACAAGATTAAAAAGTGAAGCTGTGGGAGCACCTGAACTGGTGAAGGCCCAGCAGAGTGAGGAAGGTGAAGGTGTCCCATCCTGCCTGCAACCTGCAGGCAGTTACCATGGGAAGTCCATGGATCTGTACAACAGGGCTGACTGTAGCACCTCCAGCCTATCCAGCCCTGACAGCTCCTTCCTTTCAGCTCCATTTAAAGGATCTGCACCGACAATATCTAGGACTGGACACTCTGAGGGATTTGGCGCTGGAATCATTGCCCAGAAAGGTTGTGACTGTCCCTCCCATCCCTGGAAGTGTCCAAGGCCAGGTTGGATGGGGTTTGGAGCAACCTGGTCTAGTGGAAGCTGTCCCTGCCCATGGCAGGGGTTTGGAACTAGACAGTCCTGAAGGTCTCTTCCAATGCAAACCATTCTCTGATGATTTCATGATGATGATTTCCCTTCATCTGCTTCCTCCTCAGGTGAGATGGGTACATGCTGCTGCATATGTTCCCAACAGCTGCTTCTTTGCCACTTGCAGAGGGGCTTTTCCACCCCCTTTAGGCTTCATTTTGATGTGTGGGGCAACCAATACTCTGTGATGGGTTCCACTAGCCCAGCTTGCACCCCATGATTTGCATTTTAAAGCCCCAAAGTCTTCCTTGGAAGGCATCTTCTCTTTCTAGCCCTGGTAAATACAGTGTCCAATTGCAAAATGCTGATATTGTGCAGCATGGAAAAGGCTTTTTTCCCCCTGAGTTTTATTATATACAATTGATTATACACCATTTTTCTCTCCTTCTGAAACCTGCACAATTGGACTCATGTTGCCAGGAGAACCTGCTGTTACCCAGCCCCAGGGAGAAGAAACAGAGAACAGGAAGAAAGCCATGTTTTAAAGCTCTTAAAAGTTTCAAAAAAAACATTTCTCTATAAAACATCTTGCAGCTCTGTGTACCAGGGGCCTCGTGATTGTCACACAGTAATGGGGCCACCACAGCAGTCTGAGTGCACTTCTGTGTGAGCATTTCCAGGCAGGGCTGAGCTCACTGCCATCCCTCTCCCAGGCCGCTCCTTCCTTCCATAGTCAGGGTACCAGTGTCTTTTTGCACCTCACAGTCTGCCAAGTCGAGGGACACAATGTTCCCCAGTGGATCAGAAATAACTGGGAACCAAAGGGAACTCGAGAACAGAATGACTTTGCTGAGTGCAGGGTTTGACTCCTGGTCTGGAGGCTGTGGAAGAAGAGAGGATGGACGCCAGCAGAGACATGGCAGAGGAGAGTAAATAAAGCCAGGGATGTGTCCCAGAGGTGTCACTTATAACCACAGGGGTTTGAAGCTTGGGTCACCCTTCATCAGCAGACTGGACTGGCTGAACAGTGCCACGTGGAGCTGCTAGTCTGGGGTCATGGAGCAGAGTAGCCAAGCAGTGATGACCACACTGGGATTCACTGGTCTAGTACTGCTGATGTGTGTCCATCCTCCAGGTCCTGAGCTGGCCTGGGCAGCACAAGCTCTGGGCTCTCTGCACCTCAGTCCACCTGTAGATGGAGCATGAAAGAGCAGGAACAGGTAGGAGATGCAGTATTAATCACTGGGATGAGCACGGAAGGAACATGTGGGATATTTCTCGGGTTTCCAGAATTTCAGCACAGGTATAAGCCCTTTTTCCCAGAGGTGGTGGCCACATGGATGCCCTTGCTGAGCCCTCCTCACTGCCACAAGCACAGAGAAGTAGCTGGGGCCACCACTGCTCCTGGCTCTGCCCAGGTGACATGTAACACACAGCATATACACACGTAAGTGACCACCTGAAGCTCCTCTGCTCCCAGCTGGGCTGAGCTTGAGCCACCTCACCATATGGCTCCTCTCTGCATCCTGCTGACACAGAACTGTCAGGTGAATCATCCTCAGGGAGCATCAGGTGAGCTGAGTTTAACTGCAGAACATCACAGCTGGTGGGAATGGCCTGAGCCTCCAAATGCTTCGGGGAGGAAAGGGGAGGATGCTAAAAATATTTCATAGAATCATAGAATGGCTTGGGTTGGAAGGGACCTTCAAAGGTTATCTAGTCCAACCCCCTGCAATAAGCAGGGATGTCTTCAATTAAAAAAACCCTCAACCTTCCTCTCACTGACCTTATTAACGTAAAAATAAGGGTATGTAGAACAGGAACATTTGGATGGCTATTAGGGATTTTTCCTTCACATATATGAAAAAAGAGCATAACACAGAGACAGTGTGTAAGACCCAAACTAGCCTTCCTACCTGTGAGCACTTATAGGGCCAGAGTACCCCAAACTACCCTCTAAATCACAATTATATATAAATATATATATGCACAGACACTATCCTTCCCAGTTGTGAAAATTTCCGTGCCTAGGAGCCTCCAAATCATCCTTTGGTCACGATCAAATACACACACACACAAAAAGAAATAAGTAAATAAACAAAAAATATTTGCTCAAGGGAAAAAAAGGCCCAAGATTTCCTCCATTTTTTTTTCTTTTCCAGACTATTACATTAAAGAAATCATTATGATTTCCTTCATTATTGCACAGATCAGCACGACAACACCCTCTGCACATCACAGTCTCGCTGCCAAAGAGTGTAAAACACACTTTATGTGACTGAGCTGTTTTTTAGTGACTGAGCAGTGCTCAGGGATTGGGAAGGAGCAGTAAATACACGCTGCTGGTAGAGAGAGTAGCCTTCAGAAAAGGATTTCAGGGTCGAATCCTGTCTCTGTTTACCCTGTGTAAATCAGGTGTAACTCCACTAAAGCTAATAGAGGTAGTCTGGTGTCAAGCCCACGCGGATAAAAGGATCAGGCCCTCTAAGCTTTAAAGTTATGAGTCTTTTCAAACTGCAGATCTACTGTCAACATTTCAGTGATTACTTCTCTTTTTTTCCCAACACACAAACATAAAATAGTAACAAGATTATCAGATTAAAGAGCCAAAGAACAGCCAGTTTATTATACTCCTTCGTCTAAAACACTCAAATCTTATAGGTTTCCTTCCCACTCCACATCTTGAGGGGGGAGATCAGGATGTTTGTTTTTATTTGGTTTTAATTTTTTTTTTTTTAGTGGCAGCCTAAGCTATGCAGGGGAATAAACAAGCCGTAATATTATGAATTGCACAGTGCAGCCACCAAGAAAAAAACACTCCCAGAACCCCAAACCAACCCTTCTGAACATTCCAACTCTAAAAAAAAAATAAAAATCTTTGCTTTCTTTCTGTCAGTCCCCACAAAGATGAAACGAGAGGACAAACAGAATGAAAAGGACAGAGCTGTTTAAAGCTAAAAATGTGCAAATGCTGCATTCCTTCTGGGAGAGGGGGAAAAAAAAACCCCCACAACCCACCACCTCTGCATCGGTATAAATCATTTAAATCAGAGATGGTTTGTGTTAAGGGTCTCGAACAGATTGCATAACTGTTGCACAACTAATGTGTACAAGTGTGTCACTAATTTAATTTTAATTTTACTGTATGAGTTTGTATAAGATCCCCCAGCTGTCATGTGCTCATCATCTGTCACAGAACTATCACTAAGCCATGCTGGGCTAAGACAGGATTATAAACGATGAACTGCCATGTGCTCTAAATCTTCTTATTTGCCTAGCCTGGAAGGTATGCCCTGCAAAATTTGATTGGCAGCGCGCTCTGTTCTGTCAATTGACTTTGAAGGCCTTTTCTATTGGCGCTTTTGAGCAGATCTCAGTGGCTGTATTGACTGTCACCTGCTGACTCCAGCACGTGCCTGACCCCAGCCCCGCGGCCCAGGGCTCCTTCCCACTCGCCGCGGCAGCATCGCCGGGGCCCGGCGGCTCTGGTGGCACGTGCGGCACCACAAGGGCATATGGGCTGCCTGGCTGTGTGCAGGGTGGAATAACTGAAGCCAAGCAGCCCCCGCGCTGTTATTACGGCAGATGGGGGAAGCGTGGCATTCAATATTAAGACAGATGCCACCTCCTTATTCCACCTGTCTGGAACTTGGACATGGGACAGAATGAACTGTCTGCCTAATAATTAAGGAGACAAAGGCTGCATTTATGCAGCTCAGCAGAGCACCGTCTCTGCGGCGCATGCACGGGTATAATTGTGGGCCACAACAATGAGGAGAACGTGGAACGGGGGGCTCATCAGATGTTCAGATACGTACACACAATTACAGTAGGAAACTGTACTGTTCCCAGCTGCTTTTGTGGTCTTTTATTTAGGCTGGTTGTGTATTAAGTTAAACGGGAGGAACAAGTTGGCTGGCATTATTACTATTATAAATGACGCTTTAAAATTACAGTGAAGTTCCTTAAATAACAAAGCGCCTACCGTTCCCCCTAACAGTCCCCGCTGCTGTTGTGCTGTGCCCTTTCTTGCAAATTTGCTCTTTGCTTCTCAGTAGTCAACTGTTTTTGTAGCAGGCAGAGAGAAGAAAAACATTCTTTCCAGGACCACTATTATTTTCGCGTATTTTTACACAACAATTTGCCTCTTTCTTTGGCGTTGTTAAAAAAAATGATAACTGTGTAAAAAAGAAGGCCTGGCTTCTTGGCACTTGTGCTATGTTACGTTTCTGTTATTTAATCCCGCTTAATTTGGGACCAATTATTGTTGAACCCGCCGTGCTTTGTGATGGGGATGGTTGTGCCGGAGAGGGCTCCATCCTTCCTGGGTTTGAGCCTGGGCTGTCCAGGGTGGCAGCAGGGCTGGGCTGGTGGCTGTGGGCACACTGTGCAATGGCCCTTGTGCAGCCAATGTGCCCCCAGAACCCCACAGAGCCTGAGGTCTGGGGTCTGGGATTGTTGGGTGGGCTCAGAAGCACCTCTATGTTGTCAGAGCTTGGGTTTCAGACCTCCCAAGCAGCTGGGCCAAGGTGTGCATCCCATTTCCAGGGTGAATTCCTTCCTTGTAAGGCAAACCCTGACCACATTAAAATCCAGCACTGGTTTCCCCCTTGTGTATCTGCACAACACCATGAATCCAGGGGAATTAGGTGCTTGGAAATAAAACTGAGCAGGTGTGGGTGTGTTGGCTGGGCAGAGATATTTCTCTGCAGAAGCAATATGCAATTAATGCCTATGATTGAGGACCTCACGTAATCCAGGAGGTATTTTTAGTATCTACTTACCTACCTCCGACCCTCTTTTAAATGCCTTGTACTGATGTGATCACGCCCATCCTTAAATCTTTCTAATTAATTTTGTTCTCTTTTGACTGAATGAATTCAAAGGCAGCTTAAAAAAAAAAATCATCTGTGTGTCTGTCCTGGGATTTATCTGTAGATGGCAATTGGAATAAGGATGAATAAGTTGCAGGGAACGAAAATGCAGGAGCAAGTGTTAAGGGCATGTTTACTGTGTATACATTATATACAAGATTAAGGACACACAGAGTGCCTATTGTCTCAGCAAGCCATGAAAGTGGGCTTTTATGTTTGTATAGATATATTTGTATATACACACCAGTGTAGAGATATATATATATATTCTCTACTAAGAAAAACGAATAATTGAATTTTTAAAGGTAGAAAGATCGTGTGCACACAGTAAGCAAAGCCTGAGTCTCACATTTTTATGCACATATAAACATATACACTCATTTAGAAACACATACATTTAAATATTTACAGTATAACATGACTAATTAAACATCATAGATATAAGTGTGCACTTATATATGCACCCATAGGCATGCTGAACCTGCTGTAGTTCTGTAATAATGCTCATAGACTGTTCTATATTTCCCCTTTTTAATTTGTAACAGATGTATTTAAACAAGACAGCTCGTCCTGGGGAAAAAAAAAAAACAACTACCAGATGTATCAGACTCTCCAAAGCACAGAAATCACATGCAACAAATTGCAAAAAGTAATCAAAGCCCAAACTTTTTTTTTTTTTTTTTTTTTTTTGGTGGTGGAAAAGGCAGCATTGAAAAAGACACAGATACATATTACAAGATGAGGATCAATTTGAAAAGATCCCACAATATCTGTTACCAAGAGCTTTGTTAATCTTTAAAAACCTAGAATGATTATTTATACGGGAGCCGTGAATTAACTAGGCTTTAATAAATAGCTCACAGGCACGTGCGTCAAGACTGAGCTTTTTGTTTTTATATGTGTCTGCATTTGGAGGGGGGGGGGAAAGAAAAAAAAAAAGGAAGCTATTATTTGTTGATTTTTTTTCTGTAACAATTATTTCAAATTAAAAGCCCATCTGACGAAAGGCATATGGATGGAGAGGGGGTTCAGTCCTAATTGAACAAACCAGGACTCGTGAGGTTAATTACAGATATTAACGCTGTTGTTCTTCAGCTTCTTGCCCTCACGAAGGCTCCAGCTTCCAAATGACCTGGCTCCAACAATAAGACTCTCTTTAGCCCATTAACTAATTGATAAAAATGTGAGTGTTTAGAATGAGTCTAATTAAATCACCGAGCCTTACAATTACGAGTCCATTTGGTAGCTGTCGGGAGATGGGTAACCTCAGCTGGCATTGTAGGCGAATAAAAGATAAAAATAAAAGGGAGCTTAACCAAAGATCATTTTGAAAGCTGTTCATTTGAAGACAAAGTACACATTTGCCTGAAATGTATACATACACCACTTCAGACTAGCACAGTGTCTTGAAAAGAAAATGGAGCGTTTAGCAATCATGATTTTTTTTTTTCCCTCCAGTGCATGCATGAAATTCTCAACAGCCTGTGTGATGGAATGAGCTGCTTTTGTAACCATTTCTGAGTTACAGTGAATACCTGGATTCTTTGAGAGTGCCCAAAGAGATGATCTCAGGTACTTCTCTGTTATTAACATTTCCTTCTCTCACTCTTTCCAACTTTCTGCAGACCGACATCCCCACGTCCCCATTCTGGTTGTGGCTGCTGCTGTAAGGACAGCCACTCGTTCTGAGATGTCCCATTTGTGACAGTGGGGCAGATTTGCTCATACACACCACAGGTGCCTTCGGTAAGGGAGCTGGAAAAACACCTTGTGGGTAAAGATTCCTGTCGAAGGTGTGCCTAATGCCCTAAGCATCACATGCAATTTTCATCTCACCACGTCAGGCAGAGATTTAGATCTAAAAAAAGGATGAAAAGGTGGGTGATAATGTTTGCTGAAGGAATGGCTTCCACAGAAGGAATCCTAACCTGACAAAGACTTCACAGGTTGAAGAAGAAAAGATGGAAGTTGGATATAAGAACAGTCTATAATATCAAAAGAGGGTTGGAGAAGGTGATCAGGAATGAGGAGGCACTGTCTCATGGGAATATCAACCAGAATGATCATTTGAGAGATTCCAAACAAATGAATGAAGCTGCTTTTTTGCTGTTAAGCTGCTGAACTTATTATCAAAGGAAGTTTTGGATGCTGAAAATTTAAATCAAAGAGCTACTAAATGAATCAATTGAAGAAAAATCCACCCAAATTATAAAGATTCTGTCTCTGTCTTGGGAAGTCTCTGAGCTGCAGATGTCTGGAAACAGGAACAACGTACAGAGGAATTTTCACTGTATGTCTGCCCTGCCCTAAGAGTCTAAAGGTTTTACCACTGACAAGATACTGGGATAAACTGATTTTTTCTAATTCACTCCAGGACTGCAATTTGTAGAGTTTTAAGAAGCTATAAAGTGAGTGGGCTATAAAAAATCATGTCCATGGTGGTGTCACAGGCACTGGAAGGGACTGGAAGGAGCTTTGCACAGCCTGTGCACAGCAGAGAGTAAGAAGACAAAGCTCATCAGGTCAGTGAACAATGGAGATTGTGCTTTGGCCTCTGAAATACAGCCAGGGAGTGAACTGCACTTATGGCATTTTTTGGCTCCTTGTATCTCTCCAAGGCAGGTGGCTGGAGTCCACCAAGGTTTGTCTCTGCCCAGTGGTGGAGTGGCCAGCACTATGATTTATAGGTAGTCATGTGTGGACTGGAAGCTCTTTCCCTTAGGGGATGCCTTTCCATTTTTCCCAGGATGAAAATCTTAAAAAGCCAAAACTCAGTAAGACAAGCAAATCCCAGACATGTTTCTGTGTCACTACAAAGAAATCCCACTGCTTGCAGCCTGGCACTGCTCTTCACTGACTGTAAAAACATAATTATGAGGATATATAGGGAACTTGGAGGATGAACTAGTGGATGTGCATGGTTTAACCCCACAGGGTGCTGCACATCAGCCTTAAGACCAAATACACTGTCACAGCTCTCAGGTGTCCTCTATTCCAAGTGCTTTCTGCACAAACAGGGAAAACATCTGTCTTATGGTAACAAAGCAGGGGAAGAAGCCAACCCCTCATGTTCCAATCTCATAGCACCTCAAATCTTTCTCCTCCTTCTTTTGATGAGGAAATCTAGCTCAAAGATTACAGAATCACAGGATGGTTTGGGTTGGAAAGGATTTTAAGGCTCATCTCATTCCATGGGCAGGGACACCTTCCACTAGACCAGGTTTCTCCAAGCCCTGTCCAACCTGGCCTTGAACACTTCCAGGGATGGGGCAGCCTTTTCTGGGACATCAAGATAAGCATTCACCCTTCCTTTGTTTTTCTGCTCCTGCTTCTTCCTCCCTCACCATAATATTCTTGTAGATGGCACTCCCCACTTTGTTAATGAGAAAACTCCCCTTGATTCCCCCAGGCTTTGGGTTCAGGCCCCCCAGAGCAATGAGCTGTTAATGGAAACCCTCAGGCAAGCAGGGCATCAGCCATGTGGACATGGATCTGGGCTCAGATGGTATTTCAGGTGTTGTGACCAGGCAAGGCAGAAAAGCAGACTTGGATCTCGTCAGAGCTCAGTTCATTTCCGGCTTTATCGATATTTAACCAGTCTTGGACGCTGCCCAGCAGTGCCTTGGCAGCCAGTTCAGAGCATGGAGCACAGGTGTGATACGCTCCTGCCAGTTTGCCTTGCTCAGAAGATGGGCAGCTGTGCTCTGCTGTGCTAGACAAGGATCCCGAGCAGCCTTCCAGGGTAGCCCAAGGTAGGGCCTGGCATCCTTAGATTAGCCTTGACATGGCAGAGACAAAGACAACCACGGGAAGGTCCTAGAGAAAAGAGATCTCTCGGGCAGACCAAAATGAAAGAGCATTTTGAGGCATTGCTGCTGTTGGGGTGTTCAGGAGTGGGGCTGCAAACATTCACAAGTGACTCGGAGAGAAAAGGACAGAAGTCTTTTAAGAGACAGGGCAGGCGCTGTCTTCAGTTCTTCAAGAGTGTCTCCCTCTGCCAAGAACCTCGGCTTCTGCCTTCTCTGGATTGACCCTCAGCCAAATGGCATTGATCCACAGCTCTGCCTCAGCCAGGCTTTGGAAGAGGGGGGAAATGGCACAGCCAGGCAGGGGGAACTGAGGCACCGAGCTGGGCACTGTCAGCGGGTGAGTCCACGGCACACGGAGCCTCTCTGCCCCTTTTCAGGGGATTCACGCATCTTTGGAGGAATATAAATTGCAAGAGTGAGTCTGGTGGGATGGGAGAAGCTGTAAAAGGAGGAGGTTCTGGTTTAGCTTCTGACAGAATGGAGGGGTTGAGTTGGGGCCCCCTGAGCTCTGCTCCAGATGTCTGTGTGTGCACTGACACCAAGATAAAAATCTCCATGAAACTCAATTAATTAATCAAGAGATTTTGGTAGTTAAAAAAAAACTAAGGATTGGGGATGGCGGAAATTTTCTCTATTTTCCATATTTTTCATCTGCCTAAATTTCACGGCAGAAATTCACCTTTCAATAGAGGTGAAAACCAAGCATTTTTAGAAATGAGATTCTGTGCATTTTTGGGAGGGCCAGCAGAGGGAGGAGAGGGTCTGTCAGCCCATGGGACACAGGGTGATACTTCACAGTCATTCACATTTTCCTCCAGTGATGGAGATTGTTTTCAAATGGGAAGAGAACCCTTATAAAATCCAACATGTTGTAAACAGCCTTTTGTGAAAAGCCTTGGAAGAGAGTGAAAAAAAAATAAAAATAAAAAGATCCTGCAAGTGTGTTGGGTCAATGCCAAGCACAAATATGGACTGGGCAGAGAATGGATTGAGAGCAGCCCTGCTGAAAAGGACTTGGGGTTGTTGGTGCATGAGAAGCTTGAGATGGCCAGGCAGCCTGGAGAAGAGAAGGCTCCAGAGAGACCTTAGAGCCCCTTCCAGTGCCCAAAGGGGCTCTGAGAGAGATGGAGAGGGAATTTTGACAAGGGCATGGAGTGACAGGACAAGGGGGAATGGCTTCACACTGACAGAGGGCAGGGGTAAATTGGATAGTAGGAAGAAATTCTTCCCTGTGAGGGTGGTGAGGCCCTGGCACAGGTTGCCCAGAGAAGCTGTGGCTGCCCCATCCCTGGAAGTGTTCCAGGCCAGGTTGGCCAGGGCTTGGAACAACCTGATTTACTGGAAGGTGTCCCTGCCCATGGCAGGGGGTGGAATGAGATGATCTTTAGGGTCCCTTCCGATCCAAACCATTCTGTAATTCTATGGGAAAAAATAAAAAAAGACCTACTCTAAGAGATGGCCAGAGTTAGGTAGTGGATTGCTGCAAGAATTGGTTCCCGGAGTACCATCCTTTTCCTATTTCAGGAATAACCCCCTCCTTAAACTTCTCTTATCCCTTCCTGCAGACCCTCCTTGCAATTCCTCCCCCACACAGCAACTGTATAACCTGACTCCTCCTCTGCCAAATCCCTCCTGTCACCAGAGTCACAACTCTGGGAGCTGAAACAACAGCATTGCTGAGCACAGGACTGACATGAAGGCTGGCCACTCATAAATTTGTCTTGTCCAAGGGAACTTGAGGAGTTTCAGCTTGATTGGATTTCATCACCTAGGATCACACACTTTATTATATCACAGGTGCCAATGGAAAAGTATTAAAACATAGAGAGAAACATAATACAGCTCCAGCACAGATTGAATCTCAACCACAGAGCTGCTAAGGAGACACCTTCTGCATGATAAAAATCTCACTGTTTTCTGTGTTATCAGCCAAGCAAAAGGGATGTAACACAGAGGACTGAAGACCACATGTGTGTGCAGGGGTGAGCAAAATAATTCAGAAATGCCTGCAGTAATATCTGAATTGAAGTGTTACCCTGCAAGTCGCTGCTTTAAAGACAAAGGAACTACTTACAAATACAAAGTTCCAGACCTGGGCACATCTGGCAGAAGTGCAGGGTAATAAAGAAATGGCCCATTAAGGAATGAAATGCTTGTTTAGCATCTACCATGCCTCCTGTTTTATCTCAGGACTTATCAAAGTGATTGCTTGGTAACATACTAAAAAATATTAGCATGTATTCCACCACAGGTCCAGGAGAATGAAGGGAACAGGTTTCAGTTTTAGGCATAACATCCTTAGCATGGAGCCAGCAGAGGTTGTGAGCCAGTGCCATTCTTAGGCCTTCAATCTACAAGATTTAAGGATGCAGATCAGAGTCTTACGTGTTTGTATTCTAGGGAAGATAAATATTCTTATACCCTATTGCCCTGACAGAACTGACCAGGATGAGAAAATACTAAATACAATGTTTAGATACATTTACAACCACTTTTCCCGCTACCCAACAGCCCAAAATGAGTTGTGCCTGACTTTACTTTCAAAGATAATCAGCAAATTTCAACATGTGTGGTTAGGTTTGCACAAGGACTTTTAGAAAACCTTATTTTGAACCTGTCGAAGCCAAGAAAACACTGAGAAAACCCTTTTCATTGGTAGATGTAACTTGATATATCTGTGGGGAATAAATGACCATATGCTGCACACACAGGCATATGCATTTCAGCATACACAGGTTTTCAAGGTGCAAAATATTCTCCAAGCAAGTCCAAAGAAATTTCTCTGTGCAAAAGATGAGAAGATCCAACCAGCCATTTCTACCAACGACCACACAGAAACTCAGGCTTTAAAATAATCACTCCCTTAGTTTTGTCTTTTCCCCCTTTATGCCAAAGCCCCATCCCACCCCACTGCTGCAGTGGGTAGCTCCAGAAGCTCTGTTTGCCTGCAGGCCAGCCCATCTGCCTCTGAGAATCTAGACCTGATCACAAATGCATTTTTAATGCACTGGTGAAAGCATTTACTTAAAATTATCTCATTTCCCCTCAGGGAATTTTCAATTAAACAAGCACATAATAATTATTTCCTTTAATTGCTCATCTCTGCTTACCTGGAGCTAAGGCACCTTTGCCCTGTTGCACATCTGAGAGCTGTCAGATTGATTCATTAGTATTTATTTGTTCCTTATTACCAAACCATAGTGATGTACTGTGGGCATTTAAGGAAGTGCTGCTGATGTCAGAGGGAATTTTTTTCTCCTGATGTTGACAGCTCAGTTACTGTGCAGTGTTTGGGAACATCTCCTAATGCTGCTGGTTGCAGCAGTTATGGTGAATTTCCAAGATTGATGTGCAAGGCTGTCCCACACTTATCAAATATCAATCCCTCATGTGTCAGCAAAGCTTGTCCCAGCTGGGGGTATGGAAGACAACAAAAAGATTAACTTTTACAGCTTTACTCCCCAAAACCTGAACCCACTACCCACAGCACCTGTCAGCCCAGGACCCTGCAAGCAACAATCTCCTCATGCTCTGCCCAAACATCAACAATGTTTTGGCGTTTTTATCCTTCTTCACATCCCCACAAAGCTTCCCACAGCTCCTGAAACCCGCTGGTTTTCCTTTTCCCAGTCAGCTGGGAGGCAAAGAAGAAAGGCCTGGACAAGCCAGAAAGGCCAGCATTAATATGACCAATAAACTAATTTTTTTTTAATAAAACCATCAATTTCAAACCAGATCTCACACAACCAGCCTTATCCCCTGCCCCTTCAAGCCTCACCAGGTCTCACCTGCCCCTTTCCAAACTTCCACCCAGAACCTGTTGTGTTCCTCTTGTAAAATTGTGTATTGATGCCCTAAGGAGAAGGGCAAATAAAATCGATCTTCCTTCCACTGCTGAGCAGCCTCAAGCACTGGTGAATCAGGGAAAGATTCTGTGACTTTTACCTCCCACAGAATCCCCTCAGCAGGAAGGAATCCAGGTGGAGTTGTTCTTTAAAGCTGAGTTCAGAACCTGAGTGTGGTGCAGCCACGGAGAGAGAGCTTTCTTGTACCAAAGGAAACAGAAAAACATTTAAATATCCTGAATATTTCCAGCCCTTCCTAAAATACTCTGTATCTGCTCCCTGGTAAATGCAGACCTGAAACAATTTTTCTGAGGCACCAAAATGACCTGGTGAGGGAACATTAATGTCATCCTGGGGCTAAAAGCACCTTCCCACATCAGTGTTGCAGCTGAGCACTTCCTAGAGATGTCTTGATAGAATTCAGTCTCAGCTGAAGAAGTGCAACTTTCTTTTACAATGATCACAAATAATCAACCTTTTAAAAACAATCCTCCCACCAAAAAGAGTCAAATTGCCTCTGCAGAAAATTTGGATCTCTTTGTCAAGTAATTTGATTGTCTTCTCTTTGAAACAACAACAACATCCTCCATTAAAGCAAGGTTCCCAAAATTGTTTTCCAGCTGAAGAGATGTCATGCAAATCCATGTGAACAGAAAATCCTGGAAAAGAACAGAAAAGATGAGCATCATCTGCCACAGCCAGTCATCCCCTTCTAGGTGTTCTCTGTGAATAATGAACTGAATATTTTGAAGAATTTACAAATAAACTTGGAGTAAACATGACTGAAGGGCTCACATGTGTGAGGCTACTCATGTCATATGCATTTGCAGGATCAGGGCTTACAGAACCAGGACACAGGGGGAGTTAGAAGATAATTATCCAAAGAGACCTACAATAAATATCTGTGGGCCAAACAGCACCATATGTACTGTATATTGATTTGGTAGTAAAGGGATTACTTGAGTGGTAGTGTCTATCCTGTATATTATTCAAATACAACAGATGGGAAATTGGCATGCCATGTAAAATACAAAATTCAATATTCACCCAAGTGGGCTGATAAATTATCATAAACCATTTATGAATATCCCTCAACCATGAAGCCTAATAATAAAATAAAATTAAAAAACGTAACTCTCAGCCCAGCTCTATCAAATGGCAGAGACGGAGGCGGACACTGGAATACAGGCCCTGTTCTCTTATCCAAACTGATCCAAGGTCGTGTCTTCTTCTGCAGATGGTCCCACCAGACCCAGTAGAATCTTCATTACCAGCAGTGATAAAAGCAGTCCTTGATTCCATCCTGAAGAGGAATGTCAGTGGCGAGAGAGTCTGGCATGAACCGGGAGGTTTAAAAGAAATAAAGCAAAAGAAATGAAGTGGTGCATATTTTCATACACTGTTTTTCATGAGCAAACCAGGAGAACCAGAGTTGTTTGATCGAATGAGAATGGGAAGAAGCTTCAATAGCCCTGGACAAAGACATCAGCATATTGAAAGCACCATGACTACGGGATTCATGCAGAATATTTCACCTAAGGCAGCCAATACAGCACAGTGCTCTCTGATCATCCCTCAGCCTGCTGAAAATACTACTAAACAGAGACTCTAGCAGGGGATAGCATCATCTTTAGCCTTCCTTCCAGGCAGACAGCTGTTTGACAGTGGCCATGAGCTGGACAATGGCAGTCACTGAGGTGTTTGGACATTGAGGATACTGTGAATATCAAAACCAAAAGCCAGATTAGAAACCAGCCTCCGGTCCCCAGTGACCTACTGGGCTCTTCATATTCCTACAGACAAGGGGGATAGAAACCAGCTGTGGCCTACTTTGAACCCCACCAGCACGGATCAAACAAAAAGCAAGAATTAGAATCATAGAACCATTTATGTTGGAAAGACATCCAAGATCACTGAGCCCATTTCAGCACAGCTAAAATACCTGGAAGCTCAAAGGAGGTTGTTTTCTGATCAAAGACAACTTTTTAGCCTGGCTGGGTGGGGAGCTTTATTCCTCAACGAGGACAAATCTGAAACTGGGGACACTGATGGGGAGAGAAGGGAGGCTTGAGCGTTGCAGTTTCATTTCTGCAGGAATCAACCTCAGCAATTTGGCCTGGAAAACAGGGGGAACAGTCTGTACCCAGAGAGTAGCATTGAGAATAGCATCGTAATAAGCAATTTATGTCTCACACCAGGTCTTAAGTGGACAGCCAAACTGATACACGAAAATTAGGAATATCCTCTGCCTTCCTTCTGTTAGTTTAGATGCCTGATAGACCCTTTTGTCTAGACTGAGTTATTGCCTGTTCCTGATAAACCTATCTGTAAGCTGTTAAGAGTATTGACAGGAAGTTAGCCAACATGGTACCATCTGGACCAGTCTAGCCAGTCTCCATGACCATGCCTAGGGATGACCCTGCCTGTCATTTTCAGGGTTATTAGTCAGAAAAGGGAAAAACTAACTCCCCTCCAGGCACACATTTCCGTCAGTAAATCATTCTAGAAATAATAATAAAACTGAGGATCTCTAAAGATCTCGTTCTTTAAAAAATGAGTCCTCTGGAAAAGCTGCGTGTTTGTTCTGTAGCGTGTTTAGTTGTATCCAAAAAAAGGTATCTAGAGAAAAACAAAAAAAAAAGCTTCTTGTGACTAGTTCTGGAAGAAAAAAAAGAATTAAAGATTTGCTTTGACCCATAGAAAAGATTTCCAGAATGAAGCGGAAATAATTCAGAAGGAATTTATAGTAAGGGGATTAATCCTCAAACAACACACAAAAATAAATTACCTGATTTTTTTTTCAGTATTTCTTATCATCCAGCAGCCTCATTCTGCTTTCTACTTGAAAGAAATGCCACCTGTTAGAGCACCAAAATATGGATTTATCTCTTGGTCTTTGGAAAAAACACTCAGTTGTCTCTGTTCTTCAGAGATCAGTTTGGTGTTGTGTGTCTTTGCACTTTGCTCAGTCTGTAAAGTGGCACATCTAGGAAAGAGTCCCACTTACATGAATATAATTCCTTTGCTAATCTCCCTGCATTCCTGTGGTATAAACACCTCTGATATTAAATTCCAAGAGTTTAGAGGGTGACTAGACTGGGAGGCTGGAATTGCCTCCCTGGTTTTATCACTGACCTGCCCTGTTATCCACGACAGTCCATTTCTCAGGTTTTCCATTTAATTCTCTATACTTTGTCTTGCTGATAGAGACCACACAGTCCTTGAGGATCTTTATGCCCCAGGCTCCACTGGGGCCAAAAATCACTGTCCATAAGACAATCAGTGGCTGTACATCTCATTATCAGTGTGTGTGCTTGCTCCCTCGGTGGAGAGACTGCAAAGGAAGGGAAAGGTGCATGTGCCCTTCCATGGTTGTGCATGAGGGAAAAGGTGAAGAGACATCCAGAGTCATCTCCTGCATCCAGCCCTGGTGATAACAGTGCTGGGCAGAGCTGTGGTTCAGAGCATTTCACTGGAATACTTAACAGTCATGAATTAGATTTCACAGCAACTTCTCACGATGATCAGCCTTGGGGAGGAAATCTGATTCGTGCCTACAAAACATTTTCTCTAGCAATCACATAAAGCAATTATTTGGGATTTCGTCCTTTTCAAGCCATCTCTTTCCTCCTTCCACTTTTCTTCTCTGCCTAGCACACGAGAATCACCAGATTATCAGTGCAGAACACCACCAGAGACCCTCTTAAATCCGTGGTAAATGAGTGTCCTGACTTTCAAGACCCTCCAGCTGTCCCTGCTGATCCTGCTTAGTCTAAGGCAAAGACCTCCGTGAAGCTCCTCTGCTCCCCTTTTAAACACTGACTTGAACTTTGGGACCTTTGAGCCATGGGCTGAAGATTTGTCTTTGTTCTTAGCAGTGGGGGTGTGGACCAGAGCAGCTGCTGGCACACTGCTGACCTCAGTTTTGCATCCTGTGCCCATGAGAATGGGAACCTGGCCCACTCTCCATCCTTTTTGAGGTAATGCCATCTCAAACCCATGCTTTGGCCACTGGTTCCCCTGCCAACTTTTTTTTATGTATATGAATGAGGGTTTCAGGCTGTGATCTTGCACAGTGTTAGTTGCCATGCAAACTGGGTCCTTCTCATCCTCCCAAGAACAGTAACTTCCACCTGTAGCATCCAAATGTCTGATCACACAAACACAGGCTTTCCTTGCATCCCCGTTACTTTAACATTTGCTTCACAGCTGACAAGCAAACCACTTCTGCAGTTCTGCAGGTTTTTGCACCCCGAAGTAGCAGGGCACTAATGTGCCATTACTATAATTAAGAAATACAGGATGATTCAGTAGCAAAGAGAGGAAAAAAAAAAAACAGACAGAAAGACAGAGAAGCCCCCTGCAACATAATTGGTCACTGCTATGAATCTTTACTCAGGGGACAGATAGCAAGACCAGAGGTAATAGCTTACACACGTATTCTTGAGCTGTGCAATAGATGGAAAAGTGTCCCAGATGGATTGGGCAGGGGCTTAGTTCCGGGATTATGATGAGACAGTGGGTAATTATTGAGTGGCATTGCCTCAGCGCTGATTATATCTGCAAGCTTGTTCCTTTCCTTCAGAGGAAAGCATTGATAAAGATAAACCATGCTGCTCTATGTCCTTCATGTAGCACAAAACAACACATTTCAATCTAACAGGATCAGGTCTCCACTTTGATCACAATCTGTTACCTAGATGTCTTTGCAAATTAATCAGCCCTGCTTGTTTAGCTCCAGTCAGTTTGTACTGCTAAATTAATAAATGTACTAGGAGCAACAGAATACATAATTAAATTCTACAGTTTAATCTCCACATAATAATTTTGACCTTAGTCTGGGGCCTCTGTTATAGCCAGCAACACATTGAATAGAGGCAGACCTTGCAATGCAGCTTACACTAACAATCTACCTTGAATGATTACGCAGTGGCACCATAATCAAGGGCTACTAAAATCAGAGGAAATTAGGAAAACAAAATTGTAGCCACAGCTTCTGGCTATAAAAAATAAAAGGGAGCTAATGCACCATAGGGACACATCTACCTCAAAAAATAGAGAAAGATACTCTGCCTTGGTTTAGTTAACCAGGAACAGTAGTTTTGTATTTCCAGCATCTGCATCAAATGCAGCCCAGAAGAGCAGAGGATGGCTTATGTTCTTCCCAGGAACACTTCCAAACTTCTGAGAGAAGAGTGGGTCGTGCCATGGAAGGGTTTTCTATGCTGGCTTTGTCAAAAGCAACAGTATTGATTTACTATAGACGTTTAAAAGATCTGTATGTAGTGGACACCTTTATCCCATATTATGTACAATTTATATTTAAACATGTTCTCTTCCCACTAGTAGATAAATCCCTTCCTCTGTGAAAATTCAGGAACTGTTCCATGCATTTTCCACATTTGCATCAGCTGTAAAATACCCAAAAAAGATCATTAATGAGAAGAGAGGGAACTGCTGAACTCTCTGCTCACAGAACTCGATGAGGAAGGGGCAGGGGGACCACAGGGACTTTTTACTTTTGCCTTGCAGTCTGAAAAGGATGTATTCTAAGACATTCCCAAAATAACCCCCAAAAAGAGGCTAAATATCAGTGTTCAGGGCTCTTCATCCTCACTGCACATTTATGGGCAGGAGAATCATTGAGGAAAACAAAAGGGCAGAGCCTCCTGCAGAGTTTCCATCCAGAGTTTCCATCCTGCAGAGTTTCTGCCTTCCCTATGGACGTGGGAGTTCCTGGGTACACGTTCATCCCCACTAACAACAAGCACATCCAGACAGACATCCTGGACACTTGGTTCATCTGGGAACTCAGCACCTTTCTATGAGGTTTCTGACCTCCCCAAAAGTCTGTGTCTTGTTCATGTACGAGGAAGTACAGATCTGTACAGACAATGTGGATCAGAATTCCCACTTTGCTCCACAAATGTTGGTTTAGACCTTTATATTGTCACACTTTGCTGTGAGTGGTGTTGTTCCGGCTGTCACACATTGACATATAAGGTTCTGACATAAAAAGACAGTGGTGAAGAATCAGAGAATGCTGTAGCTTGGTTCAAAACCAGCCTAAATCATCAAGACCCTTCAATTTTAACTGGTTGTTTCGGGGCCAGGAAACTGGAGGCACCAATGACATGCTGCTGCTGCAGTTGTGCCTGATCCTCAGTCAATATAAAATGGATCATTAGAGCTTCTTTCTGTGGTACGGAGTCGTGTTGTAAATAATAAACTAAATCACTTTAAAAATCAGCTAATTGAAGAAATAAAAGCAAAACAACAATTAAAATATCTGGTAGTAATGGCTATTATGCATTTCCTTTATAATATTTAGATTAAAAACCAGCCAAGCTGCCTTAATGCTTTGTGATGGGAGTTAGTATCAAAAGCTTAAAAAACAGTTTGGCAGCCACATTCAGAAGACCACATGAGCAGTAAAACATCTGATGGAGGTTGGACCCTTTGTCTAAGACCTTGACTGTGGTAACTGGCACCAGGATCCTCTAAAGAGCTGATGGTAAACTGTAATATCACTTATATAACTGTAAACAAATTCAGTGTGATGAGTCCAGTGTGCACAGTAGTCAGAGAATTCAAAATAATTTAATATTGATGGTCAAACTCTAAAACTGTGTGCACTAATGGCATGGGACAGCATAGAGTTACAGCTGGCAGTCCCTGCTCCTCTTGGACTTGAGAGTTCTCTCCTCTAAGCTCTGCTGGCAAAGGTGTAAAATCTCTGTGTGCTCACAGTAAATTGCCTGTGGCCAAAGATGATGCATTATAGGAGCATACTTTGATTGACAATTTATGGTGTGAGTTAGTTTGCCATTTACCTCACTGTCCCTCTCCAGTACTTACCAAGGTTTAGATGTAACTCACTGCAGAATGGGGTAAATGGGTGAACTGGAGTCTGGTTGAGTCAGATAAAGCTTCTGGAAGTTCCTACACCATAATAATGTCTTGCTCTAATGGGAACAAGGAGAGATGCAGTAGCAAGTGTGTGGGCTAAAATGAATCATAAAAGAATAGAACCATTTAGGTTGGAGAAGCCCCCTAAGATCATCAAGGCCTACCATTAACCTGTCAGTGCCAAGCCCATCACTAAATGATGTCCCCAAGTGCCACATCTACATTTTTAAATCCCTCCAGGGGTGGTGACTTCACCACTGCCCCGGGCAGCCTGTGCCAGTGCTTGACAACCCTTTTGGTGAAGAAATATTTCCTAATCTCCAATCTAAACCTCCCCTGGAGCCACTTGAAGCTGTTTCCTCCCTCATCTACAGAAGAAAAGGAATGACAGTGCCTGAGACATGACAACAAAACCTGCTGAAAGATAACAGAAAACCAGAGAAAACCTCTGTCACCCAGCACCTACCACAAAGCTTGTCCCTCCTGCATAGGACTGAGGGAACAATCCCCCAGCCCTGCAGTTCTTGTGAAGTGTTTTGGATAAATGGATGTATGGAGTGAGTTCTGGCATAGCACAGGGGGACTCCTGGGCAAACACAGGTGTCCAAAATGGAGATGTCTCTCTCTGAGCTACTCATCTGCAGCTCCTGTCAATAAACAGAGTGAGAGAGGCACTTTAAGCATCTGATTCTTCTGAAGTCTACCTTAGTCATTGAACCTTAGATGATTCCTATGTCTCTGGGCTGAACTGTTAAAAGGCTCTGTGTCTAGATCCTGGTTTATTTGCCTATCAAATGCACACTCTTCCTTGTGGCAGCTTTCACAGACAACTGTCCCCAGATGCTGCATGCCAGGCAGGTAACAGAGAACCACAGAATCTCACAGAGTGATCTAGGTTGGAAAAGATCTCTGAGATCATCAAGTCCAGCCTATGAGCCAACACCACCATGTCAACCAGACCGTGGTACTCAGTGCCACATCCAGTCTTTCCTTAAACACCTCCAGGGACAGTGACTCCACCATCTCCCTGGCCAGCCCATTCCAATGTCTAATCACCCTTTCTGTGAAGGTGTTCTTCCCAATGTCCAACCTAAACCTCCCCTGGCACAGCTCAAGGTTATTTTCTTTTGTCCTGTCCCTTGTTCCCTGGGAGCAGAGTCTGACTCCCACCTTGCTCCCCCCTCCTGTCAGGGAGTTGCAGAGCCAGAAGGTCCCTCCTGAGCCTCCTTTTCTCCCAGCTGAGCCCCCCCAGCCCCCTCAGCTGCTCCTGGTGCTCCAGACCCTTCCCCACCTCTGTTCCCTTCTCTGGACACACTCCAGGCCCTCAATGTCCTTCCTGAATTGAGGGGCCCAGAACTGGACACAGCACTCGAGGTGTGGCCTCACCAGTGCCCACTCCAGGGCAAGAATCACTTCCCTGGTCCTGCTGGCCACACTATTCCTGATATAAGGAAAGAGAAAGGCTGAAGTCCAAGGACTGCATGACTGGAGAACTGAACTGGTCCTCTGCAGAGAGACCCATTCATGGTGAGTTTGGGAGGTGGCTCCTGCATTCATCCTGGTCACACAGCCCCACCTCCACACAGATCCTCAAAACATTCCCTCCTGCACTCAGTCCTACGTCCATCAAGGCTGGATAACGGCATGATAGATGAGGCAAAAGGTGGTATCATACTAAATTAACATGTTTTGCAGCCTTTCATATCGCAGAAGAGCATAAATCATGTTACCATACCCAAAACTCAGGTCATGCTGGTATCATAATCAAATGCAGCACTTAAGATACTTGTGTTATTTTGCATGAGTGCTCCATGTAAATCCTACCTTCCTCTTTACACTGCATACATGCAATATTTATTTATTAAGACAACATTATACATTACAGAAGGGCAACCAAACATGCTTTGTTTTAAACATCTATAAAGACAACATTCTTACAACTAATTTATTTATAGCTTATTGCATTAGTGGCTTATATTAGCTATTACTGCTAAGCAGGAGCAAGGCACATTCAATTTAAATTTTCACATTTGTTAAAAAAAGGGAGAAGAAATGCAAAAACAGCACTAGGAAGAAAAATTTGCCATTCTTAAAGAATAAATGGACAGACTTTTTACACTTAAGGGACAATTCAAGCAATCAGCCCTGTTCACCATTTATATCAATTATAAACTTGAAGATCGACTGCAATATGGAAATCTCTGGAGGCCAGGGGTATTAAAAATATTATGCAGAATTGTCATGCACTGTTCTTAAAAAATAAACTCCAAACCTGTGCATAATGTGGGAGCAGATAAGCATTTGCAGCCAGGTTGTTGATCCAAAGAGAGTAATTAAAGAAGGTGAGGTCTAAACTTGTCAAAGTCATTTTGCCCTACTTTCCTATTTATAGGTTTCAAAATGGAAAAAGCCTTCAAAAGGATTTGCATCCTAGCTTCCCTCTGTAAGATCCTTCTGCAAGAGATTTGAGAATTAGCTGCTGTGCCTGCAGTATATTAAAATCTTTGACAGACATCCACTTGGGGAATCCCTGGGAAAAAAAGGAACAACAACACACACACACAAAAAAATAACCACCTCACTTTGCTTCAAAAGGTTCACAGTATCACTTGAAAGTGGAGAATAAATCACTGTTCTTCAGAATTGTTCCTGAGGCTTTTCCATTCTGGGGGGTCCTGCAGTGGGAAGGGTGTGTGGCCAGGCTGGAGGTGCAGCCTCCTGCACCTTGTCCTGCTGCTCACCTGGTCTAAGGTGTTTCCCTGCCCTCCCAGCTCAGACTCAGGGCCACCTCCTTCCCTCTCAGTGTGGTTTGGTGGGATAAGGAATAGACCCAGTCATCTTTTCACCCTCAGCATCACAGATCATGGAATCACAGAATGGTTTGGGTTGGAAGAGACTTCACAGACCATCCACTTCCAACCCCCTGCCATGGACAGGGACACCTTCCACAAGACCAGGTTGTTCCAAGCCCCATCCAACCTGGCCTTGAACACAGAAGTTCTGTATAAAAAGTAAAGAGGAGCAGCTCCAAACATCTCTCACAGAAACTTGCTTGGAAAGACAAGTAAAGACAGCACCGGGGTTTTGCTCTGGTAAAGAAAAAACATTGCTTGGATGAAATCTTCTCTACTTTTCCTTGCACCAGTAATTTTAAACCTTCTTTAAACTCCGTAGAAATATGTTGATAGAAATGTTTTGCATGAAAAAGGAAACAAGTTTTTAACCTCGAAAGCCGAAAAAAAAGCTCAACTTTTTTGTCATTCAATATTTTTAACAAAACCCAGAAAAATTCATCTTGAAAAAATTTAAAACTGCAATCCTGATTAAAAAAAAAAAATAAATAAAAGAAACTACTTCACTGCAAATGGACACTTTAAACATTGAGTTTTCCACTTATCAGAAAAATAAGTTTTCTTTGAGCAGGTCTCCAATGTGGCTTTTTAAAATTGGCAACTGAGCCCTACTTTGTCCTGTGACAGCTAAATGCAACCTCTGGCTCAAAATATGTTCTTATGTCCCACAGGCACATGTGGAAATATCCAGTGAGCAGACAGGTACGTGCTGGCAGGGACACCACAGTTATCTGACAACATAACTTTTCACTTCCACTTATCTCAGCTTCCTTGTGCCAGGCCATGAAAAGGCAGGGAGTTATCTGACTCCAACATCATAGCTCTGCAAGCAGATAAAAAGGACAGCTAAAGTGATGAAAATTAAAATATTTGGGGCAAGCCAAGGGGAAAAAAAAGGAGAAAAAAAAAAAGCTGACTCATTTTCTAAACTGTTTCAGATATTTGGAAAAATAAGTCGAATAAGTCAGCAGATGGTTTCATTTCTCTCTTGTTCATTCACTCAGACTTCCCAGCCATCATTACAAAGTTTGAATGCTTTTCAGTTCAAATGCTTCTCATCACAAGGATTAAAGGTGAGATGACATGGGCACATGTCATAAAAGAAACTTTTACCTTGGCACTTTAGAATCCTGAGGGACAAGTAATGCTTAAGGAAATGTGCTTTTTATGCCCACAATGATCTTGCTGAAGAAAACATCATGGAAAGTGTCATTTAGATAATTAAAAGTGAGAACTTGCAGAAACAGCATCCAGAAACAAAAAAAAAAAACCAAACCAACTTGCCCAGGGGCGAAAGACAGGCTGGATGCCTCCTGTGTTATTGTGTTTCTGATTTTGTGGTCCAGATTTTTAGCTGAGTAACACGATGCAGGTCCACCCACAGCCAAGAGTAAGCTGGTTTGCAACAGCTGAACATTTAGTCCACCAGCTTTATGGCATTTTAAACTCCTCCTTTGAATTCACCCATTTTTTCCACTGCTATCACCCTTCCAAGAGAGCATTCATCCCACAACACCTTATCTACAAAGGGCTCTGCAGAAGATACTACCCTGCAGCTGCTTGAATGGACTGGGAGGAAAGGCTGGCTGGTTTGCTTGCTACTCCTAAACTGTTTTAGGTATTTTTTTTCTTCCTTAAATCATAGCTGAAATTATCTGAGAGGGAAAAACAGTGTTTTAGAAAAGGAAAACCCACTCTCCACTATGTATTGATGCCTCTAACAGGAGATATCCTCAGACCCAGTCCCTCCACCTTCAGTTTAAAATAAGCCTTCAAATGACGTTTAATTTGCTGCTTCTGCATCACTCCTATCGCCCTCCTCACCTGTTTGCAGAGGTGCAGAGTCACTGCCTTCACGAGTGTGGCACAGTCCCTGAAATTTGTCCATCAAACACAACACATTTTACCCCATATATCACAGGTACCCCGACTGAGGAGCCCAAGGCTCTGCAAGACGATATAGTGACATACCAGTGGTAATTGTTCTGACAAGGACCCTCTGAGCAGTGTCATTGGAGGTGACAGTCACTGGCAGTCTCCAGCTTAGCAGCAAGGTCACCGGGGAAAGGCAGTTTCCACTAATGCTGTCAGGCAGTGGAATTGTAGGCAAATCTTTCTGTTCCCGAGTGACCACCAACCCAGAGGGCAAGAGATGGCAAGAAGAATGACAGATAAAGCACAGCACTTAAAAAAAAACACCTGTGCTTTTCCTTCTCAAAGGAAAAAAAAAAATTAAAAAATAAATAGCGAAAAGGAAGGTGAGAGAGTCTGGTTTTTTTAGCATCTCTGCTAAGGAACTGGCAAATCCACGGGCCTGCAGGACCTCTGTCAAAGCAAGTGAGAGCTGGATGGAGACCCCTCTCCATTCCCAAGGCTTGTCCTTGACCCCCCGAAGCCAAGTTTAGCAATTCTGAGCCTTGCAAGTGAATAGGTGGGGGGAAATGGCCCGTTCCCTGCCCAGGTAACAGCACAACTCGGGTGCACGTGGCACTGCACATCCAGGAATTCGGGTCTGCCTCCTATGGCAACAGCTCTATGGGTGCCAATGTTAAAGAGACATTCAATTGGAAAGAGGATGATCTGCAAACTGATATGCAAATAAAAGCCATCAGCAAAGAGATGCAGCAGTCAGGAATGGGGGCTCCCACACATTGTGCTCTCACCAAGTTCCGCATTTTCCTGACCTAACCTTCCCTGGAGGTACCACTTTGCCCAACAGGTGATGTTTGACTCAGTGGCCGGGAGGTGACAATGTGCTGGAAATAGGAAATTCATATCATTTGTATTCCTTTTCCTCTGCTATTCTGAGGGTTGAAAGGGCCACCATTTTAAATTTAATTTACAGGGTATACCGTCTATCTGTTGGAAACACGAGGAAGCAGACCTTGTCCTAGTATTTATCAGACACATGCCGCCCATCTGCTTGAGCTGGGTCGAGGAGGATTTGCTGTTAATCCTTCAGACCCATCTGCAGGGGGTTCAAAATGCTGACCAGAAAGCTAGACAAGATGAGGTTTATTTAATTAAAAAAACTGCTCCGGAGGTTACTGGAAATCACTCTGAAGAAGAAATAGCTTTTGATCATGTCACTTCTAGGGAAGGCAGGAGGGGAAGGGGGATGGGGGAGGCAGGCAGAGTTTTGCATCAAAATAAGACTGTGGCTACCAGTAAATAAATAAAACGTTAGAGCTGCACCAAATAAACCTGTTCCCATGAGGGAACATTTCTATCTACCTGTTACATCAAATGCAAAAAAAAAACTAAGCCCCCACTCCAGCTTGGATGTTTCGCCACCACATTGCAGGGCTTGGCCTCTAATCTGGGCAAAGTATGAAAGGCAGAAATTGGGTTACTCGTGCAAACACACACACACACTAATCTGCAGGTTTGTTTGCATGGATCTGAAAAGGAGGCAAACACGAGCTAGAAAACAACTCCAAAACCTGCAGCAGGTTAGCACTTTAAAACCTGGCATTTCTTATTTCCTGCCCTTTGGAAGAAACACAAGTTTCTGGGGAGGATGGCTAACCCGAGCTTTGTTACTTTAACATTCAGTTGCTGCTTTTCATAATCACTGTTCAAGATCCATTTATGTGAGAAAGTGAGAAACAATCAAATCCCACCTACGCTTGCTCTGCTGAAAATGGACATCTGTTAGTAACAATATTATTCCTAATGAAATATTATGTACACAACTGGTTTAATGCAGTGCTGCCATTTGGGAGAAGTGGCTTTTCATGGGAATAATCCCAGTTCTTCCAGCTCCTGATTGTTATTTTATGGCAATATAATGCATGACAATTTTCAAAGTAACTCAGACAGAGAATTTGCCCCTACCTCTCCCAGGGCTCTTTGAAAGGCTGTGCCTGTTCCTAATCAGATTCCTGTACTGGGGGTTACACAATAATTTTCTTTTGCTTTTCTGTTGGTTTTTTATTGTTGTGGGTTTTTTTTTTTTTCCTAAGCACAAACATCCTCAGAAAAAGCAAAAGCAGAGGTAGAATTGAGCACCAGGGAGAACAACAGGCAGCAAATTGCAATATTCCCGACAATAAGCTGTGAAACACGGGGTCTGGCATTGCAGTCCTGTGTCTGGCACACCAGTGACATACAGCTCCATCTAGGGACAAGGTACATCCATCCTGCGGAAAGGATGGATTTTGGAAACCAGGACAATGAACAATGGGGAGATCTCGTTCTCCTGCAGAGTGGCAAGTAAAGATTCATGCTGCCGGGGATCAGATAGCAGGAATTCTGCTTTGTGGCTGAAGATAACCTCTGAGCAAAGTAACTTTATCTCCAGCAAATTATTCCTTAGCTTCCCATCGCAGGATTTGCTTCACCTTAGTCTGAAGCAAGTGGTGCTGGCTACTATCAGATAGAGGGCTAGAGGGATGTCTGCTTTGATTTAATGGAGAGGTTCCCATGGAAAGTGCTTGGGCAAAGTAAGAAAATCTCATCCTAAGATGGTGGAGAGAGGAATTCACTGAACTTCTTTTATGATGACCGGGTTAACCAACTATGCAGAGATTTGACCATCCAGATATAAGCCCTCTGATGTTTAGCAGGCCACTGAAATAGATGTTCTCTCTTCTGGATACACTGCTTCAAGTTATCTGTTAGTCTTTTGTTCCCCTGAACCTCCCAGTTCACATCTTTTTTTTTTTTTTTTTACTGAGTAAACTGGGCATTTCCTGGTAGTTGTTTCTTCTCAGACATGTAAATGAGACATTAACCCTTCCTAACTGTCCATTCCTGCACTCACCGCCCAAGGCTGTGGGATCTGACACCAGTCCTGCTGCACAGACATCGCTGCTGCCTTAATTCATCTTAACATTTTTTTCCCCCGGCAGTTCCTTTTTCTGTGGCAACACTGACAGAAAGAATCATTAAGGTTGGAAAAGATCTCCAAGATCTTCAGTCCAGCCTTCAACCAAACACACCACGCCCACCAAGCCACGTTGCAAAGTGCCACGTCTGCTTGTTTTTTGAACATTTCCAGGGATGGTGACTCGACCACTTCCCTGAGGAATCTGTTCCAATGCTTAACCACTCTTTCAGTGAAGAAATTTCTCCTAATGTCCAACCTGAACCTCCCGTTGCTGCAACCCGAGGCCGGTTCCCCTCGTCCTACAGAAATAGACACACAAATTCTTAATGAAAGTATTTAAAAGGTAGCAAAGCCCAATTTCCCAGTGCAGAGGCTTAAACCACACACAGATCCCGTGTTTACACATGCAGAGTGGAATTTGCACATGCAATTAAGTTGATTGACATTTTCTCACTGTGTAGATACCTTCATCAGCAAACATTTGGACAAGCAATCCAGTGAGCTATATTTTTAAATATATACCCACCCTGGCATGTGGAAGGAAACATCCCAACCAGGCAAGGAAACAGCAAGGACAACTTAGGTGAGCTCATCTGAGCACTTAGAATCACAAAATCGTTTAGGTTGGGAAAACCCTCTAAGAACATAGAATCCAACCATTCCCCCAGCACTGCCAACCCCACCATTAACCCATGTCTCCAAGTGTCACATCTACATTTTTTAAATCCCTCCAGGGATGGTGACTCCATCACTGCCCTGAGCAGCCTGTTCCAGTGCCTGACCATCCTTTCAGTGAAGAAATTTTCCCTAATATCCAATCCAACCCACCCTTGGCACAGCTTAAGGCTGTGTCCTCTTGCTTGTTACCTGGGGGGACAGACCGACCCCCACCTGGCTACAGCCTCCTTTCAGGGAGTTGCAGAGAGCAAGAAAGTTCCCCCTGAGACTCCTTTTCTCCACTTGTCAACAAATGTAATGAACGGGAAACCAGAGAAGCAGATGACAAAAAAGCCATTGGTTCTGGGAAAAGTGCCTAAGAGGTGGTGTTAACAGTGTCTCAGGAACCAGCAAAGATCACCTGGTATGTCATTTTGGTCATAATTAGTTGGCAAAGAAAACAGCAAAGTCAAAGTCACAGTGGTGCCCCACAGCCCTCCTGTTAACAGAGCGAGGCAATCGATCCCATCACTCATTTATTTAGGAGATAGAATTTTAAACAGGAATAAGAACACAGTTACCATCAAATCAGCTGTCAGCTGGATGTCACCCCAGGCAATTAGCGTGCTCCTAATGTGATACAAAAATTAAGCCCAAATTATGTCCTCAGATGCCTGCGTTCGGCTCACCCTGACTTTGCAGAACACAGGAAGAACAGAAGATCTGCAGGTGGATACTGCAGAGGTTTTGGACAGACAGCCTTGGCTGGGAGAAAAGGAATGGGAGAAGGGTTCTGCTGTGGATGCGGCTCACAGAGCAGAAAGTGTGAAAGCCCCTTCCTGCCAGACTGACTAAGCAAGCCTGCAAATGTGCTGTCTTCTGCCCGAAGCAGCACTGAGAATGGACTGTAAATACATTTGTAAGCACTACAGGTAGTTAGTTATTAATATTTCAGGGGCTGAACCTCGGCAGGTATAAGTCATCCAAATTCCACTGATTTCCTTGGTTCATACCAGCTGTGGCTCCATCTCTGTGTTATTACTAAAGACAATAAATCTCTTCTTTGGGCCAAATTTAGTCCTGGCTATGTCTTCATGCCTGGATTAACTCCACTGACACTAACAGGGAAAAGCCTGAGCTCGTGTGTGGGAAATGAGAACAGAACAGAACAGAACGTGGCTGCAGCATTTGTTAAAGTAGAAAAGAAGCACCTTCACACACACACATAAATATATGAACATATTTGTTACATGTTGGACTGACTGAACATTTTCCTTAGGAAAATAAAGGGGAAACAATCTGTTTTCCTCTCAGAAAATGAGTTTTCGCTCAAACCAAGATTCTCCACATGGAGAAAAAAAACGTTTTCCAAAAACGTTCCAGACAGAAAACTGATGGTTCTTGTTTTGTTCTACATCTGCTTGAGCCAGCACACTGCACTCTGTAAGACTCCTGATTCCCTCAAATAATCAGCTGCTGGAAGAAATAAAGGCAGATAGATGGTAGGTACAGTTTAGGCAGTGTGGGTTTTCCTGGGATCACAGCTACAGCTCCTGTAAGCAAGAGGCTGATCAGGCAGAGGCAAATGATGACCTGATTCAAGCAAAAATATCTCATTTTATCTCAAAATGTCAACATGAAACAGTCTGACATTTGCAAATCAATTCTTTTTAGGAATTATCTGTTCCAATTTGAGATGAAAACAAATATGAAAATACCAAAATTTCCCATGGGACAGAAATTCTATTTCTCGATGAGCAGTAGGAGCTCTATCCATTGAGAGGTCACTTCTCTATTACAAAGCTGTTTGCTACAGCTATGCCTAAATGCAAATAAAAGACAGTCAGGGACAAAACTCTTGTCTCAAAGCTGGATGGCCACCTGGCTTCCACAGTGCACATGGAGATCCCACAAGGTCCTGATCCCCTGTTCCAGAGTACCCTCATGTGGATAATTTTTTCTGACTGGAATTTTCCATGATGCAGCTTGTGGCTGTGGCCTCTTGTTCTTAGGCACTGTGCCTCCCAGAACAGCCTGTCTCCTCTAGGACTACTAATTCATCGAAGCCAGATGGTAGATCCCCTCTCAGCTACCCCTTCCTCTGGCCAAACAAACCCAGGACTCTCAAGCTCTCTGTGCCCTGGTCACCTTGGTGGTCTCTGCTGTTGGTCAGTGTCTTGGATCAAGGAACCTCAAATTCTACACAGCTTTGCTTATTTACTCCATGAGTAGCCCAGGTGAAGAGGGGTCTGGTGTTTGAACTGGCTCCATACAGTTCTTTTCCTTAGCAGAACAGTTTGTGTTTTGATGGTTTTGATGGTGTTTTCTAACTCTTAGCAACATGTGACCACACTGCTACCTGGTGTAAACCAGTCCTACTCTGTGGGCTCCAAAATGGAGCAGACAAAGTGATTTACACCTGGCCTGGGTGAGTTTGGCTGAGTCCTGGACAACTCCATCACCATTCCCGTTCACACATATGGAGTCACGATTGCAAATCACCCACCTGCCTGTTTCAAACAGCAAAATAACCTATGGCACAACAAATGTTCCTGGGGGGGGGCAGCCCAGTGATGGAATTCATAAGTGGAGCAGGAGATTGTGTGTGTTTGGCAGGGGGGTGGCAGATCCCAGCACAAGAGCGAAGGGAAATGGAAAAGTAAACATTCAAGGAGAGCAATATGTAATTCTTTGCACCAAAGCACACGGCAGTCATGCTACAAAGCTGACTGCAAGGGAAATGCTAAATGTATTTTCAAGCAGCTTTTCATCATCTTTTAATGCAAAGTAAGAGCTGGAAACAAAAGAGGGAAGCCGCCTCTCTGCACACCTCCAGCCGGGGCTCTGTGGAGAAACAGTGGCGTGGGGAAAAACAATCTCAGATCCCAGGCCACCACAAGGTGCCCCACAGATCCAATGTGAATAATCAGCACTACATGTGACTGCCTGGTCTTGAGACCCTGATCAAGAGTCTGGGCACTACCTGCTCTTCCCCCCTCACACAAACCATCCCTCCCAAAACAGACGCCCTGCACAGAGATACCTGCTCTTTTGGTTGCTTTTAACACTGTGTTTCCGTGGGATGCTCCACTTCTCTTGCCAGAGGATGAGCTCCCCGGTACCTTTGGCAGTCCCCTGTTTTCTATGTCTTGTTGCCAGGGGGTTACATCTGGCCAAGGGAGGGCTTTGCTCCCCAGATACCCATGGAAAGACTTTTCCCAATCTAGCTTTGGAAGAGACCTTAAAATCCCCAGAAGAAGAAGCTCTTTCCCAGTTATTTATCCTGTAGTCTCATCTGCTGTTCTCTTTCAGTCCCAAAATATCTAGCCTTTACCTCTTAGCCACCCAAACTAGACACTGTTGACTGCACTCAGCTTCCACATTACCACAGCAATTACACATCTCGTGCCTCCAACTCCTTTAAATAGAGCTGATTAATATTCAGACTTCGCAATCCCTTGATTAAACAAGACACCCACAAGGAAGCCACTAGTAGAGACCAGTCGCCAAACTGGAAATTCCCTGTGAAAAAAATCATAAAAGAAAAAGGAAAAAAAAAAACCAACAAACCAAAACAAACATAAAAACCAACAAACCAAAACAAAAACAGCCACCCAGCTCTTTCATCTGCCTCCTATGAAGTCTCAGCTGCGTCCGTGTCACTGTGCAGAAGGCAATAAGGGACGAGATGTCGACAGATGGGGAGCTGAGGACACAATTCACCCAGCCTTCAAGAAAGCTTACAGTCCCATACTATACATTAATCCACAAGGTCAGTAATGGGGAGGGGGGGGAGACACGGCGTAAGCAGATAAAGAATTAAGATGGAGGTAGCAGACAAAGAGGGCACGTCTGCGGCGTTTAGCGCGGACGGGGGGATCTGGTGGAATGTCACAGGGGGCACTTCAGCCACGGGGTTCCCTTTGCCAGAGGGCACGAGCAAAGGAGGGAAAGAAAGGAGCAGAAGGGAAGAAAAGGTGCGGGAGACACTCACCCAAGTGACAGTCAGTGCTGAAGAGGGAGTAAATTAATCCAGGCTGACACTGACAGACTAGGATTAAGTAGCTCACCGATGTCATTAGGTGGCATGCACATATAGATGAGCTAACGAAGACAGGGACAATGCTTACCCCAAATAATTGAGGACACGAGGAAAAAAGGGTCAGGGGAAGGTTATAAAAATAGTAGATTAGGAAGCTTCCAGAGAAGGCTTTCAAGTCAGACCTTTTCTCACTCACTCCCTTGCTAAAATATCTATTTCTATTCTGCTGTCACCTATCTAACTTCCGTCTCTTTCTAGTTCTTCTCCTCCAGCATGTCCAAAATACCAATTCCTTTCCTTGATTTACCACATTGTCTTGCTCTCCAAACACTATGTTACCTCTAAGCCCCTCAGTGTACCCCTATCAAGCTTCGTTTCTTTCACAGAAATCATTACTAGGGTTCAGCTGTGAGGAGTAACTTGATAAGAAGTATTATATCAAGCACTCACCAGCATGGATCCAGAGCAGATACAACCAGTGTCCATCACTTTTTAAAATGGTTAAGACTTTAAGGATAGTCACTGAGCTGAGACTGCTAAACACTGGGCTCTGGTTCTCTCTTGCCTGCACCACTGACTTCGTGTGTGAACAGACACATCACCTCAATTCTGCAGTTTAATTCCTCCTGCCCCTTCCAAGGCTCCTAGCTCCTTCACTTGAAACTATCCCAGGGAGTTCCCCTTGTTTTGGTGGTGTGGCACACACAGCACAGCATCCCAGGTATCGTTTCAAGACCAGTTCAAGCCCACCTCCATCTGCCAGTTAAAGGTAGGGATGCATTTTTCCTCATCTTCCTGGTTGATGTGCACAAATTTGAATTATTTCTGGGTTGAGATACAATTCACTGCAGAACTACAGGAACTCCTGAGTGGCCACAAGGGGGGAGGTGGACGTGCATATTTGGAGATGAAGGCAGCAAGTGGCTTCAGACTCCACCTCTGAGCTCTCCTGGAGTATGGATAGTACTGATAATAAAAGAAAATGGCCTTTATATCAAGTTGCTCCATCCACAGGCTTTCCTGGCACTGTATTTTGAGTTTCTTGCAGTGCTTGCCCATTCAGGGTCCTCAGGGCTCTCTGCCAGCAAACTTTCACTCTTTCACACCAGAATAGTGAAAGCTGAAAGCTGGTAATATTCACATCAACGTGAAAGTGGTTTAAATCACGTTTGGTAAATTAAAAAAAATGATCAATCTCACTCAGAGCTGGCAATGAGATAAGAGTTAACTGCATATCACCCAAGTGGGAAAAATAAAACAGCCATTTCCCCTCTAATGCCTCTGGCAATGGCACTTGATGATCCTTGTGGGACCCTTCCAACTCAGAATATTCTGTGATCTCTGCCCAGAGCAGGGGCATTCAGCAAAGATGTGTGGCTTCTGCTTTTGTTTAAGTTTCCCTTCCTCAAGACTGTTGCAATTAGCATTTCTTAATGCAGCTCAGCTGAATACAATCAGAAGTTGCAAACTACAATGTCATCGTGCACCATAACGAATGTTTGCTTAAAGATCAATAGGTGAGGCTGGTGTTAATTGTTAAATTAAACATAAACATTGTCAAAACACAGCCCTCGTTATTCTTCCACCTGATGACATGAACCTGGAGATCCCTTGGTGACCTTCTATTCAGGCTCTGTGACCTTCAGGTGGTTTGCATCAGATTATCTTTACCTTATGCAAACTTAGTGTTTTAATTGATCATTTTAGAATACAGCAGACTGCAGAACTCCTGCAGCTCTCAGGAGGGTTTTCTTTGAAAAATGGTCTCTGAGGAGGGTAGAAACATCTGTGGGGTACTTGGGAGCATTTGTAGGGTACAAAGTAACGTGGAGTTAAATATGTCACAGTTTGGCTGCAGCTTTTCACAATAACATCCATCCCTAACCTGCCTCAGTTATTTACTGGACTCACCAGAGCCAAGGAAGTGCTGCAAAACAGAGTATTTCAGGTGGCAATTTCCAGATGCTTTGCCTGGTGGGGTTCTGGTGGGATTCTGCTCCTACTGCAGTCATGAGAAGAGTCATAGTTCTGAGAATGAGCACCGTGGATAATTCAGGAAGCCTTTAGTAGCGAAATACAGAAATATTTAGAAAAATTATAGCTGGGCTCCAGCACAAGCACATTGCTCTCAGTGACTGTGTACTCACATTCCTTGTAGCAGTGAACAGGAACTGCTTCCTGCCCTGCTCCACCTTCCTACTGTGCTGCTACTCCAGGTAATTAGAGCTTGCCAGAGGCTGCAAAGAGCCTAAAATAATTCCTCTGACATGCATTATCTGTCATTTGCATCTTAGGATGTTAAACTCACTGTAGAATTTGAAGGGTTGTTCTAAGTCTGGCCCATCTGGTTCTTTACAGCACAGGGAACAAAACTGCACAGGTTTCACCAGTTTATCAAACACCATCTTAAAACTATTGAATTGCTTTTGTCCCACGCACACTGGTGAGGTCTGTTGCAGAGCCCCTTTCCCCTGTCAGTTAAAAGCTTCCCTCCAACTTCCAGCCTTGATTTATTCAGAGCCAGTTCCTGCCTATTTGTTCTTGTGCCAGCATTTCAGCTTATATAGCTCTTATCCCTCCCTAGTGTTTACCCCCCCCCTCTCGATGCATTTCTGGAGAGCGGGCCTATCTCTTCCCAGCCTTCATGTTATTAGGATGAACAAGCCCTGCTCTTTCAGCCTTCTTTCATAAAATAGGTTCTCCATTTCCCCAGTCACCCCAGTAACCCTGCCAGCCTGAATCTTAAACACGGGTAGCCACAACTGTCCCACTTACGTTTTCCTTCGTGCCTCCTCCGGCAATATTAACTCTGCCTCAGCTCTGCAATGAAATGGATATATTCGAGGGCTGTGGTTGCTCTGCCCACAGCCAGGCTGCACAGTGGCCCCTCTTCATTCCCTAAGCTTTTAACACAGTCTTTCTCTACGTCTGTCTTTCAAGCTGAGGAGTCCATGGTTTAAGGCAGCAACTTCTATTATTGGTCCCAACGTGCATTGACTTTGTACTTCACAATACCCAAATTCTGAATGTTGATCCGAATCAGCAGCGCTCCCAAATTTTCCGCCAGCCCTGTGTTTCATTAGCTCAAGCAACTCCATAACCACTTGCCATCTCCTCATTTCTTCTTCCCAAGTCACCCCCCATCCCTGCTCCTTTGAACACTCTTTGACCCATGACAGAACACCGGGTTTAATCCTCACCTCCTCCCTGCACAGCACAATATATTCAGTTCCTCAGAGGAGCCCAGCTAGTCTGGGCCATCACACTGTTCTTAACTTCTGCTCAGCGAAAGCTCTCCAAGGAGCCCAGCACTGTCTCGCTCACAGCTTGCATTTATCCCATTTTCATGTGCCTTCACATGTTCAGTTATTTAAAAAGCTGCTCTAAAGCACTGCATAGCATTGAGGTACAGCCAGGAGTTTCCCTAATCACTTTTCAGCAGCTGCTCCATCCTTTATTACAGGTGCCTTGTGTGCTACTCCCCAGTCAAATGCTCAGGGCAGAGTACTCAGGCTTTGAACAGTTTATTGAGAGTCTTTTGCCACAGGGATGGTGATTTCATGTGTCATTTCCTTCTCTCTCCCAGGGCTGATCTGATGCTTACAGGCTTGAACACACGAAGCACTTGGAGCTCTGCATGTTGCACATGACCCTCTCCAGTTCTATTCACTCATTCCCATTATCCATCTTCATCCCTAGGGAAAGACAGGTAGTGTCTCTTCAATGTCTGAATGACACACACTAATCCCTAACCCATGCAGGTAGACCCATCCATTCTTTGTCTTTTGATTTATAGGGCTGGTGAGCCTTTTATTGTTTTTTTTCCTTACTGTACAAGACACTCTCAGTTTCATACCCCAACTTCAGAACTTCATCTCCAAACCTTCAAGACATGGGTTCTTTCCCTGATCTACCCCTTCTCCTGTTCCTAGCACATTCCATCTCACTCCATATACCCATTTCAAAGCTATTATTTATCTGCTAAGGCCTAAATCACTTTCTGACAGTTTTTTTTCTCACTGGTGAACAATGCAAATTCTAGATAACTTCTACACATTCTTTAAAAAAAAAGAAATCAGCAATTTACATGTCCTTGAGTTGTCCTACACCCTCGAGGTGCTGAATACCCTGGAAGTGTTCAAAACCAGGCTGGATGTGGCTCTGAGTAACCTGGTCTAGTGGAAGGTGTCCCTGCCCATGACAGGAGAGTTGGAACTGGATGGTCTTCAAGGTCCCTTTCAAACCAAACCACTCTGTGATTCTGTGATATGATTCTATGATAACCTAATTTCACCTGCTTTAGACACCAGCATGACTTACTGCTGGCTGTGGAAATGTGTAGTCTGGGACTCTTTGCCTTTATTCCAAGAGGTTTGAAACCATTATTAGTGTTAACATTTGCTAACTGGCCGCTCAAGATGAATCCTGAATGGTTGTACACTCAAGCATCTTCCCAGCTCTAGGCAGCTTTGCAGCAACAGGGAACGTGTGAAGCTTTGCCTGCCCGGGTCCTGATACAAAACCTGCTGCTTTTTATAGTCCCTGGTTGAAGCAAAGGCAACACCGCACACAGCAGCTGAGACTCTGAGCCCAGGTTAACAAGTAACAACCCTTCTGCACCGTGATCATCCCGCAGATCAAACTGTCTGCCTGTGTGACTGAGGTTACACACATCTCTCTCTCAGCACGACCGAACTGTTATCGGTGTTACACAGAAACAAGTTGCCTTTTGATGGGTTCTCGAGTGGAGCCCTGCGCAAACCCCGCGGTTTTAATGTGCTGGAAGGAAGAGCAGCACTTTGATATCCCCCCTCCCTTCTGTCAGACATGATTCGTGCTCTGATCTGCCATGACTTGCAATTTCATAACTTCAGAAGTACCACACTGCAGCAAGGACATGGTTTTTGCTAAAGCCAACAAACCCAACGCGATGCTGGGTTAGGCTTCCTGATATTTTTCACTGTATTGTTGGATTAAGGGCTGTTGGTCCTCTCCTAATAAACACATTTATTCACGTTACACAGATGTGAGAGTTGATAATTATGTAAAAGCATGTGAGCCTCAAGCATAGCAGGATCCACAATGGAACAGCGATAATAAACACTGGAATTTCATCTGGACAAGAGGGACACGCAAAGCCAGGTTTAGGAGGACTGACGAAAATTTTAAACAGCCTCCTTACCGTCCTTTCCTCACGAAAAACCTGGGGAAGTAACAACAAAGGGAAGGATGGGAAGAGATAGAAATCTCCAGAATTCAACTTCTCCACACCATTAATTATGGCAGTTAGAAGAATCAAGCGCTTTGGACAGATTTTGCCCGGATTCAGGAAAGCGCTTTAACATGGGTTTAAGTTTACCCTCTGTTTGGAAAGTACTTAAGTATAGGCTTAACTTCGAGCAGACGTTTAAGTCCCCTTGACTTTAACATGTGCTCAAGTGCTACCTACAAAGGAAGCATTTTCCTGAAGCGGGAGACCATCTTGGCTTAGGCACTGGATTAGCTGTCAAGAGACAGGGATTTGTTCCTGGCTCTACCCCTGGCCATTGGCAGGGTGAGCCCAGGCAAATAACATCCCTTCGGTTTCACCACCTGTAAAAGGGAGCAAACTCCACTGCCCTTTGCAAAATGCTCCAATGTTGACGCACGGAAAGCATTTATTTAAGAGGTACACATTCATATAATTATTTTCGGGGCTTTTTTACATCATCCTTTCAAACAACTGGTGCTGACAACTGCTGGATAATGATGGATCTTGGCTGTACACCCCTCTTTATCCATCCCTGTTAATTCAGAATAAGGGCTGACTTTTTTTTCTGCCTGATTTCCACTCTTTATACATCCCTTCGAAACACCTTATTTTTTATTTTAACATTAAAAATTCCCTTGAATTTAATGAGTTATTAAGTTGTTGGATGCATTTTACACCTTCATATGTGAAGTGAGTTTGGATTTTCATTAGTTAGAGCTAACACCAATTTTCAATAAAATATTAACCAAACACACAGAGAAATAGTTCATGTGGATCTATCCACTACTTCAATAAAATTAACAGACTTAGATATTTACTCTTGCCCCAGCAGTAATATTTTCCCACATTACATTTCAAACAATGAAATGACACTAAATTCATTTAAAACAAATTTATATTATTGTTATTTTAAACAATACTTAATTCAATTTCAGTGTTTGGCATGCAAAGTTTGAAAATATCAACATTATTGTTTAATGTATAAAAATAATAATAATTCAGCTACAAACTATTAGCATATGCAAGCCTCCCAAATGATTTCCAGGGCTGGTATTTACATTAAACTGAAAATGAGCAAAACCAGCCAGATGTAACTGTGCCATTCAGCAGAGGGGCTGCTAAGATTTAAAAACCAGAGCATTCAGCCCCAGTTTCAGCCCTCTCACCTGCACTTGGTGGTAGCTCATCCAGGGGAGTGTCACCACGGGTTTGCTGTGAGTGAAAAACAGAGGGACAGGAAGGTGAAGAGAGATGGGGAAGCAACCCACACACTGCTCACTGGGGAGCTTTATGGGCTGTATTCATTAATAGTAGAAAACCTCCAAATATTTGACACATATATACATGGGGTTGTTCAGGATGGGGAAGAAAAGGCTCTGGGGAGACCTTAAAGCAGCTTCCACTGTCTAAAGGTGCTCCCAGAGAGATGGAGAGAAGTGGAGTGACAGGACAAGCAGGAATGGCTTCCCACTGACAGAGGGCAGGGTTAGATGGGATCTGAGGAAGAAATTCTTGTCTGTGAGGGTGGTGAGGCCCTGGCACAGGTTGCCCAGAGAAGCTGTGGCTGCCCCATCCCTGGAAGTGTTCCAGGCCAGGTTGGACAGGGCTTGGAGCAACCTGGGATAGTGGAAGGTGTCCCTGCCCATGGCAGGGGGCTCTAACTGAATGATCCTTAAGTTCCCTTCCAACTCAAACCATTCTGTGACTGGTGGGGTAGCCAGCTGGGATCACCCCTCAACAGCAGCACTGTCCCACAGCCAGAGCAATCCATGGGATCAAATCCTTCTGCACATGGGATTTAAACCAACTCATGGGGAAGCAGTGTCAGCATAGAGCAGGTAAATTCCACCTTGGGCAAACTGTATTTGAACCAACAAATATTTCTAAGCTTGTAAGCCATGTAGAGAGTCAAGGTAAATAATGTGCTCACGTGTCCCTGAATGCTCCACCAACAGGGAGGAGATGCTCCATCACCTGGAAACAAGCTGCTCCCTGAAAATTGCCGGGACAGCTCTTGCTGAGCTTTTCTGCCAACAACAACACATCAGTGGAACCTGGGAGAGCCCGCAACAAACCTGTGATTCAAGGCAACCTTTGAGGAAATCACAAAGTATATTTAGATTTGATCTTTAAAAGGGTCTTTTAAAACCCTTCTAACAATGAAGCAGTTGCCCTTTGAGGATGCCTTCCCCATGCTCAGCGCTCAGAGGAGCTGTGATTCAGAATAAAACAAGTGGCTAGAAGAGCATGTGGGTATTTAGTTAATTATATGTCTGGTAAATTCGTGTTTTAAAACAATGCTGCTTGTCTCCTCCCTTTGCAGAGTGCCAGTTCACTGGAGTGCTTCCTGTGGATTGGCAATTAGATGTAATTAGGTCTTGTGATTTCCACATTTGTCCTCATGTCACAAAGTTTACTACTAAAAATGCTCATTTTGGTGGTAGGAGGTTTCTAATTGCTCAGGGCCTGCAGCAGTAATAGAAACCATTGGCAGCTGCAGCACCTGAGTTTGCTGTTGGATCAGGTCATTGCTCCCTGCTCCCAATATTTCAGGTGGATTTTGTAGCTCCAGAAGTCTCAGCCAGCTCTTTGTCTGGGTCGAGGACAGGGGACTTACACTTGCCTGCTGTCTGATAGGTCAAATCAACTAATAATTTGGGAGGTGGGGAGGGAGTTATAACCCAAATTGAATAGCTGCTAAAAAATTAGAGAGGAGGAACTGAGCTCTTTTTTTTGTTTTTTTTTTTAACCTCCAGAAAAACACCTAAGTATTAAAGTGGCAATTTACTTTTGGGATTCAGGTCTGCCTGTGACTGACATTACCTCAGTCCCATGCAAGGTGTTTTTGTGTAGTTTGTAGCAGGGACCAGTCTGCTTTGGTTTTCTAAGGACAAGGTGCAACAGGATCAGGATGCAAAGAAAAATACGAGCAACCTGGGCTAGTGGAAGGTGTCCCTGTCCATGGCAGGGGGTTGGAACGAGATAGCCTTTAACGTCCCTTCCAACCCAAGCCATCCTAAGACTCTATGATTCTAAAAATTAGGAAAATCTCCACAGAGTGAGAATTATAACACGATGAACTAGGCTGGTGGTGCCACAGCTGCTTCTAAGGTTTAGGTCTTTAAAAACATTTAGGGAAAGAATTAGCAGGAGTGATTTCTGTTTCATTGGGTGCTGGAACCGGGAGATGGACTGAATAGCTTCCCCAAAAGCCTTTTGAGCCTTATCCTTTGGTTTTATGAGCAGCACAAGTCTCTCTGAGCCCACCATTGTAGGTATTGTTTCACTGTGTGTGCATTTGTCACGTTAACTCATATGGGCACCAGTCTCCTCTCCTGGCTGGGTCTTCTAAGCTCTTAAATGCATTCCCCTGAAGAGTGCATAGCAGAAGGGCGTATTTGACAAGCACAAGTGGAGATAAGCAGCCCCGAGGAGTTTCAGGACACTGAAGAAAGAAAATAATCTTCTGGTTTCTTCTTTGCACAAAAAAAAAAGATTTAAAATGACTCCATCCCCTCTGGACTGGAGAAAGAGACACTCTAAACCAGATAATCTCCAGCTCTTAGACAGAACATTTTCTCAGTTGATCTCCAAGATCTTTGCTAAGGAGGTCGGCGGTGTGATCCTGTTTTGCTGATGCACACGGGTGTGCAGGTCTGGGCTGTGGCCACAGCCCCAGGTGAGGAGGGGCGGGAGCTGTTTTTCCCGCTCGGAGGCGGATGCAGGCTCAGCACCTCCTGCAGATGGAGAGCACAGCACCTCCAGCCTGTGCATCTGTGTGGGCAGACCAGCTGGGCCCCAGCAGAGCTAAGCTTGCCATGTCTAAGTCCATCAGCAGACACCATAAGACCAGCTCTTTCTTAGCCCGGTGCAGATGCTTTTTGTGCCTCCCCGACTGCTTGGCAGCGCGGACCAGAGGCGTGCCTGGGTCACAAAATGCAGGGACTGCTCTCTGTTCCTCTTCCTCACCACGCCGTGTGGGCACATCACTAGCAACCGGTTCATGTTCACCCCACAGGTCACTGGGGTGGAGGAGTAGAGCTGGAGGTGCCATCCGGTTGTCCTGATGCTTTCCAGGCATGTGTCTTTGCCAGGAGCAGGCACACTCATGGATAACACATGTGGCTGTGCACGTTCCACCTGCAGAGATGGCAGCTCTTTGTCTCAGTAAATGCTGCTGTGACAAAGCTGTTCCCCATCACTCCCTTTTATTAAATATTTGCGACAGTGCTTTCCTTAAACTCCACAATCTTGAATTTAGGGCTGACAATGGAGAAGGAGCACAGAAACAGTGCATGTGTAGAGGGATAACACCTAAAAATTCAAAGTCTGGTGGTCCTGATATCATGTGAGACTTTATTTATTTCTTCAGTTGAGCTTTGAGGGGGGAAAAAAACAACCAAGAACTAAAAACTATCTATTTTATTTTTGTCTGGAACTGCAGGGCAGATGAGTTTTGCAGAAGGAATATAAGGCTGCCATCGATTTTATTATTGAGTCAGTTTTAATGAGTCACAGTATTTTTGGAAGGCTTTTAAGATTACTGTAAAGTGCTTAGTTACAGTGGCTACAGGTGCCAAGGCAGGAAAGGAAACAACAAAGAAATGCACAGCAGCTGTATTGCTACGCTTCCCCTCAGAACTGGGATCAGCAGAACAACACACATGGCAAATGCAAAAGAAAATAGGAGAAGATGTAAGAGATGACAGAAGTCAGCATGGTCAGCTGCTACACTAAAGCAAAATGCATTTTATTTAAGGAACTGTCCAGTGCTCCTTGGCTGCAAGTTGGAAAGGGCCACTGACAGACTCCGGATTGCCAGACGTTCAGTGAATCGTGTGCTTGCCTTTCAAGCTGTCCTTTGGTTGTAAGTCATTTTCTCCCAGAGCTGCCAAGCTCTGCCACTGCCATCCTGCGTTGAATGAAACTGTGGAAACATCTCATTTAGCAGATGAGAGAAGGGAAGGCAGAGAAGGGGGAAAAGAGGTGGTGTGAAGAGAAAAAAAATTATTTTTTCTTTGTGACTTGAACAGGCTTGCCTCTTATTTTTTTGCCTGTACCATTCTGAAAACATAGGGAATGACTTTCGGAACTCATAAGGATGATCTGTGTTACAAAATTATTCAGTGTTTCCCACTAAAAAGAATGTACTAAAAAGCACATTCTAAACATCCAGAGATGGAAAACAAAGAACCTCAGAAATACAGGGGTAGAGAAAAAGCTTCCGGTCACCATATGATGCGCCACCTGGATTTTAAGATCCTTCACATGATGTTTGGACTCAGACAGAGGCAGGAACTGTGATTTTGGAGAGCTGGAGCTGGAGCAGGACCCATTAAACATGCGCAGGGCTCCTGCATAGCAAGGGATGGGATGCACAGCTGGACCCTCGCATATGCAAATACCAGTCTGTACATGCAGATAACTGCACTGCACTGCAGCCCAGAAATCACCTCTGAGTCTGCAGGCCCATTGTCACTCCCCTCCTGCCACCCCCACCCCTTTCACCCGTGGGGGGACACGCGGAATTCCCTCCCGGTGGAGGGGTCACCGGCGGCCTCGCGGTCTCCTCGGCGCCGGGCGCTGCTCGCCCTGGAGATGCCACACGGCAACCTGGGCGCACAAACAGAGGCGGGGAGAGCAAAGGAAACCACCCATTGTCCCCGGTGGAGCAGGCCCAGCCTTGTGTCTGCTCTTCATGCGTGACTGGCATGAGTCCCACCGCTAAGTCCTTGGCCGGCGGCCAGGCACGGAGTGGCAGGCACCTGTCCCTGCTGGGAGACCTGGCGACCCCGGCGTGCCCTAACGGTTAGTTCTTTTCTAACATCACGTCTACTCGAATTTACCTCAGGATTTCTAACACACACACACCCCCCGCCTCCTCCGGGTGCCAGGGAGCCGGGCTGATGCCAACTGCTTCACCATGGATAACGCGGGGAGCGTTCCCAAGCTGCGCGCGGGCACCCTCGAAGCGTTCAGCTGTGCCCTGCTCGCCGGAACAGATGGGGCCCATCAAGGTGTTGGTGTCCTCCAGCACATCAGCAAAATGCCCCAGCACTGGGGACAAAGTCAGGAGAGAAAAACAAAGCTCAGCAGGGATCCCTCTGGACTGTCCTTAAAATGCGGTTTGAGGCATGTGCTGAGCGCTCCCACCATGGGGGTGGCAGTGGGGCTGAGATCCTTCTCCCCCCACACTGAAATCCTTCACCCAAGGTCAAGGTCTCTGCACCCAGGGAATCACAACTCTGTGTTGTTGTTCTTTCCCTGGGCTGCATTTTGGTTCATTTCCTTCGGGAAGCCCGTTCCAGCATTTGCCTGTTCTTTTCCAGCACCTTGCACACACGGATCAAAACCTTTCACAAGTGGCCCTGCTGGAAAAGGGGACAAGGAATTTCAGTTCACAGAGACCAGCCAGAAAGGGGTTTTTTTTCAGGAAGTTTAGGGCAGAGATAGGACTAGGACATGAATGTCCTTATTCTGCAGCCTGTTTCTTACATAAAACTCCACTTTCTTCAGCGTTTCAAATGTGAGTGGAAATATTTCCAAAGCGTGGAGAATTTTTGAGTGATCTCCCATTATTTCAGCTTTATTTATGGTCTCTCATCCCAATATAGGCACAGTTCACTTATCCTTCTGAAGAAAAAGAACAGAAGCTTTTGCTTTCAGACAAATGATCTGCCTCAGAAATAGGGAAGTTCTCTGCACCTCATCCTCGGTTTTAATGGCATCAAGTTCATCAGATAGAAATAATGACAAATGATTTGTCTTTGCCAATGAAAATGGAGCTTTATTATGTGCAGAAGAAGCTGCCTGCTCTGTGATGAGGAAGAGAGAGTGGCTGATGGCAGAGCATCCCAGCTCTACTGCCTTGTGTCAGGCACTCAGTGACTCTGCAGACACCTTTCTCCTCATGGAACCAGGGTCTGCAGGTTTCTTTTGTCTGTCCTGTCTCCCTTGACCATGAAACTTTACAGCCCAAACTCTGGCCTGAAAGGAGGACGCAGCACTTACATCCTTGAAGCTTAATCTCAGCAGGCTCTACTACAAAAGAAATAACACAAGGAAAACGAAAGATCCAAATCCTCTCTCTTAGAAATCGATGTTCATTTAGTATTTAGGTTCAAAGAGGTGCAGAAGCCAGCAAAACCGAGGCTGGAAAAACAGAAAGGACTGAGCAAAAAGTGCTTCGTGCTGGAACCACAGCCCAAGACTGGAGTCAGTAATATCCTCAGGCCTGCTCATCTGTAAAAACAGGCTAAAAACAGCCTAACAGCAGCAAGATGAAGGCAAAGCCATCATTTAGGGCAGTGGCAACTCGTTAACCCAAATGACCTGCATCTCTGGCGAGCGCTGACCCAAGGACTTGCGAATTTACCTCCACTGCCCAATAAACTGTCGCTGCCCGGCTTCTCTAATTAAAACAGTCCTGGATTTGCAGGACCTACCCAGAGAATAAACTGGAATTTATCAGATTAGCTAAGCCAGATCATACGCAGAGCGTATAGGCTGGCCAACAGCCTACTTTGGACCAGATTAACCAGCTAAAATAATTGGGGATTTTTGCAAAGTCTGCCCCTAAAGACTGGCATTAAAGAAGCGCACCAAAGACTGAGCATACAGTGCAGCCCATTTCTCTTTACCCTATTTAGTTCTTAGCTTGATGTTTTTTGGCAATTGCTGGGGATCAGCTTTTTGTCTTTCACTAACCAGTGAAAAAATTTCTCTCTCCACAGCTCCTTCAGGTGAGCTGTGCCAATGGGAACTGGTGGATCTCTGAAAAGGTAGGGAGGCTGTGTTTAATGTATTCCTACATCAAAACTCAGTTCCCCTCATTCCTTCACTCTGGTCCCTGCATTGTCAGCCTTGGGTAATGAGGAATGATTTCTGTGGAGGCTGTGGACTGATGTCTGAGTGAGAGCAGAGCTGTGTCTTGTCCTGATCCAGTCAGATGTCTTTGCTGGAAAAGGATGAGGAGGTAAGAAATTCTTGCAGCCAGAAAAGGACAGAACCCAGGTGGCTATGGAATGCCTTGGGGGGCTGTCTGCAAAACAAGGGGCTTTTTCTGGGGAATGTGGTGCAGTGGTGCATCCCCCCACCTGCTCTCACCCCGTTATGTGCACGGGGGCAGGCAGTGACATTCTGGCAGATGTTTCTCTGTGCCATACAGGCTTTGCTGCCACTCAGGCAAAACAGGTTTTGCTACCAGAGCCAAAGGACTGCAGCCATGGGGAGGAGCAGGAGGAGGAGCAGAGCCAGGAGACACCTGAGAGCTGGATATCCTGCTCGCTGTTCTCACCCTCCCTCAGCAGCCCCTGCCCAAGCCAGACAGACAGCAGAGCCATGGACATCTTGTTCCCCTCTGTGGGTGCAACCACCCACTTGGCTTGTGCCTGGAGCAGGCTTTGGGCATTCTCAGCACTGCTTTGAACCTGTACACAGCCACTTCAGAGGGGAATCAAGCCTGAAATCTTCTAGGACAATTCTGTGCTTTTCAGCACCACTGCTTCAACCCTTTCCTTTCCTTTTCCTTCAGTATTTACTGGGTTTTTCTTGCTACACAGAAACCATATTTAATAAAATGTGTGAAATATCCTAAAAATGGGAATATTGTATTCTGCTAACTTCAGCTGTCAGATGCATTCACTCACTTCCCTTCTCCTTATCAAGGATCTGTCCAAACATGGGGGAATAGAAAATAGCAGGTGACAATAGCAGGGAAAGAGCAGGGAAATAAGATGCTGCTGTCCTGAGCCAGTGCTGGTCTGGAGCCCATGAGGAAATAGAGAAGAGGGTAAGTCAATAAAGGACAGAAAAAGACATTCTCCCTTTGTCAAGAACATCAGGAGGTTTCTGGTTTGTTATAAAATAAAAAGAGGAAAAAAACCAGCAGCCAATCTTTTACACAGGAGAACCACAGCTTCATGAGAGCTGTGACTGGTTCATCCAGTGTCTCATATCATCATGTCCTGTAACTCATTCCTCCTTCACTCACAGCTCTGGACAGGACTGGTTTGAGCCCCACAGAAAAACATGGAAAACCTCACACCTCTCACCATCTGAAAGCCAATTTCCTTTCTCAGGAGCACACATCCATCCGAGCTCAATGCAGCAGGCTTAGTTAAGCCCTAGCATTTGCAAACCCAGCCCTGCAGGTACAAGCTGAGTCCTCTTCTGAACCCCTAATGGACACCCAAAACAATTCTGCACTTCCAGGCTGAAGTAAGGGAATCTGTTGCTTGCTGCTGGTTAGAGGATCTGACCCCAGGATTACCACGAGACAAACAAACCAAATGCTATCTGGCCTGCAAATGGATCTTTACATACCCCAAACCAGGGCAGGCATCTGTTTTTTGGGCAGAGGGACAGCTGCCACAGCAGGAGAGAACAGCTCGGCCCCAGCATTCAGTCTTGGCTGCAGAGACCTGGCTCCTCAGCTTCCACATGTGAAATTTCTTCTGATGCAAACGAGGGAGCTCCAGGTTCTGAGCAACTGCAAAACAGGGATCTGAGCGCTAAGGTGGCTCTCCAGGGTGCTCAGAGACCTCCCCCAGCTCTAGCTGTGCCCTCACCCAGGAGTGCTCAGAGGATTTGCTGCAGCACCCGGGGCTGAACCCTGAATTTTTCACCAGAGTTAGCATTTCACCCTCTTTTCTAGAAGCAATTCCAGAGGCTGACCTAAGACACCCACATGGGGGATATTATATAACAATGGAGATTGTGTGTGTAGTTTATGTAAAAACACTTAATCTCACAGCTGCTTCCCTCCCCTACACCCTCGGCAAAAATTCTCCCTTCCATCTCCCGTTTAAATACCTGGTATTTGATCATTTCACAGGGTTGGCAAAACAAGCACAATGGAGGCAATGTTTGCTCAGATCTATTTTTGTGTGTATGTGTGCGTGTGAATTTTTGGCAGAATCAGTGTTTGCAAGGAGCAGATAAAACTTTTCCGTTGAAGAGCCACGGACAGCCAGGAATTGCTGCCTGCCAGCAAATCTCTGCTTACTGAGGGAGATCATGTCACTGTTAGCCAGGTAGAGGGGCTGGAGACAGGGATCTAGAGAGCTTCCTTGTTAGGCTGTAAATGAAAGAGTTGTTTAGCAATTACTCTAAGACAGCAAATCTCTGCGTGTGAACCCACTCCAAGATAAAATCCAAACTTGGTTTGCCCTGCTTATACAGCACAGATGCATATGCATCCTGGAAGCTACATAACCCAGTAATATTTTATTCACATCACACTCCAAGGAGCTCACTGACTGGAATTCAATAGAAACTGTTCTCTGTGTGAAAGTAATTTCAGAAAGTAATCTAGTTTATGGAAATGAAAGGCATCAAAACACAAAAAACACTGTTTCTGTACAAGTGCTTTGCTTCAAATATTTGACATGGAAATTTATATAATCCCTCTGGGGCACATGGGTTTCACGAGTGTTAACATCTTTTGAAATGAATTTCACAAATGTTTATTTGGAATACCAGGCATACAAATAATTTAGAATATCAAGGCATCTTGTTGAATCAGTCTTAATGATACAGATCTCAGATGGCTGTGGAGGTTAAAAGGTATGAATTTTAATTGGGTGTATGGAAGATGTCATTTTCAATCATTGCACTGCATTGCCAAAGCTATCACTTTCCAATTCTAAGCTTCCTGCTACCTCCTCCTCGGGCTCCTTCTGTTACTTAAAGACCAAAATGAAACATTTTTCACATTTTATTTGTGTGCTGGGTATGTATTAAGTGCAGAGTTTGGCTGCCTATCTTGGTTCATACAGACCCCATCACCGCTGTACTGCAACACTTCTCAAGCAATAAAAAGAGAGTTGACTTTTTCCCCCGGCAGATAGTGCTACATTGTCATTCCAGTTTTATAAAAAGTTAAAAGATTGAAGGCAAACAGTGTCGAGGCCATCTACAGCTCAAATGGTTGCTAAGACTCTGGTCAAAGCCAGATTTTACAGCTGCCTTCTCTCTTCCCTGCTCCCATGGTGGGCCCTGATTACATTATGGTACAAATCAGAAGTAAAATTATTTTGCCATTTAAAATCTGTCCTTTAATTAGTAGATCCATATTTACTTCTGGCTTTGGACAACATGATGGACAAGCATGAAAAGAAAAACTAGCGGGGTACCTGTGAAGGAATCTTTGTCCATCCTTTGTGGTAAAGTAGCAAGGATCCTGTGGGAAAAGATATCGTGTGATTGGGTAATTAAAAATTATCATAAGCCATAGGCAACAGGAAGACAAATTAAGCCTGAAGAGGGTGCCTGAGTTCTGAGAGCTCCTCAACTACTGAGGGCTCAATATCCAACTTTAACACTCATTTTAAGATTGTTCATAGCCTAGATTTGTAATCAGCAAGATTTTATCCAAGATACTGGGGTTTTTGCGTATGAAAACAAATTTGAGAGAGAAAAGTAAGGTGTGGTTTGTTCACATGAAACAAAGTGTTGGGCTCTTTTGGGCTCACTCGCTGGCTACCCTTAGATGTGTTCAATCAACACCAGGGAGTAAAGTCAGGCCTGTTTTGGGGAAATAAAGTCCCTCTCCCATTCAACAGCCTTGGGCAGACCGTGCCTTCAGAGAAATGAAGCAGCCAAATTTCAACAAACCTCTAAAGAACATGCACATTACTGATAACTTGGCCAAACATGGGTGGATTTCAAGAAGGGCGTGAAAAGCACTTTGTTCCCAGGCAGCACACGGCCAATTTCCTTACTGCTCCCAAGAGCGATGATAAAAGCTCAGCAAATGGCTCTGATTTTTTTTTTTTTTCCTTCTCTGTAGATGCACATTTTATTCCAAGAAATCATCATTGTTCCCTTTGAAATGTCCACTGTCGGCAGCAGGAGCAAAATGAGCGAGAGGCAACCATCCAACCCACACAAGTCTGAACCACTGGCAAGGAAAAAACACCTTGGTCTTCTGGTAGGACACATGAAAGATGCCCTGGTATGGACTGAACAGTCAGCTCTACCTGCACCCAGAGTGATGCTAATTTCAAACACTTTATATTGCTAGAACTGATGGCCTTACATATTTAAAAGGAACCATTCTGGGTCAGGGAACTGATGGTCAGATCAATGACTTCAGCCACTATTTATGGAATCATATGAATCCTAGAATGGTTTGGATTGGAAGGGACCTTAAAAGTCTTCTCATTCCAACCCCCCACCATGGATAGGGATGCCAAGAACAAAAAGAGAATAAATATATGTCTGTGCTTCTTGCGAATAAGTCTCCATCATCTGACAGTCTGTGCCTTTGGAATTTATGGATATACTGGCCATAAACAAGTAGGATTGAAGGCGAGTGTCTAGAACATCCCTGGGAGATGCTGCACAGAACCTCTGGTGAAAGGGGAATCCATGAGCCTTTAGGGTTGGCTCAGAGTATCAACATCTTCACAAACAGAAAATATTTCCTGGAAACACCTTTAAGAAACTCCCATTTTAGAAGGCACAGGTTGGCCACAAAATTCCTTTTTTTTTTTTTGCCCTCAGTTTCCCAGTTATCCCCATATCAGTGGGTAGTTTGGCCCCGCTGCTGCAGTCTGTGGCGCACATCCCTTCTCCACGGTGTGTGAGCACACCCTGCCCACTGCCAGCCCCGGAACTCCCCCCTCGTTAAGGCTCTCCGGGAGGAACACAAAGTCCTGTGTTTTGCTTGAGTATCTCCCGTGAATAGGCGGAACAAATGATAAGCAAGGAAAGAAAGCAGGAAAGTTGTCCAAAAGAGGTATCAGTTTTCCTCATGGGAAAGGCTTTTCAAGTCTTCCCATTCCCCTCTGCCCTGCTCAGATGGGAATGAGCCTTCTGCTGAGCAACTGGGACATCAGTTCCTTCCATCTCTCCACTTTCTTTCCCCTTCCATTCACACTCGTCCTCCCTTGCAGCCCTGCAACGTGTTCAGGTGGTGTCAGGCCATGAGCAGGGACAAGGTGATTGGGTTGGCTTCCAAAACTCTTCAGTTAGCAGAGCAGTGGCAGAAACATCCCTTGGAAGGAAAACACCAGCAGGAGATCCTGAGAAATGCTCATGAGTTGTGATGTCTTTTCTGTGGTACAAACCACCCTTTCCAGGCAGCAGGGCAGGGACAAACAGGAGGGCAGTATCTGCCACAAAGCTGCTGGCTGGGCTGCAGAAGGAGTTCCAGTGGCAGGGTAGAGGGAGTAAAACAATTCCTTTGCTGGAACTGAGGCGGCAAAATGGATCTCCTGCGGTGAAATGACTTTGCTGTTCTCAGGGAAGCAGATCACCTGGTGCTGCTGCTGGTTTTCGGTGACATTTGGCTGCATTTGCCATGAGTAACACATGGAAGATCTGTCTTAAGGACACTCAAAGCTTTGGGGTGCAAAGGGGTCCCTGACATGGAGAAGAGCTGTTGCTGATGTCTGATCCTGTCTGATCCTTCAGCAGTTGCCAACAATGCGTCCCTTGGCTGAGCTGTGTGCTCGGGGTGTGGAGCATTCTTTTTGTTCCCAAGAATTTACATATTTCTTAATATCCAGAGGGAAAAATACCTTTGCATGGGTTCTTGGAGAGGGTTTCACCATTTCAGAGATGAGTTCAACCTCAGCCTCTCACTGCACGTGGACAGCAGCACCATTTCACAGGTCAGTCCCACTGTGTTCAAGTCTTTAGTGCACTGCAGCTACATCTACTTGCCTGGCATTGATGGATGCATTTTTTCTACTGATGGCACTGATTTTACAGGTATCTAATGAAGAGGGAAACCAATTCAGAAAGGAATCTTCCTTGCTTAGACTGTCTGTATACTGTAGGATATAAGTCTCTGGGAAAACCCAGAGTCTTTATGAAGCAAAGGATCTGTAGGATCCCACAAGTGAGTTACTGAGGAGCAGCTGAGAAGCTGAGGAACAGAGGAAAAGGAATGAGTACCTTCCTGCGAACCTGCAACAGAAAATGAGCGTCAAGCAGTTTGAGTTATCAAATTCCAACTCCTGCTGGCAGTCGTGTCACACACTCCCTTACTCAAACCCAGTGCCAAGATGCCAGTGTGTATTGTAGAAAGCAGAATAGGCAGCCATTGGACTGGCTGCTTCAAACACAAAATTTGAAATGCTGAAAGTGCTAAAAATGGTCTTTTGCAATGTATGTGATGTTACATTAGAGACCACGGTTCAAGGAAAGGGATATGAAGGCGGTGCAAACCACTAGGAGGTAATGATGGAACACCTGATTATACCAAAACCACAGCCCTTCATCTCACAAGCAGAGTATGACAACACTTACAAGGCATGTGTTTCTTCAACCAGGGCACAGACACTTCAACCAGGGCACAAATACTTCAACCAGGGCACACACACTTCATCCGTGTTCGTCAGAACATGCCAAAAGCCTGAAAAGCAGTGTCAATTGCCATGGTCATCACAACATGACAGCAGCTCCAGGACTTTCTGGGAAGCACCTCCAGCACCAAAGAGGAAACTAAAACATCCTAAAACCCATTTGAGGACAAGAAGGGCCTTCTTTAATCACCAAGTCCTTCCCGTCACATTCCCCGGCAACCAAGTCATACAATCCCATTTCACAGGCTGAACAAGCATCAGCTTCAAATGAGCTGGAGCATTTGCCCCAAGGCCATTCCCAAATCTCCCTTGTCTGAGAGTCTCAAACTCTCTTCTGATATCCAGCCTGAATATATTCTTCATCAGTTCACGTCTCTCTGTATTTGCAGCAGCACAGTCCATTAAAGCTCGGCAGCCTCACCCCTCTCAGTCTACTCACAGCCTTCAGCACACATCAAGCCAGGATAAATCATCTTCTGTGCCATCTTCTCTTTTCATTCCTGCCTGAATTTAAAACTGTCCACCGTTCCAGTTCCCACCTGACGTCTCCAGTCTCAAACGGAGCCATTGCACCAAAGGAGCTCGTACAAAGGTTTATCCCAAAAAGCAGAGGGTAATGCAAGAATGAGATCGTGTCCTTCACTGCCGACATGAAGTTGGGGTAGACAGATGTCCAGATGATGGGACAATTGAACCAGCCAAATGCAACCTTGAAGATGTTCATCCTTTGCAGAATGTTTCTGCTGCACACAGTGCTGGTAGTTCTGGGAATCTCTCTTAAGCTGGGCCAGGTGATCGCTGCTCTCATTGCAAAGGTTTTGGAAATGAGTTTCACAAGCAATCTGGATCTGGGTTCCTCACCTGGTAATTGGGACACACATTTTTTTTTTTTCCACTGGATACAAAGCCCCAAATAAGCCAGCTGTGCAGGTCAGCAGGAGTTGGAGTTTCTTCTTTTTTTTTTTTTAATTCTCCTCCTCTTTTGTTGCAGAATTGGAGGCGCTGGTTAAAAATAGCTGTGTAAACCCACTGCAGGGAGTGAATGTCCCTCCCTCAGCACTTCCAGGCAAGTCTCTATCCAAAATTGTCCCCCAAGACTGTGTGTGCTTTGGGGTCAGCCTGGGCCACCCATGGCACCATTCAGCACTGGGTGTAGCTCGGGCAGCACACAGACAGGCAGAGCAGGGCTGTGCACCCCTCAGGGACTCCTAATGGGAACCTGCCATCAGGACCTGTGTCTCTCCCACCCAGCAATCCCATTCCTCACCGTCCTTTAGCTAACAGCAGTCATGGGATAATTATTCTCCTTAGATAGATGCCAACCCTGGTGAATACTCTGAGCCCCCCCAGGTGAAGAGAGGCTGTCAGAGGTCAGATCAGGCTCTTCTCAGTGGTGCTGAGCAATAGGATGGGAGGAAAAGGGAATACAATGATGCACAGGAAGTTCCACCTGAACATGAGGAAGAACTTCTTCGCTGTGCAGGTGACCAAGCACTGAACACACTGCCCAGAGAGGGCATAGAGTCTCCCCCACTGGAGATATTCCAGAACCATCTGGACACAATCCTGTGCCATGTGCTCTGGGGGACCCTGTTCGAGCAGGGAGGTTGGAGTACGTGACCTCCAGTGGTCTCTTCCAACCTTACACATTCTGTGATTCTGAGAGTTCCCCATCTGTCCAAATATTTGGGACAGAGTATAGGAGTCCAGGTGGGCTTTCCAAGCCCACCCGAAGCACCTTCCTCCTCTCTGACAGACGTACCAATGGTCAATTAACCACACTACCCAGAGGGTGGTGGGGCACTGACCAGGCTCCCCAGGGCAGTGGGCACAGCCCCAAGGCTGCCAGAGCTCAAGGAGAGTTTGGACAACACTCTCAGGGACAGGGTGGGATTGTTGGGGTGCTCTGTGCAGGGCCAGGGGTTGGACTGGATGATCCTTGTGGGATCTGTTCCAACTCAGGATATTCCATGATTCTATGATTCTACCCGTCAGGAGGGAGTTGGTCCTCAGGGCTTCACCCCTGGGACAAAATCACACATGAGAAAAGCTGGACCTCTAGAAAGGCAGGGCTTAGAATTAAGAAGATGACAAAGAATCACAAATTCCTTGTCACCCATTGGTTTTATTTCACTGTTGCTTGAAGAACCTTTTGGTAGAATTTTAAGCCCATTTCAGTATTTGTGTCAGTCTGATCACTCTCATTGCAATCAGTATTTATTTGAGTTTGGACAAGGATTGTTGGGAATGGTGGTAAGGAAAGGTCACATCTACAGGTTGTCATCTTGCTGGCAGAAAAATAAGTTACAAAAACCTCCAATCAGCCTCAAGTGGATTGCTTGGGAAATAATTTTCGTTCCCAAATGCAATCATCTATATTGGATACAATGTTTATTTGTTAAAAAGAAAATAAAAGTGGAGTTTGGGAGCTCTCATGTCTAAAAAAAGACTACTTTTCCCGGCATTTATAAATATTAATTTGGAATGCTAGAGAGGAACAATACATAACAATAATGAGAATCACCAAATCCCATCATTTTTGACATCGTCGTATCAACAGCTTAAGGATTAAGGTGAACTTTAAACATATTGCTTCCAAATAATAATAATAACAATAATAACAGTAATGATAATAACATCAAAATGAAAAAAAAAAAAACAAAAAACAAACCCCTTACTGCATTATATATTCCTGATGGCTTCCTTCTTCTAATAACGTTCACAGGATCATCGCTTCGAACGTTTGGATGACATGCTTAAAAAAATTAACCTGGAGAAGGGGGAGGTCTTCTTATCTCTTCCCATTCTTGCAACGCTTTGCTTAGCCTTGTCTTTGTCTCCCACTAACCCCTGACATTGACAGAGTCAAAGGCCTATCAACTAATACCCTAATTTCGGGAGGATTTTATATATGCATATATCTGTGCGCATCTGCACGTGGGGACGGTAAATGCATAAAACCGAGCAGTGTTTGCAAAGATAAAGTTGCACCAGGTGTCAATTTTCACACCTCCTACTAAATACTCGTGGTGGAAAAAAAAAAGCGATGCCACAATTTCATTGAAAATCCAAGCTATTGAGATCTAATCGCCCGCTTAAGCTGTGGCTTTATTCAAATCTGGATCACCAATAGGGCTCAGGATGTAAATGAAGTGCAAAGAGAAATAAAGCAAAGGAAGGGGGGAAAAAAAATCTATGATAGCCCTTTCCTTCAGCCATTTGATTCCCAAGTCCTTATCAGTCAATTAATGCATACTAAAACTTTAGTGGCAGCCTCAGTTTAACAGACCTAATAGCTCCAGCGAGGCCCAAGCATTAGCCAAACAAAACACACTTTCAGCTGCCTTAATATGAGACTGAAAAAAGGTCAAAATAGACAGGCTTTACAGAATAAATCCTGAAGATCCATTCTAATTTCCACTCAAGGATCTTTTAAGCAGTTCTTGGATGCTCTTTATGGTACTTTGATCCAAGCATAGTTTCATTAAAACTTTGTGGCTTGGTATTTTTAAACCTGATAGCTTCACTAAACTAGTTCTCAAAATGTTAGCTAAGCCGCTATGCATAAAACTACTTTACTGTCATGGTGTCTTCTAATATCACCTAAGTACAGGCTGTTGCAATTTTGAAAATGAACCTTTTTTACATTCACCAGATCTCGGCTTGGGAATTTCTGCTTTCACACTTGAAGGCTGTCTCGTGGTATAAAGGGAAGGTGCTGCCTTGCCCCCTTCCTCTCCCCCTCCTTGAAACCTAAAACTAAAATTAGCTGCTGTACCTTATTTGTTCTGGAAGCAAGTTACACAGTACTTTTATCCACTGTGGTTTCCAATTGCAGGATTAACACTGGATGCTGGGGGAAAAAAAAAAACCATACCCAGGAAAAAAACCAAAACATTAAATGGTGGTTTAAAATCCAGTTTAATGATGGCAGGATAAATTCCCTAAAGACCCAGGAAAACAAATGTTACTTGCCACCTTCATAACGTGGCATGTTAATAAATCTGATTTAACTGCCACAGATAAAAAACCCACCCTGTGTCTCCAGAGATTGTCCTTTGCTCCCCTGAAAATGAGGATGGCTGAAAGGTTAGGCGACAATTTTCTTCCTCATGCCTGGCGTTCACAAAAGCCTTGATTTCTCGAGGAGCTTTTGTGGTGAGTTTGCATTACAGTAGTTAAGAGAATTACCAAAAGATGGCTTCAGAAGAGGCTGGGCTGGTTTTTTTTGAGAGAAAATACAAACAAAGGATTATTTTAAAAAAAAAGCAATAAAACTGAAGAGGTCGGGTTGGCAAAGGCATCCTGTGCAGCCCTGCCTCGAACATGAGCCCAGGGCCAAACTCACACTGGTTCTCATGGGAGCAACTTGGTCAGCACTGGGAAATAAACAACAAAAAAATTACAAGACAGCCCCATAAACTTCTCTGGGTGGGAGACTACTTTCATGAGTGATGGGCATGTAAGACCAATTAAGGCCGAAACAGGAGTTTATATAATTTGTGTAATAATAAATGGAAATGCAACTTCTACTGTCTGCATGGTCACTCCATGTCCTGCATGGGTACAAAATATCACCTGAGATGGACCTTGTGCTGGTTTTAACCACGAGCCATTGACTCTCCAGGGTCTGAGCCCAGGATCCCACCCTGTAACCTCAGCTCTGGCCCCAACACCATCAACATAGGAGGCAGAAGTGAGCATGAAACCCTTGGGCATACAAAAATTCAGGAGATATTCATGGGTTTGGGATAAAAACTGTCCAATTGACCACTTCTTGGGCAAGGGTTGCTATTGACTATGTTATAGGAAAGGCCACCAGCTCTTTGCTCTTTAATTCTCTCAGATGTTCTCCAAAAAGAAAAAAAATAAATGACAGAATTACCAATTCCACTGCCCGGTGTTTTGGGATAAGGCTGTCCCACTTCTCCCTGAGTCCTCATCACCTGGCAGGAATGGCTTGGTTGTTTTCACTGCTTCACACACCTCCGAGGGGTCAGCAGAAAATCCTGTCAACTGAATGGCGGACAAAAGCGTCCTGATGTCAGGTATAAAGAATGCCACCTACAGCTTAATGTCTGCACAAACCCCTCCGACTTCGGGCAAACAATGAGCGGTTTTGTCTCCTTAATGCCCAGTATGCAATCGAGTGGAAATGCTACTTCCATCCTTAATCTACAAATGAAATTAAAGTTGTTGAAAGACACACGATAAACCGGGATCCTTTGTTTCTTGCGGGAGAGGGGGGGGGGAAAAATTGAAACCACTAAATATTTTAGCAGATTTACTAAATTTCCAATTAAATCTGGAATTATGGGAGAGCCCGCGTCTCCCTCTCACTCCACCACACGCATTTTTCTATTTGAATAAAGTAGGTTAAACGCGGCGCTCCCTCCACCCACCCACCCACCCACCCACCCGAGCAGGAATATTAATGAAGCAGATCCGTCGCCAGCGCGTTGGGCCAGCGGGGATGCTCGGGCATCCCCGGGCCCGAGCGCGTGGAAAGGGCTGGTTTATAGGGGAACAGCCTCGGCTATCCGGAGGGAGCGGGATATGCAAGGCAAGAGCACCCTCTGCCCGCTGGCAGGAGGGTCTGGCTCTATTAACATGCCCCCCATCCCTCCCCCTCCTTCTCTTCGCCGCGGAAAGGTCACGGGAAGCAGCTTACACAAGCCAGATGAGGTGGAGACCAAATCAGGACCAAGATTATGTGTCAGGGACTTAAAGGCAGGAGCGGAAGGACGGCGTGCAGCGCTGGTGCGTGCTCCCTGCCTGCTTCCAGCCTTTCCTCTCATCCCACAGAGCACTGGGAATGTCAAAGTAAGGATAACGGGCGTCCCCTCCCTCAAGGGTTTCCAGTACATGTGGCCAAGTTGGCTCAGACTTGGTCAAAAAATGGTTTGAGCGACACAGATGTGTTTATGGATCTTCTAATGTGGTCCAGTCCCATTTGGAATGGAAGGGAAAAGGGATGTGGTGGTTGGGCCTCATGGGAGACATGACCTCACTGTCTGCCTGGGGGAAGGGTGGGGATTCCTTCCCTGCCACAGGTCAAGCAAAAAGGGACAGCCAGTCCCACAGGGAAGTTCTGAGCCTGAAGCCTAAACCTAAAGAAAAGTGAGAGTGACTGTAAGGACAGAGTCATTTCTCTGCTAGTTTTGGGTCCAGCAAGTGTGTTGTTCCACTTCCCACACCAGCCGCGCTGTGGAAATGAGGTAAAGGAAGAAGCACGGAGCAACCTTCCCCCACCACATCTCTGAACATCCAGCAGTCGGTGCTTTAGGGATGCCTTGAGCCAGGATTCTGTATTTTGGATCATCCCCTCTACATTTTGGCTTCATGTAATTTCTGACATCTGTGGGGACGTCATCTCAGAGACACACAAACACTAGAGAGGCCAGGGAGACTCTCACCACGAGAGTGACACCAGCCACAGGAGCATTCCACACAGGCAGCTGCACAAGGAATGTGTGAGGAAGGATTCCCACCTGTACAGAGGCATGGACAGACCTGCTAGCATGGCTTCTGGTGTTCCAAACCAAAACAAATTTTGTTATCCTTAAACACCTTTATCCTTACCACCTTCTGTCACCCTGGGGTGACATCCACTGCCTGGGCACCACTCACAGGCACAAATCTCTGCTCCACCCCTGCATCCTTGGACATCCCTTCACACCTGCAGGGATGGCTGCAGCTGAATTTCCTTCAGGTTAATGTTACAGCAGCATGTCTCAATAGAAAGTTTTGGAAGATGCTCCTTGTCCCCTGGTGAGATCTGAGCTCCAGAGGACGCCGCCTGAGCATTTAAACGCCCAGTCCTGAGTTTCTCCTCATCAGCCACTGGGATGAATCAGGACACACTACTTGTTGCCAGGGCACATGGACAGCTCTCAGCACATCAACCTTCCTCAAAGGGACTGGAGGGACAGGAGGGACTCACAAAAGCTGCCTTTGCCTCATCACTGACCACAGATCACTTTTCTTATGCACAAGCTGGGACTTTCCCTCCCTGGACTCTCTGCATCCCCCCCTCCCACTCCATCTCTGCTCCCACCCCTTGCCACAGTGCTCAGGGCTCTTGGACACCATCTTGCACAGGAGAGGGAGTTTCTTGGTGGCACTAAAACAAAATAAAAGCCAGGAAGGTCCTTTTCTTTCCTTTGTGTAGCAGCTAAGCCCATGCAAAGTCAGCACAAGGCTTTGCTGTGGCACAGCAGTTGAGAATAAGGCCAAAGAAATCAGCAATTGCCCTTATTTTCTTCTCCTAAAAATGGCTCAATTGGCCCATTGTAACTTATTCCTGCTGTCTCAATTCACATCTTTTCTTCTAGGCAGCTGCCAGTTGATGTTGCATGTTTGCTTGGAGTGGAATATACCAGCGGGCCTGAGCTCTAAAATGTTGTTTCAGTCATATTTCAATATTTAGCTTATACATATCTGTATAAATCCTGTTTTTTTCACAACCTTGTACACCAAAAGAGCTAAATGGGGTTATTTGCTTATTTGCTGTGGTCAGAAAATGCAAATTCCAGCTGCAGAAGGGTTTGCCACCTTGTGTGGGATTTCCCACACTGCAGATGCCCTCGCCTGAGCTGCCAACCTGGGCTTCCTCCAGTGTGGACTGAGAAAAAGGGACTCCCAACCATGCAATTCCCTTGATTCCTCCAGGATTGCTGCCTTGGAATGGGGTGGATCACCCAGTTCTGTGCCAGCTGGGATGCAGCCTGGTGTCCTTCCAGGAGAGGCTTCCATCGGGCTGCTGGGAAGAGAGAAATCTGAGATGCAAAGGGATTCATGTGAGGGGATATTTGGAGAGGTTTCTTCATGCTTCCACCCTGGAAAGCCAGTCAGGTCAGGATATGTCCCATTTTCCATGAGACATCAGTGAAGCCGAGGAAACAGCTGTTTCCCTGTAGGAAATTCCAGGGAAACCTGCAGAGATGTGAACTTAGAATTGCAGGGAGGTGCTGACCTTCCACAGTCACCCTCCAGCTTGAGCTGGACGTGACTGGAAACCATGGAAGGGTTTCCATTCTGTACCTCAGGGTGAGGGGGAGAGGGAGAGCAGCAACACAGGGGGTTTCCTGGCAGGCAGGAGCTGTGAGGAAATTTGGGGGAGTGTGGGCCAGCAATCACAGCTCGGACACAAGCAAAGTCCTCATCCTCTCCATCACCTCCCAGCACAATATTTGTGGCCCTGGAGAAGACCACAAGGCAAGTAAATTCATTTTTATTCTTCTTATATTTTTGTGTTCCTCTGCTCTAGCAATAAAAGACGGGGAAATACATCCACCTGCTCCCATAAGGACTTCAAATATTCTTTGCAGCAGCAGGTGAAGGTAAATAAAACATTTTGAATAGCCACTATCTAAATCAAAATAGCCCTGGGACACCAAACCCATTGCTCTATACAGGTTGATTCAGGACATTTCAGCCAGAAGAAATGCATAAGAAATGTATTAAAAGAAAAAAAAAAAGCAAACATAATTATTATGATTTTATGTTTTCAGAATTTAGGTTTAAAAATTCAGGGGTGAGTTGGGGTTTTTTTAAAGAACATGTATGACTTCTCCCTTTGAACGTGGACAGTTTCAATTTTAAAAAGGTCCTGTAAGGAGAAAGACTTTGAAACCAAAAGGCTCAAATAATGCTCCAAATGAGGCAAATCATTTCACTGCCAGTGAATGGAGCATCACAAGGAAGAACAGCAGAAAAAAATGACCTAGCCTGATCTAAACAGACTTCAAATAATTTCTGTAATTCCCAGGGGTAATTCCTGCTTGCCAATGTCATATGAGTGGTAGAAATACCCACTACCATCAACTTGATCTGGATAGTTCAGTGGGACATGGACAATCCCAGATATTGGGACATTCACCTTGGCTAATGCTGGAGGAAGAGCTGCAGAGGGAAGGTCTCTGATGAAGGATGTGGACAGGACAATGAAAACAATTTACCAGAGAAGGGTCTGAGTGCCATGAGCTTGTGGAGAGCAGCCAGCCTGTTCTGACCAAGGGAAGGGGACACAAAACCTCCCTGTGATGGGTTCAGTCAGTCTCCGTGTCTCTTACTCACTCTCAAGGGAAAGGGAGCTGCCTGCCAGAACTGCTGAACATTTCCAACATACTGGGTGAAACTTCACCAAAGGGAAGGGCAGGAGCAGCTTTCCCTCCTCCTCAGACTCTGCCCCTCCAGCTCTGGGGGTTCCAGCTCAGTCACTACGGGACAGCAGCTCCCCTTGTTTCTCTGCCTCTTTAGAGCTGTGGGTTTCCACGTCTCACCAGTCCCAAGCTTGGTAGAAGGTGTGGGAGGCATTTGGGGTCTGAGGGACAGCTGTGCCAACCCAATGGTTGCACAATGGCTTGGGATTGCAAGAGTGAGAATCACAGGATCATTTAGGCTGAAAAAGTCCTCTAAGATTATTCCCCCAGTGCTGCCAAGCCCACCACTAACCCACCTCCCCAAGTGCCACATCTACTCATCTTTTAAATCCTTTCAGGATAAGTGACTCCACCACTTCCCAACTTAACAAGTTTTTGGATGCCTTCTCCTTCTAGAGATCCACAAAGAGATCATGGACCCTACAAGCCTGGAATGGGGGACTCAGTGATCTCTGTCCCTAAAAACAGTGACCACGGGGGTCTGGGACAGCTTGCTCCTGTAGGTCTTGTAGGCACTACCACGGGTTATGTGATTAAATAGCAACACCGAGTTTGCAAAGCTGTCAATCCCATACCTTTCATCAGCATTTGATTCACAAAAAAAATTTAAAAAAAAAAAAGCCACACCAGCCCTTAAAAGCTTTGGAGCTGCATTTCTCATGGCTGCAATAATACTTACTTACAATATGGACTCTAGCTGCTTTTTATGTAACTGCTGCTCTTAATCAGCTCAGTATTAGCAGCTCTAACCTGCTCTTGCTTGATTTATTTTATTTTATTTCTAAAACAAACACAGATTTACAATCTCTCTGATTTCCCAGCTTTTATGCCACTCCACTGAGGCGCTTTAAACATCTCATTTATCTCCCATACGTTGGGAAATTACAACCCCCCTCCTCTCCAAAACAAACAAGCAAGCAAAAAAAACCTCCAGCTAAAATCTACACAGTTGGAAAGTGTTGATTTAAACAAAAACCCTGAAACGAGACAGGGAGAGACTAGAACATGAAAACAGACTTCTTTTTTTTTTTTTTCTTGCACAGATTGAGCTCTGAGGTTGTTTGCATCAAATGTTGACTTGTTCCAAGGCAGCATCTATTTAGATGTTGTGAAACTGGAAGGAACCAGCATGAAATACATTTTTCAGTTGTTTGAGAAAGACTGTGCTGTTCTACTTCTTCTAGAACACTTTTCCCTCTCCTTCCCTTCCCTCCCACTTCATCCCAATTGTGCAAAGCGGGCTAGAAACACCGGGAATAATTTGAAGTATCAGGCTTTCCAAACGAGGATGGGTGGGGAGAACATGCTCACAGGTTTCTTTTCTGATCTGTATCATTTATGAAAAAAAATTCTCCCCTAATCAGAGAGGCTGATTTAAGGGTTGTGCTTGTTCCTGGGGGATGTGTTTCTGAATACTGACCGTGCTTAAGAATATCTACCCGTCCTGCACTAGCAAAAGCACTGCTGTGCCCCAACGTCCTGGTCCATTTTGCTGATTGCATAATTCATTGAATTCAAGTAATTTCGAAAAAATTATTAGCGGATTTTTTAAAAAATTTGTTGTTTTAGGCTTGTCTTGCATCTTCTCCCCAACTACCTCCTGCCTAATGCAATCACAGGATTTATTCCATAGTATGTAAAACTAATGGGAAACTTTCTCTTCCCAGTTACTGTTTTGCTATATATAAACCAGCAACTCACATTTTTTCCATTAATAAAAGGGACAATATTCCCCTCCTTATAATTTTCTTCAAGCTGTTTCTTTTTTTTTTTCACTCTGAAACAACATTTTTATTTACCCACAGAAACCCACGTAAAAACACTGCTGGAAGAACACGCTGCTACAAGGTGCACCCTCTCCCTATTAGCAGCCAAGATTTGAATTTTTAATTGAAGATATCCAAAGACCGAACCAGTTCCCTTTACTTTTAACGAGCAAACCCATCAATTCAAGGAAACATAAAGCAGACAGAACATCAAAGTCTCCCACGTATTGATGGGGATCGGGGGGGGGGGGGGGGGGGAAGGAACGTTTATAAATCTAAACCTTCCATTCCAGACCACATCCCCAAATGTAAATAAGCACCAAAGCATGTTGCTACATATTTTTGCAGAAATAATTACAAACAGCCTTATCAGCGGCGGCGGGCTCGGCGTCGCACCCATCACTTATCCGTTGTGCCCTCTGCTGGATACAGCACACAAGGCAAGCAAAGATTATTTCCAATTAATTTTTGGCATCCTCCCTTGGCACCCGCGCTAGGAATGCGAAGCGTGAAATTTGTAGTAGCAGGTTTAATATTTGATCCAGCCAAAAAAATATTTTTTTTTGCTACAAGGACTTACCTTTGGTAGCGTTTTCCTCCTCCCCCCCCCCCCTCCTCCGCCCCGTGTTGTTCCGTTGCCACCGAGCCTTGTTTATGGTCCAAACGGGAAAAATCTGCCACCGAAACTCCATACATGGCAGGAATAATTTCATGCTGTGCAAAATTTGTTTCATTTCACATCCTGTAAGAATAATTACTTAGCATAATGCCACTTAAGCTGCATTTCTAGCTGCAAACATTAAGGAAATGGTAAAAAGCTAGATCCCGGTTGGGAGAGAGAAAAAAAAAGAGGGTATTTAGGGGTCCCCAGGGTTTCTTAAAACTAGTGGCTTTCAACACCATGGACAACGAGAAGAATTAAAATGTTATAAATGATGCAACTGAATTGAAAAGCACAATAAACCCCAATATTTTCAATGATATTCGAGGTCACCTATTTGCTGGGGACCTCCATAGGACACTGCCTTCAGAAATCAAGGACAAAACACCTGGCCCATATTGCCCACATTTCTTGTGTTTTCTGTAATTATTTGAAGGTGACAGCTGCCCAAATGGTCCTAAATAAAACAGCCAGTGAAGAAGCTGAATCCTCCCCATGTCACGTCATGGATTCCGATTTTCACGTGACAAAAAATAGGTCTCTGTAGGTCTCCTCTCTGGAGGAGAGTTGATGTGATGTGTGATGGGGTGTATTGATCAAATATCAGCGTAAGTTGTGCAAAACATACATTAGCACTTCGGAGCAGTGGGATACAACATGCCAAAGGAGGCTCCGACCTCCCTCCTGGGCCCCCACAAGAGAGAAAAATCCTCTTTCATATCTAGTCAGAATTATTCATGGTTCTCTCTTCCCTTCCAGCAAAACCAAACTGCAGTCTTCAATCAAATGCAAGACTGGTATGGTCTAATTGAATTAGTTCAATTAAGTTTAAAGATCAAAATTATGATTGTGGATTTCTAAAAAAAAAAAATCCCATTTTCTCGATGCCAAACCACAGCTTGTAATCGAGTGGTAAATTCTCACATTTTCTTTCCCAAATGCAGGCAGGAAATCATCACTTACAGAGAACTTCTCTTACTCCAGCAACGACAACCCTCAGGCACACCAAGTATCCAGGCTGACCTTCATCTTCCTCAAGGCCACTGTGGCTATTCCTCACTCACCATCAAACCCTGGATTTGCTGTAGTTTGACCATCAAGGATTTACTGATAAAATTCACTCATAACAAGTACGTTTGTCTTGGGTTTGTTCAAATCTCCAGTTTATTTAAAGCAGGCTGTGAAGGGTGGCTGGATAGATGGATGGAGGGAGGGAGGGATGGATGGATGGATGGATGGATGGATGAATAGATGGATGGAGGGAGGGAGGGATGGATGGATGGATGGATGGATAGAGGTTGTCAATCACAGCACCACCTCCAACCAGCTCTCCACCGGCACAAATTCCCCCAGCTCCACTCATCTGAATAAAGTTATTCCAATTTACACTCATTCCTTGTTTTCACTCTGTTTCGAAAAAGCTTTTATTGAAATGTCAGCTTTGAATATAACAGGAAGTGTCAAGAGGCAGCAAGGGAGAAATAACAAATTTTAGGAAAAAGATTGGCAGCGATTTGGGCCGGCAAGTCCTTCTGGCCTAAAGAGGCAGCAGATCCTCCCTGGGGAGGCTTCATGAGCAGCAGAGTTCTTCAGATGCCATTTTTTAAAGTGGCTGTACTGCTAAATCAAAGGACATGACAAAAAAAAAAAAAAAGACCCCCAAACCCATCCAAACCCATGCTTTTCTCACATTTTTTCCCCAAAGTTCAGCAAGCTGCTGCTGTGCCTGACCAGCAGCGATGTGTTACAACTCCAGAATGTCCAAGAGAACTTAAATGCTCCCAAAGAAGGGACAACATGGTGCCACCAGCACCCCTCCACCCTCGCTTTGTAGCCCTTGGTGGCCGTGGAGCCAGGCAGGGTGTCCCAGACACCTGGCAGAGGCAACACCACATGTGCTCGCTGTGGCTTTGTCAGGAAGATCCAAACCAAACAGCCTTTCCGAGGGTGCTGACAATGATGTCTCCATTCCCTACTGCACCGTGCAGGAGCTTTAGCTGCCTGTTTGCTCCCGACAAGCTCCCAGCCCCGGAAGCCCCTGGAAAGATGGTGAGGGCTCTGGAATGGGTGGGCTTTGCCAGGGTACATAGATTGGCATCCCAGTGGCAGATGCCGTCCTTAATGTGGGCACCTTGTTTCATGAGTGCCCCGAATGCAGAGGTTGGGGAGCACATCAATGGGATTTTGTGCTCTAAAATTCCCAACTCGATGTCTTCCAGGCGGAGGTGGCCCGTGGCATTGTCACTTATCAAGTATAAGATGCTTTCATGACCTGGTAAAAGTTTTATTCTTTATTTAAAATACACAATGGGGGACATGGGGAGAGAGGGCAATAAGGACCTTCAAATTAATGCAGCATTTACCAAAATCAACATTAAAAAACAATTCACATGACATCATCCAAGTGCCTCCACACTGAAATACTTCTCATCCATAAATCCCATCACCAAAACCAGGAAGGACTCTAAGGCAGACAGAATTGTCCCTGGCACATGGAAACCTCAGCATTGCTCTACTTGACCCTTGAGCAGTTGCAAACAGTCAAGAACGATGGTGCCCCCTCCTAGACCATCTCCCAGACTCCTTTTGGGAAGCCTGTTCCATGAGTAGGTCTCAGTAACACACACATAAGACACGTGGATTTCAACTGCATTTGGGGGTGGATCATCCTGTGCCATGCTTGGCTCTGTGACTCTCTTTTAAAGTGCAAATACAAGTTGCCAACATCCTCATGAAGGACAAGCCCAATAATTCAGCAGTTCCCTCTTTCTTTTTTTGTTTTTTTTTTTCTAATTTTTTTTTTAAACACCACATCGTATCCCAACGAGATTTGGGGGGTTTTGTTTTAAACGGCGAGGCAAAAATTTGCTGATCCTCCCCGTGGCGAAGTTACTTTCAAGTCAGCGAAAGTTCTTGGCCCGCGATGAAAAGTCTTTGCCAATTAGCGCTCAACAACTTCAATTCATCCCTCCTGGTTCAAGATGAGTAGGAACCTAATAAGGCTGCGATAAAAGGGCAAAAGGCACCGAGTACCCAAAGGGGATTAATGGGCTCTTCCATTTATTTGTCTCCCTAACAGCTGAACTGTTACAAGTATTGACGGTCTTCAAACGGGCCCGGGCGCCGGGGTCTCCAATGGCCATCCCCAGCTCCCCGGCCCCGAGGGGCGAGGGCTTCCCCCTGGGCGATGCCAAAACCAACAAAGCCCTGGGGATCAGGTAATGAAACTTCAGCTTTGCCTCCCCCCACCCCCCCACCCCTTCTTCTTCTTTGAGATTTATTTACTGGCAGCTGACAAGGGGCAAATTCAGCTGGAATTGTGTAGTCAAGGCCCTGTCAAGCCTTCAGAGGCACCCTTATGTCGAATCACCTTCCTGACTGGCATGTCGCTGAAAAGCCCTCGGCGCTGGTCCTTAACAGCTCCCGACAGCACAAAGGACACTCCAGACAGATGCCTACATGGCATCCTGCAGCATTTTAAAAGAGAATTAGTGGTTTTAATTATGGTCGTCGTATGAAAGGAAACCATGCAAGCTCGGCAGGAGACCTTTGATCAAACCCTTTTGCCAGCACAATGCCGCGGAACTGTGACTATTCCTAGCAAGGGGCCTTTTCTCGCTGAATGACTCACCAGTGATCTTTGAATGCAGACAAGTTCCTCGCCCTCCCTCTTCATTAGCGAGCATTTCTATACAGGCCCTATATAGTGTTCGGAGTCTTGGAGCTATACAATGGGGGGGAAAAAAGAATCCCTACAGATTCTGGCCTCTACTTAGGAAGTGCTGAAGGACTCTGAGTGACTTTATTCATTAAAACAGGTTGCTATTAATTAACTGTCATAATAAAATAAAGAACTATTATTTGCATTTCTTAGTGCGCTCCCTTTAGTAATATGTATAAAAGATGCTTGTAACAAAAATGAATTTATAAGGGAGAAAAAACCCTTCAGAAGTCTTTTTTTCCCCTCTCCCCCCACCCCTTTTTTTTTTTTTTTTTTTTAAGGTCTAGGCAGCAGGAGACTGACTAATTATTAGGACCGGTTTTGCAAGAGAACAAATAGAGGTAAAACACAAATATGAAAGTAATTAGGAAAATGCAAAATCCTGTTTACTTGGCAACCGATTCATGCAACTGAGACTAACGAAGAGCAAATCAGCTTTGCTTGTTTGATAAACTTCAGGGTGCCACCTAAGAGGAGCTGATAAAAATTAAACTCTGCCAGCATCCCTCTGCCTTTTAGCCAACAGGCTCAGCAACATCCACGCAACGGCTTCGTCCGCAAGCACCAGCAAATCGCATTTGAACAGGTTCAGGGGGGAGCAATTTCGGAAGTTCCATCACTGTTAAACATTTTCCCCTTTGTGGGATATCTCTGAGCTGAACACCCAGCACAGACACCTCCGTCATGTGTGCACAGGATTCACATGGACACAGTACAGGTCAAAACCATGATTGTGCTTTGCTCCCTAAAAAGGCATCCCCTTTCTACTGCTCTTCACACCTGGGAAGGCTTTTGCCACTGGGAAAGTTCTTGTTGTAGTTTCCATCCCTGTTTATTGCAATATAGGATGATACACTAGTCAGTGCAGGCTGCAGGCTGGGATACAGCCCCTCTTTTCTCCAGAGCAGATAGTGGAATCCACAAAAGCTTCCAATTATTTCAAGACTATGAGGCTAAGGAGGGGCATCTAATCAAGATAAAGAAAACCCTCGGCTCAGTATATTTGCTTGAATGGATTTTCAATAATGCAGGTAACAAAAGCATTCAAAAATTGGATTCCTAATGCTTTTCTGCCAGGCTGAAGGACTGGTTTGGAGAAGGGAGAAGAAAGCCAGCCCTGAGAAAGCTGCACAGAGGAATGTATGATATTCCCCTGCTCTGTACAAACACTTCTGCAGGGATTGAGAAGAAGGAAGAGATTTAAGTGAGGCACGGCCGACCTGAAATGTAGTAAATTACAACACAAAGAGTTAAAATGACACCCCTGAACTGCTCCTCTTCCTTCTCACCCCTCTGCTTTGTGGCTTTGCAGCCCAGCAGCTGCAGTTTTCCTCCTTTTCATTGCTCATTTCTCATCTGCTGTTTGTACAGGAATGGTTTATAGCAGTGACAGGGGGAATAGCTATGGAAGTCACACTACAAAAAATAAATCAGAGTGAGAGGGTGAAAAATAAAGGACGTTGTTGTGCAACTGGAGTTAAGAGATCCTTAGATATCAGCTTGATTTTTACACAGGAAGCATCCAATGAAAAGTTGGGAAAATCAGCACTTGGAGAGAAAAAGAGAAGTAGTCCACTTTTAAAAAGATCTATTAGGAAGAGGGGCCACATGTCCCTACACACACCTCAAAACTACAGACCAACAGAGCATCCACCTGCAACACCCCTCACTCCTGCCCACATCTCAGTCTGCTCCTCCAAGCCTCGGGGAAGCTTCCAGAGGTGCCATTTGATAACATGAACTTTACAGACTTACTTCTTTCTCCTCTGAAAATTTTACTAGTCCAAATGAAACCTGGCCTGGCAGCAATTTCTCTCCTGCAAAACACTGGGCTGAGACCTCACAGAACCACAGAACAAAGCATGACAATTCAGATGAACACAGCTCTCAGTGACACCACCAGACTTTTGGGTCTGCCTTAAGCATTTGAAATACAGATTAACTGAAAACATTTTGAAAAACATGCTATTTTATATCTTTTTTTTTTTTTTTTAAACAAGTAGCTGAGCTCTTGTTAACCAAGCCCCTTGGTTTTTGGGGTAGACTGAAAAGCAGGATGGATTTGCACCTGTTCTTTTGGTTAAAGCCCCTGATATTTCTAAAACTGCAGTTCTGGAATCCCCAGTACCCATGAGGACATGGTAGAGTAGATGAGCATTATGGGCTCACACAGAAATAGAGGCCACAGGACAGATGCCATGAACCACAGGGAGAGCAGTGTCCCATGGGAGCTGCTCTTGTGTTCCCTTGTGAGGCCTCAGGACCACAGACCCTCCACCCCAGGTAGAGGCAGTGCAGGAGGTGCCAAACTCCTGCCTACAGAGTCACAGTGCTCTGCAAGAGAAAATACACAAGTTGCTTGCTCGCTGTTGGAAAACTAGAGCAATAAGGTCTATCCCAAAAAATGTAACGTAATGAAAAAAACATCCCTGCAAAGCAAGGGGTACCTAAAAGGGGGTACCAGTACCTAAAGGGGCTTCAAGAGAGCTGGAGAGGGACTGTTTACACAGGCATGGAGTGACAGGACAAGGGGGTTTGGCATCAAACTGCCAGAGGGCAGTGTTAGGTGGGATATTGGGAAGAAATTCTTGGCTGTGAGGGTGGTGAAGCCCTGGCACAGGTTGCCCAGAGAAGCTGTGGCTGCCCCATCCCTGGAAGTGTTCCAGGCCAGGTTGGACAGGCCTTGGAGCAACCTGGGATAGTGGAAGGTGTCCCTGGCCATGGCACGGGGGTGAACGAAACAGTATTTAAGTTCCCTTCCAACCCAAAATATTCTCTGATTCTCTGATTATGATTCTGAAGTGCCCCTGGGCACAGGCACAGCCAGGGCACAGAGCACATTCAAAATAGGCTCCCGTGAGGGCACCATCCCATATCCTTGTCCTGAGGGAAACCCACCTAACCACGCTGTCCCGTGACCATAAAAACACACAGACACAGAACAGGAAATGAAAAATGGCTGTAGAAAACCTCTTGGCTCAGCAACAGAGGAAACAATTAAATGCTAAATACATTTTTACATCTATAAAGGATGCTGCACTCATTAAAAAAAAGATAAATGTTCATAGTACAACAGAATCACAGGTTCCTTTAAGAAGAAAAATTTTCCTTTTTGAAACCCATTTTTTTTTTTAGTGATGAGCCTCCCCCCCGAACGCCCAAAGTTCATTTGGCAACAGCAATCAAAGACCAAACATCAGCATGTTCCTGCACACTTGATTTCCTCTCTGCTGCCAGTTCTGTCACCTTTTAAAAACATTCTCACCTTGTCAAGGACTAACTCAGATGTTAAGCCTTGACTTCAAACTTCCAGCCCTCCAGCAGGCGGGCGGGGGACCGGGCGCTACCCAGCTCCCCGCCTCAGGTCTGCTTTCCTTTTCCTCAGCCCCTGCAGCTCTTTTTCCAGGTGCTTCACAGCCTGCAGGATGTCCTGGCGCTGGGGATCATCCTCTGCTTTCTCGGTGTACAGCAGGAAATGTTTCACAGTTTCAGAGAGCAACGTTTCGGGATCCACGTCCCCCCGACGGAGACGCAACATCCTCTCGCAGGCGATGGCGTAGTTTTTGTGCCAGTTCACTGGGTGATTGGGATGAGAGTTGACAATTTCTTTGTATGACTGTTACAGGAACAAAACAAAAAAAAAAAAAGAAGGGGGGGGGGAGGCAAATTAATTGAACTAAGGGGACCAACAGCTCTTAACAGTGTTTCAAAACTGCCCGTGAAGGAACAGATGCTATTTAGAATCGTCCAAGTCCAGAGTCGGAGTATTTCTGTAATTCACTCTGTGTTTGCCATTCAACAGCATGAATCAGAAACCCAAGGGGGGCTGAAACGTTTCCCTTCCGACAGCAGCTGTTTGTTTAGAAACATTACAGATGATGGTGATAACCCCACGGCACATTATGTGCTTCCCCCCAGAGAGGTGTTACACCAAGCTGGGGAAAAAAAAGAGGTTTAACCGCCGCGCCTGGAAGACTTTTATCCAATATTTCAGGAGATCAGGACGTCTTCCACAGGACTTAAGGAGTCTGTTGACTTGAGAGGGAATATTCATAAGCTCAACAGCAGGCACGTGCCTGAGAACTTTGCAGAACAGCAAAAAAATCACAGCAAAACGGGTAAGAATTAAGGAAACTATTTGTTGACTCTCTGCTGGGGTGTGAAATGCTGCTCCTCTCTGCTGACACACACTGATCACTTCGTGCATCTGTTGGCATCTCAGGCAGTCCAGTATTTCCAGAGATACCTACACCAGCTTATGGGTGTTATTCTTTGGTGTGAAATGCAGCAGAATTAATTTGCACTGAGAAGACTGTCGGATTTTATACTTGCTGGCTCAGACGCACGACTGTGTAATGACAGAGGGGACAAGTGCATAGGGGGAACTTCAGGACAAGCAATCTCTTGGCATGGGTTTGGAGCCCAGCACAGACAACATAATTATAGCAAAAGCAGGGTGTTGACTGGTTAGCTTTTGGCATCCTCTGTGACCGAGGGGGCAAGTAGGAATGGATAAAATCCCCGAGCAAATCTCTTTGAATCGGCTGTGCTCCCAGCTTGGATAAACAAGGGGGATGCAGATTACAGGGCCTGTATGGAAACACGTTTCCGTGGAGTCAAGAAACGTAAAAGAAAAGGGAAAAAAATAAATGATGGAGGCTGCAGGGAGCGTTCCTAACCCAAACAGATGACTTACGCTGTATGCAAATGTGTAAAGTTGTGATTTCATTTCTGCAGTCGCACTGGCACTCTCCGCAAGGTCGAATATAAAGAAAGCTGTTTTCATCCTGGGAAAACAAGAAAAACTTCCATATAGTAACTGCTTAATGCAACCAGCTCACATCACGTGGCTATACACATTTTCAGCACGGCTATCCACGTATGGGACAGAACCAGCACCTCCATTTGAGTCAACAGTGACACAAATTTCTATCCATGATGTATTTTCTCACTCCGAGCCCCAACTGCTTTCTGCTCCTTTGAAATACTTTGAGCAGAACCTTTAGGGGAACAAATCGAGCACTCTCCTGAAGGCTTTGATGGAGTCCTTGCACGCTTCACCTCATCCTGCCAGGCTTTTCCTTCCAAAGCTTGGCACACGTGGATCCAATAAGGCCATGCCCCATCAAGCTGCCCGCTTTGGTGTGTGTTTCCACACCGGTGAGCTGGCATTGCCCACTGGCTGTTGGGAGGGAGCAATGGAGAATTACCTGGCTTGCCACATCTCCTCGTTGGCAACAGCTTCCCAGGAAGAGGGACTGAAACTAAATGGGAATGAGAATAAAATTCAGCCGTCAGATCCATGTCACTTTGCTTCACCCACCACAGCCCTTCTAACCCAGGCAGCTACAGACCTCCCAAGCAGAAGAAAACCCATCATGAAGCCTATGGCTCTGACAGCAGGGAATTCAGCTGACCCTCTGTCATTCATAAACCTTATTCCACTCTCTCCACAAAAGGAGCCTCTGGCAAATCAGGTGCTTCACAGCATCCCAGTTCCTGAAGTGAGAGATTTTATTTTTTTTACCATGGTAGGTCAGTCTACGACATTTAAACCTTTGGATGTCTCAAGTCCTCAATGATTTTAGCTCCTGTTCAAGTTTTAAGGCCAGAACTGGAGCTGATACTTGACTAGAAATGTCCTCGCTATATTTCACACTAATAAAAGTCATAGATCATAGAATGGTTTGGGTTGGAAGGGACCTTAAAGACCATCCAGTTCCAACCCCCTGCCATGGGCAGGGACACCTTCCACTAGACCAAGTTGCTCCAAGCCCCATCCAAGCCCCTGGCCTTGGCCACTTCCAGGGATAGGGCAGCCACAGCTTCTCTGGGCAACCTGTGCCAGGGTCTCACCACCCTCACAGGGAAGAATTTCTTCCTTATATCTACTAAAACACAAACCATCATGATCCTGGCTCATGTTAATTCCTGCAGCACTGCAGAGGATGTGACAGTGCTGCTGGCAGAAGAATGATGAGAGGAAGGAGCAAGATCTCCTCTGCCTCGTACCTGCCATAGTCTTCAGTCCAGTTATAGAGATTCCTGGTGAGATGAATCCACTCTCCTGGGTCAAACACAACATTGGAAGGAACCAACTTCTCACACGTCCCCCAGGGCCAGAGTGAATGGCTCCTTCTCCAGGTCGAGTCACCTTCATGAAGACCTATGCAGACAAACACCTCCTTACTGCCAAAAAAACCCAAGAGAGAGCAATTGTGAAGCTGTGCCAGACCTTGGGCCACCCCATGTCCCTGAGCCAACCACACACAGTGTTTCTTATGTTAACAACTAAAATATCTGAAATTGTTCTTGAATTTGAGTATGAAAAATTTCCATCCAGTGAAATCCTCTTTAGGAATATTTCTGTTCCAGTATTCAAGACCTCAAAGAGAGACTAAGGCAATGTACAAACCTACCCTTGGGGCCAAGCATTGACACACATGGGGAAACTTTCCTGCCACAAGAAGTGGTGGTTAACCTCTTGCAAGAAACAAAGAAGCTTTTGAAAGATGTCACAGGGTTAGTTTGCTTCCCGTGATCTCTGTTAGTGATATAATTTTGTGCATGAAATTAAATCTTGAGGTTAAATTTTTGGTTGAGGTGTGGTAGGAAGAAGAAAAGACACTGGTAAACAAATTCTCTTTTGTGCTTTTTTACTGAGACAGGGTCATACTGGAGATTGAGGGTTGGCTTTTACATGTGGATCTAAGTTGTGCAGCACAACTCTTCCTGTGGCACAGACACCTGTCCAGACCATCTCACATCAGAAAGTGCACATTCTGGACCAGTTTGCAAAACAGCTCTTCTGCTGCAAGCGAATACCCCATCTGGCATTGCCCATCTTGTGCAGCCAGCACAGGTGGCACATCCTGTCCCCTCTCCTGGACCTCATGAACATGCCAGAAGCCGTAGGAGAAGCCCATTTCTTCCTGACAGCACCTGGCTCTGCTCTTCTGCCTCCCCACCCTCGCCAGGCTCACCCCGGCTACTCTAAATGCAGATGCTATTCTTATTCATGTGAGTATCTAATCCTTTCTCCACTCTTACTAAGCTATTTTTATATGATGATTATTCCTGGAATACATTCATTCTATGCTAATCAGTTGGCCACAATGTTCACAAAGGAGAAGCAGCAGCAATTTGCTCTCCAGCCATCGTCGTTTTGAGTGCAGGGGAACTGTTCCTTTTTTCTGTGATGAATTGTATCAACAACAACAAAAGAAATGATCAGTAAACACTCTGATCATCACCTTCTTATTTTTCCCTCCTAAAAACCAAACCAGGCTCAAAACAACAGGCAACATTATATCCGGATGGAGTTACTCCTGCACAGATATTTGCTTTAATTGCAAGAATAATCTCGCCACCAGGGAAGAAGTCAGTGGAGAAAATTGGTCTTTTGGATGCAGTACCAAGCTGTTCCATAAACAATTTGTAGGGGGAAAAAAAAAAAAAAAAGGTCAAAGATTTTAGGAAAGCTGTTACATATGAAAGAAATGCTTACTGTTTATTTACTTTGAGGAAACGATGGAGATTAAAAGCAAGTGTCCCGTCGGGTAATACTCCTTCCACAGGATTCCACCGGTGCCCAGGAAAATAAACGCCAGGTAAATGCTTTGCCAGCTTGGGTAAATACCATTCATAAGTCATCATCTATCAATAAAAAAATATTGCCATACTTAAAACAAGAATTCAAAGTTTTCATCCCTTTTACATCCAGAAGAAATGGGTTTTGAGGGAGTAATGACTGTTTGCTCAGTGAAGTCACCTCCCGTGCCAGCAGTGGCTGCACCACCACACTGGGTCACCAGTTTGGTTTCTGATCAGAGGCACGTGGTCCTCACTCTAACACAAAACAGCTGGTAAGAGACACAACAGGGATTTGGTTTGGTTAAACACGAGGTTTTGGGTTTGGGGCTTGCCAGCAAGTCACAAACTCTTGCTGCAAAGCCAAGCGCGAGGATGACGTGGTGGCAGAAATGTAGGTGTTCTGTTCTGTAAGAGGGTTTTGGTTTTTTTATTTTCCCATTGCTCAGTGAAAAAGGAAAGAGTGCAAACATCACCCAGGGACACACAGCACCTCAATCTTAGTGTAAAAAACGGGGACAGAAGTCTGCAAAACCACCAAGGTAACAGAGGGGATGCAGGGGGTGCATGGTAAAGTCCTCGGGAGAAACCCGAAAGCTGCATCATCCGTGGGGTAACTGCTGCCCTGCTGCCCTCCAGGCTGATCCCAGAAGTCTTCTTCTGCCCCAACATCTGTATTTTGTGGCAATTGCAGAAAACAGCTGGGACAAACTTCCTCAGTAAGGCAAACACCAGCCCTGTGGCACATCTGGATATCTGCAGTGATGAAGGAATTTGGCTTTCCCATATCTCTAGCCACTATTGCCTCACTGGTGGCTTTTTGGGCTTGAATGGGCCTTGCACACCATGCTCCATCCTAGGGCTACCCACAACCCTTTTAAAAAATATCAATTTTATTTATTTCCACATCATGAGTTTTATTTGAACAATGAGACCCCCCCAAGGAGATAAAGGAACAACCGAACTTTTGCTTCCTGTTTCAATCTGCCTGATGACTCTTTAAGCAGCACTTTCTGAACCTACCTCCTGGTCCACTAAGGTGATATCTGGCCTCATCCCTTCGCAGTAATGAAGGTAACGAAGAGCATTCCCAGGTAAGTCTCCTCTCAGCAGGATCACTGCACCCATGGGCATAGAGGACAGCAGATTCCTTGCAAACTTGTCAACAACATAGTTGTTGCTCTGATCACAAGCACTAAAGAGAACAGATAAAAAACAGTATCTAGAAACCAGGTATTTGCATGGCTTTGCATATCCTCAGAACAATTTTATGCAAGAGGCAACCACAGAAATCCACCCTAGTCAGATCTTGCTGGAAGCATCAAAGAATCACAGAATGGGAAGGGAGGGAAGGGACCTTAAAGCTCATCTTGTTCCACCACCCCTGCCCTGGGCAGGGACACCTTCCACCAGACCAGGTCACTCTAAGCCCTGCCCAGCCCGGCCTTGAACACTTCCAGGGATGGAGCATCATCAACAACTTAATCATTCCAACTCAATCATCTCCATTTCCAGAGAAACTGAGATATAGAAATGAAACATTTAGACAACAGTCCCCCAGAAACCAGAACCACAGACATGAGCCACTACAGTTTAGCCAAAATACACACTCACTGCACACCTTCACCTTAAGTCTGATTCTTTTTATTGGGCTAAACCAAAAGTCTTACTTGTTGGTGCTGGAAGTGCCAGTACAACGATGGTTCTGTAAAGTACCTGAAATCTTCCTCATCCTATAATGTTTTAATTAAGTATTAAAAGTGCTTTTAATTAAGCACTGAAAAGCCAAGTTTTTGTAGCATCAGGCAGAAGCAGATTTACATCACCTGAGATTATATCCTTTTTGTTACACATCTGTGTGTGCACACAGGGGACTCAAGAAGAGGACACTCCATGACTTGGCTCAGGACATGAGCTATGACTGGCTCACCTACGGACAAGCCTTTGGAAAAGATGTGTGCAAAGGAAGAATTCCTGAGGATGAAGTCTATGCTTCATTGGTCAACCTCTACCTGAGCACCCCTACTAGGACACTGATTCCTATCCAAGTGACTGCAGGTGCTCGTGGGATAAGGAAGCCCCACACTTCAAAAGGGGAAAAAAAATAGAAAAAACCACAGGGCACAAGGAAACCTGAAGGAAAGCAAGAGAAGTTCAGGTCAAATGAATTCTGCCAACCTGCTTAGGAAATAAAGCACAGATTTACAAGCAGGTTTTTTAAGAAGTTTAAGTATCTACAGAGTTTTCTTCCTTCAACCTACATGACACCCATATTTACAGCCTGGAGTTGGTGCTTGGTGACCCTGAGGGAGAACAAACAAGGGAGTCCTGCAGGCTGTGACCATGCAATCTTAGGTGGGATGTGAGAAGTGCCTTTTCCCCCTCCTGACACGGATAGAAACCCCAGGAGCAGGAGTGGGGGGTTCACAGGAGCACCCCAACTGCACAGCACCCCACAGCCCTGCGGGGCTGCACCAAGACACGTGCCCAGGGGACTTCTTACCTGTAATTTGTCCAAACTTGAGAAGCAACAAGAGCAAGGGCAGAGAGCCACTCCAGCCAGGGCAGCACCCGGCTGCCCTCCAGCACGGTGTTCCCGAGGGAGGTGAGGGTTGCCAAGCCCAGCCCTGCCAGCACAGCCACCACAGCACTGCTCTGCAGCCAGAACCGCTCCACCTGGGACACAACACCACAGAATCCCAGAATTGGGATTGGAAGGCACCTTAAAGTTCATCTCATTCCACCCCCCTGTCACGGGCAGGGACACCTTCCACTAGACCAGGTTGCTCCAAGCCCCATCCAACCTGGCCTTGAACGTTTCCAGGGATGGGGCAGCCACAGCTTCTCACAGACCCTATTTCTGTGTCCCCAGAAACAGAATAAGTAGATATATTTTTGTACCTTATGCAGCTTCAAAACAACTATCTGCCCCCTGGTTAGGTGGTTTTAAGGTTTTTAATGTTTCTGCCAAAAATTAACATGCCAGACCAGTTTTTAGAGTGCAACTCACCACGCCTAGAAACAGAGGCTTTGTAACATCCAAGTTTGCTCTCCAAGCGAAGAAAAGGGAATAAAGGCAAAGCATTCCAGTGAAGAGCCAGATCACAGCTGATTTCTGCTGCCTTGTCCTATAAAAAAAGTAATGTATCACTCCTGAGGCATGATGAAAATCAAAACAGAAGCTACGTGTGCTTGAAAACCACCAACTCTTTGCACACCTAAATGCATTTAATACAAGGAGCTGATGAGCCTTTCTTTACCTTTGCCATTTATAAAACTTCTGTTTTCAAAGCACAAAAACCACGAAGATTTCAGGATATTTAAGCTTGCCACCTACAAAGCCACAGGAGTGTAGGGATATTTTGCTCTCACAAACAGATGACCACAGCCAACTGCTGCAATTTTTGCCCCAGCAAGGAGAAGGTAAAACAAGCTGCCCACGAAGCCAGTGAGAAAGTGAATATCAAAGCAAATATTCTCCTCCTACTTACAGCAGTGCTGTGCTCACACAGGCCACAAGTGCCAGGGCAAGGACGGGAAGGGAGAGCTCCGACTTCATCTGCGCCAGCTGGAAACTGTGGAGAAATTAGTGCATGGATGTGCCACCCCCTAATCATCCCTTGCACTCAGGTAAAGTGTCAGGAGAAACTGGGAATAAGCACAACACAACATATTCCCAGTCTTCTGTGATTAAGTTTACCAGAAACGGGAACAAGGCTGGTTTACGTGGCAGGATTTTGAAGGAAAAATCACCAGGGAGGGGGATCCACCATTTCAATAGGAAAACAAACAGGCATGCATGTTGTCCCTGTGACACACACCAGGCCTAGCTCTGGATCAAGACTAGGAAAAGAAGGACAGGAGCCACTTTGGCCAAAATACCAGCAGCAGCAACAGGTTCCTCTCCACTAAAAGGCATATCAAGATGTTACTCACAGCAGCATCTCTCTCATACTGGATCCTGTCTCGGACTTGGCCTGTATTGAAAAGAAAGAAGCACATGAGAAACCTACACACTGACTGAGTATCACTGGGACAAGGAAAGTCTTTCAATTTTCTCTTTGCAAAAAGGCAGCAAGCTCCACTCAAACCTTCATTGCAAGATATTCTCCCACATTCCTGTTTTATGTGATGGGTTTACTTCCTGGATAAGCATTTTTTCAAAGTGCTGACAACGGATTACCCTGGTGATTTGAGCCTGATCTCTGCTGTATCATAGAATCATAGAATCATTTAAGTTAGAAAAGTCCTCTGAGATCATCAACCATTAACCCAGCACTGCCAGGTCCACCACTAACCCATGTCCCCAACTGCTACATCCACACGGCTTTTAAATCCCTCTAGGGATGGTGATTCCACCACTACCTTGGGCATCCTGTCCCAGTGCCTGACACCCTTTCTGTGAAGAAATTTTTCCTAATATCCAATCTAAACCTCTCCTGGCACAACTTGAGGCCACATCCTGTATCTGCACAGTGCAATTATTTTCTGGGACATATCCCCACAGCCTGAGAGAAGCTGCAGGCCTCAATTCCTCCTTGCCCCCATCTCCTCTGCCCTGACAGAGCTGTATGAGATCTATATGAGATACATGGGAATTTTTATTGCAGAGACCTGCAATCTATGGCACAATTCTGGGAAAGAAGACATGCTCAGTGGAGGTGAGGAATTAACCTTCACAGCTGCTTGTTGGAAAAGCAGTGACTAACAGAAAAAAGATAAGGTAAACAGATTCAGGAGGACTGGAAGGAATACTTAATCTCAACAAAAATGGAATAGTTAATTGCATTCAGGTTTTAATTAAAAAATAAGTGTTAGAGGATGGAGAGCCAGCTCACAGCTCCTGAAGCCCCACTTTGCTGGCGGCTTCTGGTCCCAGACACATCCCTCGCAAGGAGATGACATTTCTGATCCTTGGCTTACAGGTGGAACCTTCTCCTGAGCATTTTCTGAGGTGATTTAAGACCCTGTCTGCCCTTAAAACAGAGCTACGGGATGCAAGGGCTGGCTGTCCATCCAGGCAGTGCTCTGGAATTAGCCCAGCTGGCACCGGGACCAAACGCTTGGATTTTGCTGTATTTATTGCTCCTGCTTCAGACAAGTTCAAATGTGATTTGTGGTGTAGGATTACACGCAGTCCATCCCTAAGCCTCCTGAACATCAACTTGAATTCATCATATTTGATGGAGAGAGGAGTTAAGGGATTTGCATGCCTTGGTATTGCTCTGCCCAATGGAGTCTTATCCTCGGGAGACGGCTGGGAATAGGGCAACAGGGGAAATCTCAGAAGTCCTTCAGAGGGTGGATCTTATCTCTGTAGGAGTTTTGGAAAGATTTAGTGGCAGCAGCAGGAATTATCGTGTCTTTTGACACACATCCTACAGCCACACAGCTGTAATAGGACAGTGATGGTGCTCGCTGCGTCACGTTGGCTGCATGCAGGGGCTTAACTTCTGAGGATGTGGGGCTTCAAGGAGTGACATAACAAGTAGACCACACCTTTTTATCTTTTTCTTCCCAGTGGTGTCATTTCCCAGCCCTCTGCACCCAAATCTCTGAAGCAGGAGGACAGAAACTGGGGTGATGGGCACGTGCTTTCCTTGGGTGGCCACAGCCAAACATCCAAGTCAGGGCTGGAGGAGGCAGATGCAAACCTTACACTCTGCAAGCAACCATGCAATGCTTCCCTTCCTTGGCAAGAGCACAGACCTCAGTAACTCAAATCAGAGGTTCCTGAAACGCCCCCAGACCAACCATTCGTTTAAATTCAGTATTAGTAAGTTAAGAGGAACAATTTTGAAACGAAAGCTGCTTGTGACCTCTTTAAATGTCCGAGTTAAAAATAGAGAAATAAGAAAATATTTGTCTTAAAACAAGAAAACCACCAAATTGATGTCACCATCTCCCTCTAGCACAGTTTGCTCTTTGGGCTCTACATACACAAGACACCAGACAGCTCCCAGGAAATAATATGGCTCGCCCCATGAAGGCAAACAGAATTATCTTTCCGCTTTCCCAGGCACGTGATCCATTTCCCAGAAAACCTGGCAGGTCAGAAGGTCGAAATCAGAAATAAACGCTTAAAAAAAATGAAACATTTTCAATTTCTTTCCCCGCGAGCCCTTAATCGTCACAGAGAACAGTTGCATAAGTCAAAAAGAAAGTAATTTGGAAAAACGACCCTTATTTACCAGATTGAATGTCCCATATTCTTCCCTGAGAAAGTGGGTCAAAAATCCTTGAAGAGTCGTCTGGTCTCCCCATGTCCAACGGGCTCGACTGAGGTAGGACGAAGCCGGCAGATAGAGATAAGGCAGCAAACCAGCCAAGAAGCATAAACCCAACTTCAGCAAATGGCCTGGGGACAATTCCTGCACCAAAATATGTCATATTGCATAACAATGTTTATTTTAGTTTAATCACGCTGGAACTTCAAGAACAGATAAAGAAAAAACATCAAATATATTTACACAGAGCTGATCTCTCAATTTATAGTAAGTCCCTACAAAATGCTATGTTAAACCTTACGATTTTGTGGATTACTAGGAAACTGCATCAAACTGATCTCCTTTGCATGGCAGGGTGAAATTTAAGTGAAGCAAATAATATTAGCTAGGACTCATGAGTATCATACTCATTGCATCTTTCACATTTAAATCATGGCATGACATGCATAGATGGCTGAAGCACTGCAAGGCTGAGATAACCCACTTTGCAGCGATTAAGAGTTGGCTGGTATTCCATCTGGCAAAAAAAAAAACCCACATAAATGCTGCTCTAGTACAACTACACACATCACCACCATCATCAGGAGTCAGTTTTGCCATTTACTTTATCGTGATTACAGTGGCTAAATTGGATAGGCCAACTTTTGGGGTGGGATTTTCAAGACTGCCTAAGGGGTCAGGAAGACAAGACTTTCAAAGGGACTTCTGTGCCTAACTCCTTTAAGTGCTTTGGAAAATCCCACCCTAGAATATTGCACGCTGGCTTTATCTTTTAGCCACTGCCCTGTCAATCAAAGCACTTCCTCGGCATTTGGGGTTAAAGGGAAGAGGCACCAATTCAGAGGGATGATCTACAGAGCAGAAAAAGGAGCTTGATAAGGGTGATGGCCAGATTCTTCAGAAGAAAGATGGCTCATTTTTACTTTAAAAAGGCACTTTTCCCATCAATTATCCTTCTTATTAGGTGGTTTTCTGCAGCAGGCACTACTGGGCTGTCTAAAGCATTTTCCAGGATTATTATATTGGCACAGCATTGTCCTTGCTGGAAATCACAGAGGCCTCCCTGGACCTCCCTAGTTAAAGAAAAAAATACTAAAAATTCTGTTTGAAGAACACAAATATATTGCAGAAGTGAGTCTTCATCGTGTTAAGGGAATTATGTAGCCAGAAAGAGGTTTGTTGGAGATGCTGAACAGATTTTGAATCAGGCTATCCTGAGTTGCATTGCATCTCTTGCAGCTCAAATGCTTCACCCTGTGCCATTACTGAGAACCACACAGGACTTATCTGGTTAAGGGTGGAAAAATACAGGCAGGACTGGCCTGGCAGCCACCTGCCCAACTGTCACCTTCAGAGGGACAAAAGAGAGAGGGGGAAGTAGGTGGAGGCTTCCCAGAGCCACCTCCAAAATGGTCAGAGCACCTGCATGGCTGAGATGTGCCACTGTTTCATGGGCAAAGTAGAGTTCCTACAACACATCTGCATCCAGCCTGGTGCACTGACTCACAGAAAACCAGCTACAGCAGAAAAGAGCATGGCAGGGTCCCTGAATGGCACCCAGGAGCCTCATCCAACTGGATGCATATCACCTCCAAACACCAGGAATGCAAAAATGTGTTTTCAGCTTATTACACAACAATCAAGTTTAATAAAAAGAGGTGTAAAATAAGGGACATCTTGAGAAGGGGATAGATTTGAGGGGATCAAAAGCTTGCTGTTGCAATGAAGGTCAGCCTTTCTTTGGTCCTCTCCAGCTCTTTACCTGAAAGTTGATCTCTTCTAGGACTCTTCTAGGACTCTCAAGTCCTGAACACATCAGAGCTGGAGGCCACCAAGCCTGGGACATCCCAAGGGAAGACAAACCTCCATGTCTTTCATGCCATGCTGCTTGTTCTGGCTGCACCTTCAACTATCAACAGTCAGAAGATGCTCTACCATGAGTGGACACGGCTTTTGTTTGTTATCACCAGGGAGCCAACATACAGAAACTCATCTCCAGGTGAGCTCATGGCAGGAGCAAGCCAGTGTCACCGACCAGGAGAAGCAGCACACACAGACTGCATATGGCTGTGACTCTCCCCAACAGATAGTTATCTGCTCTCCTATTTGGTAGATCATTGAACTTGCTCTTATTTCCTACAGTCTGAGCAGTTTTTAGCTCCCAGTATTATTTTAGCTTACAGGGTATCTGGAAACAGCTGGGGCAGAGTGTTCCTGTGCCAGGAGACACGAGTGGGTCACGGACTGCTGGCACGAGTAAAGCTCCTAAATTGTGATCACAGAATCAGAGAGTCATTGATAATTTGGGTTGGAAGGGACCTTAAAGATCATCTAGTTCCAACCCCTCTGCACATTCCACTATCTCAAGTTGCTCCAAGCCCCATCCAACCTGGCCTTGAACACCTCCAGGGATGGGGCAGCCACAGCTTCTCTGGGCAGCCTTTGCCAGTGCCCCACCACTCTCACAGCCAACAATTTCTTCCTAATATCTAAATCTAAACTTGCCCTCCTTCAGTTTAAAGCCATTTCCCCTTGTCCTGTCACTTCATGCCCTTGTCAAAAGTCCCTCTCCAGCTTTTTTGGAGGCCCCCCCTTAAACCAGGCCCCCTTTAGATCAGCGGCTCTGGTGTCAGACAGATGAACTGTAACTTCTGTGGGTTATGACCAACAAGTTCAGACAGACCATTGACTCTCCCTGTTTGCAGATCAACACAGAGGTGGCAGCAGTGCTTGGAAAGAAGAATTACCCACTGCTTCAGAAAAACAGGGTCAGCAAAACACGTACCGAGTTTCTGAAGAGCCGGGCGAGAACCCAAGGCACGATACAGGCAATGTAAAGCACTATCGTGTGCTGATTGCACAGACTGAGCCCACAGCAAAAGGCACCAAGCTTAGAGATCTGAGAGGGGAGAAAAAAACATCCACAATCACTGCTTATGGTTTGCAAAAACACCCAGAGATCAAAAAAGCTTCAGCGCAGCCCACGGCACCCTCAGAAGAGAAAGGCAAATACATCAGGGAGCACTGGTCAATTATAACATGGATAACAGGTTATTTTTGGCTATTTACAGAGAGATTTCATTTGTTTAACAGAAAATATTCTTTAAGAAGTGTCCAGTTTAACTGCTGTGTGTCCCTGCACACAGAGATCCCACATAGCATCATCACATCCTAACGATGAGTCCAATCCAATTCCCAAACCCCAGCTGCACAGGGGAGGCTGCACAGGGAGCAGTTAACTCCAAATGGTGCAAATTTTTTCAGAAGTCATACCCTGAAATAATACCTCTATAAACAGAGACCTCATTTTTCATAACAGGAATGATTTTTAACTCTTCTTCAGGCACAGAGGGATAAAGTCAGGGCTACACAAACTTTGGGAATTAAGGCTGATATCCCTCATTCATCTAAAAGATCAATTTCAAGCATCTTCAAAAGAGTTTTATGATAAAACAGGTAACGCATCCAGACTACGGAGCACAGTGCAGGGGATTTCTGATATTCATTGAGGAAGGCTACAAGGACAACTCCATACAGAATCCTTGGGTCAAAGCCACCTACACCACTGCTCCTCCTCTGAATTTGCCTCTTCCTCCACCATCACTGCCCAGCTGGTCCATGTTACATCCTGAAGCCATGCCAAGGGCAGCTCCTCAGTGGGCAAAAAGCCACCAAAGTCCCACGGACAGGAGCAGACAACCCATCCTCACCTTCCCAGCCAGCCCCAAGGAGGATGGCACTTCCACAGAACCACAGAATATCCTGAGTTGGAAGGAATCCATCAGGATCATCAAGTCCCAACTCCTGGACCTGCACAGGACATCCCCAAAAATCCCACCATGTGCCTGAGAGCACTGTCCAAATACTTCTTGAACTCTGTCAGGGTTGGTGCTGTGAACACTTCCCTGGGGAGCCTGTTCCAGTGCCTGACCACCCTCTGGATGAAGAACCTTTTCCTAATATCCAACTTAAACGTCCCCTGCTTATTTCAGCCACTGGTGAGGGTGGTGTGTGAGGTGCAAACACTTGCCTTGGTGTAGTGATGGGATCACCCTGTAATTATAAATCAACTGCTCAGCATTCCACGTTGGGCGCTGCCTTGTCACGGAAACACCTGCCATAACTTCAGAAAAACCTTTTCAGAGCTGCCTGGCAGGTCTCTGAACCACCTCAGTGATTTTATGAGTATACTGATGAACCCCAAGCACACCCCTGGAGATGTTTGTATGCCCATCTGATTTCTGAAAAGCACCACGAGCTTGCTGTTGGCAGCCTGGCTTCTTCAAGGTGTGGGATGCCAGACACCCAAAAAAACCACTGAAACAAGTTCCTTAACTGCTTCTGAAAATCTCATTTGAAAATCCCATTGGAAATTTGGCACATGAAACATGGGAGCAGGTTGGAAAATGCCCAATTCCATGTCCGTGGAGTTCAGGTTGTGGGGATCTTGGGGCACTGCTCATTAGAAAATAAAAAAAAATAAATAAAAAATTCCAGTGGTGAAACAAGGTCTCTGTAACCATTGATAAAACATGTTATTTGAGAACTCACGAAGCTGAGTAAACTACCACTGCAGGCTCCTGAAATTCTAGCCTAGCCTGACAAAAATCCTTTTATTCACACAATTTACAGGAGTCACAGCAGGCAAGTCTGTCGGAGGAAAAGAGATCAGATGTTCAGGCAAAGCAAAGTAGAAAGAACAAGACTGCTGAGCAAAAATATCATTTGGCTGCCTATTCTGTTTAGAAAGTAGAGAATAAAGCATGAAATTTAAAGTCTCTGTGTTTAACAATGGCATTATTTTAGGGGCACATTTAATTTCAAAAGAAATACTGATTGAAAATTTGGTTGTTTCTGGTTTTGAGTAGAAACTTGGGTTTCTGATTAGATGAAGTTTTCTGTAAAACACATCTATTTACCCCAAAGAAAAATAACAGTTCTTAAAACAAAACCTTGAGCACCCACAGCCTAGTTTGTGTCTTTGATGCAGGAAGAACTATAACATTTATATGAAAATGATTTTGCTTCTCATATTTCCACGCCGTGGTATTAAACAAACCAGCCCCAAATGCATCCAACAGGTCCCAACTCAATCTTTAAACAAAGTGTACAGGTTTCTTTCAATGTCTGGCACTCTTGAACATCCAGGTAGGTCAGGAATGGACATCACCCAGCACAGGCGCTGAACCAGGTCCCAAAATTTGGCCTTTTTGCTTAAACAAAACTAAACCAGCAATAAACAAATAGGAAATTAAACAGACAGGTGACAATCAAATAACAGAAGACAAAGAACTATTCACTTTGCTTGAGATGTTTTACCTTTGATCTCTCTTTTGCAGTGGATGCCTCCTCAAAATGAGCAGTGAGAGCCATCAGCAGCCCCACAAACAGATTGTTTAAGCTGAAAACCTCCGCCGTGATGGACCACTGCCATGTTAGACGAGAAAATGAAAACACCCCCGCAGCAAGGATTCCTCCAGCATATGAGCCAGAAAGCCTGCAAACACAGATAACATGAAATCTTCTTTTCCAACAACAAAAAAAAAAAAGCCTACTTTATTGTCCTTCTTTTTTTTTAAGTTGTTTTTTGTTTTTTTTTTTTAAAACATACTGTAGCAGTAGCGACGGCTGCCACCCCACCAAAACATTATACGGTTAATATCTTCCTAATAATTTCTCTGCCAAAGGATTGCGGTCAGGAAGAGCCAGCCCGTTTGCCAGCCACCCCAACACCAAAGAATTTGCTCCTTGCAAAAGCCACGAAAACTTCCAGAGTGGAATTTGGCCCCGAGTCCCTGACGAGTGATGGCCCGGCGGGTCGGGAGTCACGCCGCTAACAGGATACTCTCCTCTGGAGGAGATGCCAGCAAGGGTGCAGCCCTAAATAAAGACTGGATTAGAGTTATTCATGATGGACAGCATTAGCAGAGCTTTCCTGGGGAGGGGGAGAAGGTGTTCAGTGGGTTTGGTGAGGATTGTGGCACCCGTGCTGCCAGAAGGGAGAGGTGCCCACCAGGGTCGGGAGTGCGGAAAATGGGTGTCGGCTCCAGTAAGTGTGAGGGAGTGGGTGAAGCACCCACAGTTGGGATGGCTGTGAGCCCAAAAGCCAGTCATCTCTGAGACTCCCAGATGGGATTATGGCACACATTCCCCACGGAGCTGTTCGGCCAACTCAGTTTGATGCCGCAGCCGCCATGCAGGGAGCCCACAAGATGGAATTCAGCCCAGGAAACCTATTAGGCCCGTTCCGCAACAGTGGCTCTTCCCACCCAGTCCCACTGGGAGCAGCTCCAACTCTGCCTGTCTGAAAGGTCTCCCCTCCGTGAAGTCACCCTGAAAAGATGCCACATAGGGCACAACCAGCTCAGTTAAGCCTTATCCAAAACCAGAAATAGCTGTGGACAAAGCTTCCCTCCAGAAATTCACCATCCCTCTGTAAGACTAAGCCAGTCTCTGCCACAAATTGGGCATTTTCCGGTTCCATCCCAGAGACGCACAATTCCATTTCTTTCTAACATTTCCAGCAGGTTTGAAACAAAACTTATAAGCTACCAAACTTCTTCATCAAGCTACCTGTGTAATTTGGTCCTAAATAGTGGCCATATCCTCTAGAACAGCCAATGTCCCCAGGTGACTTGCTCTACCCAGTGTTGATGGGAGAGTGGATGTCCACATGAGACCTACCCTGACATAGCTCTGACACAAAAAGCAACCAAAGGACACAAAACCTACAGCCCCTAAGAGCAGAAGTGCCCTGCTGGCAGAGTACTCCTTAGCAAGGGCTCCTCTCCTTGGGTAACCTTTTCTTCCGCCTTCCTGAAATGACCTCAGTTCAGACAACCTATTTCAGTAGATGTCAAAGAAGGACAGTCTGAATAGGAATTTTTAATCCATTAAAAATGAGAAGCAGGCTTCGTGAGACCAGGTGTCTAGCCCTCCTCCTGCCATCGACACTGGACATCCTGGGTAGCCTGGGACAAGCCACTCCACTGCTTCTGATGAAGTATCTGCAGTTATCTGCAAAATAGAACTAATGATTTTTATTTCCTTTGCAAAGCACTTTGAGATCTGCAGCTGCAGGAGGCAGCTGGAGGGTGAGAAGTAAGGAGTTAACAGTGGGGAAAAAGAAAGCAACTCTGAGGTGTTCAAGGCCAGAGCAAGACAAGCTAAAGGTGGCAGAGAGTTCAACACCAAGACTGTGGGAAGAAGTCTCAAAAAATCAATGGAAGTGGAAAAAAAAAACAGCCTGAAAACTCCCAACTGACAGCAAGTAGGACTGTTTCAGATCAAATGTGAAATCAAGGGGAAATATTCAAGGTCAGGTTGGACAGGCCTTGGAGCAACCTGGTTTAGTGGAAGGTGTCCCTGTCCATGGCAGGGAGTTGGAACGAGATCATCTTTAAAGTCCCTTCCAACCCAAACCATTCTGTGATTCTATGACTCTAAATCTGTGTCTGCAAAGTACAGATTTAAACATTAAACTTTTGAAGAAAGGTGACTTGGAACCTCTTCAGTAGCAAATCAGGTATCTGCTCTTGTGCTCACCAACACACGTCACTGTGGTGGACTCTTCCAACGTCTAAACTTCCCTGTTGTTCAACACAGGTCCAAGTATTTGGTATGAAATTCTCCAAGGCAAGACCCGTCACTCACTGCACTAATATACTGTTTCAAAATCACACAAATGCAAACAGAAAAGGCATTCAGGGGCATGAACACGGCTGTGTTGGTTTTGCTACCAAACCACCCCAGCAGCCCCAAGTCCACCTCCTCTAAGGGAGAAGTGAGACAAACACAACCTGTCTGGCAGAGTTTTCAGCCTCAAGAGCTCTGGCTGTGCTCTCCTCCTCCCTGTCACCCAAACAGAAAATGGAAAGATGCAATGGAGTTTGCAGGAATTGAGTCAGGAGTGGCTTCTGCTCCTGAAGAAAAACACCAGGAAAAGGGCAGCAGGGCCATGTATAATTAAAACCCAAGAGATCCCCAATACACAAACCCACTACATAACATCCCTACGTTTGGACTAAACTTTTGAAACAATTCAAACTTTCAGTTATAAAGAAACAACTTTGCAAATCCCTATGAAATTCTTGCAGGGAAAAAAGGTTAAAAAAAAAAGGTAAAACAACCTTCCCAAAAATCTTCGGATGAAAAGCACCATTTTAGGCAAACGTTCCAACCATTCACCAATTCTCCTTGTCTTTCCCAGAAAATACTTAAGCATATCATGAGAGTTCAAATGAGATGAAAGAAATCCCATCCTCTTGATAAAAAGTCTCAAACCTGCAAGTCGAGTTTTATGAAATAAGGTTTAAGTAAAAGCTACTCAACCCAAGCTTAAAGACTTATCCCAGCTATGTGGGACAGAGGACACCTCTGCTCACCAAGCACTGAAGGGTCAGAATCCAAAACTAGGCAGAGTTCACAGACCTGTTTGTCAACAGAGCCGGTGCTGCCTTTAGTTTCATAGAATAATAGAAAGAATCATGGAATGGTTTAGGTTGGAAGGGACATTAAAGATCATCCAGTTCCAATCCCCTGCCATGGGCAGGGACACCTTCCACTAGACCATGTTGCTTCAAGCCCCATCCAAACTGGCCTTGGACACTCCCAGGAATGGGGCAGCCACAGCTTCTCTGGGCAACCTGTGTCAGGGCCTCACCACCCTCATAGCCAACAATTTCTTCCCAATATCCCACCTAAACTTGCCCTCTGGCAGTAGGAAGCCATTCCCTTTGTCCTGTCCGTCCAGGCCCTTGTCCAAAGTTCCTCTCCAGCTCTCTTGGAGTCCCTTTAAGTACTGGAAGCTGCTCTAAGGTCTCCCTGGAGCCTTCTCTTCTCCAGGCTGAAAAAGTTTCCTATGAAACTCATGGGAAAGCCAGGCTGTTAAGCTCACTTTGTGATAGTCCATTGCATGCACGGAGAACTAAGCTCCTGTAAGAACACCGGATGTTAAAAAAAACAAATGGAAATGTGTTGCATTCCTGAAGAACATCAAGATAACAGCTTTGGGAAGTGGAAGCTGGAGACCAAGAGGTTTCTGCAGGTTCTGTCAGCAGAAAAGCAAATTATGCATTTGTGAGTTTGCTGATTCAGAAAAAAATCTCTCAGAAATGGAAGCAACCAGAGCAGGTATCTCCCGAGGTGGATGAAGACCACATGGCAGAAAAACATGCCATGTCCATCAGGTCCACCCAAGGCAACAGCTCACAGTACCAAGTGGCACCAGAAGGACAAGTAGAAATGAATCCCATGCAACTGTCAGCATGATGGTGGGGCCAAATTAAATCAACCCTGCCTCGAGAATGGGGTAACATGGTCATACAGCTCATTTTGCTCGACCTCCATGCACCACTGCCTCTGCCATCTGGCAGCCTCTTGGATGTCTCCAGCATGAAGTGACACTGTGATGACCTCAAATGCACACACTACCCAAGGAGGTGACAAAAAATCTCAGGCATGGACAACACAGGTCAGCCACCTACACCACTTTGGAACAAAGAACAGCCTCAAGGCGGGAAAGACACTGACGGGTGTATAGTGAAGGAGGGAAGAGTGAGATGCAAAAACTCGCTGGAAAAGGCATAAAAATGTGAGTAAAATAGAGATGGGAAGAACTGAAAGTGCAAAGGGGTGGGGCAGAGTTCTGGAACTGAGGTCAAGAAGCTTCAAGCCAAGAATTGTTTTCCTCATCCCTGGCAGTGTTCCAAATCAGGTTGGACGGGGCTTGGAGCAACCTGGTCAAGTGGAAGGTGTCCCTGCCCATGGCAGGGGGGTTGGAACAAGATGATCTTTAAGGTCCCTTCTAACTCAAGCCATTCTGTGACTCTGTGATTCTACAAAAAGGATGAAAAGCTTTGCAAAGCAGGACAGTGCAATCTACAACCACAGATGCTGGTGGTGACACGTTGCACATGGAAGCAGGACATTCGGGAGCCAGAAGATGGTGGCTGCTTCAATTACAGGCACAGGCAGCACTTCTGTGGTTAAGACACAGTATGTTGTAGAAGATTAACACAAGAGGTAAAGGAGACTTCCCATAACTCCAGCAAGAGCTCAACAACCCAGCTACCAGTGTCGAGATGGAGAGGGAACAAGACCAGCACGCCATTTGTTGTGTGGAAGGCAGGAAGGGGTTTTCTCATGGCACGTGGTCACATTCTTACCGAAATCAAACACCACAACTCACAATGACAATGCAAATATTTCCTGCAGTGAAGCCCTGCTGGACAAGAAGGAATCACAGAGCCTTCAGGCTCTGCCACCCAGCCTGGAGACCCACACTCTTCCGTCTACATTGGCTGGAGGCTTGCAGGTGCACCGTGGTCAGAAGAAGGAAATAGTTGGGTTTTTTTCCTGAAAATACCTTTTAGTTGCTTAACACTGTCTCTCCTTTTGATAGCACATCAGGGTTCCGGAGCAGAGAGTAGCAGAGACTCATCCTCACTCAACTTCTACTCATGCTTTTGTCTTTGAACACATTTTTCAAACTGAGTTGAGGTGCCACAAAAAACATGGCGAAGGCCCAAGGTCCTCGACTGGCCTCATGTAAAAGGAACATCTAGGAGGGCTTTATCCCACTGATTCTAGGGAGCAGAGAGGGTAACTATCTGCTCCCCCAAAGCCAGCTTGTTTCCCCCAGTCTTTGGAGCCAGTTTGAGAAAGAACAGATGACTGGAACAAGAGGATGAAGGGGTTGCCAACAACAAAGCCATGGCAGTGGAAATAACCATCCACTGTTCACCTGTCAGCACATTGTAGGCATAAGGCTGCCTGGCAGCTACTCCTTCAAGAAGAGACTTTATAAGGAGTAAAAATGGGCAAAACCCCACTGTAAGGCTCAGTGCAGTGGAGGGGGGATCCTAGGCTTGGGCTTGGCAAGGACCATCTCCTGGAGAAGAAGGCTGAGTCACCTGGGAGAAAGCATTCAGAGTAACCCTACCTTGCTGTTGGAACAGCCCCAGCACACACAAGTCAGGTCACGAAAGAAGAAAAGATCTGAAGTCAAGTCAGCAGTGGGAAAGTCTTCAAAGCTTCTCCCAGGGGTACTACAGCTACCACCACCTGCCCCACTTCAAGGATTGAAACACCTTCCGGGCCTCTTTATCATATGTGGAGGAAAAGCCAAGGGAACAGGTGGTATTTTTGATTTTGCAAAATAACTAGTTTGGAGCAAGACCTGCTCAAAGCACGTGGAGCACTTTATCAAGACACGACAGGTCGGAAGAAGGTCCCTTCCTATCAGTCGACCAACTTCTGAACGTGGGCAGAAATTCCCATCAGCTGAAAACGCACTCAGAAGGGACAGAAACAGTCAGCAAAGGAGAGGTCACATGGTCCTTTGTGAGAAATATTTTCCCATGGCATCCCTAAACATAAAAGGAAAAGACTAAAATCAAAAAATAATTGTTTTGTTTTCCTTTTCAGGCACGCAGCCGAAAGAATGTGTGGTTGGGTCTCAGCTCCAAGGACGCAGGAAGCACAAATTTGCCTTAATCAGGACTATTTCACCTGCAGGTTTTTATTAAAGAGTTTGCAGGAACATTTAGGAAAAATGAATTTCAAAATTTTAATGTGGGGGGGGGGTTTTTTGCCATTATAGTTTTTAGCTTCTCATTTGTTGCCAATCACTAAAAAGTCAGTTTGTGATTTAAAATTTAGCCTTTCCTCTAAGTTCGGTAAAACTTTCTGTTAGCCAAGAGCACAGGTTACATCTACATGGATTTAACAAAAAACTCCAGCAGTGTTTTTACTTTTTATTTAGAAAATAATGGCAGACATTTTATATTTCATAATTCGCAAAAAACGTATTAGATGAGTGGTACAAAGCCATACATGGATGGGGGAATTGGAATTTAATTAAAATGTTTTCCTCCAATGCAATCTTCGGTGCACTGGATTCATTAAGAAAAGTAAGATAATTGGAATGGTTTATATTTGAAGCTGATGTATTTAACACTGCAAACACCTATCTGTACCTAGTGAAATAAGCTGATTATTTCTGCCTTCTGTTCCCTCCAAAACTTTACAGGCAGCAGATCTCAGCCTTCCATCTTTTTTTTTTTTTTCTTAGGCAGTGGAATAAGAAAAAACTCTCCCGATTTTTTAAAATCCACGCTAATTAACTAATTAATGGGGTTTTTTATAATTTCAGTCTCTCCCTGCATCTGCAGATGATGACCCTGATGTCAGTGGTTCCCTGTACACGTCCACAGGCTCCAGGTACATCATCAGCAACTTCTGCCTCTGCAATGCTGTGACTTCACTTTGCAGTAGCAAAGACACATCCCTTGAATGTATTTTTATTTCAAGTGCATTTAAGATTTAACATTTTGAATCTAATAGGTTCCACTTGTTAATAAATTAATTCAAAAACCAATTTTTTTTTTAATGTAGGCTAAAAAGAATGGGACGTAGAAGACTCAACAACCAAGCTTCCCACGGACAAATTTTAAATGTATATTTTCATTGGTGCTGAAATAGAAGAATTACTTAAAAATAAAACGCAAACAAAAATCCAAACATGAGTTTAGGACCAAAATAATAATAATAATTATCCCAAAAAACCCAATCCCTCTGGGTTTTCCTGCCTCTTAGTCACAAACACTCAACGACAAAAGGCAGTTTCTCTTGCTCTCAGCACTGAAGAGCCAGTGCAGGTACTACAGGGAATAGCAAACCAGATTTTATTCTTCCTCAAGGACCTGGAGCTGAATAGCCACTTAAGCCCTGCCTGCAGCCTCCGCTCCCAGCGCTGGAGGAGGAGGAGGAAGGAGAGCAGGGCTTGGCTTATCTGTCCTGGTCGAGTCTTCATGGTCACGAGGAGAGAAGAGAAACCAAGCAAAGAGGCAAAAAAAACCCATTAAAAAAAAAATAACAAACAGGCACTTTGGTTATAACTGACTGATGTCCTTCATGCCAAATGGGACTTCAGCACCCAACTTCAGCATCCCCACAGATTCCTGGGATTTATGGGGTGGGGATGAGCAGGCAGCACCCTCACCTCCCACCACATGCATGGGATGCCACTTCCCCCACACCCAGCCAGGGACTGCCACCACTTCCTGACTTCTCTTTCTTTTAGTTATTTCACCCAAACACCGCAAGCTGAAGAGACGGTTAAGGAGTGCTGAGCTAGTGAGGATTTTGGCAAAGGGGAGCTGGTCCTTGCACCCTCTTGTGTATGTCCTCCTGGACTGCAGGTGTCCAGTAAGGACACCACCTCTGTAGGATAACACTGTATCTGCTGGTACCCTTAGCAAATATGGTACTGTGAATGTCACCAGCACATGCAAGAGGCATCTTGCACCCCAGCCCTCGTGCCCTGGGGCCATGTCACCTTGGATCCTCTCACTGGGAGGATCAAACTGGCCCTGCAGTGAGGTGCCCTGGATGGCAGTGAGCACCTTGGTGGGTCCACAGTGGGTCTGGACACCATGGATGGGAAGAGCTCCCTGTGAGAACTCGTCAGGGGAGCAAGGAACGGGACATCCCAACCTCAAACCTTGCACGCCCCTGGATGCCCACCACCACACTGGAGCAGAGCCTGCCTCTAGCAGCGCCTTCCCAAGAAAGTTTGGTAATTAAATTCGATGCCTCCATGCCAAGCTATTCCAGAGCAGTTCAGCGAGTGGAACAGCTCATGACAGACCGATAAAATGCACACACGGCTGCGCCGCTTTAATAAACATCCCCCTGCACTCACACTTGAGTTGTAAAAACTGTGCTTCCAGCCATTACAAATGAGAACTTCTCTCCTGGTGTCTTTGCAAGCGGAAAGGGTATATTAGTTCAACCCATTATTTGACTCACAATCCTCAGAAAATAGGTACACCTTTATCCCAGGTGCCTGTAATAACCAGCAGCCAAAAAACCCCAACCCACAGTAGGAACCGGCTCGAGCTATTTAAATGTTTTATAAGTTTTTTTCCCTTTTTTTTTTTTTTTTTTGGTAATTGCAGAAACTTTTCCTAATCTGACATTTTGTTAAAACCCCTTATTAGAAATTATGCAGCCACAGAAGAAGAGGGAAAAAAAAAAAAAAAAAAAAGAAGAGAGAGAAGAGAGAGAGAGAGAGGGGGAAAAAAATAGAATAAAATATAAAATAAAATAAAAATGAGCTGGCTTCACAATTACCAAGTCAGCCCATGCAGCCCTTCGCTATTGTACGAGTGGCATAAACCCCCCGGCGGCCTATCAGCTCCCTGGCAGGCAGGGGGCTGCGCTATTCAAAGCGAGAGATACAAGCTGCAGGGCAAAAACCTGGCAGCTCCCATCTGACCCCCCAATCCCCGGCTGGTGACAGCTCCAAGCTCCATGGCAAATTAGCCCTTCTCACATTACAATTGCAGGAGACAGATTCCATTAGCGGTATCTGAAATTGAGTGGAGAGCTGCTCCGTTATCAGACTTGACTCATAAGCGCCGCTATTAATCAGAGCTATGATAGCATTTATATATTTCAAGCTATCTGCCGCCGCTGTGATATTCTGCTACAAAGGGTTGATGGGACTTAGGGAAGGGAACAATGGAGCTTTCTGGGAAAAGCAGAGTAAATCAAGAAAGTCTGTGACTTCCGCACATTCTGAAGGGATTGCGGTTTACATAAATTTTCTCCCAATTGGAGATTGAGCTCTTCCTCATCTTACACATGGGATTTAGTTGTCACTCAATGGTAACAGCTGTGAAAAGGTGAAGCGGCCCACCGCTCAGAATATTGCCTCCGCTTTTAAAGCAATTAACCCATGAACAGGAGGATACCTGGTGATATCAAAGGGATTAAGCCAGGCAGTGCATTATTAACATTTCCTTGAACTAATTCTAACTCTGACTAGCTGTCAGAAAAGACTCCTCAGTCTTTAAAAAAAAAAAAAAAAAAAAGAGTTTTTTTTTTTGCCCTGCTTTTTCCTCCCCCCCCTCCCCTCCCTTCAAAACGAAGCAGAGTTACTGCAGCCTCATATGCCTACTTTAGAGCCAAATGCAAATGAACAGATTTGGTAACGTCTTCAAACAGACTAAACTCAGCGCCGGTTTATTATGGCGACAAGTGGGAAAAAAAATAAATATATACATAAGATCAATTAGCCAGAGGCCAGGGGAGATATTTTAAAAGCTAATTAGTACATGAGTACCTTCCTTTCTTCTCTCCCTCCTAAAAGTTTGTAACTACTTATTACTAAGCACATCTGTTTTCCAAATGCCCAAGATCCTCCTGCTGTGCTACAACAGCGGTAATCTATGATAATCTGTAATCTGGAAAAATCCAAATATGCCCTGCAAAGAGATTCCTCCTTCCTCAAAGCCCAATTTTTTAATTTCCCACTCCAGCTGAGCGGGCACTGGCTCCTCTCTCAAGCCTCCATCTTCCCCTAACCATGGCCACAAAAAAAGGGGTCAAACTGTTCAGGGATGACTTCTGCTCTGGTAAACCCATGAACCCCAGGGATATGGAGTATTTCCTCACTCAGCACAGGCAGAAGACAACTTTTCCCAGCACCAGTTAGTTTTAAGGGAGCATCAGCCATGAGGTCCCTCTGGGATGGCCATGAAGGTCACCCATCCTCCCGGTCCTTCCTAGGGACCTTCCCACAAGAGCTCCAGGACACACAGCCCGGGAGCCAGAAAGCTCAGTGCCATCAGGATGGCCAAGTGCCATTTCCAAAGCATTATGATGATGACAAAATGATAAAATAATTTTGATTATTTCACTATGCAACACGACTAACGCTGCTTTTTGTTGGCAGTGGGAGAAGAGCTGGCTCTGGTTTTTAAATACATCCACAGCGTGTTGTTTGGAAGGTTTAGGGGGCAGAGAATATATATATATGTATACATATATATATAAAAAAATAAATATAAAAAAATATATATGTATAATGTATTAGTCCAAAAGTTAATACAATACCCAGAACAGCATAATGAAGAAACGTGACTGGTTTAATTTAGTGCAACATTTTCCCCCTTTTTCAAACCCTGTGTCCAACTCAGACAGAATAAAGCTGGCAAAAACTTACTAGAAGCACTTGTGCAATGACACCACCTACTCTGCTACTGCCCCTGCAATAAAACAGCTTTGTATATTTAAATACCTCAAAACAGCCAAACTATGAAAGGTACACACTGGAAAAGAAAAAGCACTTAGAGGAAAGCATCCTATTTCTCTTTGCAACAGAGAATGCAAAGAATGCATCCCCTGTGCAGAAAATGACACTTTGGCAATCATATTGTAAGAAGATAATTGGTTTACTTTGTAAACTTGCTATGCTTTGCCTCCCACAGTAAAAAAAAATAAATAGTTGTTTAAAGAAACAATCCTACAGCCGCGCTCGCTGCGTCCTAAAAACATAAAGCAGCTCCCCCCTCCTTCAAAGCAAAGATGAATTGTTTGCCTCACTTACAAGCAGTCCAAGAAAACTCTTTGTAAATGCCATTTTACGATAATTACAGGCGGTTTATTACGACTGTGAAGGGGGGGGGAAGAAAAATCCATGTTCGAGAACTAACTCAAAGGAGCGAACGGCTCGCTCCGAAATAGTCTGGATTACTGACAAAGGGGCTTTTTGCATCAACGTGGTTCGACGTAATTTTGCTTTAAGAGGAACAATCCAGGCTTAAAAAATTATAATTAAATGAATAACATAATATACTGTAATATAACGAAATTAATAAACAAACATGCGGAGCATCCCGCCAGCCATCACCTGGCAGAGGAGGAATCTGTTTAAGGAAAAAATTCGATCCTAATCCCGCACGTGCCGTAACATCCCGAACGCCACCTGGCCACGGAGGGAACCACGACTCTCTCCTTAAGCAGCAAAATTATCCCGACCCGCCGAGGAATAAACTCGGGAAACGACTCGAACAAAAAGAATCGATGGGGAAATAAAACGACAAAAAAAAAAAAAAAGGGAGAGATTTACTGTCCGGGGACGCTGGAAAAACCCGGCGAGGGTAAACAGCAACCCTGCCCGGCTGGTGGGGAGAAAAGAAAGGTTTTAGAGGTTAAGTTCAGGTCAGACGACAAATGAAATTGTAACAACCCAACTGACATTGTATAATGTCTTCTTCACTCGATCAATAGGGCAGCGTCGGCCCCATTTCCATAGAGATGGCTTCCTCCCCGCTGAAGGGTGGCTATTGTTTGAGGAGGGAGATTTGCCACTTGAACCGTGTTGCTCCCGAAGGATGTGTACTTCATCAATTATTTGTGCTCCTAACATCTACATATTTTCATATTAACGTCCACGTTTCGCGCAGCAAGAGGAGCAGGTGTTGATTTTTCCCGCCGGTACCTCGTAGGGGTCACCCCGTCAGCTGATTTTATTTAGAGGCAAAAATGAGGGGGGATTTGATTGACCCATTTGGATTCGTGAGGACAAACAAGTCCAGTTAAAAACACACCACATCACCTTCAGATAGTTATGGCTTCACGCAGTGAACACTTGCTAGCTTTTTTTTTTTTCTTTTAAAGTAGATAAAAAGGCAACAAAAGTAATTTTTTTTTTTTTTTGGCCAAGTCAATGTTGTAAAAAATAAAGCAGCTTTAAGGTGCTTAAAAGGAAAAATGTAATGTTGTAATTTGGAAATAAAATTGACCTTACAATTAATTTCAAAGAAACAATCAATCCTTGCCAGGTTGAATAATTCATCCTGTCACTATCTATGAAATAATTTCTGTAAGTCCTAATAGTTTTTATCATCTCTTGGTTCCAGGTTTCCCATTCCTTCGTGCAAATTTTAAATTTGACAGAAGCACCGTCTTCCAAATCCAATTAAACAACAACAACAACAAAAAATTAAACCTTTAGAAGTGCAAAAGTAATTCCCAAAATAATTCCCAAATTTAGCCTGTCATTGGACTCCCGTACCCTCATTTCTGCAAAGCGACGATCGCATCATTTCATGTGCAACAAACTGGGCAGGAAAGGAACTGTCTCGCTGCAGTTCAAACTAGAAACTGGGGCAGAGCTTCACAGTAACTGCAATAATGGGAATAACCATCGTTAAAAAAGAAATCAGAAACCAAATATTAAAAACCTCCAGCAACTCCTCGCAGGAGTTTTTAACACAATCGAGTTGTGCTCCGACGCTGCGCCGGGCACTGTGCACGGGAGGGCAGCGCCACTTCCAGCTCCCCAAATACGCTGCAAAATACAGGATATTAAATTAAATAATGCTGACTTAATTACATGTATTACCCACCAGTAAAAGCAATCACTTTAAATGCCTACGGAAATATTTAGGAATTACTTAAGCAACTCCGGTAGGTGCACTTTGGAGCTGATGCTACGTGAAAGGTGAGGCGCAAAAAGCAACTCCTCTGCAGCAGATTTTGGGGATTTTGGACCCCATGGACCAAAGTTTAAGCGAGCTCAGGGCTCTCAGGCTGTGCAGGATCTGGCCCCTCACCCCCCATTTATTCCTGCTTTTATTTCTGGGTTGCTCTCGCTCTCTGGGAAGGTTTCCCTGAGGGGTGACGCAGCTCTGGGGACGGGTGGGAGAAAAGGGCTTTTGTCAAAACAATCTGGGTGAGGAAGCGCCCCCGTCTCATCCCGGAGCACCCCGATATCACTTGCAGCCTCAAAACGTGCCCTATTTTCCCTGCAAAAGAACATCAGAAATTGTTTATACGGGTTGTGATAATCCTCTCAAATATGGGTCAGGCTGAGGTTAAGAGCAGCCAGAACTTGCACATCAAAGATGAGCGGGGTTAACAAACCCACCTCCCCCCCCAACCCCGACCACGTGCGCATCCCGATTGTTCCCTTTCCTCCCAAGGTTAGAGGTCCGGGGAGAAGGGATGGACTCGGGCATCTCCCGAGCCTGCAGCCAGCAGGGAAAGGCAGGGATGCTCTCCCTGGTGCTTGGGTACCACCGGCAGGCAACTGCCCATCCGCCTCCGCCGGGAGCTGCAATTAAACCAAGTTCACGGTTTCCCGATAGGTGAAGCTCATCCTGTTAATTTAAACAGACCATCTGCATCTTTCGAGAACGACAAACTTCATTAGTTCTGGTTAGTTAAACCGAGCGGTGATTTGTGATAATGAGCCTGAACAACCTGTCACGTCTGTGGAAGGGAAAGGGCGCACTTTTTATTATTGCTATTATTATTATTTAACAGAAAAGAAAGGGAAAAAAATAAAGGGGGGACCTTTTGTGTGAGAAAGAAGGTCAAATTCAGATTAAATCGCTGTTAGGTTAATCAGAGGAACTAATTAGGGACGGGGAGGGGGGGAAACACTAGTCCGAAGGCCAGAGGGGAACAGAGGGAGCCTTCGGAAACGTCCCGAGCCGACAAACAACAAAACGCCCCGGATGACTTTACCTGAAAACCGTGTAAAAAAGCAAAGAGGCGGCAGCTGCTCCCAAGAAGCCGCAGAGGAGGTTGACTCGGGAGGCGGGGGAGCCGCCGGGCAGGAGCCCCATCGCCACTTTGGCCAGCAGGGTGAACAGGGGGTAGCCGGGAGGGTGGGCGACCTACGGACAGACCGACACCGGGGGGGTTGGAAAAGGGCTGGAATTCGACCAGATCAAAAGCAGAGCAGCACGCCCCCGGGATCCAGGGGGGTCTCCGAGCGGCACCTCTCCCCCGACCCACCCTTTGGGTACCAGTTTCGAGTCCGCAAATATTTTTTTTCTTTCCCTCAGTGGATTTGGCTCCACGCCTCGCCCATAATAATGAGGCGGCGAGAAAAAGGAGGTGCCACGTTTCATTAGCGTGCCTTAAAGGGCTCCTTGTTTGGGTTCACAGTATATTAGGGTCATTCAAAAGGCTGTTGTTTTTTTTGGAGGCGTTTTTTTTTGTTGTTGTTGTGTTTGTTTGTTGGGTGTTTTTTGTTTGTTTTTTTGTTGTTTTTTTTTTTTTTTTAAAAAGCAGCTCCTCAACTATTTTATTGGTTAGCAAGTTGAAAGACCACACTGCTATCGGATTACCACCGCGCTGACAGTCCTAAGGTCTTGCCTAAAGGGATCATGCACCATAATAAAGTTTATTAAATAATAAAACTTATTAAAATTGTTAACCCGATTTATTTTATTCTCCCCAGCTTATACAAAATTTGGGTTGATAATAAGCCAGCTACTGTATATACAGTAAAGCCTTTGCTTTATAATTTAGTTTAATTGGATTTAAAACTTGAAGTAAATTGTCGCGTGCTGTACTTATAAGTTAGTAAAAACTGTGGTTTGAAAATAAATTAATCTACTTTACTCCATGCTTAATTAAACTTCCTTAATTCCTAAAACTGTTAATGAGAGCATTGATTAAACAATAAAACTAATACTTACTCCAAGCTCATATGCGGCTGTGATCAGCTCCCCTGTGAAAAAATAATGTAAAACCAATAATTACTATTAGGAAATGACACTCCTCCAAAGTTTTCAAAATCCAAATGCTTGCATTGGGGTTTTGCATTAATTTGACTGGATAAAACTGTAAATCTGTGGAGATTTAACAGCATGAAATTTTCTAAGAATATTTTCTCCCTCTGATGTCATTGCACAAAATATCTTTTGTGTGTTTTCGCGAGACTTTTATGAACAGATAAGTGAAAATATAGGTAGGCTCGGGCAAAGAATGGCCTGAGACACTCAAAATGCAGACATTTGTGTGTATTTTTAATTTAAAACCAACTGACTCAATAACTTTCAAGCACTACAGTTTACAACGCTCAAGCTGCACAACCCAGTCGTTTCTCATTAAAAAAAAAAAAAACCAAAACAAACAGCTTTATAGTTTTAAAGAGGGAAAATACAATCACTAATTGTGCAAATCTACATCCACATATTTGGGAATGCTGCTCTCCCCTGATGCTAAAGCAATTCTGTTTTGCAAGTAACTCTTTTATCAGTGGATGCTGCATCCCATTAGAAACCCCATTCAGATTTTGCATTTCATTTGTATTTTACACCAGGACAAATAACTGCCACAAAAAGACCCATGTTAGCATAATAATTAGTAATACCTGGCATTTTTAGAGTGTTTGATACAGAGAACGCTCTCTTTGTAGAGAACACTCCCTAATGATGTATGATAAACACATTCAATAGGCACAACACATCCAGGGATGAACCAAGGGAGGACAAAATTTAAAAATTACCACTGGTTTTCCTTCTTTCCCTCAAATTTCATAATCCAATTTTGCAGAGCCTGGTTTTACTGGTCCTGCTAATTTTGCAAGTGCCAAGGTCGCAGCAGCTTTGTCCCATCGTTAGTTGGGAAAGACACAAAGCAAGGGCACTGATGGCTTTAAATCCTAAATTAAGAATATTTTAAATTTCTGCACAATTATGTCTTTAACACACAATGCAAAGGGGGACGTTTCTACAAATGGCACCTTTAAATGCTGACATTACAGTAAATGGTGCATTTTAAAAGGAAGATGCTGTTGGCAATACTGCTGTTGGCTGGGACACTGTTCCCAAGCCAGGCATGGCTTCACCTTCATTGAAGTCCTCCTGGGATACAGCAATAGGTGCATCTAAAAGGACTAAAGATTAAGATTAAATCCATGCACATCACTGTGATATTGGTTCATATCACAGGCAAGAATAACCCCAAAGCAATACAGCCACAAACCAACCACAAAGCTGAAAAAAAATAACATAAATAAAATACTGGTAGATGCCACTGCCAAGCTTTGAAAGACAACAGCACAACTTTGCCTTGTAAGAATTAAGGAAATAAAAGTAATAAGACCTGCAAAAAAATGCTCCTGGGCTGTAGGCCTGTTGGATTCCACTGGGAAAACCAGAAGGAAAACCGACTACTTTGGATCAGGTTAATTCTCCATCTCCCACCCACATACCTGGGCATCACTTACAGCCTCCATGGACTAGAGGAGTAAAGAGTACAAATATTAAAAAACAAAACACACAAAGGGAGAGTGCAGCATCCACAAACTTGATTTCAGTGTATTTCTTGTGAGAGAGAATGACCTCAGGCATCTTCAGAGGCCAGCTCGAATTGAAGGGTTTATTCCTTCCAACTCCACGGGGCCAGGAGTTGGACTCCATGATCCTTGTGGGTTCCTTCCAACTCAGGATACTCTATGATTCCTGATGTAAACACACTTCTGACTGTCCAGACTGATTCCCTAATAAAGGTGTTTGGGCAACAGGCCTAATGCTGCCTGAAAACTGATTTATCCCCAGCAAGGTTGGAGCTGATGTTTGAAACACCACAGGGAATGTTTGGGGTTCTTTCCCTTTTAACTTTATTTGAACCCTTTTTAAGCTGTTTTAACATCTGTGCATGTTTCTGAATTATAATTCATTCCCTCATTTCTTTATTGTAACAGTAAGTAACACGAGAGAGCTGCCAGTGGAAAAGTGGAAATACCGATTGCCTTTGACACTTTTGGATTACTGCAAACTTTGGGAACAATTAAAAATACACAGATAGCTTAAAAAATAAAAGAAAATACCAGGCTCCCTGCCTGAAAGCAGATCCAGCAAATCCTTAAGCTGGTCTTTACTCACACAAGTAGCTTCAGTGCTTCTGGTGGCACAAGTTTGAGTTCCGTGCTCAGGTGCGGGCAACTTAATCCCCTTGTGCAGAGACTTTCCAGGGGACTCCAGCTGAAGCATCCCATGGGCTGCTCAAGCCATGAGAAACATGGGAATAACCCCCAAAAAACACCTAAGTGATGGGGAGGCTGCTGGCTGGGACAGGCACGAGGGTACAGCAGGGACAAGCCCATCTCTGTTCAACCCCAGGCAGCAGATTTAGGAGAAAAGGCAAAAAAAAAAAAAAAATTAAATAAGGACAGACAGGGAGCGAGGACACCATCCCAAGAGATTTCTTTTAATATAATTCCCTCTAATGTGGGTTCTGGAAGCCTGTTAAAGCAGCCAGTGACCCCAGGCCACTCCTGGAGCATCTCTCTGTGACACACACCTAGTTGGTGTCCTTGATACCTCTGACTCCTCCTGGCAGGGGAGTGATGCACATACATATATGTGCGTTTCTATACACACAGGTGCTGTGCTAGGAAGAGCCTTTGGAAACTAGGGAAAGAGCAACCCCCCTCCTGCCTCCAAAATGGGATAAAATAACCACAATGACCCAGGGAAAGTGGGGTCAACCCATGTGCTGTTTGGTTGCTCGCTGTATTTACCGGGATAATTCACATCAAGCAAAAAACAAATCCCAGCATCGATCCATCACCTCACTGGGAGAACCTGCATCCCTCTTTGTAAAGGATGCTAATGGTTATTTGCACCCTGGAGGGAAAACCCAAGCTGAAGGACAATTAAAAACCAGGTTCCAAGGCTTTGCTCAGCACGGGAGCACAGAGACCCTGTGCATCCACAGACATGTATTTTCCATCAGGAAGAGCTTTAATGGAAAAAATAGGAATAACTGCAAATATATCGACCACCACATATTAACTGATACACCCAGAAAGAGCAAAACCAGCCCTGTCAGTAACGTGGGAGCAGAAGCAAAAGCTACTGGCCAGCCTTGCCAGCATCTCTCTCTCTCTCCACACATATTGAGGCTGTAAAATCCATGCATCCATTAAAAGCCCATTTATTTATAAGGAATTTCATGCACAGCTTGGATTTGAAGCCAGTGATGGCCAAGAGGCACAGAGTTAAACAGACCCACCCAACACTCTTCTGGCACATGAAAGAAAGAAAGTATCCTGGACGCTTGTTCCATCGAAAAAAAATTACCAACACATTCCCTAAAAAGATCCAAGCCCTCCTATCCCCAAATTCCAGCCGTTCAACATTGCAAAGCAAGGTATTTTTTTAAGCAAGGCCAGACTAAACCAGTAAAACCACAGAAGGACCAGACAGGAGAATTCTGTCCCACCTGGGTGGGACTGGCAGCACCAAACACAAAACACCACATGGTGGAAGCTGCAATTCCAGACAGGCAGATCCAGAGGTTTCACTGCTGCACTGGCTGTGGCTGCACAGGACAGAGAAAGGGACAGCCTGGGCAGTGGCAGCACATCTGGCAGGGCGGCACATCTGCCTCCTGATGTCACCAGCCAGGGGACCCGAACAAATCCTCTGCTGGAAAGCTCAAATACAGGCAAACTGTTTGGAGAGGGTCAGGGCAGCACGGGGTGGCCCCAGGGCACAGCCCCAGAGGGACATGGAGCACTGACCCCATGGGGGGAGCCCCGGGCAGTGCCCCAGCCCCGGGGGGTGAACACCCCAATACAGGGTGTCGGTGGTGCTGTGGGGCAAGTGCCCCCATGGGGAGGTTCAAATGCACCAACCCCACTGGGGTGAGCACCCCAAAGAGTGCCTGCACTGCACCAGTGACTGTGGGGGGTGTGAACTTATGGGATGGGCAACCCTATGGAGTAAGGAACCCTATGGGGTGACAATGAGCCAGCAGCTGCTATGGGGGAGCAGCCCTATGGGATGACAGCAACACTATGGAGTTAGAAACCCTATAGAATGACAGGAACTCAATGAGGGTGACAGCAATGCCCCAGCCCCTAGGGAGGAGAAACCCCTTTTGAGATGACAGGAACCCTGCAGGTGTGACAAGAACACACCAGCCCCTCTGGACCAAGGAACCCTACAGGGTGACAACAATCCTATAGGGTGATAGCAATGCACCAGTCACTATGGGGGAGAAACCCTATGGGGTGATAGCAACCCTGTGGAGGTGACAACAATGCACCAGCGAGCAGCTCTATGGGGTGACAGCAACCCTATGGAATGCCAGCCACCCCATGGGGTGACACCGATGCAACAGTCCCTATGGGATAACAGCAACTCTATGGCATGACAATGATGTCCCAGCCCCAGTAGGATGAGCACCCCTATGGGATGACAGTAACCCAATGGGGTGACAGCAGTGCACCAGCCCCCCTGGAGTGAGCAACCTATGGGGTGACAGCAAACTTATGGGGTGACAACAACCCTACAGGGTAGCAGCAATTGGTGACAGCAACCCTACAGGGGTGACAGCAGTTGCGCCAACCCCTCTGGAGTTTGCAACCCTATGGGGTGACAGCAACCCTGTGGAGTGGCAGTGATGCACCAGTCCCTATAGAATGAGCATCCCTATGGGGTGACACTGATGTTCCACACCCTATGGGGGAGTAGCCCTATTGAGGTGACAGTAACCCTACAGGGGTGACAGCAATGCACCAGTCCCTATAGGATGAGCAACTCTATGGGGTGATAGCAACCCTCTGAGGGTGAAAACAACTCACCAGTCCCCCTGGAGTGAAGAACCCCATGGGGTGACAACAATGCACCAGCACCAAGGGAGTGAGAGCAACCCTATGGGGTGACAAGGATGCACCAGCCCTTATAGGATGAGCATCCCTGTGGAGTGACACCAACCTGATGGGGTGACAACGATGCACCACCCCTCATAGGATGAGCATCCTTATGGGGTGACAGCTACCCCAATGGGTGACAACAATGCACCAGTGCCTGTAGGATGAGCATCGCTATGGGGCGACAGCAAGCCTAGGGGGTGACAGCAACCCCACGAGGTGACACTGATGCACCAGTCTCTGTGGGGTGACAGAAATCCTATGGGGTGACAAGGACGCACCCGTCCCTATGGGGTGACAGCGATGCTCCAGCCGTAATGGCTCAACCCTTAAAGGCTCAACCCGCCCACCTCACCCCCCGAAGGGTGACCGCGATGCAGCCCCTACGTAGCCACGGTCCCCAGGGCGCCACCTCCCCGTGGGGTGACCCCCCGCCCCGGCCCCAGGGGCTGTCCCGCCGCCCTGGGTACGTTACCCGCATCCCCGCCGGGCAGGGCGGGCGGCAGTGTGGCCGCGTACAGAGCGGCCACGGCAGCGCCCAGCGCCCCGGCGGCTCCTCCCGCCCCGGTCCCGATCCCGGTCCCGATCCCGGTCCCGGTCCCCGCTCCCATGTGCGCCGCCACCTTCCGGGTTCGGCCGGGCCGTGCCACTCCACGGCCCCGCGGAGGGGGGAGACATCCCCCTGCCGCTCGGCTCCCCTCTCCCTCCGGGCCTCTTCCCGGAAGCTCCCGTTATCCAAAAGCCTTTGATAGGAACAGGGAGAGCCGTCAGTGCGCTGAAGCGACTCAGCGCGGGCACCCATCCTCTTCATCCACCCCCCCCCCGCATGGAGGAGTTGGTACAGCCCAGGAGGGCGGGTGCGGCCGGGCGGCTGGGCGGGACCACCGCGTGGGGAGGGGGGGAGAGGCGGGGCGAAACCACCGCGGAGAGGCGGGAGGGGGGAGGCGCGTCCTGCCCCTCCAGCCCTCCCGGGTTCGTCCCATCGGCGAAAATATATATTTGAGGATCAGCACCTTTTGCCCTCTCTCAGTCACATCAAACCCCTCTTGTGCTGCTGCGGCTGGTGCCAGTGGGTGCTGGGTGCAAGACCCAGCCCATGGGCACAGGCTGCAGCCCCCACTCCCACCCCCCCCCAGCCCCAATGTGCCAGTTCACTGATAATAAAGATTTTAACCCCTAAATGTGAGGGTCCTTCACAGGCATGAGATGCTGGTGAGGGAAAAGACTGGAGGTGTCAGCATATGGAATATTAAAAGCGGTGTTTCCCGCTGCGGGAGTAGTTAAGGAAGGCAAATAGCATCCCAAGACCTATCGATAGAGGACTAAAACACATCCTTGGAAATCATTATGGGATTGTACAAAAGAGCGACGAGGCCATACCTGGAGAATTGAGGCAGATTAAAGAGAGGCTTTTGAATACAAATGAAAAAAGGTGTAGGAGAGGGTAACGAGGATAATAAACAGCCTCGTGGATTAGATCTAAGTGGAGACGTTAGAAAATTAGGTTTGCATTTATTAAGGAAAAAAAAGAGCAGGATTAAGGGTTGACACGACTGAGAAAATACACCTGTCGTGTTCTGGGGACTGGAGAAGCTGCTGCTGAAGGGCTCTTCTGAAACAGCAGCACAAAACCCCCAAAAATGCACAACCTGAAGCCAAAAAAGGCATTGAGTGAGTTCTGGAGTCCCCAGCACAGGAAGGACATTGACCTGTTGGAGTGAGTCTGGAAGAGATGATCAGAGGGGTGGAGCACCTTTTCTACATGGAAAGGCTGAGAGGATTGGGATTGCTCATCCTGGAAAGGAGAAGGGTCTGGGGTGACCTAATTGTGGCCTTCCAGTGCCTAAAGGGAGTCAAACAGAGAGATGGAGAGGGGCTGTTTGAAAAAGCATGGAGTGACAGGACCAAGGGGAATGGCTTCTCACTGACAGAGGGCAGGGTTAGATTGGGTACTGTAAAGAAATTGTTCACTGTGAGGGTGGTGAGGCCCTGGCACAGGTTGCCCAGAGAAGCTGTGGCTGCCCCATCCCTGGGAGTGTCCAAGGCCAAGTTGGATGGGGCTTGGAGCAACCTTGGATAGTGGAAGGTGTTCCTGCCCATGGCAGGAGGGTGAAAGTGGATGGTCTTGAAGGTCCCTTCGAACCCAAATCATCTAGGATTCTATGAATTTAGGGAAAGTCTTCTCATGCAGTCCAGAGATGGCAAAAGAAGCTGAAGTTTGACCCACTTAGAAGTTAACGGGGTTGCTGGAAGGAACTGGTATAAACACAGGCTCCAAACAGCTGGGCCCACGTGGCTGCCTTCCTTCCACCCAGAAGGCTCTGTGGTGGCCGAGTAAGCCTCAATGTACTCAACTTGTTGGCAGGTTTCTGCCAGTTGTTGGCTGAGGTTCATCGGGGAGAAGAAAAAGATACGTTGCAATCCTCCACTGCCAGCCATTGTCACTATGGAAATGAGCGGGGTCATTGTTCCCGCACCCGTTGGGGCTCCTAAAATGTAATTTTAGCAGCAAAGTGCGCAGCCTGTGTGTGAAAGCAGGCTGGTGGCGAGGCTCTTTATCCGGAGCGTGGCTTTTTTCTTTGCAGTATTTTTCTTTCTTTGTGTTCCCCTCGGAAAAGGCATCCAAAGACAAATGTTCACCGGGGCTGATTACAATTATATTGATGGGGGAGGCAGCAATTTGCAGGCGAATATCGAATGGCTGGTAATAATATGGTGAGGACAAACTGTTCTTTAATTGTCCTGCAAGTTGTTTTATATCTTTGTCATGCAGAAGCTGGAACTTTTAGGGTGCCAGTGACAAAGTACTTTGCTGTAGTGTGGTAGGGCAGGCTCACAGCAGCCTTTATCTTATTGAATAACCACCACCATTTCAAAGGCTGGGATTACAGACACACTTTATGTTGAAAAGGGCATTTACATTTTTCTTCTGTAAACAGAAATCTATTAATTCATGAGATTTTACTCCCCTTTCTTCACCAGCCATGACCCAGGGGTCCAACCAAGACAAGAAGGACATGCAACCCCTTTTTTTTTCTGTTTTGTTAGAGACAGGTAAGGTATTTTTTGGCTCATTTTCATCCCTGCTCTGGAAGTTGGGAGTTGTCCAAATCCAAGTTAGATTCACCTCGCTGCAGAGCAACCCTCCAGGATGTCTCAGTTTTAAGCATGGGCTCAACAGCAATTAAAAAAAAAAAAAAAAGGCATTGCTTAAAAAAAAACAACACAGGGGCAAGTGGAAAGCATGTGAAAGATGGCCTTGTGCTGCACATAGTGATTTATTTTAAAAAAAAAATCCCTGGAACTTGTAGCACGAGAGCATACTCTAGTGGCAACTGAGCAAAGAAAGTGCTTGTGGTTTGTGCGGTGTCTTGATGAAGAGCCGCCTCCCACTTTTTCTCCGGAGGCTTTTTCTCTCCTATCTCCTCCAGCTCCACGCTCCATGCTCATCCCGACAGGAAATACCCAAGGCAGGCAGAGAAAATAAACAGGAACCGCTAAAGTAATTTTAAAAACACAGCTTGGGAACATATCTCCCCAAAATGACTGTGTACTTAGAGAGTTGTCTTTTTACCAGGCTCTGTTGCAGATTTTCTCCTGAGAGACACAGTTTAGAGGAGGCAGGAGATAGGCAAAGGGAGAATAATACTTAAAGCAAATTCTATTCACCCATGGCAGTGTCATTACAAACTTGAATGAGCACAGTTATTGCAAATAAATAAAAACAATAGACCAGAACCAGTTTTACATAAGAAAATACTGAAATACTGTTCAATTAGTCCTAAGCTTTAGTTAAACCTTTTCTTTTGCCCATCAGGTGATAAGGTTAATACAGAAAGCACTCAACTGCTGTACTTGTGTAACAACAGTCAGCACCCATTTAATGAACTTTCACGTACACACGTTTAGCAAAGCTTCAATATTGTCAGCGCTGGGCTGGCACGGAATTTTAATGGCAAAGTAGCCAGCCTAGTCTTCATTCTAAACAATATCCCTGTGTAAGGAAAGCAGGTCCTCGTGGGGACCACTAACAATACAAATAAGCACTGCTTCTATATTTAAACAAGGAGTTTGGCAGCGTTTCCACTCACGATATCTGGCCGCCTGCAAAGCACCAAAAGGAAGGTTACGCTGCTTTTATTTGTTCTTAAGTGGCTTGAATAAGCTGCTTTTTATGACTTCTTAGGGGTTTTGTTGAGGGGGGACAAGTCCAGGCTGCTATCCCACATTTATGGCAGCATGGCTGCAGTGGACATGGTGCAGAGGGAGCTTCCAAGTGGGATAAAGCAGAATAAAAGCACACCCTGTCCAGTGGGCATCCCACTGTCCTTGGCCATGGGGGTCTCCCTGCCCCATCCTGCAAAAGCATGTGTTCAGATCGGTCCAGGATGGGCCACCAAGGATATGCTGGAATCTGGCTCGTCACCCAAAGCATGTGGTGACCTCTGTGCCTGGATACACCACACACTCCTTGTGTTCTCCCTGGACATCTAAGGGACTTGGGATTCATGCAGCTGTGATACCCCCAGTGCCTTGTGAGCCCCTCAAAATTCAAAAGGAAGGTAAAGGTCTCCCAGATGTGAAGAGGACCCAGCAGTGGATGTGGTCAGAGTTCTGGGAGAATGTGGGGGCTCAGTTCCATGGGAAAACAGACTTGGTTCCAGCGCTGTCAGCAGAGCTGGTTCGTTGTTTCAAAAATCAGTTTCATTTTATTCCCCAAACAGGAAAATAGAGTAGACTCATTTCCCCACGGAGATCTTGTTTCCCACAATTTTGCACTTTTGTCAGAGAGGCTTTATTGTCTTGTGGAAGACCCCCAGTCTCTGCCTCCACTGATCTCAGTGGCCTCCCAGCTGATTTTCTGGCGCATTGAGCACTCACAGATCCCATTTGTCTCAGCTGGTTTTCCCAGAACTCTGACAATCATCTCTATGTTTTCACACCTGACTTCCTTAAACTAATATTATTTATTTGTCCACATGCCTTATTGGCAGACTCAGGTCTGGTGTCTGATTTGCACAGTGACTCCAACATCATCTCAAAGACCATCTTCTCCCAAGTGCAGCTGCTGCGCCACGTGAGGGCCCTGTTCCCTTCATCCCTGGACTGCTCAGTTACTCCATGATTAGTTTTTACAAAAAGGGAACAGTTTTCCCTAATTTATAAATTTAAATGCTTTTCATCCTTCTTCTAATTACAGGTGTAAGACATCAACTGCCATCTCATGCCTTGGTGACCAAACTCACAGCCTGGCCCAAGAAATGCCCACACACAGGATGTGGCTGAAGCTCTGCAACAGCAGTTTAGGGGTCTCCAGAGTCTCAAACTCTCATTTCTTCACCTAGGTTCACAGATCCAGTAAAACTCATCAAATAACTCATTTAGGTAAGAATTTTTTCACATTCCATCAGTCTTCTCTGTTCCATTCCCATTTATTAAGCTGTCATCAGACTGAATCAGCTGAGGGTTGTGCTCAGGGAATTTGCAGAAAGGTTGTCAAGCAAGACAAGAACTGCACCCTCCAAAATCACTCTCTTTACCTGGTTTAACCTGTGTTTTCCTACCTCGCCCTGCCATATCTTCATTGTGTTCTTCCATTGAAAAAATCCCTGGTGCTGCTGTTGGTGGCTAGGATACCACAGGTTGTCTTTTATTCTGGTTGGAAACCGATGGAGCTCCAGGGTCAGTGCAAACATCTGTGTTCTCCCATGAGGTTTTTGTTAGATCTGCTGCAGCTTTGAACTCTGGGGACACCAGGCTGCTAAATCTTCAAGAGAAGGGACTCACAAGATACTTGCCCCATCCCTGGAAGTGTTCAAGGCCAGGTTGGACAGAGCTTGGAGCAACCTGGGATAGTGGAAGGTGTCCCTGCCCATGGCAGAGGGTTGCAATGAGATGGACTTTAAGGTCCCTTCCAAACAAACTATTCTATGATTCTATGACTCCCGTTTTCCCCATATCCAAGCAGCCCTGCTGATGTAAGATCTGTTAGAGGATTCTCCATAGCTGCAAAAAACAAACCTTTGACAAAGTTCACCCACATTTCCTTCAACATGTTGGTGGCTGAGTGTGTCTGAGCTCAGCAGCACACCTGGAGCTCAGAAGGACTTTCGTCTTCCAAGCAAATCTCCTGAATGTGCTAATGTGCTCCATCCACTTGTTTCAAGGTCTGTACAGGTCCTGCAGTTGTTCTCCTTAGAGGTCAGGAAGCACAAAAAGAGAACCAAGTTACTTTGGCTCCATATGCATTTTCTGTAGAAGGCCGGGCTAAGGAAAAGATTAAATGGATTCTATTAAATCCAGATTAAAATCTGGCATATTCCCAGACCTGACTTGCCCATTCACATCATCCATGTGGCCAGACCACTGCATGAGCAGTCCATGTCCAAGCCAGCTGCCTTGTGGAAGATGATGTAGGAAGGACCCCAAATTCATCATCATGGAATGGTTTGGTTTGGAAGGGACATTAAAGACCATCTCATTCCACCCCCCTTCTAGTGGAAGGGCAGGGACATCTTCCCATAGACCAGGTTGCCCCAAGCCCCATCCCATTAAAACAGAAAACTTCCAATCTGGTACTGCCTGATCATGGATTTGAGGTAGAATGAACTTCCCCTGAGCATCTTTTGAACACCAAATGTTGACAATCACGTGAAAACAACGTTTAACATAAAGCAAGAGGCCGAGGGCTTTGCAGTGTAATGATGTTACCTAGAATTATTGTTTCAGGGCTGGATAAAAAGAAACAATATATAAGTAGGGCAGTTTTTGAGACCTTCAGAATGCTCATGTTTCATTAACTGAAGGGAAGCAGGTTCTGCAAGGTCCTGCTCAAAGGACAGCCCCTCATGTTGCCACCGCTTATAATTTAGAAGCCTCAGACTTTCCCTCCTCTACTTTCTGTCACCTGATATTTTCAGGCTCCTCACAAGTCAGAATGAGAAAAATGCATCTAATTTTTCAAAGGGCAGAACTGCTGGTGCAGAAAATAGCCAAGTGCAAGGGTCTGAGCTCTGCTTCTGCCTTCACTGGGATAAATCCAGCATCCCTCGCTGCCTCCAGCTTATTTACTCCCCATTTGGTGCAACAGAAAGCAGAATCTGCCTCTTGCTGTTTTTCCATGGCATTAAGGCCTTTCAAGAAAATCCTACAAAAAGATTTAGGCACAAACAAAATCTCCTGCTTTCCGCAAATCTCTCTGAACTTACACTGCGAAAAGGAAACGCAGAGGAACTGGAGGCTCTTGCAGGGGATGGGGGACTCTCCAGCAGGGTCAGCTGTGCATATGTTTACACATGATATTAGCAGGAAAAAAGGCAAAATGGGTGCATGGTGACCCAAGGTGGTCCAAATGTTCTGTGCTATCATTTCTGCTGGGGTCAGAGGCGTTTGTGGGTTGGTGACTTGATAAGCATGGTGAGCTAACAAACGACAGCCTAATCAGCAAAGATAATTCTCCTGCAATATAGGAGATAATTACAGCCTTTTTTCCCCTGATTTTTAGGAACCTTGTGGATTTTTTCACTCATAAATATGAGATAATGCCTTACAACCTGACCTTCCCAAACAAAGCTTTTGCAGAAAGCAGTGTAATATCCACTGGAGTTCATGAATATCACTGTCAGCTTATCTAGGCTGGGGTTTTTTTGTCCACTGCACTGGAAAGAACACCAGGAAAACTAAGAAAAACCTTTAAAATTCACATAATTTTTGTACACATGGGTAAAATCCATCAGGCTCCGAGTGCAAGGGGTCACTCCTGTTACTTCCTGGGAGACAGCAAGTGCAGGATGGAGGCATTCAAGGGGTCTCATCTTTTATCTACTCAGAAAGGACTCGGCTCCACAGCATTTCTGAGGAGGGAAGCTTTCTGCTAAATGTCATAAGCTTTGCATAACCCATCCCTTCACCTGGCACTTCCTTCCCCTGCCCTGGCCAAAATCACACCTCTGAGAGGCTCCCCCTGAAACAGCTGTTCTGTCTAGGAGGTGGAGACAAAGACAGCCCCTCGGTGTGTTAGAAAAGGCCGTAGCAGAGCAGGAGGAAGGCAGGACAGTCTGCGGACTCCAGGGTGGCCTCCCCGAACCCGCCACGTTACTCCTGCACTCCAGACAAGATGTGTCAGAAGTCCAGATTGGAGGGTGGGGGATATCCTGTCTCCCACCGCCTTTGGCTGGCTGGAATTTCTCCCATCGTGGGCTGGCTGGAATTAAAATAAAGAGTCGGGACCGTGCGTTGCCAAATTCCCTCGGCTGCGGTCAAGCAGGAGCTGCTGCCCATCCCCGCCCCTCGCTCGTTTGTTTGTGCCTGTAAGCACTGGATTTCCCAGCTGGCCTCCCAGCCCAGGACCTGCTTAACTCCGGTGAGCAAACACGAGTAGGGGAATTCTGTCCAAGCAGGCAGGTGCAGTGGCTGGATAGCTTGTGGATTTCCCTTCTGCCACGAGACAACAGTTACCGCACATATGTTGCGAAGGATAAGCGTTGTTTGCCCTCGGCGGAGGGAAAGCCAGAGAGGATCGCTGTGAACTGGGAGCCTGGCTGCCAAAGAGAGTGTGGAAGGTGTGTGTGAAAATAAGTGAGGATGTTCTGTCAGCAGCTGGGCAACAAAAGATGAAGCGTTTTGGTCTTGACTTCTCGCAAACAGGAAGCACAACTCCCACGGAGACAGCGGGTGTGGAGTTACATCTGCGTCCAGCACTGACAGGAACGCTCCTGGAGTGTTAGGCTCAGGTCAGGCTTCCCAAGGAGGCTTCTTAAAACGTAGGAGAGGTCTAAAAATTGCTGTAAGCACCGGTAGGGGTGCAAAAAAACCCCCTTTGTGCTTCCATTTAGCAATCTACAGCTTAGCAGAGAGGAAGGTGGGCGGTAACATGACTGTAAGTACCCCATGAGGAGGAGATTTCTGACACTGGAAGGCTGATTAATTGAGCAGATGAAGCCAAAGGGAGCCTGAAGTGCTAAAAGCTGCAATTAGATAAACTACACCTAGGTGTAAGGTTCTGAAAGGAATTAAATGCTGGAGATATTTGACTGGGATGGCAGATCCTGGTTTACTCCTCTGCGTGGTGATGGCCACACACCCCACTTTCTCCTCTTGGTGTTCCCTGTTTCTTTTCTATCCCCCTTTTGTCTTTTGCAGGGGATGCAGGGGACATCAGGGTTTGAGGTGACTTAAATCACAAAATCACAGAAAGGACCCACGAGGATCATCGAGTCCAACTCCTGGCCCTGCACAGGAGTCACACCATGTGCCCGAGACTGTCATCCAAACACTTCTTGAACTCTGTGAAGCTTGGTGTTGTGACCATTTCTCTGGGACACTGTTCCAGCACCCAACCATCCTCTAGGTGAAGAACTTTTTTCTAATATCCAATCTGAACCTCCCCTGGCACAACTTCAGGCCACTCCCTTGGGTTCTGTCACACAGACACAATGACAGAGAGCCCAGCAGAATATCCAGGCTAATGGGGTTCAGTGTTTACCTGCCAGGATACCTCAATTCCCACACCAGCTGGGAAGACTTGGCTTTCACCTAAAGCATTTACTTTAGGGATGAAGACTCCACATTTCTTCTCTTGTCCCATGCAATGTTTTTGTGGGACTAAGACAAGGCAGAGTGATCCAGCCCCATATATAACAGATGATCTGTACATACAACCAGTGCCACCAGTGCCACTGGCCTTATTCCACCCCGCTCCTGAAGTCCGTGGAGCTCCAGGAGGCCAAGGCTGGGAGGAGAGTAAGACCTCCTGTTCCTAACAGCCTCTAATCCCTGCCCTCCATAATCAGTTTTAAAATGGCCATCAAATCTTCCCTCTGCCTCTAATTGAAAAAGTGATGTCAGCAGTAATCTGCTGCCCCAATTTATCCCCATATCTTTGGGCAGTTTTGGGCTAATGCATTGTTTCATAAACATATGTTTTAGCGCAGCCGTGTGCGGGCACACACAAAGGGAAAGCTCTGAACACACTGCACTAGTTATGGAGCCTAATGCCTTAAATATTACTTTTAATACTAATGTCAGATTATTAAAAACATAATCCATTCTCCTGATTGGACCTAATGTAAGCAGGAGGATAAGAGGGCTTCTATCCATGCATTAACACATTTCATGGAGTGTAAAGCCACTTTCTTCCTCTTAAAACATAAGGTCAGGAACTAATAGAATCTGTACTTGAAGTGGGTTTTTAAAACATATTACATAGAAAGTTTAGTGAAAGTTAATCTGTTGATAAGTGTCGGCTGGAGCTGTGTGGGTAAACAAGAAATAAATGTAATTCACAAGCAATTTTTTCCCCTGTTAAAAACCTATCTGTGCACTTTAAAACATTTATGTTTAAATAGAGCAGAGACCAGCACTAAGAAGCACTCAGCCCAAAGCAGCTTTATATAAATGTGTCATAAGGGACTAAAATAAAGTAAGCTACCCAAATCTCCCAAAGATAAAGGGAGAAGGGCTCTGACCCCGTGTGAATTCTCCCCTCATCCCATCCATGTGCTGTTCCTGGGCTTCATTCCCTGTTCTTGTGCACCTCTCTGTGGCAGCGTTCCCCATCTCCCTCCAGGTTTCCCCCCACATCTGTTCCATACCCAGGCAGCGCTGGGGACAGTTTGGCAGTGGTGGGACAGTGTTCTTGGCACCCTGGTCCCCCCCAGCGGGTCTATCACCTCTCCATCGTGCTCAGCCTCTGCCAGCCTCCTCCTTGCCAACCACAGGGCCTTCTCAGCCACACATTCCCACTGTGGTGAGCTGGGTTGTTTCCCAAACCAGCCCCCTTTGCCCATTTCCTTTGCCCAACCTCTGGAGAGCAGTTTGGGACACCCAAACGAGGGGCTGAAGCAAAACAGAATCGACAAAAGGCTGATTTTTTTTTTCACAGGACCCAGAGAATCTGGCAAACCCATCATTTTTAAGTAGCCTCTGCTCTCCAAGGCTGGTGGAGGGCAGGCAGCTGACCCTGCTGCAGCTCATTTAATTGCTTATGGGCAGCTTGTGGGGCTGGCAGGAGATTCAGAAAGCAGACTTTGGAGCACAGAGCCGAGGTGACTGTTCTCCCAGGGGAAGGCACATGGCCAGCTGCCCAGCTCTGCCTCCTCCTTGGTCCAATAGCACATCTGGGCTGCTCCACCTCCACCCTGTCTGAAACAGGAACCATTTGGTTCCCTTAAAATGGATCTAAGAGCCACTGAAGGGGGTACAGACTGCCAAGGGAGGGAGAGGAGAGGGCAACGGGAGAAGCAGGAGGTGGAAGCTTGTGCTGGCAGGCACCAGGACTTGGCCCTTGTGTTCCCAGCCACATGCCAGAGATTTAAGCTTCGTCAACAGGCTCCAGCCACTGGAAAGAGATTGATGACATATGGATTTCATACATTCAGCAAATGAAGGAAAAGCTCTCTACGGCTGCATGGGATTAGTGGAACCTTATAGCAAAGGTCCTGGACAAGGGCTGCGTGGATGAGATGCCAGAGAGGGTGTGTGGTCAACCCTTTGCACCACCACTACAAATCCTACTTTTCTCAATGGCATTGGAGAGGGGTGACACCCTCCAAGAGCCAGGCAGGGGGTGTAGGGAGGGCTGGGGCCACCCACAGAAAAGAAACAGAGATGAGAACCTAGGGGAATTCGGGTCCAAGTGGGTCCAGACCCTTCCTGTAATGGAAACAAGCAATTCCTCTCCTTCTCTGTCTTTCCATAGGCACATGTTGCAGCTGGTCTTTCAGGCAGGTGCCCAAAAGTAACTGGTATATGGCACAAGTCCCTGTCTGTGTTTGTGGGGCTACAGATGTGGCCTCTTCTCTATCACCAAAATGAAGGTGGTGCCTTGTGAGGAAAGGCACAGTGGGATGAAGGTCCTAAAGGGGATGAAGGACTACCCAGTGTGGCACAGCCAGCTTCATTCAGAGCTTAAACATGCTCTGTAAAGCCTAGAGAAGAAAAAGTGGTGCACAGGATTGGAGGAAGGGGTGGATATATCACAATAAGTGTCAAAAGTCTGGAGTTTGTTCAGTTCCAGGGAAATGTGGAACAAAGTGACTGCCCCATCCCTGGTGGTGTTGAAAGCCAGGTTGGATGGGGCTCTGAGCAACCCAGTCTAGTGGAAGGTGTCCCTGCCCATGGCAGGGAGTTGGAAAAAAGTGGTCTTGAAAGTCCCTTCCAATCCAAATCGTTCTGGGATTCTATGACTGTGATTTGGCATTTCCCACCTTGTCATGCAGTTTAGGCAACACTTGCCATTTGGACATAAATTGTTGATGCTGTTTTCAACCCAAAAACTTTGGGCTGCTACAAGTCCTTTGGCCAACTAGTCCAGTACCACTACAGTCAAACAACAGGACCTTTCACTCAAGAGGTTCAGTTTTCAGAAAAAAAACCAAACATTTATCTTCAAATATCTTTAGGACATGGCTGTTAACCCTGTAAAACATTGTGCATGAGTCATGAGCAAAGTCACTAAAAAGGGAAGAGAAAAAAGGTAAAAGAAAAATCTAGGATGCTGGGTAGTGAGCCCCAGCCACGGTGGGGTCGTGTTATTTTGGGAAAATAGTAAGACAACACTTTAAAACAAATGAAAATTAGTTTGTGAGCCTGATGGTGGCACAGAGCAGGAGGGAGCTGCTGTCCAAACCCCTTACACGGCTTGTGTCCTTAGCAGAAGCTGAGCACGCCTCGGGGCATCAAAAATCCCTACAAATGGGAAATCCTTGGCCATCCACGAGGCTACGATTTTGTCATGGCAGCCACAGGAGCCATGCATTTGAATTAACTCCATGAAATCTTGCAAATGGATGGAGAAATACCTCTAATTCAGCAGGTTCTTTCGTTCATTTCCAAAAGACGGCGTTGCGCCGCGCGCTGACGGCAGCTCAGATCCGAGGAGGGATCGCCCAGCAGGGAATTAGCTCTTGTAGCTGTGCCTGTGTCCAAGACATGGAGCCGAGCGGGGGTGTGGATGGAGTGAGGGAATGTGACCAAGGTCAGAATGAGATGTGGAAAATCTGATCAAGAGCTCGCCTTGGGCAGAGGGATGTTTCGGCAGTGGCAGATCCGTGACGGCGCTGGCTCTCGGCGCCAATTAAAGAGAAAGCAGAAATCAGGGCTAACAAAGGGACAGCTGGTCTGGCATTGCCAGCTGGGCAGTGTCGCTGCTCACGCCGCTGTGTGATCTTCTCTATTTGAAAATTCACCACGTTTGGTCAAATTCAGAGACTTCTTTACTTCGTAGAGTTCAGTACTTGAAACCCCCTTGAACCTTGGTGCCGCTGAAGTGATGGCATTCCCACTGTGGCCACTGCCCTCTGAGATGTTGGTCAGCAGCCACCAGTGCCCTGGTGAGGTGGTGATGGGTGTGAACTCGCAGATGGCAGCTCCAGCTCGGGGTCACACCTCCACCATCTTCTCTGCAGAGCAAATTAGCACCTCCTATGCTGTTAGTGAAAGATGTAGCTGTGTCTGTGTGTGTATGTGGCTCAGGCAGGTGCTCATGACAGATGTTTTACTATTCAAAAGCACCTTTAAGCCAAGTGCCTCATTTGGTGTCGTTCCAGGGAGTTTCCCCCCTCCTCTTATCTCCTCTATGACATAAGTTAAAATTTACTACTCTGAACCTGAAGTCACACCATCTGCTGGAAACCCCCTTCTTCCTTACATATTAGTGTCCTTTAATTAACTGTGGGTTTCTTACCTCTCACTTGAGAATCTTGGCACCAGAATCAATGTCACAACCTCTATGTCTCCCTGATCCTTCAGCAGGATTTCCATTATTCCCACACAGTCCAAATGGAATGGAGATTTCCCTTAGGAGCGCAGGATAAAGGCAGATAACAGCTTTATGTGTCATATTTATTTCAGGAAGTGCTTCACAACAAAGGCATGAAGTAGGGCCGTGGTGGGACTTGTCATCCTCTGCCCACCCCTAGGTGGGTAGAGTGGGGCTAAGCTCGTGGTGAGATGTCCTGAGAGGACATATTGCCCATCTGAAAAGAAAGTGAGGGGTTAAATAGTGATGGATAAATCCATTCCTGGGCTCCTGGGCAGCCAAGGCCATAGGAGTGGGTGTGCAGAAGAGAAAACTAAGCACTTAGAAAGACCAGCAACAGCTTGGCCATGTTCAAGCCCTTTAATCCACACCCTTTTAATTTACAAGCCATAGAGAGGAACTGATTAAAGTATTTTTTCTATGCAATACAGGTATATTGAAATACTACCCTCTTACTCAAGGACCAGCTCTTGAATTCCTCATTTGGTTTGTGTTTAGCCTTTCTTTGCCAGCCTGTTGTTCTGCTGGGCTTCCTGGCTGCTGCATCAATTAATGTATAATCCTGTAAAGACTTGGCCAAAACCTTAATCATGGTTGCCTGATGGAAACTGTGACTGATAGATGAATGACCTCCCTAACTCCTCTTTCCTGCTTGGAAAGTCTTCTCTGTCCAACCTTAACACGTTAGGTGTGAAAAGAAGGGAAACAAAGACCTCCCTATGACAGAAATCCATTTTGAGAGGCTGTAAGGTGAGGCAGAAGGTGGGCATTGCACTAAGGAGTGGTCTGTGTGACCATTAAACACCTAAAATTATGGTAACACATTTGCACATGGCACAGGAAAAGCGGCAGCTGATTTATCAAAGGATGGGAGCATCACGCTGGACAATACAAGGAGAAGAGGCTAAAAATCACCTGGAAACACAGGCAGCTGAAGTTTAAAACATTAACAAATTTGGCAGATCAGTGAGTATTGAAACAAAATGGGGCCAGGAGCTAATTATATGGAAATATTTCTATTTGCACATTTGACTGGAAGGCAAAGCAGAGTATAGCTAATATACTCCACCACTGACAGGAATATTAAGTTTTCTGTCATTTTGCTACTACAGCTACCTTTCTCAGCATGCATTCTGTCCTAGTTCCTATTAAGGTGAGAGCAGAATCAAACTCATTAATTGTCTGCATTTTAGATATGATAAGAATTTAGTGGTTGGTGCTAATTAAACTACAAAACAACTCCTCTTGCTGCGGTGTGCATTCCAAGTTGGAGCAATTAATTCACTCACTTAAACTGATCAAGATTTAATTACCATCACTCTGTGCAATTACTCCATAATTAAAGTAATTTGGTTCATTCCACTCGCTGACAGTGTCATTGAACAGCCATTCATAGTACCAAAAGAAGTGATAATTAACTTAAAGAACAGCTCAAGGCAGTTTTACACAGACTTTTTGTTATTCCTAAATGTACCTATATGGGGAAAAGAAGCCTATCGTGTACTACAGGTGCTTCCCTAGTAAAGGGGTTCAGATGTTTTGTGTTCAATTTTTCTCAGCCAAGGTACTGTAACAAACACAATTTTGGGGAAGGCTCTGTAGTTGTCACCAGATAACACAGCATTTCGTATGGGCAAGCACAATAAAACCTGGATCCTTCCAGCAGCACAGACATTCCCTGCCTGTTCCTGGAGACTCCTCATTAGCAAAGAAACAAAAAGCCTCAATAAAAAGCTCCCTCCACCCAGATAACTCTTCCAGCTCTTAGATCTTATCAAGTGTCAAGTCCGCAGTTGATGGGACCAAGGGAAGGCAGAAGAATCTCAGGGTTTTTAATGATCAGTGTTCTTAGTCCCCAGGTTTGTTGATAATCACAGAATTATTTGGGTTGGAAGGGACCCTAAAGACCATCCCATTCCAATCTCCTGCCGTGGGCAGGGACACCTTCCACTATTCCAGATTACTCCAAGCCCCATCCAACCTGGCCTTGAACACTTCCAGGGATCTGTGGGTAAATATCTGGTCTTGGTGTTCATCTGTCTGGAACTCAATTTTGTGTTTATTTTATTCTGGAAAACAATTTTCCTGGTGGAATTGTTCCTCGAGAATTGGAAGTGAATATTGCTGCCTGTTTTTGGAAGAAGGCTGTTTGTACTCACAAGTACAAAGGTGGTACCAGAAACGTCTGTGCTGAGCCCCCTTCTAAGAGGTCAAACCTATTAGACCAGTCTAATCTTTCCCCACTAATCTTGTAGAACACCCATGCCAAGCTCTCTGCAGGATGGGCAGAGGAAGAGGCAGACACATCCATCTGTCCTCACTTTTGAAGGATGCTGGGGCTGGGGTGGCAGTGAAGACCTTCAACAGATTGTCCACCCATTTCAAAGTTAAGCCTTCTCAGCCCATGCATGGCAATTCAAAATATGATCTGCCACAGCCACTTGGACATGAAGTGTGCAACATTTGTGCTGACTTCTTTTTCCCCCACCATAAAAGCGACTTTAATGTAGAGAATCATCTCAAACAAATGGAAGCAGCACACTTGCTATCCAGGGAGCTGTGCATGAGTTTCAAATCAGTTGCTGGTATCAGCCTTTGCCAGGCTCTCTACTGTCTCCACCCAGGCAGACAAACAGGTCAGTATGAGAATTAGGGGTCCAGTTATTGTTAAAAGTACAGGTTTCCTCTCCTGGAAAGAGAGAAACACCTCTGGAGAGCATCACCTGCCATTCTGAGTGGGGTTTGAGGTAGCCAGGATGTGTCCTCTCCTCTAAGACACCATTTTTCTTCATCAGTATCACAGGGAAGCCAGGCCAGCTTGAGATGACCAAGATGAATCCACCCCATGCTTCGACAGGACCACCTGTCCATGCTCAGCCTCATCCTGCTTCAAACACAGCATCCTCAGTTTCTCGTATGTACATCTCATGGGTGCTCTCCAAAGAATCATAAAAGGGAATCCCAGAATGGTTTGGGTTGGAAGGGACCTTAAAGACCATCCAGTTCCACCCCCTGCCATGGGCAGGGACACCTTCCACTAGACCAGGCTGCTCCAAGCACAGTCCAGCCTGGCCTGGAACCGGGTGTTGAGATGGATGTTGAGGTAACCAGCAGCTGTAGCACTGTGGATGTATGATCTTCCCTTGTGGGCTGTGCACATCCTCCTGGAGCACCCCTTCCCTTGCAGGGGACCTCAGATGTGTGCATAACCCACTCCAAGAGCACAGGGCACAGGGAGCAGCGTCAGGTTTGGAGATCTTTCTTGTGGGAAGCAGTGAAAGGAGCTGGGCTTGCACAGAGCAGGAAAAAAACATATCAGGGGTCTCTGATTGCATCTAAACCCACGTAAGCATTAGGTGTCCTTGATCTGATGGGTAGCATGGACCCCAAACATGCCAGGCGCCACTGATCAAACTGATGGGAGAAACGAGGTTTTGTAGCTGTCAGGGCTTGATGATCAGAGGAAAACGAAGTGGTTTAAGCAGAAGGTAATGGGTTTACAATGAAAGAGGGGAAATTTAAGTTAGATAGAAGAAATTCTTCCCTGTGAGGGTGGTGAGGCTCTGGCACAGGTTGCCCAGAGAAGCTGTGGCTGTCCCATCCTTGGAAGTGTTCAAGGCCAGGTTGGACAGGGCTTGGAGCAACCTGGGATGGTGGAAGGTGTCCCTGCTCGTGGCAGGGGGATCAGAACAAGATGATCTTCAAGGTCCCTTTCAACCCAAACCATTCTGGGATTCTAAGCTGAGATGAAAACAAAGTGGTTTAAGCAGAAGGTGAACAGCTACTAAAGGGGACTGTGGTCCCTGGCTCCATGTGGCAGCAGATCCTGTGTGTCCCGGAGTCCTGTGACCCACCTTGGAGGTGGCAGGTTCCCTGCAAGTCCTCCCTTGGTGCTCTTCCATCAGCCATTAAATCTGCAATCCTCAGCAGTGCGAGACCTCCTCAGAAAGCTGAGCTGTGCCACGAATTATTCCTACACCTGCAGCAAAGCCTTTTGGTTGGGCTCCCAAATGCTTGTTAGCCTTCCGTGACTCAGCAGTGGCTAAGTTAATGTCAGCTCTGCCCAGGGGAAAATCTTCAATATTTCTTTTTACTTAAAAAGAAAGAGGAAAAAAAACCAAAACTCAAACATTATTTTTTAAGCTCCTAAAAGAGCATTACAAAAGAATGAAGAGGAAGAAAAAAGAGCCTGTGTAAAGATTGCTTACCAGAGTCCCTTTACAACAGTCAGCCACACAACAGAAATAGGTGGACATTAATTCATGCTAACCTTGCACACCTAAATACCATTAATTCATCAAAACTAATAACATTAATTCCTTCAAAAATGAGATTAAAGACAGGCACCCCTTGCAGTCATAATCTGTGGCTGATGACACTAAAATGAAACCTCCAGTATACAAAGCTACCAGCAGAGCTTGCAGAATCTCATAAATTGCAGCTGGCAATACCTAAATCCTCGAGACAATATACATTATTTTCCGGGGAGAGGGCGTTTGCACCGCAGTCAGCAGGCAAAAAGGAAGCAAAGCCATAAAACTTCTCTCCCAACACAGGAGTTGTTGTCAGAGATGCCAGTTGATGTCAGATGATGCCCCTCGAACCAATGCTTGCCTAAATCTGTCAGGCCAGAGCAGGATTTAGGGCACACGTCCTGGGAACCACTTTTGTTTTCAATTTGCAAGCCCAGCCAGGGAAAACAAAGTGTAACTCAGAGCTGGGAGGCGTGTGCTGATCTTCTGGTGCATGGTCCTGGGTACACCACCCACGGCTGATGGGTATTTGGAGAGCTGGAAAAAGTCTTTAGCAGGACCTGCTGATGCCTCTGCTGGGTGCTGAGAAGGTTTTAGGGTGGATAAGGGCTCAACTGTGCATTACTTCCTACCCAGGGCTGCATCCAAAGGCACTTAAAAGCTTTCCTTTTGCTTTCAGTGTGTTTGCACCATGGGAATGGCAGGAAACTGTGTCAGGGGAGGTTTAGGTTGGATATCAGGAAAAGGTTCTTCACCCAGAGGGTGGCTGGGCACTGGAACAGGCTGCCCAGGGCAGTGGTCAAAGCACCCAACCTGACAGAGCTCAAGGAATATTTAGACAAGGATCTCAGGCACATGGTGAGATTTTGAGGGCTATCGTGTGCAGGGCCAGGAATTGGGCTTGATGATCCTTATGGATCCCTTCCAGGTCAGGATATTCTGTGATTCTAAGGACTTTGGCAGTGGGACGGCCTCTCATCTGCTCATGAAACATCCTGCTGCTACTTTTATTCACATTTGAAGAGTGTGTATCTGATCCCAGTGCCTGTCTGAGCACCACCAGGGTCCTATTTAGGTTGGGTCACCCATGTGACCCTGAGGTCTGTCACACATCCTCTCAATTCTCCCCGTTGTACCCATCTCATTTTTCCTTTCTTCCAGACTCAGGCAGAGCATTTTCACCTGCATCCATCAGGATGGGCTCCCACATCACAGCCTTTGCCCCCAGGGCTGCATTTTCCTGTGACTTCTGCCAGCAGGAGGACCCTGACAGCACATGCCACATCCAGCACCCCTCTAGGTGCTGAACCCACAGCTGTGTGCCACAGCAACATCTGCACTGGTTTAGGAGTCTCACTTGGGTTCACAAACCTGCGAATTCACAAATTTCTATATATTTCACTCAGAGCTCTCCAGTCTACAGATCATGGATAGCTGAGGGCAAGATCACCTACTAGTGGCCACAGAGGCACAGGGATCTTTTTCAGGAGGCAGCAGGATGCTGTTTTCCTGGCCAGCTTCCCTGGCAGCACTACCCAGGGCTTGTGAAGGACAGCGACTGGTACCGCCAACCCTCCGAGGCAGCGCCGATGCATCCAGAACACCGGAGGTATTATTTCAGATTAAGACCAGATTAAGCCCATTTAATTTTAACTCAGATTAAGCCCCTATTTAGAACCTGGCCCTGTTTCCTATGCAGCTGGGCTGACACCCCCCCCCCATCACATCATCACGGATGGGGTGTTGGGTACCACGCAGCCTCTCCCCCATCCTCCCAACACAGACCAGTTAAAACACCGAGTTACTAAAATAAGGCTCTGCTTGTGAAAACTCGTGCAAGGTTAGAGCCACACGTGCGTTTTGGGAAGGAGTTTAATGTTTTGTGGCTTCAGGAGGGACCCCAATGCCTGCTGCAGTCCACGGGGGCTTTGGGCAGACGTGAGCACTAAGGAGCTGCACTGGTTTAATCTCTAAATAACGATGGAAGTGCAAGTGTGTGAATTACTCCAAATGAATGTATCACCCACACACGCTACGCTCTCTGCATATCTAATTACACAGCATTTGCTCCTGCCTTGCTTTTTAAGAAATACTCCACAATCCATCAGTGCCTTTCAAAGAACTAATTACAACGAAATTTAGGGAAAGAAGAGTTTTGGACCCTTTCAGACTAGCTGGAAAACAGCGGTGGGGAGAACGTAATCGACCTCGCTCATTTTTCACTCCTGTTTTTGTTATCAGGGCATCCCAAAGGTCCAAATCTAGACCAGACCCATCTGTGTGAGACATACACAGCCCCCAAGACAAGAAAAATCTCTGTTTCTGAGATGCAAGGGTGAAGTGCAGCACGTGAGGGACACACATGAGTGTTCCCAGCGAAAGAACAAGATGCTTTTTCTTTGGCAGAGAGCTACGGGACTTCAAGGTTTCTTAAAAACAGCAAAGGCAGGTTTGGCAGCACTTATTTTTTTATTTGATAGATTTCTGGAGCAGCTGTTATTCTGACTTGCCCAGCACAGCCTCCATCCTAACCCAGAGATGGGCTGTGATTTCAGGCGACTGTGCAGTGCGTTTTCACTTCCTACTGACTGGTTGTGTACTTCCCTCCTGCTAATCCCCTGTTAATGGACACTTTCTTTGAGCCAGCTGAGATCTGAGTTATGTTGTCTTTGTGCTTCTCGCAGATTTTATTACTTGGATATCTTTGTTTTCATTATTTTGAGATTTGGGGATTTTGTCCCTTTCCCTCTGATTGATTCACGCCATTACAGCCGGGCTGGCCTCCCACAGCTCCTGTTTGCATTTGATCCAGGAGCGGTGGGAGAGCAGCTTCTGGGATGGAAACAGCACAGTCCTGCACTTCAGCCCCCAAAGCCAGGAGAAAACCCGCTTTTGGCTTTTGCTGGAAAGCACTTCTCACTTCCAAAGCGAAAAATAAAGCAATTCTGCAGCTCCATTGCTGGACTGGGCTGCACTGGTTTTAACTGGACTCTGCTTGCAGGTGCACACCCAGCAAGCTGGAAACCACCCACAGCAGCACGGAGGCGGCAGGCTGAGTGGGTTGGAGGGGGAACCCCCCAACTCTGGTCCTGGGATTCCAAGAGACTTCCAAAATGTGGAGCCTGAGGCTGACGGAGCATATCCAGGTGCAAGCTGTCATGGAATCACAGAATCCCACAATGGCTTGGGTTGGAAGGGGCCTTCAAAGATCACCTAGTCCAACCCCCCTGCCATGAGCAGCAACACCTTCAGCTACATCAGGTTGTGCACAGTCATGATTTGAGGAAGCCACTGGTGACATCCCTGAACAACCCCTGAACACAGTGCCCATGGCACGAAATGTTCAAGGACACCACTTTGACCTCCAGAGGAGGGAAAAAGCACAGCCCATGGTGCAGCAAAGACAAATGGAGAGCCCAGACAGCAGGGTCCCTCCTCCAGGAGGGACATGAGATCCACTAGGCAAATCCAGGGTTGTAGTGTAGGGCAAGGGCAGGCTTGGTGGGAAAGTAGAGAGGTGGAGGTCCAGCAAAGCCACTGGCAGAAGGGAGACACACAATTAAAGACTTATTCTTCCCAATCAACTTTTCTCCTTCTTCCACAGCTCCAGGCAAAGAGCTATAGGACCATTTTTTTTTCATTTACATGTGTATATTTAGCCCCATCATGTTTAGAATGGGCACTAAACCAGTCCAGGGAGGAAAGGCAGAGAAGTCAGTTTTGGCAAAACTCAAGCAGTCCCTGGAGAGCTGAGGCTGTTCACAGGGACCAGACAGGCCACCAAAGGCAGGTGGAAACTGAAATTATGCTCTATCAGGTTTTCAGGACAAGCAGGAAGGTGTTTTCTGGTGCAGAAATCAGAAATCTGCCCACAGTTTCAGGAGATGAGGGAATAATAAAACGCCCAAGAGTTCACCCAAAGGACTATGGTTTGTGGTTTCTCAACCAGGGCACAGAACCTGCTGCTGTTCATGGCAGAGCTGTGGCCACAACATCCCTGGAGCTGAGAACCTGCTGTTTGCAGACTGGGAGTTTCTTCCAGCCGAATGCCAGAGCCCAGAAAAGCTCTGGCATGTTCAACATTCCCCACTTTGTCATCTTAATGCCCTCTCCTCAAAAAATCAAAAACTAATCTGATATTTTGATGCTTCCTGAGAGAAGTTACATCTGTCAAAGTGACCTTTTGGTTAAACAGCACTAGCTGGCATTAATCCTATTATTTCATCACGATTATTATATTTTTTTATCAACCCAAGGCAGCTGCCATTTCATCTTGCACTGAGTGAATTGAAGTTCTCAGCTGGGGCACACCATGTTCTCAGAAGTGTGAAACACTGATAGCCACAGCATGGATCACCCCTCCTTTTCCCTCCCGGGGCCTCACACTTGACTCCAAGTCTGCACTGAGGTGGTCAGAAAAGTCGGCTCAGCGTCAAGAAAAATAATCTCTTTCCAGTTTGCGGATGCATCAGATGAAATCCAAGTTGTCCCTTGTGGTGCCCTCAGCCCCTCACAGTTGGGTGATGCCACAACACTCCTTAACTTCTGCAAAAAAGGAAGAAATGCCGTAGGACTGCTGATGTCTTAAAAGAAACAACAAACACAAGACAGCCCCGCTCCAAGATTGATTTTAAGGCAGATAAAGATGAGGGCTAAAGCATTTCAAATCCAATCCAACAAAGTCCTTAAGCACATGCTTTAAGGCAAGCAGAGGAATAATGCCATAGACTCAAGGGGGGTGTTTATCTGGTTTATATTTATGAGGGCTCTTAAGTGCTTTGCTGGATCAGGGTGTCAGGTGTGAGAGGGGAAACACCCGCCTGTGATGACCTCGGCACATGAGTCAGTCAGACAAAGACAAACATCTCCCTGGTTTAGAGATCACTGATCCCACCTGAGGGCCAGGCATGGCTTAAGTGGCTGTTTGAGGTCCCTGCTAGCCTCAGTTTTGGTTTCTGGGTGAGAGTTGGATGCACAGGAGGTTGTCCTGCTGAGCCCTCCCTGTATGCTGCACAGAACAGGGATGGACATGGGAATGGGCATGGATTAATCATGGGCATGGACATGGACAAGGACATGGACAAGAACAGGGAGAGTGACTTTTTACAGAGGCAGATAGTGATAGGACAAGGGGGGATGGTTTTAAATTGTTGGAGGACAGGGTTAGATGGGATACTGGGAAAAAATTCTTGGCTGTGATGGTGGTGAGGCCCTGGCACAGGTTGCCCAGAGAAGCTGTGGCTGCCCCATCCCTGGAATTGTTCAAGACCAGGTGGGACGGGGCTTGGAACAACCTGGGATAGTGGAAGGTGTCGCTGCCCATGGCAGGGGGTTGAAACAAGATGATTTTTAAGGTCCCTTCCAACTCAAACCATTCTGTAATTCTTTGGTGGACATGTGCAACGAAGTTAGGTCTGAATCAACACGAGATCCCACCTGACAGCAGATGCCTGAAGGCAACAGGAGTCTGTGTTGGGACTGGGAATGTCCCAGCCCAGGCAGAGAGGAAGTGACAGCTATTTACTAGGGCAGTTCCCTTCCACAGGGCTTCCCAAGGACCTCATCTCCAGAGTTCAGCCAACACAGCAAATCCCTTCTCCTCTTGCAAACCTCCAGATGAACCGAGGCTGAACCCCTCTCCTGGGACCATGGCGACAATCCCAGAGGAGAACAAGCCTTAGAAGATCCCTCTTTATTCAGGAGACACCGTCGGACGGTGCCTGGTTCTCCTGCAACTCTTCGTTTGTCCTTTACAAGGTTCTGTGATTTAAGAATGTGTGTTAAATCTTCTGCAACAATCAATTCAAATATACAAGTTTGGCTATTCAAATTACTTTTCCAAAAGTACTTTAAAATGCATTAAGTTATTAATTGCCTGCTGGCACTTTAATCAAACGGGAAAATTGACATAGCCAGAGGCATGTATTTTTGTGGAAAGGAAATTTATTTAAGAAGAAACAGCGGCTCTTACTGCTTAATTTAAACTGAGAAAACTGTGGAAAATCAACTGCTATGGAAAATTAATAAAACATTTCCAGCTGCAAACAGTGACTAATTGTACAAGATGAAGACTGCCTGGAATTAATAACTTGCAATCTTCTGTGTGAAGAACCCCCTACCAGTTCAATTTACTGGGAGATTAAATTACTTCTAAGTTTGCCATATTAAAACAGAACATGAATAAAATGTTAGTGAAAGCACATCTATTATTTACTGTCTGTGATATGGATATAATTATTTCCAAACAACCACAATGTGACGTGACTGGCAATATTTAAATTATTTGCTAGCGAATGTAGTTTTGCCACCTCAGTTCCTACAAAAAAACCCCAGCCCAAATGGGTTTTCACAGATGGCATATTCCTGCCACAGGGAATTATCTCCTCATCCTGTGCCCCGTGGTGCCCAGCATCCCTGTCTTTTAGCTGCTCTTTTAGCACCAGCACCGGGGTTCCCCCACTGCCCAGTGTCACACGAACTCGGCGCCTCCTTCGCTTTGCTCGATTTTTATGTTTTTTTCCCCCTTTTTCAAGTTGACTGCACTGAATGCCCGGTGCCAACAGGAGCTTTGGCTGTGGTGGAGCATAATCAGGTGCATGTTTTCCCTGTGTGCAAGGGCTCCTTGCTGAACCCAACGCAGAAAGCTCACCTGCGGAGACGGAAAACTCGCGTTTATCTTTTTCAAAGCGTGCCAAGTCCGCGGGGCGCCCGAGCCCGTTCCAAGGGAGTGGAAAACGGGAAGGTGAAAAAGAAAACCAAGGCAAGAGGGTGTTTGCTAAAGCCCAAACAAAACCCAGCGTGATTTTGAAGCAACCCAAGAAGAAGCAGGAGGTGGGAGAGCCACAGTGGATGGAGGAGTTGCCCTCAGGAACCCCCACTGGGGAGTTGGGTGGTGGCCCCACTGTGTTGGTGGGTGCCGAGATAATGCAAAGAAAAGAGGTTGTGCAATGAGTGGTTTAGGTAGAGGAGATTTTCAAAGCACCAAATGGGCTGGGAATGAGGAGAGACCACTTAGGACGTGTTTGGGGCTGATGTGGTCAACCACTGCCCTGCCATGAGATGCAAAACTAGAGAATAACTCCTATGAGGAGCATCTGAGGCACCTGGGGTTGTTTATTCTGGGGGAAAGGAGGCCCAGGGGAGACCTTATCACTCTCTACAACCACCTGAAAGGAGGTTGCAGCCAGGTGGAGGTTGGGCTCTTCTCCCGGGCAACAGAACAAGAGCACATGGCCTCAAGCTGTACCAGGGGAGGTTCAGGTTGGACATCAGGAAGAATTTGTTCATGAAAAGGGTTGTTAAGCATTGGAAGGGGATGCCAAGGGAGGTGGTGGAGTCCCCATCCCTGGAGGTGTTCAAGGAACGAATGGAGGTGGCACTCAGTGCTCTGGGCTGGGGGACAAGGTGGGGATCAGTCAAAGGTTGGCCTCGGTGATCTTGGAGGTCTTTTCCAACCAAAATGATTCTGTGATTCTGTGTGAAAAAACTTCCAGGACCTTAATATAAAGTTGAGACCCTTAAGAAGACCCCAAAACATAAAGTGTTGCAAAGAGACAGCATGGGAGGATAATAATGGGCTGTAGGGTGTCAGTCCTTGCCCCTCTGCTTGGAGAATACAGGAAGAAGGACAGCATTCCCATTTTAGAGAGGGAAAACTGAGGCATGGAGTGACCTGGAACAGCCCATCTCTGGACATCAGGCTGGGCCATTGTGTTGGGCATCTTGCAGCCACAGACCTGGCAGAGAGACCACTCCATGTCCCTCTCTATCCATCCAGCCACTGAAGGGTGCTGACCCCCCCCCCAGCAAAGCCTCCTGCCTGCTCAGGTATGTAAGGACATGGAGGAGTGCTCTCAGGAAGTGATAAAAAGGGATGAGAGTGACAGAGCTGGATGAACTGCAGCAGGAATCCACTCAACAGCTCCTTCAAATAGAAATAAATTATTTACCATTAAGTGGGACTGTCATTAAGACTTGGCACAGACATAATTAACTCCAAGTGCAGTAAGCCAAAGCTGTCCAGGCAGCAGTGTCAGTAAAGGACAGGACCAGCCACCTCTTTCCAGCTGCTGTTGACTCTCGGTGAGAAGCAGCTCAGGTTCATAGAATCCCAGAGTGCTTTGGGTTGGAAGGGACCTTAAAGATCATTAAATTCCAACCCCCCTGCCATGGGCAGGGACACCTTCCACCACACCAGGTTGCTCCAAGCCCCATCCAACCTGGACTTGAACATTTCCAGCTTCTCTGGGCAACCTGTGCCAGGGCCTCACCACCCTCACAGCCAAGAATTTCTTCTTAAAATCCCATCTAACCCTGCCCTCTGCCAGTGTGAAGCCATTCCCCCTTGCCCTGTCACTCCAGGCCCTCGTAAAATCCTTCTCCTCTGTCCACAAAGGAATGAGTTGTAGCTCAGATCTGTAGGTTGTTATAGAGAATGTGCCTGGATGGAGATGGAGTTTCCCAAAGACGATTTCACGTTCCAATAATTGAGTGTGGCACATTTAATCACCGTAGGCCTGTTGCTGTGCAAACCTGGGGACCTCTCCTCTTGTTGTCAGCTTAGACCCGATTGCCTAATTGCATTACCTGGGGAATTAGATAGAAATATAGTAGCCCTGTGCTGCACAATGGTGAGGATCCACTTCCTAACAGAATTAACCAGGCTTTAATATGGAAAACTTGTACACACACACGGGCACACAGAGAGACACAACTTAACCCGGCTGTGATCACACAGATTAGCCCATGGGGCTGGTTCCCTTAAAGGAATACTTCAAAATGACACAGGTTTGGTTCCAAAGGGCCTGTAGTTCGGATCCCAGCAATTAGAGGTACCAGACACATGGAAGCCACCACGTTCCCACCATCCCACACCTTTGCAGGATCGCCCAACAGCCCAGTCCAGCCCAGTTTGAGATGCTCTAGATTTGGATGCACCAAACACAAAGGTGCGTTTTAGACTTTAATGCTGGGAAAGGTTTTGGGTGTTACAGGCTTCCTTGCTGAGCCATGCAGGTGTTTGGTGTCAGAGCCACAGCGTGCCCCCTGTGGTGGTGGCAGGACCTGGAGAAGATGGAGGGAATGGTATTCCAGGCGTTAGGACTCACTGCAACCATGCCTGGTTGCCACCATGCCCTGCTGTCACCATGCCTACTGCCACTGTGCCTTTTCTCAGCCAGGGAGGAGAATTAGCTTCGCTCTGGAGTGGGTTCAAGAACAAGGAAGAAAAGAATAATCCTCCCCCCGGTGGGGTGCAAGTCTCACAAAATTGAGCGGCTGTAACGCTCACCTGGAGACCTGGTGAGGTTTGTCGGCCGGAAGATCCCCTTCCCTCCCAGTGGGCACAGAATGGATGTGGATGTACCCACAAGCTGCAATTCCACTGGCCAGGGGACAATCTGCACCCACCCCGGGGTGTGAGCAGTGAGGAACAGGAGGGAAAAGGCGTCTCCATGCAGTGGGTGGCTGGTGTTTAAGACAGGAGGAGGCCTTTTCCCAGCACTCCACTCCTGTCTGGGGCAACCTGGTCTTGTCTGCTTTGAAGGTCCCATTCCCCACCCCATCCCATTCCCCATCTCTGCCTGCACTTGTCCCACCTGTCCCCACCAAGCACCCTCAACCACCACATTTCCCCCTGAGGTGTCACCAACCCTCCCTCCCTCCCTCCCTCCTTTTGTTGCTTCCCCCAAACCACCCCCCCCCCGAACAACCCCTCCTCCGCCCTTTCTTTTTTTTCCCTTCTCTCTTTTTTTTTTTTTTGTTTTTGTTTTTTTTTGCTCCCCCTAAAGAGCGAACAAAACAAAACAAGAAAAAAGCGATTCCGAGCCGATCCTCTTATCCCAACGTTCTTACCCCGGGGAGGGCCCCGGCAGCGTCGGGAGCGCGCCGCGAAAAAAAAAAAAAAAAATAAAAAAGCCCACGCATTTTGTCCTGCTCCTTCAGAGCAACTCGAGCAAATTGAAAGCCGCGGAGGGGTGTGTGCCCCCAAGGCACTTGGTAAATCCACTTCCTTTGTCACAACAAGAACAAATCCCACCTTTGAAGTTTTTCCTTCTTGTTACAAGGGGGAATGTCTTTTGTTTAATCCATTTTAGCCTTTAATGCCTGACCTGGATCAATCCTGTTGGGTAGATTACACACTACTCACGCCGACTTTAAACTACCCTACAGGGATTTTTATTCTCCCCCCCCCTCCCCTCCCCACCGCATTCGTGTGAGAATCTCAGCAATAATCGGCATTACGACTTTAGACCATCACTCACTTTGAAGGAGGAGACTGTCCTTTAACAAAGGGGAGGGAGGGGGAGGAAACCCTCAAATATCAAACAGATTTAATCAGCTTTGAGGTCTTTCAAACTCGTATTTATACCAGATCTTTATTAGTTATAAAAATCAGTGCGGAACGTGGCCGGGCTCTCTGTCTCCATGTTCTCCTCCCCTGTTTCACGCTGCACTCAGGGCTGAACTTGCTTGCTCTCACAGCCTTCTCAGCTCTGGTCTGGGGGAAAGCCCAGGAAATATTCTCCCAGGACTGCTGCAAACAACTTATCAGGGTGTTCATCACCCACACCACGTCTGAACTGCACTGTCCTCCTCCATCCCACTGCTCATGCGAGTGGAAGAGGCTGAAAACTGCAGCCAGGAGGACCCAGGTGATGCCCTTGGTGACCCAGCCATCCATGGTGGATGGGCATCTGCGCAGAGGAAAAATCTATATGTGAGCCCATAACCTCCACCTCGTTAAATCTTTACTTGCAGTGGAAAGTGGTGACCCTCAGCTCTTGTCACCTCCTAATTTTGCAAGAGAACCTGTAGCACGAGCTTCCTTTGCCCTCTAATGACTACCTACAGCAGGTGTGTCCTGTCCCAGAGCCTTCTCCTGCTGGCAGCTTCTCTCTTCTTCCCCAGCTCTGAGGCACTGGCTGTGCTGTAGGTCTTGTTGGCAGATTAACTTCAGCTTCATCGCTTTTTCTTGTGGTTTAAGGCTAATCACCAACCTTGGGCACAGCTACAGGGCTCAGGCACTTGCAGAGCTGCAGGAGAACTCCAGACGTGACTGTAAGCAGTATTTCCCAGTCCTCCCCAGATCTGGCACCAGGATGGAGATAATAACATTCCTATCAGTCTTGCTTTGCAAGTGGTGGCCGTGAAGTGGGGAAGCTCTGAGTGACCCAGTCCCTCCTTAGGAGCTCCCTGCCTTGGAAAGCTCCAAGATAGAGGCTGCACGTGGTCCCTTCATCATGTCTCTGCTCTTCCAACTCAAACCAGCTTTGCCTTGAGTGCAGCTTTGACCTTTCCCCAAGGAACAGGAGGGCCAAATCCTACTCCAGAAGGCTTGTAGCCCATCTTGCCTCCTTGGCCATGGCCCAGGATCGCTTCTGTTCCTCCCCTCTGGACTATGTCCAAGTTGCTTTCAATGTTTTGAAGCCCCAAGCTGGACATAACACTTCCCTTCGTGCTGGGGAGGAGCACACAAGGCAGGACCACTCCCTCACAGGACTCACATGTGACTTTCTTTATAATAAATCCCCCAAATAAGTTTTTCTTAGCTGTCACATCAGCCTTAGGTTAAGATTTGCTCTGCCTTCACAACCCAGCCCCCAGTGCTGCTGCTTCCCCATCTCTTCTCCATTTCACACTTGTGTTCCTAATTTTTCCCTCCTAGCTGTACCCAGAAGCCCAGGGCTTTGAGAACTTGTAGCTTGACCCTGGTTCATCAGGGTCATTTTGGATTCCATGGGTGGGTGTCCTATTGGCATCTGGAAGCTGGGAAGGCTGGGAACATGAGGACCTTGAGCATGTGGGACTCCCGTCAGAGACCAGTGAATGCCAAGACAAGATTTCACCGAAGCTGGGTGACTCAGGGATATCTTCTGTCTTTGTCCCTCGAGCAGATCCCGACCAGCAACCAGCCAAGGTCACCCCAAGCACTCATCCCACAGGAGGTGGGAACCATCTCTCACGCCACCACTGGTGGCCCCATGTGGGGACTTGACGTGGCAGGAGCCACAAAACACTCCCCAGGACCCTGCTGCCTCACCCTGGGAGATAAATCAAACAGTGGGACCCTTTCACAGCAAAAATACCCCCCTGGGTTAGAGTGGCCGTGGGTTAGAGCACCAGACTTTCCATCCCTGTTCCTGACAGCATCAGCCTGGGGGATAAAGTGGCTTTTCCTTGGCTTTTATAGGGCCAAGCCTTAGGGATGGATGTAGCAGAGCATTTTGGCACGTGGAGCCAGCGGATGGCTCGGGATGGGACCGGGGAGCCCCCAGACACCCCTCAGGACGGTGGAGTAAGGAAGCATCTCCTTTCACTTTTTATGAGGTTGATATGCTTTGAAATTAGTAACCCTTCATTAGCTCTCCAAATAGCTGCGAATCATTAGGGTCAGTACGTCTGCACTCCTCAGAATGAGCTTTTACCTGAATTAGCATCTCAAAGAGGCAGGACTCCCCTCCCCGCTTCTAATTCCAGCGTCGAGCTGCACATCAGGACGGTTTTGGTGGCCAATCCAAGCCCCGCATCCCAAATACATTCAGGGGAACCTGCTGGCTTGTTTAAAATGTTCTTTTTCCTTCCCATTCTTTACTAAATGCCTATTATATTAATGTTTAAAATCCATTTAAGTTCATCATGGGTGGCTTTGCGAAAGGACACCGGCTCCATCACTGTAATTAGATGATTTATTGCCCTCTCGTGGTGACACACGCTAACTAGAGAAGCTGTGATTTAAATTGGATGATCCTTTCAAGAGTGTTTGAGTGAGAAATAAAGGGAGAATTATTAATACTATTAGAAAGCAGCAGCGTTTTCGTGCAAGGGATATTCTGTGCTCAGAGAGGGATTAGCCAAAACTTGCTGTTTTGCAGCTGAGAGCTGCTTTCCCTCGATGTGGGACCAACTTCTCCCTCAGCCAGAGCTGTGAGCAGGGCAAGGTGCTGGCACAGTGATGGGAATGTTGTTAAATAACGAGTGTTAGCCAAAATCACTGGGTTTAGAATGGCAAACCATGGGGAAACCAACCCCCCCAGGGTTTGCTGCTCGAGCCCAGCCAAATGTCCTGTTTCTGCCCCTTGAACAGGGATATCTCTGCCCTCCCTCCTTTCCAGAGGCTACAAGAAGAAGTGAAGGGGGTTATTTTTTTTTTTAATTGAAATTTTCATTCCTATTTTCTTCACACATTAAAATATATCAAGCACTACGTGGGTTTACCAACCCTTTCCCTTTGAGCATCCAACTCTCCTCATCCCTACTCCTGGGAGAGCTGCATGACTCCCAGAGTTATCCCACTGTAAGACAAACCCACCATCAGTGCAAGTGAATCCACATGAACAATTTTCACTGATTCAGTTAAAAAACCAGGCAGGCCTGAGCTGCAACAATTTGGTGTAGAAACCAAGTATAGACCTAGCCTGGAGCTGTTATTTAAAAGCCTGGGTTAATACAGTGTAAACCCATGAGCACATCCTCTTACGATGGGGCTTAAATCTTTTAAGAGTGGCTTATATCAATCTAGTTTAAGTCAATTCCTCAGCGAGTTAAGCTAAATTGAAAGAAGCACTCAGACCCCAAACACAGAGCTGGTGTTACCTAATCTCTCTGCACAGAGCAGTGGCTGTGGCCAGGAGCCTCCTGGGAGAGGAGAAGGCACCAGGGAGCCTTGGCCAGGCTCTGGTGTTGAGCACCAGGGCAGAGAGTTCCCCAATTTGACCCCTACAGCTCTCTGCAAACACAGTTGTCCCCTCTCAAAGGTCACCTTTACATGGTATGACATGCCCTTGCAGAGGAGAGGGATCTCCAGTTCCCTATCACTTTGAAATGAGCCTTCCTCCTCAAATTATAAGAACCAGCTCATCAAATTTTGGAGAAAACTGCTTACATTGGGCTGTTTCAAATAATAGGCAAAGACAAAAATATGGTTTCCTCGTAGGAGGTGCAAAAGAAGAGCCAGAGGCAGGATGAGTGTCCTGTGACCACCAAACAAGTGTGTGCAGATGAGGTCTTTGGAGTAGTAAAGGAAAAATAAAGGAAAAAAGGGTTTCTTCTACCTGGGACAAAGCCTGGAGGCCACAAACTGCTTTGATGACCAATTGCATGAGCTTCACCATCAAACTGAGGTCATGCTGTCTGGCAGGAGGCCCAGGAGCTCCCACCAGGAGCAGCATGACCTGCACAGAGGTGAAAATCTTTGTGGTAAATAAAGAAAACCAAGCCTTGATTTTCGGCACAGTCATTAGGAAGCTCCTTGGTTGGGTCACACGAGCACGTGGCCCATCAGCACCTTCATCCCTGCCCTCCTCACCCCCAGCACCTCTGCCCCAGCACTGAGCAGCACCTTTTCAAAAGACAGAGGCCATCCCAAAAGCTGTGCCCTCCAAACACTGCATTTCCTTGTGTCCAGCATTTCCCTGTGTCCAGATCCCACGCCCTCTGCATCCTTCATGGAAACATAAGGTCACTGCTGGTAAAACCACCAAAATCCCTTGGACGATCCTCAGGAGATTAAATAGACCCCATTTTGAGGGTCTTTTGGGGCAGGACAACACCTGCTTTTTAATCCATTTCACATACACTCACACTCGTTGTGGTGAGTGATAATTGTGGATATAAAAAAATGTGGAAAAAATAACGCTCTGAAGAAGTGACACAGAGGAGGGAATCTGCCCCAAGCACTTCGGTGAGTGCCAAATAAACAAAAAGTTATTACAGGCAGAAACAAAGAAACTTCAAAACAGAGACTAGTGGACATCTGACTTGAAAAAACTCCCCTCTCCATATGCAGACCTCCATTTCCACCCAGCCCATCATCCCAGCCACCATCTAGTGGAAGGTGTCCCTGCCTGTGGCAGGGGGCTGGAATGAGATGTTCTTTAAGGTCCCTTCCAACCCAAACCATTCTGGGATTCCATGATCCCATTCCATCCAAGAAAAAACACTCTATTTCCACAGCAGAAAAAGGCCAGGGAGGAGAAGTTTCTGCAGGAGTGAAGTCCTGGTCGTGGTGAGCTGGGGAGTGGTTTTCCTGCAATTTTAGGTGTGCTCAGCCCAAAGGACCAGCCTGTAACTAAAATCATTCCAGGGTATCCTTCATCCCTGCTCGGATGCTCCCACTGTAAGGTTCTCTAAGGCTCCCCAGGCTGCTGCTTGGGAAAGGAGCATCATTTACCTGCAGAAAAAACACTCTTTAGAGGAAAGGCGTTATTCTTTTTCCTCGCTTAGCTCCCCAAAAAAGTGTTTTATGTATTTTCTCCCGGGTGATCCTCGGTGCCCGAGACGCCAGCCGTGGGCATTAGATGGCAGCAGCGCTCAGGGATGGAGGAGCCCGGGCAGCCGCAGCGCAACCCCCCCGCCCCTTCCCCTGCACCAGCCGAGGGCCCTGTCACGGCTTCAGCTCATCGCCGCAGAGCAGAGGGGTTTGCTCGCGTTGGGCATCGCAGGGCGGCAGCGAAGGTCGGGCTCTGGCAGGAGAGAGCAAAGTGTTTCGGGAAGAGCTGTGGGTTGGCAGCGTTATCCCGGGCGTGTTATCCCGGACGTGTTATCCCAGACACGTTGCTGACTGTGGCCTCCGGAGCATCTTCTGTATCAGCAATAGTGTGGCCAGAAGGACCGGGATTGGGATCATCCCCCTGTGCTGGGCACTGGTAAAGCCACACCTCGAATCCTGGGGGCAGTTCTGGGCCCCTCACGACAAGACATTGAGGGGCCAGAGAGTGTCCAGGGAAGGGAATGAAGCTGGGGAAAGGGCTGGAGCACCAGGAGCTGCTGAGGGAGTGAGGGGGCTCAGCCTGGAGAAAAGGAGGCTCAGGGGGGACCTTCTGGCTCTGCAACTCCCTGACAGGAGGGGGGAGCCAAGTGGGAGTCAGGCTCTGCTCCCTGGGAACAAGTGACAAGATAACAGGAAACAGCCTCAGGTTGCTCCAGGGGAGGTTGAGATGGGATATTAGGAAAGATTTCTTCACTGAAAGGGTGGTCAGGCATTAGAACAGGGTGTCCAGGGCAGTGGTGGAGTAAAACAGGAAATTTCCACAAACCAACAGCCAAAGGGGGATGTGCTGTGAAGTCTCAGCCCTGAGCTAAGGAACCCCCCCAGCTTTTCAGCTTCATGGTGTTCAGGAAACTCTGGGGGTCCTTTTCCACAGGTCCAGGTGCACAGTCCACGGCAGAGGGGACGTGAGCATCAGCTCGGGGTGGCAGCGGGTCGATGTGCAGCCACTGCTCCATCGGAATCACTGGAGCGTGTTCCCAGTGCTGGGAGCCGGCTGGGAACTGCAATGCAGTCCTGAGCCAAGGAGTGCCTTCAGCCCCATGCCTGACCCTGCTGGGCAGGAGCCAGAGAGCAGCTGTTTGATGGGTATTTTCATAAACAACAGTGTTTTCAGCCCCAGCTTTCTGGTTTTGTTCCCATCAGGAACAGATCATTACTTTGTAAAAAAAAAAACTGCAGAAGGGAAAAAGGCATCCTGGCAGTTGCTGCAGCAAATTCATGAATGCAGGAGGAGACTTGTAAGGAACAGTATTTTTTTCTTTTTATCTGACATACTCACTCTTTCAGCCTCACATTATCTTATCTGCCATCCCGATAAGGGCCCCAGAGAAAAACCCAGCAGAGAAATTAGCAATCAAGTGCTATTTTGTCAGGTCTGCGTGACAAACACAGGGACAGGGAGCAGTGTGTCCTTTGGCCCCTTGGAGATAGGGGTGCCTGGAAACCTCATGGCTGTTTCCAAAACAAGTCAGAAAGATGACGTGGCTTTTGGTTTTATTTTTCCTGGTACCACTTCTGCAAACATCTGATGCACCCAAACCCACACCCGTTGGGAGCAGCAGGTTCAAGACCTGGATACTGGAAAGTGCCTGGTCATGGAGTGAGAAAGCAAAGAGAAAGTCTTTGCTTCAGCAAAAAAACATAGTTTTTACAGAGCTGGTTTTGCTCCAGAACCCAAGGAAAGATGCTGATCCTCGATGACCACCATTTTACCAGCAGAGTATTGTTTGGGTTGGAAGGGATCTTAAAGATCACCCAGTTCCAACCCCCCTGCCATGGGCAGGGACACCTTCCACCAGACCAGGTTGCTCCAAGCGTGGCAGCACGTGGGGTGACCCAGATGCTCCCTGCGAACAGCATCCCCCAAACTTCCTCCCTGCAAATACAAAGCTCTCACAGCAAAAGAAAAAAAAAAACAAAAACAAACAACCTACAAGAGACTGGAGATCTGGCAGAGAAAACCACAGCCTCCAAACCTGGGAGACAGCCCAGGGGACCTGACATCGTGAGCCCCCACCCAATGCCACACCTCGCAGAGTGAAAAACCAACAGGCTGCAGAGGAGTTAAACCAGATCAATGCAAACCAAATTTTTTTTTTTTTTTTTTTTTTTAAAAAAAAAAAGCTTGCTCATAACCTTCTGCCGTACCCTTGCTCCGTCTGGTTGACGGGACCCAGCAGCCCCAACCTGCCAAGAAGGAGTCGCAGGACGTGCCAAGGCGCTATCGGAGCCCCCCGGCTCGGGGGGATTTCGTGCCTTATCAAATGTGCGCTGCAGCCATTCCCGCCGTCAGCGGGGGGAGCAGGAGGTCACATTCACAAAAAAAAAAAAAATCCTTAATCACTCCCCCAAGGGCCGTTCCCGAGCTGCTGTCGGGGCCGAAAGCGAGATTGAAAAGGTTCATTAGGGAAGTTGTGCAGACAGATGCGCCCGAATCGCGGAGCCGCAATACGGTCCCTGACCTCCGAGCAGGGAACCTGACCACGGGATAATGAAAGCGGAGGTGGAAGAGCTTTAAAGAAGCCCTTCTTATCCAGCAAGGAGGGAGCTGGAGCAGGGAAGGTGCTGTCAAGAAACGTGGGGGGTTTTTTTCCGGCTGAGGATTTTGCTCCGTGCAACATTCAGCAATGCCAAGAGAGGGCAGCCCAAGCCTCCACATCACCGTCCGGCTTTTCCCAAACTTGTACACCAAGATGTTAGGATGCTGTGAGGAAACAAGAAGAAAAAAAAAGGGGGGGAAAAAAGGTGGGAAAGAAAAGAAAGGAAAATAAAAAAAAAAAGGAGGAAAAAAATTTAAAGGCGTTTCCAGTCCAAATCACAGCTGCCGAAATGGTGGGAGAGAAAACATGGAGGGGAAGCCAAAAGGAGACCTCAGTTTTGGAGGGAGGGAGGAACTGCCTGTGGGCAAGAAAATAGTAAAAAGGTGTGAGGTTAATCCATACCCCAATCCTGAAGGACTATGAGGTGCAGTGAAGTGCCCGAGGTGCCCTTCACTCCGTGAGAGGGAAGGTGAGCCTGAGGTGCTCCCAGGGCCTGAGGGACTTGGATGCTTTGTCTTCAAGATGTTAGAGGAAAACAAGAAGCTGGGAAAGTTTCCCACCCAGGGCTTAAATCTGATTTGTGAGCTCTCAGGAGCAGGTCTTGTCTTCCTCAGAGCAGGGCAGGGGTTACTCACGCAGGTCATTGAGATTTTGGTCTCTCCCAAGCCCATAACAAGCCCCTTCCTTGCAGAAAGAAGCAGATTTGCACATTTCCAGAGTCTTTAATAACCAGTGACAGCAAAAACAGCTGGGATAGAGCTGTGCCAATGTGCAAATGTGTCTTCAGGGAATTTCCAAGTTGGCAGCTTTAGCTCAGGGGCCCTAACAGTGGGGGAGAGGCAGGTGGGGTTCACCCTGCTCCCCAGGCCATTCAAAATGGACATTATTCCCAGTCCCTGTGCATTATTCCTGGCTCCTGTGCATTATTCCCAGCCCTGACCCAAACACTGAACTCCTTTCAGTGCAGATTTGGACAATCTTAGAAAGCAGGTATTTGTGGCTTAGGGGAAGAGAATAGCACCTACAGAACTAGGGCTCCCAGAGGCTTTGAGAAGGGTTTTATGCCTGGATATTTTCCTTTCTGAAAGAGAATAAAACTACAAGATCATGTGGGCTCCCCTCTCACAGTGCCCAGATGAAGGACATTGAAAGAGGGTTGGAACAAGATGATATTTAAGGTCCCTTCCAACCCAAACCATTTTCTGTGACTCTACATCCAAGCAAGTGTTTGGAGATGACACTGGTGAAAATCCAAGATGCTGAGGTGAGGATCTGCCCCCCACGTGTCTGAATTTTACATGGACAAGGCAAATTAACCAGGAAGGAAAAGAATTACCCTGCAAATTCCCTCGCCGTGTCGTGGCAATTTAAAGCAATGTTAATGTTGATTTATTGATTTGGAGAGGTACTTACATTTATAAAACAGCAAGGGCTTGTCTATAGTGCCAATAATGTAACACAGACCTGATGGCTCCAGTCTGGCAAGTCCCTTATCAGCGTGTAAAATTCATCAGGAGAGAAAGATGCAAAGGGAAAAGAAAAACAGGAAACTTTATTTTTCCTGCAAAAAAATAAGGAGGTCAAACCTTCCAGCAAAGGCTGAGATACTGTACCATGAGCCAACTATCCTGCAAAGAGCCAAGGAGTTAACTAGGCTGGGAATCAAAGAGACAATCGGATGGAGCAGCGAGATCTCTGGCACATCTGAGGCTCAGGGATCAGTTACTTGAACAACACCATAAATCCCTCAAATATCCCCAGAAGCAAAGACAGTTTCCCCAGGGATCCAGCTGAGCTGCTGGAAACAGATAGTATTTCTGAGCAGGAAAGATGGGAGCAAGGAGCAATTTATAGGGGTGAGGGATGATGCTTTAGGGCTGGTGAATAAAAACACATAGGATCTGTGAACAAACTTGGAATGACCTGCCCCAAATCCAATGGTTTTATGTGTGTGTTTAGTGGCAGAATTAGGTTTCTGAGAAGCCCAGAAGGTGTTAGGTCAGAGTTGTTCAGTAAAAAAGTGCTTTTCAGCAAGAAGGAGCAGGGTTTACTCTGGACAGCTAAAGCAGAGTGTGATTCCAAGAGAAAAAAAAGGGTCAGGAGGAAAAAAGGTCAAGAGATGCTGGATGCCAAGAGCCTGGCAGGAGCCATGGGTAGATATCCCATGGGATAGGGCTGGCCATAGCTTTTTCCTTTATCACTGCAGCTCCCTCTTTTGAGGGCTTGTCCAGAAGAGATTCATCACTGGGACAGAGGCAGGAGGAAAATCCCCTTACAATGAAAAGGCAAACCAATAATCTACACTGGGCTCACTGTTAGGAGAGATGTGGGAACAAAGACTTGGGGTTTTTTAATAGGTTGTATAAAATAAATAATTTCTCATTAATCCAGCACAGCTCAGGTTAAATAGGAAGTGTAGAAAGGGCTTGCTTGTCCAAGGAAATCCATATAAGCTCCCCACAGCTTGAACAAACACCTCACCAGCTTTTCAAAGTAGGGAGGAAATTGAGCTTCTTGCACAAATTCTGCCTCTGGGATTATTCCAGGCTGGACCAACGCAGAGAGGAGAGAAAAGTGAGAAAAACAGCCAATTTTTTCAGCCTGGACATCCTCTCTCTTCATCCCCTGAAGTTCCTGTATGGAAACCTGTATGTCCTCCCATGCCCAAATACATCCCTGGAGGATGGGGTACCCTGTCAGCTGTGGAAAAGAGGGATGTTATTCTCTCAGCAGACAAATTATCCACAAATTGTACAAGCCACTGAGGTTGTTTCAGTGACTAAATGATTAAAATATCTAATCTCTGGAGCCATGAGGACAAATATGGCTTGAAAAACGGGATATTTGGGGAGGAGAGAGGGCTCCTCCAGCACCTCTCTGGGGGCTGGGCTATGGGAGCCCTCCAGAGGAGCCCCAGATAAGTAAGACATCATTAATAAATCAATGACAGGCAGATGAAAATGGAAGTGTGTGAATCAGCGAGCTGATGGGGTCACAGATGAAAAATAGCGCATCTGCTGCCGCTTTCAGTACATTAACAAATAAGGCCAGTGGCTCAGACACGCTAATGCTCGGAATAATGAAGCTTCAAGAGCGATTAGAGCATAAATCACTTTTTTAGAACATAGCCAGGCCCTCCCCGGCCATCGGGAGACGCGTTTGCGGGATCCCACGCGCTTCCCGGCAGCTGCCGGATGGGCTGGGGGACAGTGCTGCTGCCCTGCTCTGCTCCTGCTTTCCGTAGGGTTGACTCTCACCAGCAGAATGCACGGAGCAGCAGTTAATCCATGCATTCAGTCCGTGCCAGCAAATGCCTGAGACCTCCACGCCGAGCAGGACGTGCCCCAACACGACCTCCCGCTCGCCAACTGGACAGGCCCCGACACCTTCCCTTCTTCCTTTCCTAGTTCCACCCATTTGGTGGTTTATTTGGACTTTGCTGGCTCTGAAATCATCTGCTCCATGTTATCAACTTGGATTTTGGGAAGGAAGACCAAGCAGCTTTCCCCTGGCACATAAAAGAGCCGAGAGCTGGGAGTAGACCCCAGCCTTACCCCACAGGGTTTCCCTGGGGATTCGGGTTTGGGTGCAGAGACATGAGGGTGGGAGCGTTGCAGGCGGATCCACATCACGGATCACACATCACAAGCAGGCACTGAGCAGTCACAGCTCACAAAATCCTGCATTTTTTATCCTTCTCCCTGTCCCTATGTGCCTGTCTCCCCGCTATCGATCACACAGCCCAGCGCCCCAAAGGCTCCCACTCGTCCATCAGCTCTGTGCCAAAAACCAGCCTCTGAGGGCATTTTGGGGACAAAAACCTCGAGATGCCAGCACTGTCCAGACACTCACACCACAACCCATGGATGTGGCCAGGGAGTCTCTCCTTCCCAGTTTCTCCCTGCACATCCCCACCTCCTCCATCCCCTTCCCTGGACACCGTGTGGTCACCCGCACGTAAATGAGGAGATCCATAAGCTAATCAAGCTACTTCCCCTCCAGGCTTGATAGAGAGACAGATAGTTATTGGTGTTGCTATTTTTAAATAGCCGGGAAGAGCCTGGATATTGTTGCAATAGGGTCATCTGCATCCCTGGATTCACTGAGCTGTGACCCCCATTGTCCACGACCAGGGTGTGTAAGGAGAGGCACAGCCCATCCACGAAAATTTGGCACCTAAAATATCGATGGGAAAAGGCAGTTCTTCATCCCCCCAAGGAGAACTGGCCTGTAAGAAGAAAGAGGGGGGAAAAGGAGTAAAAAGAAGTCCCAGGCTCCTGGCACGGGGACTATGGAGCTGCAACCCCTCCATCCCACCTGGGGATGCACCGGAGCCGCCCCTGGGGCTCATCCTGACACCGAGCTCCTCCACTGAGCCCCTGAAGCAACATTCCCCCAAATTATTATTATTCCACAATGCCTGCCTGTAAAACCCAGAGCAATCAGAGCGTGCTCTCCCAGCCTCGTTAAATCCCATTTCAAACGAGGGCAGCTCTCAGCTCGGGGGTCGGGGGGAGCCGCGCTCAGGATTATTGTAGGACAAGATTACAGAGCCATCCCGGCTCCATACACTGCCACGATCCAATTACTTAGGCACAAATGCCTCTCCCCCCCGTTGGATTGCAGCCCCTGGTCCTACCAGCAGATACAATTCTGCAGGCTGACTGCTGCCCGTGGAAAGCAAACCGGAATTATCAACTCACTGGGAAGGCTGGAAGGGCCAACGTCGCTGCCAGATGGTGGTGGGAGGGTGCTGGGCTGGGGGTTTGCGAGGGGATGGTGTGAGATCAGGCAGCAGCAAAATGCTGCTGGGGAATATCAGGGAGTCTCTGATCCCGAGTGAAGGGCTCCACTCTTGTTGTAAGATCCTCTGTTTGTTCCAGTGGCAGCTCCCTGTGTTTGTGTTCCCATTAAAAGGCAAAGGAGCAGCCAGTGACACTCATTCATTAGGAAGAGCATCATGGAAGAGCCTGCTCGGGCTGCGATTACCTGTTTGCAAGTGATATTAATCACTGGAGCAAAAACTAATTATGTGGTTCACTAGTTTTCCCTTTTCCTTCGACAGCTCTGCCTTGAATCCCCTGGACTTGATGAGCTCTGCCATTGCCACGGCACAAAATGCCTCCCCCTTCCAAAAAGGGAAGGACTGGAGGATTTAGGATGAGCCTGGAGGAGCTGTGGGAGCATTCCGCGGTTTTTATGTCAAACTCAAACCTCTCTGTGAATGACTGGGTTGTTGGGAAGTGTTTAAAAATGCATATTTTGACCTAAAAAGAGCTCCTCGGGTGTGTTTTCAAGAAACATTCATCCTTTGAGTTCAAAGGACCCTCTGCTTCCCTGGCGTGGCGGGGCAGGTGCTCCCAGAGGAGCTGGGGGCTGCTGAGGTGAAGCCCCAGCAAAGCAACAGACAGGGAAAAATGGGAAAAGGAAAGAAAAATGAGGAAAGGAAAAAGAGAAAAGAAGAAGAAGGAAAGAGGAGGAGAAAGAGAGGGAGAGAGAGAGGGAGAGGGAGAGGGAGAAGAGGGGAAAGAGGAAAGAGAAGGAGAAGAAGGAGAAGGAGAAGGAGAAGGAGAAGGAGAAGGAGAAGGAGAAGGAGAAGGAGAAGGAGAAGGAGAAGGAGAAGGAGAAGGAGAAAGAGAAGGAGAAGGAGAAGGAGAAGGAGGAGAAGGAGAAGGAGAAGGAGAAGGAGAAGGAGAAGGAGAAGGAGAAGGAGAAGGAGAAGGAGAAGGAGAAGGAGAAGGAGAAGGAGAAGGAGAAGGAGAAGGAGAAGGAGAAGGAGAAGGAGAAGGAGAAGGAGAAGGAGAAGGAGAAGGAGAAGGAGAAGGAGAAGGAGAAGGAGAAGGAGAAGGAGAAAGAGAAGGAGAAGGAGAAGGAGAAAGAGAAGGAGAAGGAGGAGAAGGAGAAGGAGAAGGAGAAGGAGAAGGAGAAGGAGAAGGAGAAGGAGAAGGAGAAGGAGAAGGAGAAGGAGAAGGAGAAGGAGAAGGAGAAGGAGAAGGAGAAGGGGAAAAGGAGAAAAGAAGAAGAGGAAGGCAGAGAGGAAGGAGAAGAGAAGAGGAAGAAAAAGAAAAAATGAAAAAGGAGAAGGAAAAATGGAAAAGGGAAAAGAAAAGGAAAAACGTATAAAAAGAGAAGAGAAAGGAAAAGGAAAAGAAGAAAGGTTCAAACATTTTGCAGTCCTGGAAGCAAGGAGAGGATGGGAGCAGCCCCAGGAACTGCTGGGGTCCAGCAGGGTCTGTGCACCTCCAGTCACCTCCGAGCACTCACGGAGGAGCAAACCGAGAGTGTCACTGATTAAGTGGGTTAATTCCCATCCCTAAATGATTATTTTATCACGGCAGCAGCGTTCCAAGGGCTCTGCCTCCACCGGCTGCTCCCCACCCCGCCGGCAGCCTCCCCCCAAAGAGCTCCCAATGTAGGTCAGAGCTGTGCTTTGTACGTCTTTCAATATTAAACAAAACTGAGGCGCTGCAATAACTCATCTGCAGGGGGGTGGGGGTGGGTTCTGCTCCCATCCGTCAGCTCTGTGGGAAAGGCAGCCTTGAAAAAATATGGATAAAAGGCTGTAGTGCTACCAGGGTCTCAAACCTGGCAGAGCCCAAAGCAGTAACAATCCTCCCTGCTAATATTTGACAGATTAGAATTATAGAATCATTAAGGTTGGAAAACACCTCTAAGATCGAATTCAACCATTAGCCCAGCACTGACAAGCCCACCCCTAAGCCTTGTCCCCAGGTGTCACATCTACAGGTCTTTTAAATCCCTCCAGGGGGGAGGTGACTCAATTTGGCTCCACCTCGTGCCATAGGATGGTGGGTTTGAGGCCGGAAGAGCCCAAGAGTTTGTTTTCTGCTGGAGGCCCATGGGCTGCACGAGGGTGCTGTGTTTCCCCCAGAGAGGGAGGATGCAGAACCACTTCCCTGTGCAAATCCACACTGCTCTTTTCCCACTGGCACGAGATTGGCAGGGCCAGCACTGCCAAACCTCCAGGCAGGATGGAACCCGGCATCTCCAGGGAGCACATGGGGTTTTGGGAGCTTTGGCCATGAGGAAAAGCAGCAGTTCCTTGTGTCCACAAGCAGTTGCTCTGAAATTTCCATGGAAGGGCTGCTGGGGAACGTGGTTGGGGTCCCCAGGGTTTGTGAGGAGACAGAGCTCTGTGCCGCTCCATGCCCGTTCCCTTCCATTCCAGCTGGGAACGCACCTGTCGAAAGTGGTTTCAGACCCGATAAATCCAACCTCAATTTAGTGCCTGTTCTGCTCTGCAGGGAGAAGGACGCTCCTGTCCAGAAAAATGCACTCTCTGGTTTTCATCCTTTTGATTTATAGAGCTCCTGGTTTAAGAGATGTTCCTCTCCTCTCCAAACGAAGCGGACGCTGACAGCTCCATCCATCACCCCGGCTGTCAGGAGCCCAGTGCTTTAAATAAGCTATTAAAGTGAGATCTAGCTGGTTAACAGTCATAACAGGGCAGAAATCAGAGAGTTTACTTACGTCAGTGCCTGGAGAAATTAATTTCCTTTTAATGACCAGGGGCTGGAGGGAGAGATCGCTCCGGCCCGGGAGATGCCAAGATATCTCTGATGCGGAGGTGGTCGGAGCACTGGCTGTAAGCACCTGCCCCTGCTTGTTCTGGAGGGGGAATCTGCCTTTGTTACTCATGATAAAGGCTAATTAACAACCTCAAACACCCACGGTGCTGGCCCAGGGCAAAGAAGTGGTAACACTTCCCTGGCAGCCCTTGGGGACCCTCCGTGCCCCACCAGGGATGTGCAAGGATGAGACACGGGTAAACAAGACACGTAAAACTCACCAGCTTTAAATAACTTCTGTTATGCACCAACATCACCCAGCTGGCTTTTTGTTTCCCTAAAATAGATGTTCATTACTTACAAGAAGAGTGCTGCAACCGGTGTCGGAGATGGAATTTTCCTTGCATAATTAACCCTTGAACTTGTCTCTGTAAGCCATGAAATTACAGTGTTGAAACAATTAGTGCTGTTATCCGAAGTTTATTGCGTATCTACGACTAAAGAAAGAAGCACGATCCAAGTGTGATTATCCAGGTCCGACAGAAGATTGAAATTTAATGCAGGAACTGTAATTATCTGAAAGGAAGTCTATTGCTCTGTGATAAAGCTGTCAAAATAATGATGGGAGCTCCTGCAAATCATGCAGAAGATCAATAAAGCAAATCCTACGTCACAGCCTGAGAATTTAGAAATCGTATTTTGACCTTAATTTATGACGGAGCCCTTTGGAACATACTTAATAGATGGGCTGCAGTGCTTCTTAATTAAAAATAAAAACTATTCCTGCTGGGCTGGGACCACAGGAGGGCCAAGCCCTGCTGTGCTGTGCCCAGCGAAGCCCATCTCATCCCAAAAGTGTCCCACATCAGTGGCAGTGGAACACGTCCCTCAGCGTTTTGTTTTTCTCCCTGCAGGAAAATCCCAGCACTTTGTCTTTTTTAGTGAGCCCGGAGTCCTTGTCATCTTTTCCCCTTCGATTTCCACCAGCCCATTTCATCCCTTCCCACCCCACCATCTGTCTTGTCCACCCTCACTCCTCAGTCCAATCTCCCCTCTCCCCTCACCTTGCCTCCGCTCCACGGTTGATTGATTTCGGAGCAGCCGGTTTCTGCTGGGCTGGGACACCTAGAAATTGGCTCAGATTTAATTTCCAGACCTGTGAGGGGAGCAAGGGGGGGTTTGCTGGAGTTGTCCAGCAGGAATCACTCCATGAGCCCCACTGAGACAGACCACGAGGGGGAAATGGGGACCTCAGCCATGTTCCCGTGCTTTTGCTTGTGGATAATTTATGACCATTGCTGCTTTGGGGCAAAACCTGCTCTAAACCCCCTGTTTGGATTTAAGCTGCCCACCAAAACAGCCAGCTTTGCTTTTATGGCATTTCTTTACCCCAAAGTGCCCTGTCAGCAATGGTTCCCAGCCATTAAAATGCTGCTTTCCAGCAACAGAGGCAGCTCACTCACTGCTTGGTGAACATTTAATTCCTCCAGAGCAGCAAAGTCCCTTCCAAGCTGGTCCTGTTGGCCACGGGATACATTGGGGTATTGGGATAGGGATGCCATAACCCCACATAATGCACAATTGATACCAAATCCCCAGCCCAAACCTTCCTGAGGTTTGGTTCCACAGGCACAGACCCACAAAACTCATCTTTGAATCCACAGGTGATTATGGGCCTCCATTCCCAGCCCAGTAGAAGGTGGAGGGCATGGCACTGGGGGATGCTGCCTCCTCTGGAACTATACAAATAATCATGGATTGGTTTGGGTTGGAAGGGACTTCAAAGATCATCTAGGACAGCACAGCAGGTCCCTGAGGAGGGGACATGGGGGCTTTCTACATCTCTGCTCTGGAGACAGGCTGGGACAGCTGGGGTTGTTCAGTCTGGAGAAGGGAAGGCTCCAGGGAGACTTTAGAGCTCCTTCCAGTGCCTAAACGGGCTCCAAGAGAGCTGGAGAGGGACTTTGGACAAGGGCCTGGAGAGACAGGACAAGGGGGAATGGCTTCCCACTGCCAGAGGGCAGTGTTAGATGGGATATTTGGAAGAAACTCTTGGCTGTGAGGTTGCTGGGGCACTGGCACAGGTTGCCCAGAGAAGCTGTGGCTGCCTCATCTCTGGAAGTGGCCAAGTCCAGGCTGGATGGGGCTTGGAGCCACCTGGGATAGTGGAAGGTGTCCCTACCCATGGCAAGGGATTGGAACAAGATGATCTTTAAAGGTCCCTTCCAACCCAAACCATTCTGTGATTCTGTGATCCGCATGAAAATGAGCAGCAAAACGAAGCACTGGCGAAAATTTGGGAGGAAAGAAACTGCCAGGTCTGCAGCAGCAAACTCGCCCTCCCTTTCCCCCCTGTGAAACAAGGTTTATTAGTATGTGAATTGTGTCCCCCTCGACTTCAATTCCATCATTATCTCCCACTCCTCCTCGGTGACTGGTTTTGCAGCGAACGAGGGAACCACGTCCTTGCCAGAATGAAATGAGTTTGCAAACAGGGATTTTGCTGACATTTGCCCTCATCCAGATAATGCTTCCAGGCAAAGAATCAAGCCCAGACCTGCTGTCTCATACCACCATCGCTGTCCCTTTAATTCCCAAAAAGAGCAGTTTTCCTCCCTCTGCTCCCAGGATTGCTTATTCCCCTCCTGTACACCACCAATGCCAGAACAGGGAGCTTGTCAGGATTAAAATCAGTCTGCCAAGAAGAGAGAAAAGGGTTGGTTTAACTCGGATCAGTTCCTGGATCAGGTTTACAGTGTGGCCCTGGGAAGGTTTGCAGTGGAAGGAGGAGGCTGGTGCTGGGCAGAGGCACAGGACACAGCCAGGTTTAGTTCATAGAATCACCAAATCCTGGGATGGTCTGGATTGGAAAGAACCTTTAAAGATCATCTTGTTTCAACCCCATGCCACGGGCAGGGGTACCTTCCACTATCCCAGGTTGCTCCAACCCCATTCCAACCTGGTCTGGAACACTTCCAGGGATGGGGCAGCCACGGCTTCTCTGGGCAACCTGTGCCAGGGCCTCACCACCCTCACAGCCAACAATTCCTTCTCAATATCCCACCTAACCCTACCCTCTGACAGTGGGAAGCCATTCCCCTTGTTCTGTCACTCCAGGTCCTTGTCCAAAGTCCCTCCCCACTTCTCCTGGAGTCCCATTAGAGTAATGAAAGGGAGGCAGAGAAATTGCAAAAACGCAGCTTGATTTATTGTAGCACTGAAACTCACACAAGATGAGGGAAGAAATAACATGTGAGGACAATCCAAGTCCACAAACATTTCTAATTATAACTGTGGAAACCTAAGTGCAGTTAAGCAGGAACATCACAGGTACCTGGACGACATCCTGCCCTTCACCATCTCTGTGGGACCTCCTGCCACGGGAGGGTGCAGTGAGGTGTTCTGAGGGCTTCCTTCTCGCTCTGCTCTTTGCTTCCTCAAAAAGGAAAGAGAAAATAATAATCCACATCCCTGGAAGTGTTCAAGGCCAGGTTGGAGCCACCTGGTCTAGTGGAAGGTGTCCCTGCCCATGGCAGGTGGTGGAATGAGATGATCTTTAAGGTCCCTTCCAACCCAAACCATTTTATTATTATTATTATTATTATTATTATTATTATTATTATTATTATTATTATTATTATTATTTAATAATGATACTGATGATAATAATAATAATAATAGTAATATCAAGGTCCCAGCATGATGGCAAACAGCTCCTTTTGGGCAAGGAGATGGGGCAAAGGGAGGGGGAGCACACCCTGCACCGAGGGAAGCTCAGGCAGACAGTGATGAATGGGCAGGACAATGAAAAGATACAGCCATATTTATTACCACTGGTCATTTCTGACAGCAGAATGTTAATAAGAATACTAATAGTCAATATTTCTTCGGGAGAGGCTCCATCCATTTTTAGCAGCTTGCTGCTCACAGCAGATGAGTTTCTCATGGGCTGTTTCTCGCGGCTGCCGACACGATGTGATGAAATCTGAGCTCCTCGAGCCCCGGTGCAGAGCAGTGGCACAACTTTATTGGGCTTTCAGAAATCCAATTTTACTGTGTCCAATATTGTGAGTTGATTAAACCTGATTTGAATCGACAAACGTCCGGGAGGGTGGGTGGGAGCTCGCTGGGAAAGAAGGGAGAGAGTTTAATAAACAGGCTCGGGAGATAAAAATCTACTTTTATTCCAATAGAACTCCCGTGTCAGGAAGCTGATGGTAGCATGAAGGGTGAGAGAGACAGAGAGAGAATAAAAAAGAAGACATTTCCAAGCCAGCGAAGATACTAAAACTACAAGAGATTAAAATGGAAAAGAAGAGGCAAGATCTGGGTGCAGGACTCGTGGGGAGTTTGAGGATGAGGCGCAGAGCCAGGATTGCTGCAGGAAATCCCCACCAGCACTAACTAAAGCAGCACACCAGGGTTTCACTGTGGTCAGTGGGAAAAGGTTAATCCTGGGAGAGAACAGCTCAGGATACGATCACCCTTTCTTCCCACCTGCAAAACCCCAGCTGGGCTCAAAAATGGGCTGCTGCTTTGGCTTAGGGTGATGGACCACAGCACCCAGAGCTCTGCTGATGCCATTGAAGAGCCTGGGATGGCAAGAGGGAAATGCAGGTGCCCTCTGCTCCTGTCCTGCACCTTCTTCCAGCCTTACTCAGGGTTGGGATTCAGCTCTTGATTGCTGTGCATCAAAGCCCACCCCCAAAACCCAGTTCATCTCTCACCTCCTTCCCTGTGCAGCTGCCTGGCATTGGAAAATTGTGCTTTTCCCCTGGACATGCCCTCCCTGGTTCCCAGGACAGGATGGGCTGTCCAGCCATCCCTCATGGCATTCCCTGCACTCCCACATCAGCCCTGAAAGCCTTAGGTCCTGCAGGTTAAACTGCTTGATCTGGGAATATCCCCAGCTGGCTCCTGCCGTACATTTGTACTCCCTTTCCGATAAATCCAGAAATCCTTCGCTGCTCAGAGCCCTGCCTGAATATTAACTGGCAGCAGTTGGAGTGCTATAAATTCCCACATCCCGCTCCGGCAGAGCCGTTCAGTGCTGTCAGAGCTCCATGTAAACCCTTCTCCCGTGATTTAGATGGATGTTGGGGGAGGATTAAACACAAATTGAGGGGCCCTGGGATGGAATCTTTCTCAACAGCTGCCCAAAAACTGCGGGGTCCAGGCGAGCCTCTGATCAGCATCAGTCAGGATGGGATATCAAGGATGTGCTGTGCCGAGCCACAGCACAGGGATGAAGCCCTGGAAAACCATACCTGAAGGGGGAAGGAACAGACCAGAGCCCTGCCAGAGCCTGGCACTGAGCAGGTTTTATTGCCCTGCACAAATAGATTGTCCTGTCCTCTGCAGCCACGGGAGTCCTTAGTATTCATCCGGTGTCCGAGCCCATGGCTCTCTCCCAGGCAGCCAAAGATCACAGCCAGGGCTTCCCGAGATGGTCACTGTGCCTTTTTTTCACAAGGAGAGTGCTGTCAAAACCTACAGGCTTTTTGTAAAAGGTTTAAAAGGATTTTCCAGCCCTGGAGTGAAGATATGGATTGCTATTCCTGGTCATCCTGGAGCACAGACTGCAACCGGTGGCTCCCATCAGGCCACCAAACTCTTGGATTTCCCAAAATTTCCCTGCCTTGGCAACTGGTTTGAACAAAGAGGAGGCATTTGGCTGTGTCCTGCCCCGGTCTCTGGGATTTGGGCATCCCATACAGGTCCCTACAGTGAGTTTGCTAAGGAAGCATTTCCCAGAATCACAGAATCATTAAGGTTGGAAAAGAACTCCAAGATCATCGAGTCCAGCCTTTGACCAAACACATTTGGTGGGTGCATGGAGGTCCTGTCCCCTCAGTGCCAGGTAGATGGGTACACCTTCCCCACCCAGTTATCCCAGCCTGGTTCCTTGCATTCCCACCCCTGCCCAAATTTTAATTAAATGGAAGCACTAAGTACCTTGCATTGACCACAAAAATCCTCATTATGTTGGGTTTGGGTCTCTGCTGGAGAGGGACTTTGGACAAGGGCCTGGAAGGACAGGACAAGGAGGAATGGCTTCCCACTGCCAGAGGGTAGGGTTAGGTGGGATATTGGGAAGGAATTTCTGACTGTGAGGGTGGTGAGGCCCTGGCACAGGTTGCCCAGAGAAGCTGTGGCTGCTCCATCCCTGGAAGTGTTCCAGGCCAGGGCTTGGAGCAACCTGGTGTGGTGGAAGGTGTCCCTGCCCATGGCAGGGGGTTGGAATGAGGTGGTATTTAAGGTCCCTTCCAACCCAAAGCACTCTGTGACTCTAAGCTTGTGTGATTCTGTGACTGAGTTTGGAGAGGTGCAATCAGTGCAAGCACTTTTATTACCCCCTCCCACCTTTCCTCTGGCTGGATGGAATCCAGGCCCCACAGGCAAACGGATGGATCAACACCTGGGGAAAGAGATTACAGGCACAGGCTCCATCCCAGCCTCACACTTGTTTTACTGCCCTCGTGGCTATCATAACCCAAACATGCTAAAGGGTCAGCCTGGCCCTCCTTTTCCATCCTCCCCCGCCCATTTCCCTCAGCATCATATTTTCCCTCCATCCCTTCCAGCTCTCTCCCCTTCTGCCACAAAACAAGGAGTGTTTCCAAAGTGATCAGCCCAGGAATTTGTCCTCAGTGGGTTTGATGTATCTCATTTCAACACATCCAACCCCTGCAAGCGCAAATCCGCCCATGTCCAGGGCTCAGGGCACCCACCCCAATGTGACACAGGAGCAGTTATTGCCAGGACCCAAAACCCACAACCCTGGCAGGGTTAAATGTACCTGTGCCAACCCTCCCTGTCCTGTTGGTGCTGGGGGGGTCTCTGAGTTACAGGATAACACAGACAGACCCACTTGGGTTTATGCTTCACTAAAGCATCTCTGAATACACCACTGAACAAGGGAATCACTCCCCAAAACCCAGCACAGGTGTGTACCAGCCCCAAATCTGGGTGTGGTTTGGAGCACTTTGAAAAATAAAACCATTTTCTGCCCATTTCCAGGGCAAACGATTAGCAGAGGACTGTTTTCAACTCAGCTTTGCAAGCTGCCCAGGCTTTCCTCAGTGGATTGCAGCTGAGGGATGTAAATCTCAAAACTGCTCCCCCCTTAATTTTCTGTAAGATGAGGGTTGAGCATAACTTTTAATTTCTCAGGGATCAAGTTACGTGTTGGAATCATTTTGCTGCTTCAAGTGTTGCGTTTTGGAGGGTCCATACTCAAATCCCTGGCAGGGAAGGGAAAATTAAACGAATCCCCTGAAATTTTGACCACGAGCGCTCCAGGGCTCAGGTTTTTCACCTCATCTGAGAGCCAGCCCCTGTCCAAACACATCAGGTTTTCCTGGGAAAGCTGCATCTTTCCACACACCGGCGAGCCAACGGCCCCGGGTCCATCACAGCAATCCCAAATCCCTGCAGAAAACAGAGATTTTTTGTCTGCCAGGCAGAATAAAGAGGGAAATTACACAATTAACAACTCTCTGGTGAGAAGGAGCTGTGCTTATTTCAGGAACCAAACAGCATCCCTGGCTCCAGCTTGGGTGTGGGACACTGCTCGCCTGTGGCCAAAATCCCTGCCCTGATAAAGAGCATCCCCTTGCTCCACCACATCCCTTTTCCCCCCAGCATCTCCCTCTCTGCCAAGTCCCATCTGCACAGAAGGTCACTCAGTCCATGTTTTTTGTTCTTTATTCCCTTATTCTATTTTCCTGTCCCCAAATCCCTCGGCATTTTTAAGCCAAATGAAAGCCCTGTTTTAGGTCGGGTTATTTTTTTTAATTACTCATAATTAAGTGATTCTTGGCAGGGAAGATCTTGGAAACAGCATTATCCCACAGACAGGAATCCAGCTAGGAATTTCCTCTTAGCCTCCTAGCCCTAAATACATCTGGAAAAACGTATCATCTCTTTATTTATTACAGCAAGTATTTCCTTGAGAATAGAGCCCTCACACAGCACCCTGGGACCTTTATCACAAAACCTCCAGCAAGATTTTGAGCTGAGGTTTCAGCCCATTATTTGTTGAGCTTCACTTTTCCTCCTGCCAAAGTCACCAGGAAAAACCCTTCAGATTCTTTTTTTGGAGTGGGCTCTGAGCAACCTGGTCTGGTGGAAGGTGTCCCTGCCCATGGCAGCGGGTTGGAACGAGATGAGCTTTAAGGTCCCTTCCAACCCAAACTATTCTGTGATTCCATGATATTTTTCAGTGTGTTGGCTGGTGCCAGACAGCAAGAGCATCTCCTGTGCCCACCCAGTGCTAAATATTGCAGGAGCTGAACATCTGAAAGCTCAGTGGGTTTGGCCACTGTCTCCATCGTGCTGATGCTCTCCCGTGAGTTACAGCAGGGCCGTGGCAAAGCCCTCCCTGTAAAAGCAAAGTGGCTTTGGAGAGGGGAGGAAAACACTAAATCCCTGATGGAAATAACTGGTGAGTCTCTCTGTGCCTGGGCTGGTGGGATCTGCAGAGCTGGGGATGCCCAAATGCTGGGGCTGAGTGTTGCTCACAGGTAGGGTGGTGGCTCCAGCCAAGCCACAGTGCTCTGATGGTCTGGCAGCATCTCATCCCATCCCCAGCCAGCTCTGGGGATTCCCACCAACAGCTTAAAGGTGATGGAGTTCGCATGGCAAACATCATACCCGTGGGTGACACCCACCACTCTATCCCACACCAGCCCCGGGACACGTGCCAGACCCTAAAGCTGGAGATAAACAAGGAGACAGGGAAATCCAGGTGGTTCAGCAGCAGTCTCCCTCAGTCCTTCTTTTTTATTAAGACCTGCCTCCAGTTTTAGATTTTCAAAACATCAAACCCTTTGGAAGCAGCAGCAGCAGCATCGTTCTCCCCTCAGGAGCTCTGAGGAACCTGGTCTAGTGAAAGGTGACCCTGCCCATGGCAGGGGGTTGGAATTAGTTGGTCTTTAAGGTCCCTTGTAACTCAAACCATTCAGGGATTCTCCCATGCTCTGAAAGGAAAATGAACCCCTAAATTACTACTTCCTCACTTCTCACAGCATGTTAGGAATACCATATGGGTCTCCTGGGGCAGACAGGGGCACAGGAGGCAAAACCATGCCCAGCATTCCCTTTCCAAGCTCAGGAGCATCATCCAAAATGCTCAAAGGATCAGGTTTCATAAAGTGGGTCCTTCCCAAAAGCCCAGTGCATCTGGTGGTGAGGCCCTGGCACAGGTTGTGACTGCTCCATCCCTGGCAGTGTTCAAGGCCAGGCTGGATGGGTCTTGGAGCAACCTGGGATAGTGGAAGGCGCCCCTGCCCATGGCAGGGAGTTGGAATGAGATGATCTTAAAGTTTCCCTCCGACCCAAACCATTCCATGATTCCAAGATTCTAACATCACCCTCCTGCTAAACCCCCAAAACTAAAGAAACTTCACTCACAGAACTCTGACATGCTGAGTTGCTTTGAGCTCATCACACACTGGAGTTTAGCACCACTTTCCCAAATCAGCTCAAGGAAAAGACTGTATCCAGGACTGTCAGCTCTAAATATTCATAAGTCATGAGACTGGCTTCAAAGTCGGCAGATTTTGTAAAAAATCTCACTCATACTTTGTTATTATTCAAAATTGTCTTAATTTTTTTTTTAATGTTCTATATTTGGCTTTCTTTTGATGTGCCTTCTCTTTGGGTTTCTGTTTCCCCCTGCAACCATGTGGGCTTTAAGAAACAAAAAATAAAAGATAGCTGCATTCACACAGCTCTAGATATTAATCCTTAAAACAAAGCAGATAGTGGAAGGGGAAAAAAAATCAGGATGATGCCTCAATAGCTGATGGGAAGCTCCAGGAATCTGTCTATGCATCTGAAATCCTGCCTGGAGCCCGGGTTGCTTTGGAGGTCCACGTCCTGTGCTCGGGAGCAGTGACAGGGACTGAAGTGGGGTGTGTGAGGTACCTCGTTCTGCTGGATCTGGATTTTCTGGAAAAGCAGAAGATGGCCATAAACCTGCAGGGAAAATCCTATTAAAACGTCCTTTGAGGTGACAGGGATGTCTGTGGAATGAGTCAGTATCCCAGGAGCTGGATAAGGGGACAGGGCGAGTCCCTGTTTCCCGCAGCTGCATCCTGCACCCAGGACGAGGCAGGGGGAAACCACTCCACTTCCTGCTCCTGCCGAAGGAATTAAAGGAAAACCCCTGACGAGCATCCCCAGGGATCACACCAGTGCCTCCCCCGCCACCGCCAGCATCCAGCCCAGCCCACGGGTTTCTCCATCCCCAAATCCGAGCGCCGCCGCCGCCGGAGCTAATCCCAGCCGCCGTGCCAGGTGTCTGCCTCCTCCTGCCGCTGCACGGCACAAAACGCTTTGCATAATCCGATTAAATCAAATGGATGTGTTCCCTGGCACGGAGCGGGGCCGGTGGGAGCCCCCCAGCTAATCACCAGGGAATAAAAGCCACGGGGACTTTGATCGCTGCTGCGGAATCCTCCGAGGAGCAGCTTTTACCTTGTAAATCCTGGAGTACGGTTTGATGTTATCGCCGGGGGAAACAACCAAAAAAAATTTAAAAAAAAAAAAAAAAAAAAAAATAAAAAAAAAAAGGGGGAAGGGAAAAAATAAAGAAGTGAAAAGCAAAGGCCTGGGTGTGCAGAGTGAGAAACCTCCCAGAGCCAAGGGACAGCCAACACACTGCTGGTGTCTAATTAATCATGGATAGCAAGGAAACGCCGGAAAAATGGAAAGATTGTTTAGTGTGGATCCAGGATCAAACAAGGCAAAGGGAGGTAAGCCAGGCTGCTTCCCACCAGATGTCTGTCCCAGGTGGAAAACCCCATGTATTTGTGCAGGATTCAGCTCAAAGAATAAAGAAATGCAAAATCAACTGGTTCCACTGGGTGTTTGTGCAGGAAACAAGCATCAAACACGGGTGTTCTCGTTCCTAACGAGCTGATGCTCAGGTCTGCCAACAGCCCAGCACACTGCAGGGAATGCAGAGAGAATTCCAGGAGGATTTTGAGCAGGAAAACCCTGACTTCATAAAGCAGGACCAGAAAACTGGTTGAGCTCGATGACCTTAGAGGTCTTTTCCAGCCTTAATAATTCTATGAGGGAATGGGGCTGATGGCAGCAGGGGGGCTTTGGGATGTGGGATGAGCTTCCAGCCTCACGGCAGGGGGGCTGCAGCCAGGGGAGTCCCAATCCCACCCCATTCAGCTCAGGAAAACCAGCAATTCCCATGATTTACCAGCTGCCCAGAGCCTTGTGGGCATGAACAGGGCAGTTGGAAGGATAGGATGTGATCTCACATGCCAGTATCCCACTGAGGAGCTCAGCGGGAAAGCCACATGCACAGGTCTAGTAAGGGAACCTGAAAAGGCACTGGAAAAGCACAAAAAGGGTCTTAAAGGCAGAAAGGACCATGAGGATCTCATCCTGCTTAAGTTCATAGGAAAGAAGATTGAGAGTGGCCCAACTATGTCCGTGCACCTGCATGGGAAGGAAAAGCTGGGAATTGAAGGGCTCGTGGCCTGTTTTGGAAGAGGATGGTTGAAAAGCCAGGACAGACTTAACCATTCACAGGGAGGGTGAGAAACAGCAGAATGGTCTCCTAGGGAGGTCAGGGATATTCTTCTCCAAATGGCTCAAAAATGAAGATGAGACACGATCTCAGCAGGGTTAGATGGAATATTGGGAAGAGATTCTTGGCTGTGAGGGTGGTGAGGCCCTGGCACAGGTTGCCCAGAGAAGCTGTGGCTGCCTCATCCCTGGAAGTGTTCCAGGCCAGGTTGGATGGGTCTTGGAGCAACTTGGTCTAGTGGAAGGTGTCCCTGCCCATGGCAGGGGGTTGGAATGAGATGGCCTTTAAGGTCCCTTCCAACTCAAACCATTCCATGAACTTCTGATCCCTCATTTTCCTTCGCCCTTCAGCACTAATTAATGCACTCAGTTACCCAGAGCAGCTTAATAAGACACACCAGCAAGACTCTGTCTGTGTCCTCAGTCTCACAAGCCTCTAAAAACCCCCAGCAAAAGCCTGATGACAGTGGTTTATCCCATCTGAGTTCCCATCCATGTGTCCATCTCCCCTCATCCCCTCTGCCTGCAGCATCCCACTGTGCCTGGCCACCCTCACTGGGACAGCTACTCCCCATTCCTTTCCATACAGCCCCTCAACACAGCCCCCAGGCTGGGGGGTTTTTTTGGGGAAACCAGTAGATCACCAGAAACATGTACACCAATTGTTTGAGGGTGTTTGGGGTTTTTGCCACGGGGAGGCTCAGGACAGTTCATGAAGAAGCAGAAGGCAACTCAACTTCAGTGGCACTTTAAGTGCCAACAGGAGCAAAAACACAGCAGAAACTGCTGATTCTAGTAAAAAATAAATAAATAAAATCGAGAGACATAAGCTGCCCCTGTTACAGCCTGATAGAGCTTCACAAGCAGGTGAAGATGTGAGAGCTCAACCCTCATCACATCCCTCTTGAAAGAAGAGTTTAAACAAGCCCCGGGGCTGGAAGCTGTTAGTTAGTGCTGCTGGATGCTCTGCAGCTCAGGGTCCAAAAGGAAACCTGTGCTTAGGGCAGGGCTCCAAAGTGAACCCTGGCCTACAGCATCATCAGATGCTTTGGTTTTCCCATCGTGAATTTATTTGCTTCAAAGCCAGGATGTTTGTTCTTTTCAAAGAAATCCGTCGGGGTGAGTCTGTTGTCAGGTCAGACGGGCAGGACCTGCTGCTTTGATCCTTCCTTGCAGAGCACAGGAGCTCCTCGTAGTGACAGTGATGGTGCTTTGTCCTCCCAGACTAAACACAGCCCTGCTGCACAGAACTGCCAAACCCCCCAGATCTGTTCCCAGAACCTTCCCTTAAAAAAAAAAAAAGGCAGAGCCAGGGCAGTGTAGGGCAGCAGCTCCATCCTCCCCTGCAGCAGGGGATGGGCTCACTGTGCTGAGGTGAAGGGCCAGGGCTTTCTCTCCTCCCAGGCTCCGTGTTTATTAATTGCAGACCTCAAATACAAACTATGCCAAATCCTCCAAATCTGCAGAGTGTCTGGATTCTCCTCCCAGCCAGTCTGGCACCGTGAGTCACTTGAAAAGACTTTCAAGGAAATTCCTGGTGTGTTTGCTGGCACAACAAACGATGGCTCCAGTAATCAGAAGCACTGTGGAGTCACTGCCTGGAACCCCTGAATCTCTCTGGGAATGTCACCTTAAGGATATTTTGGGTATTTTAACTGATTTCATTGCTGGAGATAAAGTTGAAAATGCCACAGGTTGCTGCAGAACAAACCACTCCCAACACTTGTGTTTGGAAGCTGACGGAGGAGGGATGATGCTCATTATGGGGTTTACTCACACCAAACAGGTGGAAGTTTTCTGAGTGGGGAAAACTTGATCCAGATCAGAAGTTTTTCTGTTTACAGCAATCTGCAGCAGTGGAGCTTTGTGTTTGCAAGCAAAGACCAACAAAAATCACCTTCCCTGGAAGCTGGATGGGTTAATTAACAGGATGAAGACAAGCAACTTGCTCCCCTGCCTTAAATACAACACCATGGCACTGAGGCTACAGATCCTGCCTCTTGACTGGAGGGCCATGAATTATTTAAATTTAAATAGAACCATCCTCTTCCTCTGCCTGAAAACTCCATCCAAATGAAGATAAAAAAAAAAAAGGGGTTGGATATTTGTGTGCTTCCATATGCTGGAAATCCCAGGCTTGCAGTGAGTCCACCCTTAGGTGGGACACACCAGACCGGAGCTGCCAAGCGGAGCCTGCATGGAAGGAGCAAACCTGGAGTTCCTCAGGTTCAGGTTTAGGTCCTTGCTGCTCCACACGTATCCAAGTGCTTTCTGCATTTGCTGGGCACACAACTATCCCTGCCTGAGGGATGTCACCGTGGGAAGGAGAGCAGGAGCCCACCTTTCCTGCTCGCTGCTCACACAGCTCCGGGGTTTGTGGATCATCCCAGACAGTGAGGATGAACATCCGGCCCACGTGTGTGCTGGGCAGGGAAGATTTCTCCTTGCACACCAGGGAACACCTGGAAAACTCGCTGTTCTCTCCACTGGAGGCTCCTGGCTGTCTAGACACACTCAGTAACATGGAATCAAATCCCCAGTCGCTCCTGATCCAGCCCGGAGTGACCCTCTGGCTCTGCTCCCAAGGAGGGGTCGACTCTCCCCGCCAGCACAGCTCTCCCAGCCAAGGGAAAGGCAGGAGGATCTTGATATGGAGGGCCCAGCCAGAGGACTCCAGGGTTGGGGTGGTGTATCCTGATGGGAAGGGAAGGGAGGGAGAAAACAGACCTCACCAAAGTGACAACGCTCCAGGGAGCCCACGGAGGGTGAAGGAAGAATAAACACCTCAGGGAAGACACTGGTTTCTGAAGGGAATGTTCTTATTGAAAAAAAGGGAAATGTTTATTATCAGCTTGCAGGGAGGGGATAAAACCCTTTAGTCAAAAGCCAGATTTCTTTCAGAAAAACCTCAAATTGCTGTTTCAGCCCTCCAAGCAGGGCTGGGTAGCCCTGGAGTTCCTACTCTTTAGGAAAGGGGAAAGGAAAACCAAAACAACCTAAGGGCAGAGCAGGGAAAAGCCAGAAGCCAACCCTGCCCTCCTCGTTGGCTTCTGCCTTCCCTTGGGAATTGTTTTTTTGGCTTTAGGTGCCCATGCAGCCCCCATGGCATGGGGTGGCTGAGGCAGCACTTAGTGCCTTTCTGCCACTGAGAGCTGGAGAGGGACTTTGGACAAGGGTCTGGAGGCACAGGACAAGGGGGAATGGCTTCCCACTGCCAGAGGACAGGGTTAGATTGGATAATGGGAAGAAATTCTTCCTTGTGAGTGTGGTGAGGCCCTGGCACAGGTTGTCCAGAGAAGCTGTGGCTGCCCCATCCCTGGAAGTGTTCAAGGCCAGGTTGGACGGGGCTTGGAGCCACCTGGGATAGTGGAAGGTGTCCCTGCCCATGGCAGGGGGGTGGAATGAGGTGATCTTTAATGTCCCTTCCAACCCAAACCATTCCATGACTCCTCCTGGCCCACACACAGGTAAGGTTTGCTGAACCACATCTAATGCCAGAGGAGACTCCACCTTGTACAGACACTGCTTGGACCAAGCTCAGCTTAATCCTCATCTGGACCCTCTCATGAGGGGAATTACTCTGGCCCATTCTCCCTTCTTCCTCCCCTTCCCTGGCTCCTCACCTCCATTTAATCAGAGAGGAATAAAGATGGGAGGCTCCACAGCCCTGAGATTTGCCAGATGTTCCTCCCTGCTCTCCCCGGAGCTGAGCTGGATTTGCGGCCTTTGCTCAACAGGCACCTTGGCCCAAATCCTAAATCACCCTTGGGGCTGAGGCCAAGCCCTGACCCCTCTCCTTCCCAGCACACCTGGCTGTGCAGCTGCTCCGTGGAGCCACAGCTGGATTCCAGCAGCCTGGGAGCTGCCCCTGGCACACCCTCCTGGAAGGGACACAGGTTTCCCTGAGGAAACCCACAGCATCCCATTTCTGGTCCCCTTTCTGTCCTCGCAGAGGACAATTCCTACCAGGATTAGCTCAGCTCAAAGGCCAGGCCCCTGCAGTCTGATTCAGCTGGAGCTTTAAGAACGCAGCATTTAAGGCAACTTCTCCCCAAAATGTATTTCTTTACATATATAATTATTTACAGGCACGTCTATAATTTTAAGCACTGATGTAATTGAGGTTCTACTGAATTCCTTTCTGCTGTGAAGTATTTTCTCATCTCCAGCCTGTCTTCAGACACGAGTTTTCAGTGAGTTGAAAAGAACAGAACTATCAGGCTCAGACTCCTCTGTCAAACTTCTGTCTGCCTTAGTTTTACATGAAAGAGATTTCTTAAGTTCCTCCTAAAAATATGCATCCATACAGCCATGCCTTGAAAGGGAAAGAAAAGCAGGAGTCACAAATGCTCTGGAAACCCCTCACAAAGATGATTTCCCAGCAGCACATGCTGCAGTAACTAAGGAGTGAAATTTTACAGCCAGGTAACAGAGAGGCAGGAGTGAAAAAAAGGCCACAGCATCTTTAATCAGGGAGCTGGAAGGATGAGGAGAAAAGCAGCAAGGGAATGGAATCATTAGGATGATGTGTGGTCCTGCTGTCTTGCATCAAATGAATGAAAAATAGGCTGAAAGCCAAAGGTTTAAATTAAAAAACAAATTTGTAACAGAATTGATACAAAAGCCACACAATTTGCATAACAAACTCACAGAAGGTTAATCCTGAGGGGTGCCCAGGGTTCTTTTAGGATACCAGCTGGGACACTGCTGCTGCCCTCTGCTCCGGAGCCAGGCTGGGACAGCTGGGGGTGTTCAGCCTGGAGAAGAGAAGGCTCCAGGGAGACCTCAGAGCCTCTTCCAGTGCCTAAAGGGGCTCCAAGGGAGCTGGAAGGGACTGTGGACACAGACATGGAATGACAGGACAAGGAGGAACTGCTTTAAGTTGCAGGGAGGTCAATTTAAAAATCAGATATTGGAAGAAATTCTTGGCTGTGAGGGTGGGGAGGCCCTGGCACAGGTTGCCCAGAGAAGCTGTGGCTGCCCCATCCCTGGAAGTGTCCAAGGCCAGGTTGGACAGGGCTTGGAGCAACCTGGGATAGTGGAAGGTGCCCCTGCCCATGGCAGGGGGTTGGAATGACATGGTCTTCATAGTGTCTTCCAACCCAAACCAGTCTGTGATTCCATGACTGCTCTCCCCAGGCTGTTGGGGTACAGCACCAACCTCAGCTCTGGACTCTCCTTCTTCCTCCCTCTCTGTCCTTACTCCTGCCTTGAGGCTCTCACCTCCTCTAAGGATTAGCAGAAACCTCTCCACCACCAGTGTTCCCAGCAGAACTACTACTCCAAGGCTGCCTTAGAATCCTAGAATGGTTTGGGTAGGAAAGGACCTCAAAGATCATCTCATTCCAACTCCAAACCCAACCAACAGCCTTCAACTGTTTTTTTAAACCAGCCAGGTCCCTGCCTGTCTTTGCTCCAGTGCAAACCTGTGCCCTGCATTTCTCCAACCACAGAATTCCTGTTCAGGAATCCACCAGGCAGAGCCTGCTCTGACCACATCCACATCACCCTGAGTGTCCCAAAGGAACCTGGTCCCTACAGAGGCAGCAATCCCAGAGAAAAGAGGGTTTACTCTTCTGTTAGGAGGTGGACACAGTTACACACAAACAACCCATTCGCCTGGGAGCACCTTCCCTGGAAATAATTTAGCTCTCCTCAATTACATGGAAGCCTTGGAGCCAGCTGGCAGATGACCACACCTAGAAAACATTGCAGATATCCTTATTTCCCTTCCCTGTGCTCAAGCCAACATTTTTCTTTTCCTAAGTACCAAAAAAAGGCTGACAATTCATTTCAGCTCCTTTTAAAAAAGGAAGCTCGTGTGCTCACAGGGGCCCCCCACAGAAAGGGACACAGAACACACAGGTGGAAACAAAACACTGGATTCCCACTACGGAAATTAATTTCTAAGAGTCACAAAGCATTATTATTCCTGGAAATTGCTTTTCTTTAGCAATTATGTTAACACCCCAAGAAGGCAGTTTGGCATTGAAAACAAACAGTTCAACTGAAAAATCAGGGACGTGAATTTCAGGGCACTCACACCTGAAATACGCTCTACTACCTCAAATATTTAAGAATCCTCAATCAAAGGCTTCTGGTTTTGTTTGCTGAGTAGAAACTGGATAAAAGAGTAAAGGAAACTGTTTATTTTGGAAGTTATTTGTATGGAGTTTTTTTGTTAAAACCTGACAACCAACCAGCAGGGAAAATAAACGGAAGGAGTCAGTGACAATACTGAGATAACATTTTAATTTTTTTTGTTATAATTTTTTTTTTCCTATAAAATGGCTTGTACTTCCACAGGTACAACAGCAAAGAAATTATTTCAGTCCATTTCACACGGTGTATAAAAAGACCGATTTTACAAATATACCCAGAAGTTTAATAGCTGCTAACACTGTTTGAAGGTAAACATTCCTCCTCCACTGCACAGGGCTCGCTGTGGGAGGGACTCTTCCAATAAGGAGCCTTCCAGGGGCTCTCCATCACATATCCAATCCAAGAGGACAGTGATACCCATCCCTAACACCAGCACGAGGGACTTCCAGGTGACTCAAAGGCTGGTTTGTCCACCAGGAAAGTGGAAATATGCCCCAACCAAGGGAATCTCGACAGACACCGGTTCCACCTGGAGTTTGGGTGTCCGAGCAATTCCTATTTTTGTTCTGCTGCCAATAAACTCTGATCAGCACAGAAAGCAAAGCTCCACCTCCGCTGCCTGTCCAGGGTGACTCCACTGCCCTTCCAAGATCCAAGTGCCTGCTGCAGTCAGTGGGATGTAGTTTGCACGGGGCCCACAGAACCACTGCACCACCACATCCTAGAAACAGCCCCCTCTCCACCCCCCACCCCCCAAAAACCAGCCTTACCTTCTAAGTTTGTCCTTTAAACTCACAACACCAAGTGTGCAGACTTGTGATAGGTGCTCAGAAAAACCAGAATGATGAAGGGGGAAAAAAAAAAAGACACTTGCAACTCCAGTTTGTGTTTTCCTCCATGAGCAAAGCAAGCCTGAAGGGATCTGTGTAATTCTCTTCCTTGCTTGTTTTCCTTCCAAGCTGTATTTACTTGTTTACCTGCAGCTACATGGATAAATAGGAAATGAGGAGCCAAGAACTCACAAGAGGCCGAAAACTGAGGAAAAAAGGAGGAGGAATCCTTGGCATTGGGCTCAAGCACCTGACAGGCTTCTGTTCCCACCTCCTCAATCAACAGCTCTACCTATGGATTCACTTTGCATCCAACATGGCATGTGACAACAGTCACAGGGAAAACAGGGAGTTCCTGTAGGAACACACAAGCCCAGCTCATTCCAGAGGTGCATTTGCATCTCAGCATTAAGCAGGAGGAGGAGTCCAGCCAGGTCAGTTTTCCTCACCACGGCCAGATCCCTACCAATGGTTCTCCAATGCCAGGGAAGTGCCAAGACTGTGAGGTGGATGAACAGAATCGTGATGGTTTTGGAGAAGTTTCCTTCCACTTCCAGAAGTATGAAAGAAGGGTGAGATGATCAGCTGCTGTGACAGCACTAAAGGGAGAGTTACCACAGCTGACCCCAAATCTCCTTTGAGTGCTGTGAGCACTTAAAAACCTAATTTCTGTTCGATCCTATTGCAGTTTCTCGCTATGATACACTCAGCACCTCCATTCCTTGCTCAGGCTCTGAAGCCAAACCCTTGAATTCCAGGAACTGCCATTAGAACACCAAAGTGTTTTGTTGGGAAGATTACACCCTTTCCATGGCATCCCAGAGCTTCCTAACAAACTGAGGAGAAACCTTTTCAGGGCAAGGATGGGGTCTGAGAGCAGGAACAGCTCCCATCACATTTGACTGGTTCCTGGCATGCCTTTGCTTCAAGGTGGCTCTATCCTTACTGGAAGCAGCCCAACCATGGCTTTCATTTCTTCCCATCCCCATTCCCACCCTCACAATGGAAAGAAATAAAATCCTGCCTTAATTACTTGGCCTATGTACATTACTACCTAGTACAGTACTATGACCTCTAGGAACATTCCTGTACAACTGGACCACAATTCCCAGTAGGAACCAGGCTCACCACTCAGTTTGCCTATTTAGACTTCAGTGCTTTACCAAAAAGCTGCCAGGAAAAGGGAAAGTGTTCCAGCTCCAGTGTGCACGGATATGACAGATGTATTTCTTTAGAAAAAAGATCAGACTAGAAAAATACTTTCGAGCTCTAAGTTATGCAGTTAAAGCTGGTTTTGAAGCATTCAAATCAAATCAACAGTAACAGGTGAAAAAAAAAAAGATCTTTATGGAATACATTGCCAGCATTGGAAATGGGATGCAAGGAACACTGAAATCATGAAATAAACTTCTAAAACAAAGTTTGAGGGTGGTTCTCAAGTTTACTCGCTCCAGTCTTATTTATCCACAACTCCTTTTTCCTGTCATTACCAGAGCAGAGGAAGGAGGTGTTTATAGAGACGAGGGAAGGTGAGGGCCAACAGTCCATCATTTCCCTGGATCAGGACTTGTGGCAGCAGGTTTTGAGATAAATAATGCTACAAACTCTTCAGCCTCCCCAGTAAATCCAGCTCTGCAGGGCTCATCCCGGATTTGAACACTGGCTAATGGTGAAGTCCCTGGATTCTACATAAGCCATGGAAAATTGCTCCCCAGACAAGAATCCTGCCCCTCTACTCAGCCCTGGTCAGGGCACATCCAGAGTGATGTGTCCAGTTCTGGGCTCCTCAGGACCAGAGTGACGTGGAGCTCCCAGAGCGGGTCCAGTGCAGGGAACAAAGAGGATCAAGGGACTGGAGCCTCCCTTCCAAGGAAAGGCTGAGGGAGCTGGGCTTGTTCAGCCTCAAGACACTGAGAGGGGACCTCATCCATGTGTATAAATATCTAACTGGGAGGTGCCAAGAGGATGGACCAGGCTCTGCTTGGGGGTGCAGAGCAGTGGGACAAGAGGGAACAGGTAGAAACTGATGCACAGGGAGTTCCACCTGAACATGAGGAAGAACTTATTTCCCAAGCACTGGAACAGATTGCCCTGAGAGGGCCTGGAGTCTGCCCCACTGGAGATATTCCAGAACCATCTGGACACAATCCTGTGCCATGTGCTCTAGGACAGCCCTGCTTGAGCAGATAGACAGGACCAGATGACCCACTGTGGTTCCTTCCAACCTGAAGCACTCTGGAATTCTGAAAGATTTCCTTCCTGCAGCATTCCCAGTGTTATACAGAACTGCAGACAGTGAAAGCAAAAACTCCTGTTTAAACAGTTCCAAAGGGACCCTTCCCGTGGATACAAACCATTATCCAGTGCTCTGCTCCACACAAGCCAAACACACTGATGATGTGCCAGTGCTTCCAGGGAGGATCCCTCCAACACTGTACATTCATTTCCCACAGGGCACAGCTCCGTGGAGCCCTGAAGCAGCAGTTAAACTGCAACAGCGAAGGAAAGGAGGAAAGCAGCTGGATAGCAGAGGTGGGATCCTGGGAGCCAGAGTGTTTACAATCCATTCAGGCTCAGAGACAAAACACGAGCACATCCTGCTCAGCTCAGGATGCCAGGCAGACCCGGGAAGTGTTGGAGCTCCCAACCTCTGGAGCACACAGCTCCCAGCCTTAGTCCACCCAGGAACCATTCCTGAAAGTGTGTTTCCGAAGTGTCTCTTGTGAGGAACAAGGTGAAGCATTCCCGAGTCCAGCAGGAGGAGGTGGAGACGAGGCTGCCTCTCCCAGATGAGGTATCTGCTAAACAGGGACAATGTGGGACCTGAGGAACCTGGGCTGGAGAGAACAAGGAAGAGGCACCTTCACGTCTGGGATGGAGCCACCACCAGGAATGGGAGGCCAGAGGCGTTTCTTCCCAATGCTCCTGGTGAAGTTCAGCCACAAGGTTGTCCTGTGGGAGCAAGGACTCGGAATATACGGAATCACAAGAGGATCTCATTGAAAAGGCACTAGGAAGAAGCATATAGTTTTAGGTTAACAAGATTCATCCTATTTCCAGTGACTGAGTGGGACAAAAAAAGCTGTACAGTTTGGGATTTCTAGGAAAAAAATGCTGCAGAGTTGTCGTGGTGTTTTGTTTTTTTTTTAAACAGCAAAAGCGTAAAAAGAAAAGTAAAGCTCTTTTCAAATTATTAAAATGCTGAACAGGCATACAGCAAAATTATATTAAAAACAGCAGCAGACAAAAGTCCATCCCATCACCACTGGCAAGGGACATGTAAAATGTTTATAAGGTTAACTATAAAACAATTTTACAACCAAAATATGAACAGGCCAATTCAAGTATATATATACAGAATATATTAAAATCATATAAATTATATATTTATACAAAGGGCACAAATATAGCAAAAAGCTATAGTTGATTAAACAGAAGTGAGCTTGAATGACCAATTTTCATCTAGAGATGTTATAAATTTCTCCCAAATTATCTTTTTTTTTTATTTAACCTGGATAGATTGATACCTCAGATACCAAGAATACAGAAAGCATAAGGGAAAACCAGCCAAAAATCAAAGAATTGTTATGCTGCATGAAATGAACCTAACAGTGGGCAGGGTACATCTCATATGAAATTCTGATTTAATTATTTCCATAGTAAACATTTATCACCTCTCTTAAAAAGTCAGGAATTTCAAGTGATCCACTTCAGATGTACCACCCTGGTGCATATATTTGATTGCATTTGAATGTTGTTTGATTTGCAAACATTTGGGGGGGAAAAAAGAAAGATACAAACACAACTCAATCTGCAAAACAAAAAAAAAAAAAGAAAAAAAATGGTGACAGATGGCAGCAAGTTGAAAAGTGAACAAAAATTCTCAGCTGAACTGGAAATGATGCTCCCCTTCCAGCCAAAATGCTTTACAGTGAGCTTAAAAAATAACTTATTTTAAATTGTTTTTTTTTTTTATTTTAAACGTAACAACACGCAGCCACAATGCACTGAAGCACTTGAGAAACTAAACACTCCCAGCCGTGGGTTTATATTTAAACCTGGACTAAGTGCTCTCCTGAATTCAGGTTTATGCAAATCAGTTCTGTGTAAGCTGTACCTAAACCTTGTGTTGTGCTGCAGCACCACCCCCTCCATCCCTGCAGTAAAGCCTGGCTGCATCCCTGGATACCTCAGAGAAGCTGTGGCTGCCCCATCCATGGAATTGTTCCCAGTTGGATGAGGCTTGGAGCAACCTGGTGTAGTGGAAGGTGTCCCTGCCCACAGCAGGGGGTGGAAGTGGATGATTTTAAGGTTCCTTCCAACTCAAACCACTCTGTGATTCCATGACCTCCACACACCCAAGGGTCCTGGACGTGCCAAGCTAAGTTAAGCAGAAATAAAAAGGCCAGACTACACAGACACAGAAAACACTGGCTTAAAACTTAAGTATTCAAAAGAGCAAAGTGGTTTTACCAGATGCAGAAAAAAAAAAAAGACAGAAAAAAAATCAGCCATCTCCCACACCTAATGGCCAGTGGATATCTATTACACTGAAAGGAAATCAATACAAACAGGATTTCCTCAGTTTCAAGTAATCTTTGATGCCTTTTTGGCCAGCTGCGTTATACCATAATAGATATTTTAATAGCTTTTATCCTCTACACTTTAGGCAGCTAATTTTTCTCTTACATACCCAATTATCTCTAGTGAACATTCACCTCTGGTTGTCCACACATTCTGTATTAGCTCCTTGAGAAACTATTCAAGTTAAATTATATTGCAAATTAAAGACAAGTTACATTCCGTATGTTCCTTCTAGATTTGAAAAATAGGTTTTAAAGGCTTGTCAAAGTTTAGAAGAGAAAACCTTTCCATTAAAAAATCTTAGCTTAAAAAAATCATTTTTAAGACACCTTTTTCTGATCCAGGGTACTAATAAAAAGATTACAAATATACTACAATTTGACCAAGAAGACTTCATGAATATGCTGCTTTTGAGCATGCAACAACCACTGATATCTGTCGAGTTCCAGGTATCAATGTATCCCAACTCCACCCCGGTCCCTCCAGCCCCACCCAGACCACCCCCCCCATTAATAACATTATAAAAAAAGGGGTAAAATCTAGAAGTTAGTGGCAAAAATCTTCACAGTAAATCATGAAAGGAAACTTTTTATTGTGGTCAATATCAGTCGATGGGGCCCTGGAAGATGAGCTTGACGCAGTTGTGCTCCCCGGAGAGCTGCGTGGCGCAGAACGGGCAGGCGGCGTGGAACGCGTGAGTCCCGTGGGGCAGCGGGATCTGGGACCAGTACTTGGCGGACTTCTCCGAGCACACGTGTCCGCAGGGGGTGAAGGCGTGGGTGGGGGGCCCCGCGTCCACGTAAAAACCGGCCTCGCAGCCCAGCCAGAGCGGCACGTAGGGGCCCACGGTTCTGCACATGGGGCACTCGCGCTCGTTGGCCTCCGTGTCGCTGCGGTGCCCCCAGTTGTGGTAGCCGTGCACGTGGCCGCAGCTGAGGTAGGCCCAGGGCTGCTTCTCCTCCACCACATCCTTCCTGTTGATGCTGGGAAAGGCCAGAGTGTTCAAGCCCACGGGGCACTGCGGCCTGGCGGCGTTGATCTCCTGCCGCAGGGCCTCGATGTGCTTCTGCGTCGGGGTGTGCAGCAGTCCGTCCGCCGTCCTCCACAGCAGGGTGGCCCCGCACAGGTCGATCAGGGAGCCGTCCTGGAGGATGTTGGTCTCATTTTCTACCTGGTGGTGGGACACAAGGGGAGGTGAAGTTCAGCCTGAGAGCTTTTACAGACAACCAAGTTAGTTCTGCGAATGCATCGTCTTGCTCACCAAAGCATCACCATCCCTACATGTCACTTCATTTGGTCTTACTGGTGCCTTGTGGTTCCTCCTCTGACTGAATCCACCTCAACTCTGTATTTAAGACTATAAGAACAGGACCACAGAATCAGCTAGGTTGGAAAAGACCTCTGAGATCATCAAGTCCAACCTTTGGCCCAACATAACCTCGTCACCCAGACCATGGCACTGATGCCACATCCAGTCTTTTCTTAAACACCTCCAGGGACAGTGAATCCACCACCTCCCTGGGCAGCCCGTTCCAATGGCTGATCACTCCCTTTGTAAGAAATTTCTTACTGATGTCTAACCTAAACCTTCCCTGGCACAGCTTAAGACTGTGCCCTCTTGTCCTAATAAGCATTGGTTTCTTATTCTGTGCTCGTACAGGAGGTTCAGCATTTCCAACAGCAACACTAATTATTATAAAGAGCCTTCCTGCCTGCAATTCCTTGGGAAAGGATATACCCCCCCACCCCTGAGCATGCACTTTCCCTCTCTAATATTGATTCTCTGTGTGCCTTTGTCACAGTTCAGTAACTCATGTCAGACTGAAGAGGAGACTTGCCATTCCCTAAGGGTTGCATTAGCAGGTTCTCTCCTGGAATTCTTTGCCCACAGAGACTGACAGAGGCTGCTCACTCAGTAAAAAATCCTTTTTGGACTGAAAACTGCTATCCAGGACAGTTCAGGTATTCCATGCAAATACAGCCCCAGTGTGCACTGCCTAAAGGCTTCTCTTGTCTGATTAAAAGCAGTTATCTGAAACATTTTCAAGGGATTATGACAAAACCACATTGTACTTCACTGAAATATTCCTGATTTTAATGTCACAAACATATAAGCAATTTGTGCTTTTCCTATCAGTTCAGTAATGATGAATATGTATTTAAAAAGTTCTTTATGAAATTAAAGAGGAAAACAGACCCACTGCCTGGTTTTATACAAGCAAAGTATGTAGAAAATACCACTAATGCAAAACAAACACCCAAATACAAACAAACACATTAAGTAGGTCACATGAAATCATCATGTCTGCCTCAGAATACTACGAATGACAACCAATTTGGCATTTACATTTTAATCCAGTTTAAATTCACAGCTTAACTGTGGATCATCCTTGCACAGAACACCTCGATGGCACAATGCAGACCACAGATAAGAGGTCACCAGTGCAAAATACTTCCAGCAGAAAAATTCAGTGGCTCAAGTAGAGATGAGAGAAGCCTGGATTTGATGCTCTTTTCAGATAATTCCTTCACAAACAGCAAAGCAAAAAGCTCCCTCATATGCAACGTGTTCAATTCATTACACAAGCCTGCATTTGGTTTTATGAACCCAATCAACGAATACTGATCACATCAATACCAGTGTGCCATGTAATTTTATTGAAATGAGAATTCGAGTCATTTTGGATGCAGGGAAGGGGAATTCATTTGTTTTGCTGTGCCTTTCTTCAGCAGCACTAAAAAGGTGTTTTGCTACCCACGTACAAAGGGTGCAATTGCCACATCATCTGTCCCAGTCCCCGGGCGACGTTCGCCTGCCACTGCTAAAAGTGACAAAGCAATTTATGTCCTGCAGGGTGTCTGCTGAAAGCAGAACAGTCCAACTCCATTTCCATAACTCCCTGAGCAGTCAGTTTTCTGCAAAGCCAAGGGCAGAGCTGGAAAGTCAGTTCAGTGTGAGTGTGTGGGATGCCTCCAACACCATCGAGCTGATGGGAGCTCAGGGTAGCAACACAAAAGTAACTTCAGCATGAAGAAGAGGAGGATATTCCCCCAGTCTACATGGTGGTGTTTGACTGCTATCATTTCTTGTCCCTTTTCCTTCCGCCCCCAAAGGAAAAAATAAAATGCATTCTCCTTTGTAGGCTCTACAGGTCTTGGGAAGAGGAAAGAACAAAAGCTATGGAAATTCTCTCCCATCTTGTATTGAAAAGTGCGCATGTGCTTTCATGGAACTTCTTGTTATGAATGTCACAGGACTTTGGCTGCTGAAATCTCTCACTTCTGGTAAAGGCAAAGCCCATCCTGCTTCACAGGATAAAACAGGAATATACTTTCAGGGCTTCTCTTATCTTCCTATTGGCAGGTAAATCAAACAGAAGGTGTGTTGTCCAAACTGCTTCTGCGTGCAAGTGGACCCTTCAGACAGCACTGCAAAAGACAGCTCCCTGTGCAGTAACCTCCAGACAGCCCCAGATCCCAGGAGAACATTGCAGAGATGGAGATTCAAGAGCAGAGTTTATTTAGCTTTTACACTCTGTGCTGTTTCACTTGGGAAAGTGGCTTCAGCAGCAAATTTAGAGTGTTCTGTATATCAGAAACAGAAGTGCGGTGCAGAACCTGCCGTAACACACAGATATTTAAATGCTTTCAGTGCCCACCACCCAGGGACAACACTATGACTGCAGTCACCTCACAACTGCCTCCACTCAGCGCCAGGAAAACAAGCATCCCTTGTTTTGTTTTAATCACCAGTCACTTCCAACTCACCAGTTTCCCCCTCTGCTGGGCAGACCTGGTTTCCCGGAGCGTGTAGACATCCCCACAGACCGAGATCTCCCGCCACACTCCGGGCTTGGACTCCTCCGTGAACCCTCCTTTGGGATGCATCACCAGCACCCCGTTGGTTGTCAATCCATCCATGTGGCCATCGGGATTTTTCCACTTTGCTGCTTTTTCCTGCGTGGGACAGTCACAGTGACCATCAAGACACATCAAACCAACCTGAAGAAAACCCACCAGCAGTTACTAAAGTGGAGCTCCACCGTTAAAGACAATTATGACCACGAGTCTCTGCTGCTCATAACTCAGGCACATAAAACTGCAGTTCCTCCTTAACACTGCAGCTGGTACTTTGAGGTAATAAAAGCCTAATGACAGTGTAAGTTATCAAGTAGTACAAGGAGATTTCGGGGCTTGAAAATAACAGAGAATAAAACCCAGAGCTTGCTCATAACAATTATTAGTAGTACTTACACCAAGAAATATGTTTTTAGACGAGTCAAAGCCAGCTGCAAAGATCCTTGCTGTGTAAGGTGGGCTCCTGTCACAAACTATCCTGCAGGCAAAGCGGGATATGGTGCTCTGGGTGATCTGGGTTTCATCATTATTTTGACTTCCAGAAATAGTATCTGTTACTACAAAGTCTATGGGGCTTTCTGTGGATCTCCCAACCTGCAAACAAAATTAAGATAAAAATATAAATATAAATACCCATGGAAATGTGAAGCACTGAGGACACAGTTCTGATAAGTTAATATTGATGGCATCAGTAAACTCCTGTCTCCTCAATTTTTGGATGGCAAGATGCAACCAGAGACTCACCTGTATTTGTTACAGGCAGAAACACCTCACTGACATGGAATGGCAAATTTTCACTTACCACAACTGATGTTCATGTTTGCTTGAAACAAATCAACAGAGCTGATTGCTTTGACGAAAGTATTGTCAACAAAAAAAGTATTATCACCTTGTATTTCCTCATCCAACCACAGCAAATTACTTATATTCTGTCAGTGAAGGAAACACTGGCTTGGATTGACAAGTTTTATTCACATTTCCAGTTCCAAGGCAATTTGCCATGAAAATAAAGGACTTTTTTTAGACACATCATAACAAAAAGCTACCCACCTTCACGTTTGCAGAATTGGTAGTCCCAGAAAGAAGAGTTTTCAGGCAAAACCCACCACATGATTAACAGAATTAATAAACTTTCTCCAGCAGAAATGAAACACACTTGATCAGCAGACAAGAATATTTTTCTATTTTGCCATCTATGAGTTTTAATTCTAAAACTGGGAACATCCAGGCAGCTGGAACACTTCATGACACATGGATAGAGGGAATCTGACTGCCAACCAAACGTACAGTGAGGCTTTATCAATATTTCTACAGGCAAATTAGTGTTACACCAATTTTGAGCATAACTGGGAAGGGGAGCTGAGGAACAAGGAGTGGAACAGAATATTAATTTTAAAGACAACTTGTGATCAAACAGAATTAGGAATATTCCTCACATGAAACCACCTTCAGTATCAGGCATCTACATTTATATAAAATAGCCTCCTCACTGCACAGGATCTCACTGTCCCCCAGGAAGTTACATTTGCTTAGTTCCTGCTCTTCAAAGCAATATGAGGAGATGTGTGTGGTTCCATCACTAACAAACATCTCTGCAAACTAAATCTGCTGCAAAGACACGTTATTCAGGAGTCAAGGAAAGTAATATTATTAATACCTAAACTCTTGGCCTAACTGAACTGACAGAAATAGTACAGGGATCTCTCCTGTACTTCTCTTCTGCTTCAAGCTCTACTTTGCAGGGTTACACTCCAACACATGTCAAAATTCCCATCTGATGTGACACATCCAGTTATTTTCTCCATCTCCCAGGTCTCAGCCCAAGTAGAAAATGTGATGAGTTTGCTGCAGAGGAAACACTCAAAAAGGCCTAATCAAAAGTGTACATTTCAATTTTTCACTTCTAGAATACCCTAGAGATGGAGTTTAGAAACTGTTTAATACGGGACACTTCTGATTTATAGAACTTGACAACTTGAAGCTAAAATTCACAAAGCAATATTCTTCTTCTTTTTACAGTATTATTTCTAACAGGCTTCTATTTCCCATCCAATGCAATTCCTGTTAAGAGTCAGCACCGGGAATCTTATGAATAACTTTTGACTATTCTCTGTGTGGAGTTTCTTAAAGGATAATCAACAACAAACATGAAATTAGTTTGTTCATAACAAGTTTCTGCCTGTTGCAGGCTCTGAAATAGATCATTCCACCAAAGCTTTTAGATGCAATTAGAGAAAAACCTGCCTCATTTTTCCTTAAAGGATGACAAAACACACAAGGGCTTGCTCCCAGTCTTCCTCACATCACACTAATTGGTAACGTGAAATACAAATATGTTTGGACGTAACCATTAAAATCTATAAACAAAGCTTTTATGTGGTTTTTAAAATCTCTGAAATGGCAAGTAACAGTTTATATAAATACAGTAAGTACTTTACTGATCTCATTTGTGTCACAAGTATGTCTATGCAACATCAAATAATTCAAATATTTGGTTTTATTCCCTTTTTTCCCTTGGTGAGAAAGCCTTCTAGAGGATCAGTCATGTATTGTGCTACTTTTCAACATCAGAACTTAATTTTAAGAAGTGGTCTTCAAAATCCGGCAATTTCTTCATGCTCTGTATCAAATCAAGAATTTGGGTTTGAGATCATCTGACAAGAAGCTCTGTAGGGAATAAATGAAGAACCTGATGTTATCAAAATTACCCATCAAAAACTTGAACTCATCTGCTGCTGCAGTCAGACCACAGTCACTACACACCCAGTTCCATTATTCAGAGCTACCTTTTTACACACTTCATTACTCATTTTCCTTCTGCAGCACAGAAGACTTTCTTCTTTCTACCAATTTCAGGCTGTGTTTTGGGACTCTTCTTGTTAACCGTGTCATATTACATATTATTTCACAAAGCTGCTTCCAATAACAACCCATAAATCTTCCAAGTGATGCCTAAGACAGGGCCTGTTGTCTCCACTGCAGGTGATTGTTGAAGGCTGCGTAGGAGCCAGGCAGTCCATCAGTTTGCTCGTGTCTACTGTCAATCACAGCAGTTCTATTAAAAACACTCCCTCCTGAGACGAGGCAGAAGCAGAAAACCTGCCAGCAGATAATTTAACAGCTGCACATTCTTGGTCTTCAACAGAATTTCACTGTGAGGAGAGGGAGAATTGGGCCGTGCATCTTCTGAAGGGCTGTTCTTCAGCAAGAAACCCACGTTTCATATGGAATGTCCCTGCTCCTTGGGTAAGTTACTTAGGGTAGAAGCTACACATTTTGGTTCCTGGTTTAATCAACCCATTCTCATCCCATCAAAAATATGGTCATTTTCCTTTTATTATGGAAAAATGTCAAGAAAAATGGTATTTAGACAGCCTGAACACTGCTCTTCAGTGTCTTCTGAATTTCCTTCCTGTCCCTTGTATAGTGTCCCATATTTTCAATGCATGGCTCACTTTAGATAAGCACCTACTCTTGCTTCTTCCTGGTTTTAAGATTGGAAAGCATAAAACAAGCTGTTGTGAGTTTCCAATCTTCCAAGTTTTCCTGTTTGTTTCCGGTAAAACCGCAGACTACAAGTTACCAACACAACACTTCTCACATTTTCCTTCAAAGAAAAGGACTGATAACAGACCCTTAAAGTGGATGAAGGAAAAAAGGTGACAGCTTTTTTGTGAACTGTGAATCTCCCTCATTTTCACAGGAAATCAGCTTTAACTCTATGGATTCAGTCCACACAGGTTAGAAATGGTACCTGACTTTCCGCATTCCTTTTGCCCATTTTGGATCTCCCTGACTAAAATGTTACAACCACCATTCCAAGCTTCTCACAATCCTTCCTGGGGTTACTCTGGGGAACTCCTGCAGTGCAACCATCCCATTGCACAGGGGGAAGCAGTGGAGATTTGAAAAAAGCCAAGTGATTTGCCCAAGATAATACATGTTAACAGCATCAAAGTGGGGCCTCCATGCTCAGGATAATCCTGTGGTCCAGGCATTATCCTTCCCTCTTCAACTTCTGCATCCTTAGTGTGCCACACAATCCAGGAAAACACACATTTGCAAAGAAAACAGTGAATTCCTAAGACTGACTATCCAAGTGATGCTTGATCAACAACAAAACTTCACTCTGTGGATCAACAGACATGTAACTTATCATCACATCCCACAGGGCTGCACAAAACACTCCTCAAGTAACTTCTCTCCAACTGCCCACAATCAGATTACTGGGAATAATTAAAATCTAATGGCTTGTTTTTATAATGGAAACCTCTCCAAGCTGCTGTCTGGCATCACTTCAGCAGCCAGTCATTGCCACAGTCGACCAGAGAATTCCTGTTTCCCGTCTCACCAGCCCCTCCAGGCCAGTGCAAGGAGTGCAATCCTCAGGGAACAGCTGCAGGGAGTGGAAATATGAACCAGGAAACAGCACTTGGAAGTTACAACATACACATCCCAAGACAGAAGAAACAGACTGCACTGAAAAGAGGACTTATAACAATACAGAAGCCTTAACCCTTATCAATATCTGTGATTTAACCCCCTCAATAAAAGCTGTAACCACCACCAGGACAGTCTGCAATCAAGAGAAGAGCTGTCTATGTACAATACACCCAGAAAAGCAGCTGTTCTGCAACTCTTTATTAATTATTTTAGTGTAAAAAATTCCAGCTTTCAAAAATGGTTTTTTAAAATTCACACACAGGAAAAAATTTCATTGGAGCCACTCAAGAAATAAAGGAGTATCACACAGTAACCCAAAAGGATGGGGGACATTTTTCTTTTACTAGAAAACATAGAAAAAAAAAAAGCTATTTCAGTTCACCCTGAGTGTGTGATCCTTCATCCTGCACCAAATGAACAAGAGGGGTTTTAATCAATTCCTATTTGGACCTAACAGTTCCAGTCACATTGGGAAAATTTAATATAGAGCAAAACACAGAAGCCATGAGAGGCAAAGACACCCCGAAAGAGCTATTTCTTCTTCTGTCAACAGCACTCGAGGGCTGACCCCCCTAAATATGAAAGGCTGGAGGAGAAGGGATAATGATTCCTGAGGAGATGCCCTAATTAGAAGTCACAGACAAGACAGATCTGATCAGCCCAGAACAGAAAAGGTTGTGTGTGTGTGTTTGGGTTTCCCCAAGTTTGAAGTCTAAGTTCGTACAGGATTTCTGCTCCCTTATTATATATAAAAATAATCATTGCCCAAGGAAATAACTCAGGTTACCAGATGTTAAATGCTGCAGAAAACCCCAAATGCAAACAGGGGAGAGTGAACACGTGTTGGATAAGAGATGGTAGGTCAGAGAAACTCAGCACAGCCCCCTACACCACCTGAGACATTTGCACACCCCTCAGGAACAGTTTATCCTTCTATCACTGCTTTGTCTCCTTTAGGGCACAGCTCCCACATTCTTTTACCTTCCTACTTCCCATCCCATGTCCTTCTCATATCTACCTCCTTTTCACTCCAGCTACTTGATTCATGGGAGGGTGGTGGGTGTATTTTTGTGCTTATTCATGAATCCAAACAAGCACACATTTCTAGGCAGTACTATTTGTCTTTGGAGGAAAAGCAGAGTACAGTGGGAGCAGTAAGTCAGTAAGGACATTAACAGATGCTGGTGTGGGTTTGAGAAGAGCAAAATAAAGCAAAATTTCAAAGTGCTCTCATATTAAAGCAGGTGGGTTAGACCATGGAAAACCCACAGATCACAGAGAATGCCCAGAATTGTGCTTTTAAAACAACAATCCATGCACTGCAGAGTCTTACCTGGAACATGTCTGTGTCCTTATCATGAGTATATTCCACTATAACTGTCTGATTCCTGGACAATGTGAAAGAGATACTGTGCTGACCTTTAGAGCTGATTGCCTGGTGAATAAAACAACAACAACAACAATAAAAAGAGATGTCCATTACACACAAAAATACTGTAATCAAATTCATTTTGCTGCATAAACACCTTTGCTGCGATCAGGAAGAGCAGTGTATCGTGACATGTTATTACAAGGCTGGGTAAACACACACAATGGGATCTTTCTGGTTTGTTTTTAATGGAAAAGCCCAAGCTGCACTTGTTTGTTTCTAGTTCAGAAGGACCCAATACTTACCATTTTTATAGTTTAGACTCCAAACACCTTCTCCCTCTGAAATTATATTCAGTTCCTAACCTTTATATCAATTTGTAACCTAGGACAGACTTGGGGTTTAGGGAGTTTTGGTTGGTTTGTTTTTAAGGTAAGTGAGCAACCCAACTGATTTCCAGTTAAAAGTGTCAGGATTTCTGGGATATCATTACCATTAAGTAAATTTCTGGTTATATGAGAAACAGCCCAACAATTTTATATAAATGGTGACAAAACCCAAGCACTTGCAAGGGGTTTTTTCCTCATTAAAGGAACATTACTTCTTACTACCTGTGAAAGTAAACTAGTTATAGATATGGATTTAGCATCAAAGACTAAATAGTATTTCAATATTTAAAAGAAGACTAGAACAGGACAACTCCTATTTTCTGCTGTATCTTACCAAGATTAAGGGAAAAGAGCTGAGAAACTAAATCTATTGGCTAACAGGGATACAGATGTAAATATAAGGTCCATATAACTGCACACAATTCTGAAAGGTAATGAGTGCTACTGCTCAGAAAACACTTTGCAGACACTTAAGCAGTGAATTAATAGGTTAATTAAGGCTTTCTGCAGCTTTCATCTGAGGGGATAATTTTCTCCAAGAGGTTCTCACTTGCTCCATTCCTTCATACTGCTTTTCACCTAAGGAATTCACAGACAGGGATGATTAAACTAAACAACTAAATATATTCCACTCATCTGTCTGCCATCTCTCACAAAAGCCTAAATTATGCCAAAGCCACATCAATTATTGAACAAATCATTAAAAATCTTTCTGAATGCTGGAGGTATTAAAAACATCTATGTGCATACTAAAAGCCTACCAAGGGTTAGCAAGGGTAATTTGAGACAGAATTATTGAAAACACATAATGGAAGGATTGTTCTCTTGCAAACCTCCCGCATTTACAACACCAGAGGTGCTTTTACAACACACCTCCTGCTGAAAGCTCTCAGCAGCTCCAACACTTGCTAAAGAGTTGGGCTTAGGTGATAACACCTGGAGGAAAAGGATTTACCATCTTTGTGGGAGACGGGGACAGTGGGATTGATGGAGTCACAGCGAGTTCGCTGGTGATGCCGAGCTGTGTGGTGAGGGAAGGGATGGCATCCAGAGGGACCTGGGACAGGCTGGAGAGGTGGAACCATGCAAACCTCATGAAGTTCAACAAGGCCAAGGGCACCTGAACCTGGATCAGGGCAATCCCAGGCACAAACACAGGCTAGGGGTAGAACGGATTGGGAGCAGCCCTGAGGAGAAGGATTGGAGGTGTTTGTTGAACAACAAGCTCAGTGTGACCCAGCAATGTGCACTGGCAGCTCAGAAAGTCAAATGTGTCCTGAGCTCATCCCACAGTGTGGGCAGCAGGAGAGGGAGGGGATTGTGCCCCTCTACTCCACTCTGGTCAGACCCCTCCTGCAGTGTCACCTCCAGCTCTGGGTCCCCAGCATAAGGAGGACATGGAGCTGCTGGAGAGAGTCCAGAGGAGACCACAAAGATGATCAGAGGGCTGGAGCAGCTCTGCTATGGAGACAGGATGAGTGTTCAAGGCCAGCTTGGGCAGGGCTTGGAGCAACCTGGTCTAGTGGAAGGTGTCCCTGCCCACGGTAGGACGTTGGAGCTGCACAATATTTAAGGTTCCTTCCCACCCAAACCATTCTGTGATTAGGCAAGACATCCTTTTCCAGTCCCTTCCCAGTATTTTCTTTTCTTAAAACTTTCAAGACATAGCTTCCCTGATTTTGTTCCAAGACTTGTAACAGCTGAAAAGTCATGCAAACATATTTGGCAATCGGTGATATGCAGATTCCGAATTTCCCAGCCTATTTATAGTGTTTTGCAATGACCATTATGCTGGCACACACAGCATGCTGCAAGAACAAACAGCATCAAGATGCAATTTGGATGGAGTCACAGTTGCTGTGACCTGCTGGGACACTCTGGAGTGTGTATGGAAAGTTTTTATTCTCTATGCACACTTGACAACTATCAAGGGGATCTCAAGCCCTCAGGTGTTCCTAGAATATAAAGGAAATAAAGTGATAAACAGGAGACCCTTACACACCTTATGTTTTCAGCTTAACATGGCAATAATCAATCTATATTTGTATTACCAGATATCACCATTTCAAACATCAGAAAGGAAGAACTTTCACGCACAAGATTTCCTTCATTCCCACAGAAATGTGCTACAGCTGGGATACAATGAAGGACAAAATTCCCAGGCAGGGATGTGTGCCTTAAGCTTGTCAGAGAAGCTCCTGTATCAAATGGAAGCTCTGGCAAGACCCAAAACTCAAAGTTTTAAGGTCTGATGGAAATAAACACAGAGGGAAATAGTAAGACAACCAGAATTCCTTAGTAAGGTCATGTCCTAAGCCTGCAGAGCCTAAAACTTAGGTATGTTAATAATACTGACCTGGGTCAGCATGTCCTCTGAAATTCCAGGGTAGGACAATCTTTTCTCTGTGTGCTCCTTTCCCCTCTCGACTTTCTTCCTTCATCTACTTCCTCTCCTCTTTGTTTTCCACTATTTAAACCCAGTTACTTTCAGTGAGAAATGCTACATTTAACTTCCTGGAATTGTGTAATCATTTTGAGGAAAAAAACCATCCCAAGAACGTTATGAGAAATGTTTCAATTTGTGTGCTCTCACAGTCTGCTCAGCACCAATTCAAAAGACACTTTACAGGCAGTTTAAGTGCTGGTCTCAAAGCAATTGGCCACTTATAGTAAAAAAAAAAAAAAAACAACCAAAAAACCAGTATTTCAGGAACTACACAAAGCAGTGAAAGTTTAGTATCCTAATAAAACAGTATTGAGTGGAATGCAGACACAGGCAAATCCTGAAGGATTTTTGACAGCTTGAGGTACAACAGAACCACACGACTGCAAGTCCCAAAACAGCCTGATTGCACCAACCCCCTTAAAACTGGTTTGTAGCAACCAATAGTGAGTTTGCCTTTTTAACTGCTTTTAGCAGTCAAATTTCCAGACTTTTTTTTTTTCCTGGCAGCAGGATTTCCCTCCCCAAACCCCCGATCTTGTCATGTAATTGCCCTGCTGTGGTCACTGAAGTAGTGAGAAGAGCCCTGACCCTTCAGGATCTAGAGCAGCATCACAGGTTTTAGGAGAAAACTTCAGAGGTCCAGGCTGGACAACACCATATCCAACTTTCTGGCAGGAATTAAGACACAAAAGAACCAACACATCTGGCACTAAACTTTACCTCTGCCTTTTCACCTCCACCCCTAGGCTGCCAAAATCCACCGCAGCAACAGTGAGTATTTTTAAAGCTTGTAACTCTTGGGTGTGTGGAACTGTAAAATCATTTATGTTCTAAAAGACCTTTAAAATCATCATATCCAACCATAAATCCCAGGGCTGTGGTTCCACTCAAGTGGCTGTGGAAGACAACACTTCCTTCAGACACACTTCCAGCATTTTGGGCTCCTTTACTCTGCCATGTGCTTAATTTGAGATCAGTTTGCTCCTGTCTTTTAGGTTCTTTAAGATTTCATGAAAATTATACATTAAATTCAGGAAAAAAAACCAAAACAAAACCACCCTTAGTTCCCAAATTCTGGAAAAGCCTCACTAATATATATAGCCTGAGCCTGGCAAGCAAATCCAAAGCACATGTCACCTCTTGTGTTTTAGGAATGCTGGCGGGGAGATACAGGCTGGAATTATTCAGCTGCTGGATTAATTCAGCCATAAAACGACAGATTGTTTTATATGGTGAACTGTCTCAAGCTGCTGAATTCAAGCAATTCCCTTTGGAGGAAACAGATAGGAAAGTGGAGATTAACTGACAAAAACCCTGTGCAGGAATAGAGGGAACAGATAAAGAGATTCCTCCAGAATAATTCCACTGTTAGTGACTCCATGTCCACACTGGCACTGAGGGATTTAAAAAAGTCCAAATGCCAAAGAAAAGGAACAGGGAATCCTGAGGTGCCATACTTTGAAGAGACAGATCTCCCCAGCATCTTTCCAAGACAGAGCTGATGTTTGCACAGCAATCCATCCCTCTCCACGAGGTTTTCCAGCTGGGGGACAGTTAAGCCAAGTAGGAAGACTCCTCTCCTCCCCCTGCCCAAGGCAAACCCCACACAGCTCCCCCACTGCCTCCAGATTTGTGTTCTGGTGATTCCGGGTCCAAACTGCCACATGTCACCAGAGACTGAAAGGAGAAGGCCCCCAGCCCACCCCCCAACAACAACAACAACATGGCCTAAGCAAACATTACTCTTGATTTCTTTCGCTTTTCAAGTTCGCTAGTTTTCAAGTTTGCATTTATATCCTTCCTTGCTGGCTGGAAGTACACTGGGCCCTGGTTTTTCCCCTGCCTCCTTACACACACTTTTCCATTCTTGCCCTTTTCTCTGCGTTTTGAGAACAAAAACCTCGTGGCAGCCCTTTGCCCCGGCAATCAAAGCAGCAGCCAAAGGCTACGACTTACAAATCTGCCGGGTCTCGGAGGAGCCAAGATCAAACAGAGATCAAACACAACCTGCTTTCCCAGCAGCAACGCTGTGAAACCCTGGAATATCACAGCCCACCCCAAATCTGTGCTCTGCACTGGTGGGAAGGTGGGTGCCTTCATTCCAAGAAGGGAGAAAGAAGAATAACCTCACCCCCAAGTATAAAAACACCTTGTAGATAAAGGTAGTAAGAATTTACAATGGTTATATTTAAAAACAGTATTTCCTAGTGGTTGGGGTTTCTTTTTTTAGCGTGAGTATAAAAAAAGGAGGGAACAAAAATAAAAATAATAATAAAGTAACAATAATAATAATATTAAAATAATAAAACTAATAAATCTTCAGCAGATTGGCTGCGTGACCAACTGAGTGGCACCAGTGTCCCCTCTCTCCTAACCCTGACAGCAGAGGTGGCTGTTTTATCAGAATGTCCACCTTTAGCTCCTACACAGACTTCACCTCTGCCCTCAGCCAGATGTTCCCTATCCAAGAGCATCTCCCGGTGTATCCAGCAAACTCCTGCACGCTGACAACGTGGCTCATTTCCCTGAGTCAACCCCAGCCCCAGAGTTCAAGAGCAGGTCAGGAGCTCACAGCACGATTACATCAACTTAACACTATTAAGTCAAACCTCCCGTGGAAGGAGCGTGTCAACGAACCAGAGAAGCACATCCCAAAATTCTCACAGCCTTCAGGCTGCTGCTTACAAGGCTTCCAGGGAACAAGTTTAATCCACTTCTAGAAATAGAGATTTTATTGCTTCCTTCTGGCTTGCAAACCATGTTTCCAAGGAAAGAAGAGGGGAGGGGAAAAAAAAAAATCTATGCATTTGGAAATTTAAAATTAAACCATTCCCTTGTGCCAGGCAAACTCCCCAAAGATCAGGAGAGGGACTTAATGTTATTATGGCTCCCAACTCTCGTGCAGAAATAAAGGCTAAAATCCATTAAGAAAGAGGCAGATGTCTCACAGGAAGGGCCGCTCCGTCAGAATGGGAGTTTTAGTTTAGTTAATTAGGTTGGATTAGGACAATCAAGTGATTTATGGGAACACTTTAGTTCTCTTTGTTGGCAGTCGGGCTGACCCACACCACACTGACGTGTCCAAAATTAATGACAGCAGAGCCTTCATGAGTTAAATGCTCCCGGACTTGGCTGCCGGCCTTCGATTTCTTTTACAAAGAGAGAACACAAGAAACACTCAGGGATGTCAGACAAAAGATCTTGCAACTTAAAAGGGAGCTTTAGCCAGCAAGGAAGGAAGCCTTTAAAAGCAAAGAACACATCACATTCCCACTGGATTTTTGGACAGACTGGCTGCCAGAATCAGCAGACATTGAGTTACCATAAAGAAAACACAACAGAAGCTCATGATCATGAGACACTGATATTTTACCCACATCAGAAAAGTGCGCCCACTTGGGAAGCTTCCCAGCAAATCAAGACAAATGTCAATTCATGTAACATTAACTAGAAGACGTTTGCAGTTTTACTCTGTCTCAACTTGAACCCAACAGTAATTGTCCAGAATCACTGCTCCTCTAGCACTGCATTTCACTAAATTCACATTGACCTCTGGCTGCTGCTAATACAGCTATTACACGTCATTTGCCTCTAGCCTTTTGCAACGAAAATAAGAGACTATTAGGGAAACCTTATGGGTTTCGTGTCCTCCAGGAGAGGCTGAAATATCTGTACCAACCAGAATCACAGCTCTTTAATTCTGCATTTGCCTCCTGCACAGCTCCATACAAGCCCATTCTTCCATGTTCTCCCTTCCTTCCCTTATAAAAACTGTCTACATTACAACTGGAACAACATTTTGGAATACCAGTTAACACCTTGTCTGTCTCTAATATTTCAGATATTATTCTCATTCTCATCAATTATTGTCAATATTCTCTTGACAATTAAATGAGTGTTAGGAAATGGTCAAAAGAGAGCAAGAGTCAGTAGCTGCAGGTGAGGAAAGAAATGTGCCACCACAAAGAAATTAAATTTTGTCACTTTAAAACTGTGCACTGTCTGCAATCCCTGTCACAATAAAGGAGTTGACACGTGTGATTTGCAAGTCACCCACCTCTCTTCAACTTACTGAATGCAGATCATCCCCTAAAATTCAAGGCTCAGTGCCTACACAGAAACAAATTCAACATAGTCTGGTTTATTTGCACTCCAAGTTTTTATGGCTTTCTGAGCATTCCCAAGCTTGCTCCATGTACCCTTTGCTGCCGAGCTGGGTGCCTGGAGGGGGCAGAAGGGACAGCACATTTGTCTGGGGCACATCAGAGCCATCTGCTCCGAGTGCACACGTGGGGCTGTGCCACCACTTGAGCAATTCACCATTTATGGACTCAACAGGCAGATGTCAAACCATTGTCTGCATTTGCTGAACCTGCCTGGGTGTGCAGTTTTAGACAACCAGCCAACACCACACGTGTGTTCTCCAGAAGCAGCATCAAAATGGGCCATTCTCTCTGGTTTGGGGACTGGAGCAAGTAAGGAGGCAAAACTCTCAGACGCTTTTCTAGATTAGATAAGATCCTGTAAAGCCAGGTCAGGGCTGACAGACACCTTCCAGAGAAGAATGTGGAGCAGGCTACTCCTCAGACAAAAATGAACATTCAAAACATCTTCAGAACACATAGTGGGTGTTGGTTAAATTGCACAGATTGAAGTTTAGGGGGCCAAATCCTCATTGTTGCAGCCACAGTGCAGAGTCCTATCTCATTCATACCTAGGACTGCTGGCCAGCTCCGGTAAAACAACCCAAGTTGTTCCCCTTAATAAGTAAAAGCAGCTCAAAGCAGACACCAGTTCACATAACAGGCATCACTACGTGATGCAGCAGCTCAGGAGCTGCTTTGTAAATCACAAACCTTTGGTGGTTGTGAACCAACACTTTGCCTCACCAACCTGTGAATCATTTTCCTCCCAGTATCACCTTTTTGCTTTTCTAACCCTTGAATTCTTTCTCCTCTCCTTCCATTTTCTCCTGTCCGTGTTCAGTAACATTATATTACAAGTGATCTTTCGTCCATCTTTGAAATCATCTGCATTCTTCCTCCTTCAGTCAGCTTGCTGAATTTTCTCCCCTGAGCAGACCAGAGCTACAGACAGCTCAGAGGCACAGAGTGTCAGACACACCAACTACCCCAAGCATAAACCATCTATCCCAAAATCCAGAATGCTCCTCTGGACAAAACACTTTGCTGCTACACTTTATCACAATTGCTCTGGATCCCCCCCACTGTGTTACAGGTTAGATTTCCATGTACTTGTCCACACAAATTGCAACCAAATGACTTAAGATACTTCTTCGGAGACCAGCGAAACCTTCCCCGATGTGTGACCTTCTGGAAAACAAAACTTCTGACCCCAAAACTCCCAGCATTATTCACTAAGGGTAAGGATTTCTCCTGGAAGACCACAAGCCTATAGATTTAAACATGAAGGCATAAACATGATTTTGTCACTGCAGCTGGATCACATCCCCCAAAACTCTTGACACACCCACAAAAATATCAGTAATTAGAGGAGGATGCAACAGTGTTTGTAACTGAACATTCTGGTGCCAACAGTCTACAATTCATTTATACACATCAGGAACAAAAGCAGCAGATGCCTGGCTACGCTTCTGTATTTAGATATGCCAAGCACACAAAATACCCACAAATTAGAATCCTTAACTAAAAACCAGACAAAAAAAAATATAGTGATAAAAGTCCCCTCAAGGGCTTCTATCAATCCACATCCTGAAAGATTTGTACACTCTGCTCATCAGCAGTGAATGCTCCTGTGAATCAAAGCACCCCTGAGCACCAATCTGGGCCTGCCTGCCAAAGGAGAGCACATAAAAACACCAGGAGAGGCTGCAGATCATCCTACAGCTCCCAGGAACCATAAACTGCATCTGACACAAGTCAATTTTACATTAAGGCAGCCAGAGGCTCTCCAGACAGTTACCTTAACAGACCTGTTAAAGCAGCTGCACAAAACTCTCTCAGGAGGGGAAAAAAAGGAAACTTCCTCTTGCCAAAAAGCCATTCAGTGCTTCTAGAAAGCAGTTGCATTTTATAAAACCCAGCAAGGGGCAGAAGCTCCTTTCTACACATCACACTATAGAATATTGTCCTGGTAGAAGGCACTCTTGGACAGAACAAACTCAGAAGCAACCAGGATCTTTTCTACTGGTCTGGGATTCCTACAGGAACTGCACCGAGTCACTGAAAACTGGACTTTGGAGCAAATCTCTTTCATGGGGACTTGCAACAAAAATAAATAAATAAACTGCAGAATAGTTCAACTGGTACTTGAACCAAGCTGGACAAACATGACTGACAAGCAAGTTAAGTCCACGTTTCAAAGAGCATCCTCACTGCAAGAGATCCGAGGGGAGAAGGCAGAGCAGGGGATGTGTGTAGGATCTGTCTCCTACAAGGATGAAAAGGACAGATGTGACCTGTCGGTACCCTTAATACTCCAGTAAAAGAAATAGCATATGTTAATACCACACATCTCTCTGTGGAAAACGATCACTTTGGGTTTCTTTACACTCCTGTGAGTATGCAGTAAACAAAATATTTCTAACTTCCCAGTTCTTATTGATACAGGTCACCAAGAATCTTCCCGTGTAAAGCTCGGGGCTTACTCACATTCCTTACACACAACTTAGTACATTTAAAAATACACACACACTCTGTTTGAACTGTGTTTAACTGAGGTACTTAAGTGATTTAAGTCAACAAGATAATACCCTAAACAGCAGTCAAAATGCAATCCTGATTTACACTGCTGCACAGGAGCTGAAAAATCAACTTGCTAACAAGTGGGAGCTTCTCTACAAGTGCACTTGCCAAGCTCATTTCAAAACATAAGTGACTGTAAACTCTGAATCTGTGTAGAACTGAAAACAAGGCTGGTCCCAATTCCCAACTCTTTTTTTATCCCAATTATCCAAGCTAAAAAATAATAATAAAAAAAAAAATCTCTTCCCTCAGGAGAAGGCATGGCTCTGGGAACACGTGGTAACCAGTACTGCAATTCCACCTTGAAAATTAAGAAGGACAGTGAGAAAGCAACAAGTACAAAGGCCGCTCTCAGTCACTCACCTGAGTAAACAAAGTGTTTACAACCAAATTTAGGACTCTTTAACACAATGTTTTGTCCCTGAGTGTCGCTCCAAAACTTCTGCCATCCAGGTTCACAAAACACATCCCACACTAGAACAGGGAGGTTCAGCTGAAAGCCACGTATTTGACTTCTGCACCTCTGTGTATTTACCAGCTTCGGCGTGGAATAAGGGACTGGGGGAAATTCCAGTATCAACAGCGCATTACAGAGCAAAGCAAGTACAAAAGAACTGTCTGAGCGCACTTGAGCCAAAATACAGGTCATGTCTGCCACTAAACTGGGATCAGAGCAGAGCCAAACAGGACTTTTAGAGCTCAGTCCAACCCAAACAGTCGCTGTTGTAAATGTGCCACATCCTCAGCCCCCGTGCCCGGAGTGCTTCACCTCCTCATTCACAGACCCGGGGAACCCTTCAGCGACATTTCAAAGCCCAGGGTGTGAAAAGGGTGAGCTCGGGGCAATTAAGGCCCAGGAAAATCCGAGCCTGGAGACGGGCATTCGACAAGAGCAGCCACATCTGCTTCCCTCCCATCAGATAAAGCCCACCAGAGCCCATTACTATTCCGAGCTGGTAGCAAATTCCCTCCCTTTATAGCTTTGGAATGGAATAAATTTAGCTTACTCCAGATTGTACTGAGGGATAGTCTGCAGCCCAATTCCCAGTGTTCAGAGAAAGTAATTAGAGGATTAGTCGCCTCTATTGGTCCCCGCTCCTGTTATTTTCATTGTGTTCTCGAATTCAAATCTTCTGTCGTTTTTCAGTCAGATTGATTCGGACAGAGGAGAGGAAGAGAAAATTTATTTCCCTGAAATTTAAATCTCTCGTGCCAGCTTAAAAATTCAAGCCACAAAGAACTCGTTTTAAAAAATGCATAATCCTGGAGTTTGGTCCTGGCAGGCTGCGCTGGCGCATCCACACCCAGGAGTCACCACTTATCTTTTCTGCAGTTTATTAAAATTTAAAGGCAAGCTTTACAGGCAACTTGCTTTCCATTCATATGTAATGTCAGATAAGAGAACGGGCTCACCAGAAGCTCTGCACTTCACACATGATTTTACCACTGACAGGACCTGCTGCCCTCCCTCCCCCAAACAGGCTCTCTCAGACCGAGAGCAAGCACAACTCCATCCCATAGTAACGCATTTTCTCCACATGTCCCTTCAGTAATAAGACCTGAACTGTCTGAACACACAGTCAAAAAGATTCTTTTTAAAAATAAAAATATACAGCACAAGACTAGAGCAGTAATAGCAAAATTATGGGGATATGTCACTATTTCTATGACAAACGCAGACCAGTTCCCAGTGACGGATGGGATTTGGGGTTTTATACTGAATGAAACAAACTGAGAAACAGCATTAAACAGGGACACAATGCACATAGCGGGCCCACAGTGTAAATAAGGCACAGTTTTAATTAGGGTTATAGAGTACCCAGTGCTTCCCAGAACAAAGCAGCCCACGTTTATGTGGAGAATACAGAAGCCTTATGAAATTACACACAGCAAAAAGCACTTCAAGGTCCTTTTTTTACCCCTCAGCAGGCCTGGGTGGAAGCTCCTTACATCAAAAATTACTTGTGTTTCCCAGTATTAACTGATTTAAATCATGTTTTTAATTTGGTTGCCTTAAACTACTTGACTTCTTAAATCAGTTGATTAAATTGGGTTTTTAACAAGTAGGAAAATCTTTGCTGTGTTGATTCTTCTCCTGGCAGAGCTTCGAGTGTTGAACACACAGCACTGTCAGGCTGCCCATAACAGAGATGATGAATAAAGATGATAAAGATGATAAGTGTGCTCAATATTATTGCTTATATTTAAGAAAAAAATTCATTAATTTAAATATATGTTTCTGAGAGCTTTAAAAGCAACATTTGACAGGTTTCAGAGTCAGAGAGCAAAAGTTTCCCCTCTGCAACCCCTCTGCCGAAAAGCCCCATGTCAACTTTCGAAATATATATATATACACACACACATAAATATCTATCTATCTATATGTAACTAAAAATATGGAAATCACACAGCTCTGGGTTGAATGTTAGTCAAATTCCTGCACACTTTTGGAATATCTGGATGGTATCCAAAGGAATCCCCAAGACACTGGATGTGCAAATGGCAAGTGAAGTCAACCACGGGTGAGTGAATTAAGAAGCAGCTCCAGTGACTCCTTGGAGCAAACACTGTCTACAAGTAAATTTTCAGATCATCTCATGCAGGCAGGAAAAAAAATCATGAATAGGCTTTTTAAAAAAAAAAAAAATAAACAGCAGTGACTGTGAAGATGAAATTGCAGAAGCTCTGCCACCACTCTGCTGAGCTCAGAAAATAATTTAAGAATAGTTAATGTGGGAACCTGCACTGACACCAATTGATTCTTTCACAAGGTATGAAAAGTAAAGCTACAAAACCCAGCAGGAAGCCTAATTAATGGCAACAGATGAAAATGGCAATCCAGATCAAATGCCAGATAAAAAAAAATAATTAAGAGCTTACATATTTTTAGAGCAAATATAATAAATGGAAATTCAAAAAGATAATCTCCTCAAAGTCAATATAACTGAAAAGCGTATTCAAATTCACATTTAATATAATTATAACTTTAAAAACTTACCAGTTCTTGCCACAACCACCCAAGAAGCTGGTTCAGATACACTGATTAAAAACAAGAACTAAATAACAGAGCAACGCTGAAGAAATGCAGAGCACAGAGCCAACATAAACTCTTTTTACTTACAGATTGTACACAAATAGTTGGCTTTACTTAGAGAATTACTTTCAGAAAATTGCAGAGGAACCTCTATTCAGTTCTACAAACACATAAGGAAGGGTCTGAGTGTCTCAATAACTGAATGCACTCCCACCTCCAACATCACTTCCAACAATGTCCTATCAAAACATCCATTTTTGCCTTGACCCTCCAATGCTTTATTAAATCTCTGGGATAATGGCATTTACTCATTAACAAGTGAGGTAATATGTAGAAAATACCTCACAACCAAAAGGGTATTTTCAGCTACATTAACCTACCCTGCTCTGTCACCCTCTACCATTATTACTAATGTGGCTCTGGCACATAATATGTAATTTAGAACCCCTTTTATCACAGCCATCTCATCCTGACCTTTTCATTTCTGTAGGTGGCAACTGATGTAAAATTATTTCTACTCAAGAGATTTGCCCTCTGATTGTTAAGTTGGGTCAGGAAACGTGGATAACAAGGATTTAAAATTATGGCAGGAGCTGTAAACCAGAATTTGTGGCTGATTACAAGCTACACTTTACACTTCACACAGTATCAATCCAAATTTACAATTCCCCAGATGAAACACAAACTTCAGTTTGAGGGGTGTTTTTTTTGGTGTTGGATTTTGTTGCTGAGCCTCTGTAAGAACAGCAAATAATCCCTTAAATCTCTGCTCTGTTGCAGGTGGATCTGCAGCACCTGCTTTGTCTAATGAGGCACCAGGAACACAAAGCCCTGACAGCTGAGAGGGTTTTTCCCTGGATCCAGGAAGGAAAAGGCTTCCACCTCCTTCCCTGCAACCTGAGGGCTCTGCAGGCAGAGCTGGAGCTACAAATCACACATGGGCTATAAAAGATGTTATCTTCCTTTAATCTTCCCAGACTGATGCTTCCCAGGCTTTCTACCCACATACATACACAGATATTATCCTCTCACTATAAGCACTGTCATTTTCTACACCTAAAAGAAAAAAAAAAAGAGAGACTCCATTTTGGCATTTACTCCCAAACAGCCCTAATTTGTTTTTGTAACATCCACTAACCTCCACATCCCATTTCACTGCAATTCAGTGGCTACTGCAACACACAGAAATGTTCCATCGTTCTCCAAACAGGGATTTGAAAGACAACAGTCAGCACCTGTTTCAGAATAACCACCTACTTTTGCATACTTCATTATAATATTTTCTCCAAAAGAGCACTTAGAGAAATAATGAAGATTTTTGAACTCTCCATTACTTCATCGGGTCAAATTTTCCCCATCCCAGGGATCTCTCAAAGTCATCCCATTGTCTCCTACATGGATTTAAGTGCATCACCCTTGGCTAAAACACTTCAATCTGCTTCATGCTGATTTGATACCATCAATATATTAAGTGTAAATATATTAAATTAAAAGCAAACCGGGCTTCTTCAAAGAGCTTCAGCTTTCATACGGCAACAAATGAGAATTTCTAGGCAGTTGCTGCAGTTCAGAAGCAAATTCCTGAGCCACTTTCTGCCACATAAGTGGCAGTTTTCGACTATCTGTGGTGAGTAACTCGTGGAATAGCTCATTTAAGCTGCCAGTTTTCATTTGCTGCTCTACAAGGCAGAGTCTCTCCATTCCCTCCTTCAAATCAGTTTTGTGACTCCTGTTTGAATCCTCTCCAGCTTTTCAAACTCCTCTAGGACGCTCGACAGCAGAGCTGCAGAGTGTTGTATAATGCAGCTCATCAACACAGACTGTGCAATTCCACCATTCCCTTCTCATCCAAGCCAGGAAATCTGTAACTCTCTTACTGATTGCAGAAAACTTTGATTTCCAAGACACAGTCCCTGCTGCAATAGCTACAGACCCTACTGAATCTCTCCAACTATTTAGTTTTGCTGGTATTTTGGTTATAGTTAATTATAAATAACATGCCTCTTTTAAAAACCCCTTATCGCCAAGACAACCCCAGGCAGCTGTTGCATTTTATTTACCCTTCTGACAGTTGAACTGCTACCAATTTTCTCAAATGGAGTTTGTGGGGTTTGTTATTTGGAGTTTTCTTTGTTGTCTTTTAAAAATTTTCTTTCACTTGATGCATTTAATGCTGGAAAATTGCTTGCCACTATGGAATCCCATTAGTAATCAGCTCAGGAATTCAGATTTCACAAATAATTTACTGGGATTTAAATTAATTAATAGCCAGCTGACAATGGTTAAGATAATATCACACAAAGCTCCTTTCCATTTCTCTCTTTTTGACTTCTCATACCAGGATATAATTAACTAAAAAAATAAATAGTAAGGAAAATACAGCGCACAAGTTATTATCCATCAGCTCAGCATCCTCATCGACTTCCCAGCATCCCACAATACTGTGGGACACCAGCAGTTATTTGATCCCTCTCAGCTAAAACCAGGAAGATGCCTCACATTCACCATAGTAACAGCCCAGTCAGACTTATCACCGGGCAGATGAACCAGGATAAGGTGTTTAGGATTAACTGTATCCATACCCACTGCACATAATCAGACAAATTCCATGCTGAGACCCTGCATAAATCAGCAGATTATTGACAAAAGGACATTATCCACAGAATTGTGTTCACCAGCACCGTATTCCCACCATGCACAGGAGACACAGAAACTCAGCTCTGGTCCCTCATCATCCAGTTTGCCCCTCCAGGCTCTTGGAACTCTTCAGGAATTCCCCACTGCTCTCTCTCCAGCCATCAATTCCCAAGCCAGCGTGTGCTCTCTCCCCCTCTCTTCAGCCACTCAGGATTCTTGGAAACACTCATTTAGAAAACATTCCTCCTAGTTAGTACTCAATAAACCAGGACTCACCTTCTAACCCTGCAGTGAACAGACACACACACTGCTCTGCTTTTCCCCCAGATGAAAAGGTTCTGGAGAGGTGCTGTGCAGGCTTTACTGTGCCCACCTCCCTTTGGGAAGGGAACAGCCAGGCTGCCCTGCATTCCCAGCAAACACAAGGATGCTTTGGTACTTTAACTGCAGGAAAGGGGCCCAATCCAACCCAAATGGAAGAGGAACTCATGGCACTCAGCTCCCAACGCCTTCCTCAGGAACGGGAGGGTGAGAGTTCAGAATTCCACATTCCTCCTCACTGCTGCCCCATGTGCTTGCTCAAAGTGTCTTCTACAAACCAACATCTCATTTACACTCAGCAAGTCACAGAAGTGTCAAAGAAGATTTCTTCTCAAGTGACGACTTGGAGATTCCTTACGTTATTACCCAGCCAAGCAAGGAATTGCTTGGGACTAGAACCTGCTAAATGAGTTTCTCTCAACACGCTCACCACAGACTGTTCCCCTCAACCCAGATGATAATCCCAAATGCAAAATGTTAGGATCATCCTTCATATATAATCCCATCTTCCACTGAAACGGAACCCAACAATGCACAACACCAGAACATTTAATTCTCACTGGTACATTTTTTTTCCCCTTCCTCCTTTCAGGGACGAGATGAAAAAGTCAGGATTTACGAGGCGCCAAATCTATATATTGGTGTACTCTCTTTGAAGTAAAACATTCTGAATGGACCTCTCCATATCACCTCATTTCTAAAAATAAACACTGAACAATGGTTAAGGCTCACTTTCCGGGCACAGAGCACCGTGAATTGCAGACAGCTACTTAAGTACATTCTTCTCAAAATATTACAGAAATTCCCTTAACAAGGAGATCCAAATGCATTCAGCTCCCCTGACTTGAACTCAATACTCAAATGCTGGCAAATATATCACTATACACACTGTGGAAAAAGAACTATGCCCTACTAAAATACACAAGCAAAAGAAAGAGCATGTATTTGTTTAAAAAAAAAATCATTTAAAGGGTCTTGAAATATCAGGTGCTCAACTGAGACAATCTTATGAAGGGAAAGTATGAATGTAAGGTTTTGTGTCTGTAACCAAACGTGTCTTCAGCTCAAACTTCAGATTTGAGAGCTAAAATCGCCAAATGAAACAGGGTTTAAGTGTTAGGAAAAGACAAAGCACTACCTTGAAGAGGAAAATGTTACTCCAAAGTGTAACAGTCTGGAGGGTCTGAAGCACTACTTACTTGCCCTCAGGGTTGGATCAGCAAACCTAAAACTTGAGGAAAGCCCTGCTTAAATCCATCATGGAATTGTTAGAGCAGCAGGCTTTAAGAGTTAAAGTATTAGGTGCCTGTCAAATGACATTAAGCAATATTAGAAACAGAGCAGTTTAAAGCCGCTTCAGAGCTGGAAGTGTCCCTGCCTTTGGCTGATAGTGGGGGAACGAGCTGATGCAGCACAAAGTCAATGCTTTTGCCACATCACTATCAAACGGGTCGGTTTGAACACCAGAAGGTCTGGCAGAACTGCACGGATTCTCCTGTTGCTACAACAACACCAAAAAAAAAAAAAAAAAAAAAAAGGGGGGGGTGGTTAAATGTTCCATCAGCAGGGATGAAACGGCACACACAGAGAAAATAATAATTTGTTGTGTCTGTTGAATCCTGAACTTCACCTTGCTGGGACACGGCAGCGGGGAGAGAGGAGCCGCTGTAATGAAGCCCCTCGGGAGGACAAAGCTGGAGATAATTGCAGCTTTGTCTCTCCGCACATCAACCCCAGCAACTTCTGTGAGGAAGTTCAAACGCCGCCTCACAAATTAATTCGAGATTTTTGTTTTCGGTTCAAAACAAACAAAAAACTCACACGGGTGCTTGGAGGGGGGAAGGCACTGAGGGAAGAACAACCGGCTCGAGTTGTAAGAACAAAAGGCAGACATTCCTCCTGCAGGAAAAAAAAAAAGGCTGAGCTGTTACTATGAAGCTTCTCCAGTGCAAACACTACGGGGAAAAACGAGTTGAAATTCTGGAAAAGATTCATTTCATCACAAATCAGTGTTCAGATACATGACTGACACCTTCAGCCCAGACAAGCTTCCAAGGAAAGTAATAATAGTTTCGAGGAAACCACAGCTCTGAAAGAACAGCATGTATCCTACATTTTTCCTTTCAGTACCAAAAGGCCTCAGTACCAAGGAAAATAGAAAGACAGCAGAAGAGTTTGAAGGGAACTGTAACATGTAATTTTTAGTGCTTGTCTCTGTGCATCTCACTTGGCAAGGCAGATAAAGCACTGATTTTCACTAAAAGGCAGGGCTAATCTACTGTAACTAATATTCTAATTACAGAATCATGTTTATTACTCCAGGATTCCCCTTTCACAGAAACGTGAACAAACAGCAATGCAACAAAACACTACTATTTCCTGCTTTACAAAGTTAAGATCTACTTATTCGTGAAGATTCACAACTAGGAGGTGAAGACTTTAGGATTTAAGCCAGAACCATCAGGGCTCTGAACGACCTCCATGAACACGGGCACTCAAAACAAACGATTAAGAGAACAATTTGTAGTTCTACATTTTAGATCATTAAAAAACCTTTTCCAGACCTAAAGTTATATGGAATCTTCTGCCAACACAACCCCTCCTCTTCTGTTGCTGCACTGTCACAATTGGTGTTCAGAGACTAAAGAAACTTGCTGTGGCAAAAACAAGTTTCTCATTTTGCCAGCTCAGGAGAGAAGGAAAAAAAAAATAATCAAATTTACCAACATGGAACAGTGGATCAACACCAGTGCAAGTGTTATTGTTACAAGTGAAAACCGGGACACAAAACCCCTCACAATTCCTGTGCATCCTCGACTATTTTTACTTTATATATTCCAGCAGGAGCAAGGCTCTACACCAGCACTGAGTGCTGAGCACAGGGCATACATGGTTTATATATTAAATGCAAAATGAGATGGAAAATTCTCTTTTAAAACCCCATGAGTACAGTTTTAACATTTTTCTTTCCAAAAAGAAAATGTTCAGCAACGTTTTCTTGAAAAGCTCAAAAGCATCTCACTGATAGGCCAAGTGGAAGAAGAAAAATCAACTCAAGACTCCTGGTGTCCCTCACTTCCCAGTGACAAAAACAGTGGGTGGAGGAGCAGCACAAGGTGGGTCAGTGGCAGGGGATGGGAGGGGGGAGGTGTGATGGGAAGGAAAATAACAGCAAAAATACTTTAATCCATCATTTCAAACCAATTCATTACATCAAATTCCCCCTTCTTTATGCTCTGTATTATGTCTGCATTCATAAGATCCACAGGAGATGATGCACAAGGGGAGGAAGACAAAGCATAAGCTTTCGTATCAGTTTATTTCCACATTATGTATCATTTTCTCATAAAAGGTTTATACAACACATTCTTCCACAACTATATCACAGCCTCATCCTGTATGACAATTATTTAAGAGTTCAGTGCAACCCCTTCAGCCCAAATCTTTGATGCTTTAAAATCTTGGGGAAATTGGATCTTTTGCAGCAATTCCCCCAAACACCAAACCAAAGAGCAAATCTTCCCTCTGTTTACACACACAACTGACCAACCTGCACCTGACAAGGAGACAACCTGCCCCACACAGGTATCAATCTTAGTTTCTGCCAAAAGCACTTTAATATAACCACAATCATTACTTTAAAGGCAAAGTGTTTTCCCTCAATGTGAAGCAAAACATACAGTCAGTACAAGAAACTATGAACAGAGAACTAGTACAGCAAGTCAATCATAAATTAGATTAACACAATGCCAAAACATTTAGCACATTTTTGGCCTTTCCACTTTGCACACAATTTCTTGCTGCTGACAAAGTCATCTTAGCAAATTCCATCAAAGGTGAATCTTATCCCACTCCAAGACTTGCAGTGGTCTGTATGAAAAAGCATTCCATCATCATACTAGCTATAGTCAGCAGGCACTAAACAAACAGAGTGAAAAGCAGTGAGATGCTTCATGAGCAAGGGTTGCAACTGTAACAAGAAGAACGTGGTATCTGGATCAATGCATTAAAAAAAAACCAAAAACAAAAGACAAAAAGAAAGCACAGAAGCAGCAAACCATCCTGGCAAATTAATGTGCAGACTTTGCCCAGGCTGATAAGACTGAGAACATAATATTCGAATAAGAAAGATTTCCATTTTAGAGGAAACCTACTTTTTATCTTCACTGTCCTTCAAATACACATTGATACACAAGAGGAAAAGAAAAATCACACAAGTGATAAAGAAGAGACATTATGTACCTGTAACAAGTGTCCTAAGTGCTCTCTCCTTCCTGTTAATCAAGCCTGAGAAACGGGAGGCTGAAACAATCCTGGAACACTGAACAGGCTGATTAGATACAGTTGAGGTATCTGTGATTTATGGACTTTTACTGGTGTTAACAACACAATTCACCAGTTGGCAACTGAAAGCCAAGTAAGTATTGCTTTAAAGACTGCCTATGCACAATTAACAAACGATTCTGAGCATGACATTTCCTTGAACACAACTTCCTTGACTTCAAAACAAGAAGTATCCCAATCTTGGCAAGAGCACAGAAAAAAAATGACTCTGCAGACACTCTAGGTTTTGGCAGAAAAATTACTGAAGGACAACAGATTCCATGAGGCTCCCAAGATGTCAAACATCCTCTGTACACAAACTTGTTAAAGGTCCTTCTGGAGCAACCTTCAGCCAGGGCTAAATCAGCAATTAAGATACCAAAGTGGGAATGACCTCCTGGACACAGCCCTTGCCCTAAAACCAGCACGTGCTGCTCAGCTGGAGTTGAGACTCCACTGGCTCTGCAGAGCCCAAGCCTGCACAGCCAAGGCTTCAGCATCTTCCCACGTGGAGCAAATGTGCCAACAGAGGTACCACTCAGCCTCAAACCCAGCCTTTCATGGCCCTGACACTCCTTTCTCCACAAGGAGCTGCTGGAAGAGCCGGGCTGCCCAAGGGATGGGCTGCCTCTACCTTATCTACTTCTGAGCACTGTTGGGGGGTTCATCCTGTACAAAGTGCCTTATTCAGAGCAATTCTAGGCAGGACTGTTACACTTACAGCTGGGAGCAGGACTGTTTGGGTATCAGAGATCATCCAATTCTGTTATTGCTGCACCATCAACGTGGCAAACACTCGAACACAAATGACAACAAACAGCTCCCACGGAGCAGCAGAGGCAGAACCACCCCCTCCCAGCATTGCAGAGCCTGCAATCCTACCTGAGGCAGAAATACCCCTTGTCACATTCCAAAATCTTTTTTCTATAGATGCCTCTGAAGCCATCCAAGCCTCTGACCTAGGAGGGTGCCTCCACACTCCTGTTTCAAAGTGGTTTAGTGTTTTTTTAAGACTAAATGTGGTAACTTTCACTGCCACCAAGCGAAAATCAATTAATTATTACTTCAGCCTGGAAAAGCCTCAGTGCATCCACACAATCACACTGTATGGTGGTGTTCCCTCTTGTCACCTCTCTTTGCTATGCATACGTAGATTTTTATTTATCATTCTGGCTAAATTTTAATCAGAGGGTTTTCTGCACAGAACTCCTGAGCAGTCAAGAGGAAAAAAAATCAGGGCCCTCCCCTTACATCTGAGCAAGTACATTTTTATCTGGAGATAGGAAGAGATTGCAGGAAAGAGAATCCCTCCTGAAGGCAATAGAATCAAGCAGTGCAATGCAAGTGCTTCCCCGTCACACAAACAGTGACTTTCCAAAGCACTAGGCTGTGTTCCATATAAGGAATTTATAAAATGAGGAAAACTGGAACTAAATCAACAGCAGAGAGGACAGCAGGAATTCTGCAGGTACTGGTGTAAGCAGATTAATCCTACAGCACTGAGGACTCTGCCAAAGGGTTTAAAAAATGGACTGTAGAGAACTAGTGGTTGTCCAACACCCAATACTGGAACAAAGGTATAGAATATATATCCCTGAATGAACTCTGTTTATTGTAACAAGTTTCACATCTAAAGCTACAAATTCTCTCAAAAAATTTCAATATTCTTAAATAAAGACTGGAACACTTGCTGTCGTCCATTCCCCCCCCCAGTTCCTAAAGTACTTCCATGCAAAACCCATAAAACCAGTTAAGAAAAACATCTGTAAAACCTACACTGCACCATCTAAATTTGTACATTTACATAGGCATCTGACAAAAACACTTCTGGCAAAGTTTTGAATTGAAGCAATGAATGGGGCTACCTGAACTCAATGTCCTGATTGTTTCAGTCTGTGTGAGACCCTGAGTAAATTCACACACAACCCAAAGGAATTTAATAGATATGCAACTTTTTTCCTTTATAAAATCCTTTTCTATTATTTCTAGGGGAAAAAAACTTCCTCAGAAAGAGCCCTGTTTTTATACACATCACAGTGACACAGCAACACTCTCAACCCCAGCAGTGTCTGGGTACAGGACACAGATACTAAGAGGCAACATTAAATAACCAAGATATTTTTAACCAAGCAAAAGAGAGTTAAACCTTCCCAGTAACAGTCAAGAGCATAGCAGAGTGATATTTTAAGATATTTAGCAAGGGCTGTCTCCTGCACAGAATTGCAAACACTTTGTTTTGACTTGCACAGTTTATTTATTACACTCAGGCAGCAACAGAGTCAATCTCTGTGACAAAACACCAAACAGGAAGATTTGAGAAAGCTTGGAGGGGGAGGGCTGAGCTGGGAAGAGCACTTTCTGTGCTATTACAAGTTTCACAATCCAGCTTTCCAAGGCCAGCTTCTCCTTTGCAGCAGAGGAGGAGCAGCTGAGGCGAGGTCAGCTTTGTTCCTGCCTCCCACCTGGACCACCAAGGCACTGCCTCATCCCTGACCCTCGGCAGTGGCAGATTCTTTGGTGGGCTGAAGGGGGGACACAGCGCTGTGGAAAACCAAATGCTGACAGAGGGGAAGAAAAATTTCTTTCTGTAAGGAAACAGGGAGGAGGAAAAATTTCTGCTTTACACAGTAGCCCATTGTCTGAAGTTTATGATGGTAAATGTCATTACACAAAGGTCAGAAGTCAAAATGAACCCAAAGCCTCCCCGAAGTTCCTTTCAGGCCTCCTTCCAGTTTTTGTGGGTTTGCTATCACTGTCCTATTCAGCATTTCCTCCAAACCTTTGTAGAAAATTCAAAGCTTGTAAGGTTTGTCTCTATACAGTGTCTCAAGTGTGCAAACCAGAGAAATCAGCCCACAACTAAAGCTTTATTTGATCAATCTCACAATTTTTTTGCATTCATGAAGCACATAATAAGTTTTGCTTTAATAACACTCACCAAACACTCTAAAACCTTAAGCATAAAAAAGCATCTCTCCCTCACCTGCTCTCAACCACATGATCTCTTTAATTACCTCTTCTGGAATTCTGGATTATGTTAAACAGATGCAGAGCCAAAATACTGTGAAGGCAAGAGCTTTAAAGAGAGATGGTGGCTGTTATCTGTGTGACCAGCTCAGGTCCACCCAAACAGAGGTACATCTTCAGGTGGCTGAACCTCAGCTGAGAGAAGTTCACCAAACCTTTGGCCACTTTTTGGTAGAAATGGAGAGTTACTGGTCCTACAAATTTAGTTGTGTTAATATGAGAAGACAACTCATTCAAGAATGAACACACCTTATAAAGACAGGGAGAGAAAAGGTGGAATAACCTCATTCAGATAAAATGAAGCTTCACAACAGCAGCTGCTGAGGAAAGCACAGCCTGGGGAAAGGAACAAGCTCTAATCCTTGGAGGCTGTAACCTCCTACCCAAAGAAAACTTTCCACACATCATTTCCCAAAGAGCTGGAGAACAAACAAGCTGCTACAGGTTCAGAAATTCCCTGATCATCCAGAGCGTCAATGTGGATGCTCTGATCCCAGAAAGTCCTGGTTCTCAGAAGTCTGATCCTACAAAAGAAAGCATCTCTGCAGTCAAACTTAACTGAGATTTGAGATTAGCAATAAACCCCAGAAATCTGCCTTGCTGCAGAGCAAGTATAAAATGTCCTTGATCTCACCAGGAAAGTTCCAGGTTCTCTTCAGGTTCCTCTGCTCAAGAACAACATCCCTCAGCAAGCTGAGCAGTGCTGTTTTAGACACAAGAGCTGTCCAAGCTGCAAATAGGGGGTGCTTTGTCATCTAAGCCTTCAATCACTGCAAAATCTGGGAGGAGAAAACCTTGTGCAGCTACAGGGACAGGAACCAAAGTTTCTTTGGTCACATGTGACCCACGAGCAAAAACCAAACACACAGAAACCAAACCTGTACTTGCTTCCCCCCCTTTTCTTACCCTGGGTTAGGGCAAAAGAAAGAAAAGTATCAGTGTCTTAAACTTAGAAAACAGGAGAGGTTCTCAGGAAAATCTCTGGAACCACAGAAGTGGTAGCTGTCAACATCCACAACACTTCTGGATGATCCCAGTGTGACACAGATCACTGGAAGACACTGGTCTTTTCTCAGTGCAAATGCCAGGCCAGCAGTCCCCAGAGGGAGAGTTCCAGGGAATGTGCAAACCTGACCTCAGTGCACCAAGTCCCACAGTTTTTCAGCTTGACTGGGAGTGCTCCCCCTGGTACCAAAAAGCAGAGGAGATCCATCATTCCTTGGCTGTGGTAAACTTAATGTAGGAAGATCTCAGAGCTCACAGTGAGATGGAGCTGGAAGAGGACAGAGAACTGAACAACAGAGCAAGTTGGCAGTGCTGGGCCTCTAATGAGCTTCCTGAAGTCCCAGTGATTGCATCTGCTGCTGCTGAAATTAGAAGGCCAAAGCATATATTACCACACACATTACCTCACTTCAGGTATCTGCAGAGCCCAGAACTTCCTGAAGGACTGGCAGAATCACTGTGGACAAGAGACAGGCAGAATTTAAAGGCAAGTCTGTACACAACACACACAGCCTCACGTGGGAGGTCACCTAAGTACAAGCTCTGATGAAAGCCCAGTGGCCAAACTCCTTTGTTTTCATGGAAGGACAGCTCAGGAGATGATAAAAAAAAAAATCATCTTGTAGGAGCAAACCCATAGTGCTAAAGAACTCTGAACTGCTTTGTGACTGCCAGAGTATCTCTACATGAGCAGAAGAGGTTGGAGCATTCAGCACATGAAGCCTCACCACAAGCACTTTGCTGGGGATACACCCCTTCAGAAGGGATTATCAGGATAAAGTTCTCCCTGTTTTCTTCCAAAATGTTTGTGGGGTGTTTGGTGTTGAGTAGGAGCAAACCAGCAGGATCCCAAAACAAAGTAATCCTGGCATCTAAAAGAAAGCATAAACATGTCTCAGACAAGAGACCCACAGACAGTGGGAAAAGGAATGTCCTGGTGTCACAAGAGTCACCCCTCGAGTCGGTCACTTGGAAAACAGATAACATTACTCATTTTATATATTTAGATTTTCTTCTTTCCATCAACAAAATCTCAAGGCACTCTGGAAAACAAGCATTTTCCAATTTGTAAAACAGGAGTAGCAGTTGTTTGTTTCTTCGAAAAGTTACTGTTGGCCCGTGAAACTCAAATTGCTTTCTGTGTTTTCAAAATAACTGCTCCTCTCAACAAAGCCTTGGAGCAGAGGAGTCTCATCTCCTCTTTGATTCAGTTCCAGCTCCTCTGTTCCAGCAGAGCTGCTATGACTGAGCATATGCTGCTTGATTTTTCCAAAACACAACATTCCATCCATTTAAGACCATTTCATTTGGACACGAGTTTGAGAGAACAGGAAAAGTATATCCATCATCAGCTGCATGTTCCTCTTGCTACATTTTCTTCTGAGCATGGAACAACCCATACACAGAAGAGGAATTCCTGTATTATAGATGCTGACAGCCCCAGACTCCAATAGTTGCATAAAAGCCCTCGTAGTCATCAGGCTGTTCCTAACTTTGCTCCAGCACAAACCCCTGGAACACCACAGCAGATCACTTTTTAATGTTCTAGAGAGAATCTCCCTTGGTAAAATCCCAACTTGCAGGGATGAGTTATCCCCAACAGCAAGTTCAAAAGGCAGTACCACCACACAGGCAGAAACAGTATGTTTGGCTCATGTGGCTTCATTTGATCCAAAACCAGTTTTGGGTGTTTTCACCATTTTTAGGAAGCCAAGAGCAGCACAGCTCTCAGGAGAAATGCACTTCTAAGACCAGATCCATTCTAGCCAATTAACAGCCCAATTAGAATAAATATGAGACAGGACAGAGCTTCACCACTGCAATGGTGGTCCAAAATTTCCACCCCAAATTGCTGGGAACGGTGAGGAAGATGCAGAAACCAGTCAAACTGGAACAAGAGAGCTTTAAACAAGTCATGCTACCTCTTAAGCTCAAGCTGTGAAAATTTTATGTTCCAGTGAAACCATCTCCAGTACAAATCCTACTTGTTGCTTTTCCGGTGGCACAAACAACTGAAGACATTCCACGATGGGCAGCAAGGTTTGCACTGTCTGACCTCACACTACAGCACTTAAAGCTCAGCTGACATCCAGCCCCTCCTTTCCACAGCTCTCCATTATCACAAGCCCAAACCCCCCAGGTTATTCCTGACACAGTCAAGGAAGCTGCAAACTGAGACACTGCACAGCCTGGATCCCTGTGGGAAGCCAAGTGGAAGCACACAGGGAAATGCAACATTCCCAAGTTTAACACCAGTCCTGGTGATCCCTGCACCTTCCTCTGCTTTCAGAGGGCACCCACGTTCAAGCAGAACCAGCTCTAAAATATTGCTTTAGAGCAGATGTAGTTTAAAGAGAGCTTAAAAGGAAAGCATTTTTTGATCCTTTTTCTTTTTACCCTCTGCAGGGAGAGCGTGAAAACAAAAAGCAACATTAAGTCATAAAAAAATAATTGTTGTAGTCCTCAGCAATTTTTTAATTCCCCTTCCTTCACTAAACATCTGGGTTTTGTTAGAAAACACTATAAAATGATTTTCCAAAACCTTTGACATGCATTCTGCTCAATAGGTCCCAAAAGCTCAGGAAGGAGAGCTTCAAACCAAGTAAAGGTTGTTATTTATGAAGCCTTACTGGTGAAATTGGTCTAATCCTTCTGTCTGACCATTCCCTGCTACTGAAGGGCACAGGGATAGAGAGTCAGCATGTTAAGGTGATGCTCATTTAATAGAGAAAAGGACAATACACCCAGGAAACTATCATTCAAGCAGACTCAGTGTGATGAGCCAAGAAAAAGCTGTTCCTGCACAGCCCAGGACTCTGGAGATACCTGTGCCATTAAGTTACTTCAGAACAAATTAGTGCTCCACGAACTGATTAGACCATAAATAAGCCCAGTAGGAAAGAGGGAAGCCACTGACAGGCACAGCAGCTGAGCTCTACAGCTCTCACTCAATGAACACCACAAAGCTGTCAGTGCCAAAGGGATCTCTGGTCCTTTTACTCCCCCATTCAAAGGATGTCAAAGCAGATGCAGTATCTGATCACAAGAATCCTGTACTTTCATTTTCTCTCGTCACTCAAAGCACAAATTGCAGCTCTGTCCCCAACCTAATAATTATTGGTATGGCTGCATTTTGTTCTCTTCCAGCAGCAGCAGGAAACTTGATTGGAGCTGCAGGAACCCAGGCAGTGACTGCACAAGCTGCTGTTGTGATAGCACAAAGCAGAAGCCAACTCGTCAGGTAATTGGACTTGAAGTCAGAAAGATCTTCCCCAGGCAGCTTGAAATAGTAATTTCATAGGGGAGAAAATAGGTTGGCTTTATCCACCACAGGTTACCAAAGGAAAACTTTGATCCTAAGACAGACAGACATAATAAATACCAAACCACACCACCATAAAAAGGTGATAAAGGTGGGGGGTTTTGTAGTCTGCAGCAATTCAAAAGGCATTTGCAACCTTCTGTGGGGTCAGTAGTAAGAATGGAATCACTCAGGCACCAAAGCAAAACATTCCTTGTTAGAAAGGAGTACTTCCAGTGCTTGATTCCCTTGCCCACTGACTTAATACTTTGGAAGGTCTCAAATCCCATACACACTGTTGCAGTCGTGCTTCCAGAGTAATCCTAGGGAATTCTGGAGGGCTACTGTCAACAGTTCATGCTTCCTAATGCCATACTTCAAGTAATTCAGATGCACACAAAGCTCCTTCTTCATTTCTCTAAACCATACACCCATGGAAGTAATTCCAAAGCATTAGAAACCAATAAGGAAATCTGAATGCACACAGACCTGAAGTCACGGGGGATTACATGATTAGAGTGTCCAGTAAAACCAGTAACCTCAGTGTTAGTGCCAGCTGCCAGCACCCCCCTCATATGGGACTAGGGAGGGGGGGGCTTTCTCCCACTGTTCCACAAAAAGAACTCCAACTAACAACATCCAACAAGGAGTTAGTGATGGCTGAGAAGAAAGAAAGAGGAGTGAAGATCCACCTGTGTAAACCTAATGGTCCACTGAATCAAAAAGACTGGATGTGTACTGGAACATGAACACCTCTGCTCAGCAGAAACTGGAATCATACACTTTTCTTTAGATGGCATATTATTCACCTACTTAAGATGTGTAAGAAAGATATACTGTCCTTAAATATTATTCCACAGTGATATTAACCTGGTTTAGCTTTCACTCACAGACACCTATTTCCCTGTCAGACATGTACCCCCAACCAAAAAAAAAAAAAACCACCACAAACCCCCAAAATATAAAAATCCCTTAAACAAACCTCTCATATCCCTCCCAAAACCTAGTAAACTCCAGTTCAGCATCCCAGCACTCCCAGGTGACCCTGTGACGTGATGATTTTGAAACAAACTCTCTAGTTCAGCAAAGGAGATTATTAAAATCTTGGATTCATACACAGTTAATGAAGACTCACAGTCCCTCACTCCCCACCCCTGACATGTACACAAAGAAACTCAAAACAGCATAAGAGTTTTAAGCTTCCTTTCTCACAGCAAACCCAATTCTGAGAATGCTGGAAAAAGTCTGTCTTAAACAGTGTGACTTCTGTGAAATAGGGGATACCAGAAAATTTCCTGACCGCTGCCTAAGCACAGAGTTAATAAAACAGGTTTTAAAGTGAAGTGAATAATGTTGAAGAGGTGCATCCATATTTTAACAATACTCTGAAAAAACTTGAGACTCATTACCCCATGCAGTGCTTTCCCCCCAAACACACCCATATACCCAAACAATCCTAAGTTTTCTCCAGCACCTCGGAAGGCAGAGTGGCAAAAAAACAAGCTTTCAGTGGAAGAAACAAAAGGCCCTGATTCATATGCAATTAGCTCAGCTAAATTTACTACTGAAGCCATTGCTACCCCAGCTGTCCTTGACACCTGCACAGCAGGGACAATGGGACGTGACAAGCAGCCTCCTGCCATTTACTGCAGTTTTCAGGCTTAGAATTGATGACAAATACAGTTCCTGAGCTGCTGCATTAACACAATTAGCACAAAACCAGCCCTGCACCTTATTCCAGTATCCACATCAGAGACAAAACCAATGGAGACAGTCAGTGCCTCGCCCACCTCTGCTAAATCCACCACCCAAGAAGCACCAGTGCTCTAAACACAACGTTGTCTTCCCACTCCAGGTTCAGCTTGCAGTGACAGACAAGCAGAGCAAAAGAGAAAATTGGTATCTGAAAATTTAGAAGGAAGGATATAAAGGGAGAAAACTTGTTAATATCCTGTGCAGCACAACTTCCCACCATTTTACCTTCCTTAAATACGAGTTAGACTGAAAGACTGAGAGCAGAACTAAACTTTTGAGATCAAGTTGTTATTTTCTAAGAACCAAGCAGCTCACTCTTTATCAGCCTGTGTTTCTGCAGTCATTGACACAAGTCGTGTGCAGAAACCATGCCCAGTAAAATTATTTAGGCTCTGGTGCCTAAGATGTGAGAAAAGCCTATGACAGCATCTTAAAAATAGAAGAGTCCTCTCTGTGCGTGGAAAGAGCTCTCACTGAGGTTCCTCTGCACCCCTGTTCTGGCACACACCCACCAGCCTTGCCCCAGACAGCAGTATATACACATAAAAGCTCTTTTATAAGGGTTCAGAGAAAGTGCAGAAGAATCCATTCAACTTGACATATCTACCTGAATCCAAATCCTGGGAGGAAGGGCTTTCACGTCCCAGCCCCTGTGCTATCTTTATAAGGGCACTAATTTGTACAGCACACATATTTTATCTGCTCTGCAAAAACACCACAGATGAACATTAACCAGATTCCTTGTGCTGTCTGCCAGGTGTTTAAATATTTGGCAACTCAAATACTGCAGTCTAAATGCTTCAGATTATCCAGTGAGAACATGGGTACGTTTCCAGCCACTATGTAAAACACATTTTTTCCCCATTTGTTACATTTTAAGCAGCAGACTGGAGTTACCAACACATAAACATCACACTACAGGTCTATTTTGAAGGTTGAGTTTATTAGCTCACAAAAGCTTTCACTGAAAAATATGCACAGAAACTTTTAATCCAAAAGACTCCCCATTTATCTGCACTAGGCAGGTGCTACACAAAGGATTCTGCAAAGAAAACAAGCTCTGATATTGTATATTTTGATAAGTTTAGGTGTATACCGAGCATTAGAAAACATAATCCCACACTATGTATTAAACAACATTCTTCTCTTGGTCCAAGTTAGACAACACATTTCTGAGCAGTGTGAAGATCCATGACTTTTTGAAGCTTGAAATATATTCCACCACCAGAACTTTGACCTGGACAACTCTATACATTAATATATTACTGTGTTAATATATTTACTGCTTTTCCTCCTTCACCCACACTAAACTTCAGGTAAAAACTTCCACAGTATCATTATTAGCAACAAAAATGAAAGGCCCCGAGGGATCATGACATTGTTTTATAGCATGTCAGTTATCTTCCTGAGGAGGAAAGAGATATCACTCCAGGGAGAAAGACATTAAAATACTTTTTCTGTTTTTATCACAAAAGCAGTGACAGCTTTCTGAACAGGGGCAGGAAGGTCAGATTATCTCACACCTGAGCTTACAGGCTATTTTAAACCGGTAACTGGATTAAAATTAAAGCCATATACCCTCAGAAAGAAAACCCACTGCAGCCTCTTCATCAAAACAAATGTATCCTACTACCACAGAACAAACTGGCAGCAAGGCAAATCAGCAGTAACACAGGAGGAATTCTCCACTCAGGATCATCAGAAAACCAGGATTTGTCCCCCCTGTGCCATACCTTTGAAGCTTGAGGAGTAGAGATGACATGAACAGTGCTGGGTTTAACTCCATTGGCCTTGGGTCGCTTATAAAGGGCAAATCTGCTTTTCCTGCGTCCTCTGTCACCGTTCGGGAGGGATCCATTGTACCTGGAAAGAAACCACAACAGCTGAGCACAAACCACCACCAGTCTGGAACATGGAAATGGACGTGTGGCCACAGAGAAGGAGAGAGTGGTAATTCTGGTGTCATCAAATGCACGGGCAAAACAAAACAAGTCCCAGCCCTGCTAAGTTTTGTTTCCTGAATTATGAGTGTTCGAACATTCTTTACCTACCAACGGTTGAAATTTTGTTCTCATTAAAAAGGTAATTAACTACAAATGAACTACTGAGCTGTTCAGCCACAGAAATACTTCTTTGCCTCTAGAATCAAAGAAATTTGGAATAACACCCTACATCTTCAGTAATTCAGAACAAGGAGAGTTTTGCAATGTTTTTTTACCCTATCAGCCCTCTTCAGACATCTCATACAGGAATGGGGCCAATCCAGAAAAATAAAGTAATTTAGGGGCAAGTAAAACTGTGTGAAAAGGAATTTTACTCACACAAAAAAGCTTTTCCTCATTGTTTCTCCCCCTCCCTTTTTTTTTAAAAACTCTAATCCTAAAGGCTTCATCTATTATTAAGGGAAGAGGATGCAAGTGTTTTTAATTTATGTGACTATCTGAAGCCTCACTAATGACTTCCTTTATCAGGTGTAACACAGTAGCCTTCCACAGTTCTTTCATCTGTCCCTGAGGACACAAGACCCAGAGGATTAATTATTCAGAGAAGTCTTAAGCCTCAAGGGGACACAGCTCCTTCTCCAGGGACGGGATCAACTGGAAACTTCTTTGCAATGCATAAGCACGGAATTCACCTCCACCTCACCCCAAGATTTAGGTCAGGTTGATGCTTCCCCCCACAGCACTGTCACCTGTGACATTCCTGCCAACTCCCATCTGGTCTGGGAACAGCTCTCAGGGTGGAATATGGAAAGGAGAAGCAAAAGGCAGCAAGGCAGAAACACAGAATCTTTTATTTTCTTATCATAACATCCTGAATATGTAACTAAGCGGTTTGTGTAACAGGAGAATGCACTTGGAGAGCTTTTCTCCTTCTGCAAACAAACAGGGAACAGGGAGTGGATGAAAGCACGAGGTGTCATTGCTGAGGCTCTGCAGAAGGCTCAGTGCTCACTCCAGGCAAGGATCACCTGCTGGCACACAGGGAAACAGCTCCCAACTTCACGTGCGGGGATCCCAAATGCAGGACAGCTGAATGTTTGAGCACAAGCAAGAACAGATGTAAGATGAAAAAATAATCTCAAATCTAAGCAGTCCAGGACATAAAACCCGGACCTTTTAAAAATATGCATTTATTACATGATGCTAAAGCCAGACAGAAAGTTGAGAGACTTTCAGCTGGGCTGAAATTGGACTTGTCCTCTCATTCCCACTTTCATAGGGAGACTACAGAATCTCTCTGGAATATTAAAGGGGATTCCCTGACACAGCAGGAAAACAACAGGAGTAAATCACTATTATTTCACGCCAGACCTACGTGTACCTTGGAAACTTGTTATCAACCCTACACCAGACGAGAGTGGCACAGCAGATCCTCATCACAAGAGCCCAACCCCTACAAAGATACATCAATATGATCCACAGGCAGCTTAAATACCAGCACTTAAAATAGGAGTTATTTGATTCTCCAACTTCAATCTGCCCGGATATACACACATGTTTTCTTTCAAAGGCACTGTATTACCAGGAATATGCCAGCAAGTTTTAACTTGCCTGAAGACAACATTCCTTCTACAAGTATTTTTATCTGAAAACCTAAGAAAGCAATAATTCCCTCAGAAATAATGTGTAGTGACTATATATTACCACTGCTAGCTTTACATTCTGTAATTATTATTGTTTTTTAATATTTGTGTAACTGTTAAGTGACACTGAATTAAAGTAGTTCCAGTTAAAACCAAGCAAGTGGGGTTTTATTCTCATGTTCACAAAACAATTTCAACTGGGAAAGGCTACTCCATTTCATTTCAGTCTCTGTGGGATTTAGTTACTTTTAGGAGAGAGAAAGAAGCTGCTCAAGGTTAAAAGATCTTTTGGAAACTTTAAATAGGAAAGAAATCCAAGCAAAGCGAAAGTTGAATTCATTCATCCTGATTAGCACCGACAAATTTTCAGGAGGGTTCTCTCCTCCTGCCAATTTCTGAATTTCCTTTCCACAAAAGGGCAAGAGGAACTGAGTGGTGGTTTTATGATTTTTTTATGCTTTAATTATAGACCTGCAGGTTTTATTTTGATCTGACAGAAAGAGCTGGGACAATTAGTAGGCACACATGTTTTAGAGGAAGGGGAAAAAAAAAAAAAAAAGGGTGTCAGAGAACTTGCCTCTTTCCACAGCTGGCACATTCCTGCATTTTTCCTATGCCAGGACTCTCAGCTTGTTCTCCACAAACCAACCCTCCCCGTGGCACTGGGGCCACACTTTTGCTTCCCACTTCTTCAACAACCCACATGCCCAGTGACCCAGTAATGCCACGGGATCTTCCCAGCCAGGGCAGCACCTGCCCTGCTCCTGAGGCACAGCCCCATCGTCTTGGCCCATCCCTTTGCTTTTCCAAAAGGAGCTGTCCCACTGGATTCTGCAGGAATACAAGCATGGCTGCCCACACCTTTGCTGAGTCAGCTTTCCTAAGCACAGGCACAAGGAACTGCAGCCAAAGCAGCCTCCAGCCCCCTCCTCTCCTTCACTTCCCTCAGCTCTTCTGAGCAGCAACAACTTCCTCCTTCGGAGCACCCACAGGATGGAATGGCACAGGAAGAGAAGGGACAAGCACTGAGGCCACAAATTCCCCAGACACTGGGAGACTCCAAGCTTCCCCACAGCCAACAAGCTTCCTCTCACAACTCCTCTCAACAAGCATGAGCCCACTTCCCTTCCCCCTGCAGCCTTCCAATAATTCCAGAAGCAGTTTAGGGACCAGCACATGAGCACACCAACTTTTTGCTTCACAAGAAGGCCAGTGCTGCCCCTCTTGTTCCAGAAAATCTGCAGGTGGAACTCTCCTCTGGCCCACCAAAAAGCCCAGAACAAATGTTGTTTCCAACTAATAAACCAGGGGAAAAAAAAAAATCAAATTTCACAGAGACAGAACAACCATTTCCGAGACCATCCCGCTCTCACGTGGGCACTGCTGAAGTTCTCCAGGAGTTCATCTGACCAACACATGTGGAAGGAACAGTCCTGTACTTCTTTCAAATACCTCTCAGTGACAGCAATTCCAGGACAACTTGCATTATGAAACCTCCTGGGATAATCACCTCCGTTGATAGCACCATTCCTTGCAAATAAGGGAGTGGTGCTGGCAGAGGCCATGGGCACCCTCATTACCAAAGCCAGTTTCCTACAGATTTACATCAAACACTTGAGGACTTTGGTACATAATGAACTGCAAACTCCAGTTAAGCTTTTCCCATGGTTGGGATATGTAAGGAAAGCCTCTCCTCCACACGGATTCATGGCTGTCTGGAAAGCAAGACCACACATGTTCTCTCCCACAGTCCACTGTGGCAAGTTCCTGTTTTCCACAAGTCTTGTACTACTTGTACTACTACTGGAAGTACTTGACTACTTCAGAGATCGAGCTTTGAACTGTTTGTCAGATGGCTTGTTACACAAGCTTTTTTGGTTTATGTTTATTTTGGGGTTGTTTTTAAAAAAAGAATCTGGCCTAGACAGTGATAAAGAGTAAACAAGACCTCTGTTATTTGGGACAAGAGCTCTAAATCTTGACCTGCACCTTGAGAAGTTCAACTTCAACTTAGAGAAGTTACCCTAAAAATTAAGGTGAATATCTACTACCTGACAGAGAAAGTGCTGCATGAAGCCTATCTTTTTAACAACGCTATCAAAATACAAACTATCATAAAACTTAAATACTTTCCATCTATCTCCTGAAAGACTAAAAGCTGAACAATTCCTAATTTTCACAGGTAATAAAGCCCCTGGACAAAAAGGAGTAATTTTACTTTGCTTTCCTTGTCCACCACTAGCAGATCTACTGCACACCTTGACATTTTTAGACGAAAACCATCCCGTTTCAGACTTCACTGTAAAGAGGTGATGTGCCACAGTTCAGTTGTTACCACAGCTCTGATGAGTCAAACAGCACATCTTTGCTTACTTAACAATAAAACTGCAGAAGTGAATTCAGACTTGAGGGAATTTTCCCTTTTAAGTACATTTTGATCCCATATTTGGTATAATGCTGCAGTACACACTCCACACACATACCAGATTTCAGTTTGTGTGTTTTTACCATCCCTGACCCAGCCTGGTCCAACCCCACTGCCCAAAGCAGCAGTCTCACCTTTCATCTGTTTGTTCCTGCTACATCCCTCCCTGGTTCACATGAAGGGGAAGCAAAACTAGATTTGTGCTTTAAATTTAGTTTTAAGCCATATAAAGCCATAGAACCATTTATATCAGCAACATGGGAAAACAGCACAGAGGGCAGGGGAGATTCCCTTGGAAGAACTGAGAGTCTCCAGCTCTCAAGGCATCTACAACATCAGATATTAATCACCTTTGCAATCCCCAGCTCCAGAGCTTTTCAAGGCTGTACACTCAGGTCCTGACTAACTGGGAAACCCTTTTGTGCTGAAGCATCCAGCCCTTCCTTCTTTGGACACACATTAAAAGGGAAAAAAAGCCACATGTTTATAGTTTACAGCAAAACACAGAAAGCTTCAACATATGCAACACTGACAACGAAGTGAGTGACCTTGTGTTTCCTTCTGTGCAGTATCACTGCCAGGACTTCACTTCTTCACACACACCCTCTCCCCTTGTATCACACTGAACAACTCATTTTGTATCCAGAACTGATGGACTGTCTCAGCACAATAACTTGAACGGTTATGGATTTTCTTACTTTTTCAGAAAAAACCAAGAATTATTTCAAATACATTTTTCTGCACCAGAGCTTCAGAAAACAAGCAGGTGCTGCCTGCCAGTTATCTGAGAATTCCAGTGAGACAGAACAGTGAAGTTATTCTCAAACTTAATCTCATGGGGAAGAGCTGCCAAATAGGAAAAGCAAAGCTAAGTAGTAGTTTTGTACCACCAGGATACTCCTGGTTCATTGCTTCCTTTGAACTCTATTCCCTGTTCCTGTGGATCAGTGTCAGAGGCATTAACTCAGTATGAATTTCAGTCTAAGCTTGTCTCCAGCTGATTACAGGCATCAGTGTCTGTCTCAGAAGCACCTCCACCACCAGAGGTATTGCTAGTCCTGTTCCTGTCAGGAATTTTTGGCAGTGAACATAAGGCTGCTCCTTGAAAAATGGAGTGCTACAGATGACTACAACAGGTTACGACAAACACTTTCAACGCTGAATTTTTTTGGAGGTTGGAAGGAGGATTCTATTATCCTTGTTGTCATTCCCTGGTACTCAAAAAGCCTGGATTGCCCAAAGATTCCTTTCTCTTTTCTCAAGGTGCCCTTTTCCCACTGAATCACATGGACCTCTGGCAAAACAGAGTTGCTTCCTGACCACAGAGTGACACAAAGCAGAGCTGGGCAGAACTTGGAGTTACCTTGTCCATCCCCAACTCAAAGGCTTGATCCAGTCCATCCATGACACTTGTGTCTTAGTCAGTCTGGAAGATCCAGGCCCCCCCATCACCTATAGAGTAAAAACTTCTCCCCTGCACACAGCAGGGGAGACTCAGGTCAAAGCAGGTCTCCTCCACTTCCTGCCAAATCCACCTAAGAGCTTAAACAACCTGTTCCCTCCTCTTTTTCACAGCAGGCTCATGTGCTACAAGATTTAATTCCTGCCTGATTTTTCTTTCCTTCTGAAGGAAAACAATTTAAGTAGCTAGAGCAGCAAACCAAAGTAGTATTAAGTAGAGTTTTTGTTACTACAATTACTACAGCAATGAGCAACTCATGGGTAAGCAAAGGGCTTCCATCCTTTGATCAGCAAAAGCCACTGAACCAAGACCTTTGGTTTCTGTAACCTTGGAGGAAGTCCTGGATGAAAGACAGTCCCACCTCAGACTCTGCTGGCTCAGACATCTCCAGAGGTACAAACACTTCCTAATCACTACCAGTTGTACAGCTTAACAAAGCCAGTCTTCCTGCAGAGCAAGAAAATCCAAACCAGCAAGTTCCAAAGTCCCAAATAATCTCATCTCTTTCCCCAATTAAGAGCAATGTTTTTGCATCTGTGAACTTGATTATCCCCGAGAAAGGTATGTTGGAGTCATTAATTGTGGCTATAGTCAGTTTGGTGGGGTTTGTTTTTTTTTTTTTGCTTTTGAGGCAAGTGTTTGTTCTTAGAACTTGCATCTCTTATGTAACTTTACTATCATAAAGCACTTCAGGAAGCATTCCCTCATCCAATACTTTTGGAATACTCAGGGGCATAGTGATCAGTGCACTGTGTTCACCACAAGCCTTCTCTTCCCAAATTTTAGCACTGCCTGCCTAGTTTACTGCTACCTGTGCAGTCTAAGAACCTTCAAAGAGGCTGCAGGGGTTCAGTAAAATGCAGTCTGACCCCATAACCCCAGATTTCTCAGAGAAGGCTGATTTGCATCACTGGCTCATGATTACGGGTTATTTTTAATTATTTTTTTTTTTTTTTAGCTACCCTTCAAAAGTTGCTCTGCTCCCATCAGGAAACCAGCAGTCAGTTTGCCCAGAACCTGTTTTCTGTTCACATGCAGGTGGTGCTTTCCTGATTGGAATCACAAGTGGGATTCTAAAAGGTTATGCACACCCCGACAAAAACCAACATACAAATCTTTCAGAGGCACCTACAGCGGATCAGATAAGCTGGAACCTACTTTAGACAGGGTGTATAAATTAAGGAGAACCTTATCTACTGACAACACCACAAGCAGTCACATGTGCAGGAGCTGGGCTTCTCCAGGGTGACCTTAATTTCTCCCTGGTGTTCTGGGACAGAAGTGGTTGCCCTTCTGGTTTGTGGGGGAAAAGCCTGTTTCTGGCTGCTGTGCCCTCCTCCTGTTCCCTCCACCTCCACCTGCCAAGTGATGAAAGGATCTGGTACAGATCAGGGTAATTCCCTGTGAACTGTTCCACCTCCCACATTCCCTCCACCACCAGCAGCACTACACTGCTATTGAAACAACTGTAACATAAGAGTAATAAAAAAATCAAGTTTGTTTCAGGGAGAATATTTCTAGAAGATACAGCTGACTGATCCTCATGCATGTTTAGCTTATGCAGTACAAGCACTTCAAGAAATTATGCACCTGATGTATGTTAACTTCACCCTACACAAAAAGCTAAAGGATGCTATTTGGCTTGTAAATACCAAAAGGATTGTGCAAGAACTGCTTTTAATCAGCTTTATGTTACGCTACACATCCAGTTTCTGTCCAAATTCCCAAATCTCTCTGCTATCTTGATATTCTCCCCCTCGCTGATGTGAGGGAAAAGAAATTACAGAGTAAGAAAACAGAGAAGTAGAAGGGAACAGTCTCCAAGTGAGGGGCACAGGAGCCAGGACTTTATTACTCCAACTACCTGTAACATAAGACAGAGATCCAGCCAGGAGTATAAAGTAGCTGCTATTCCTTCTGGGATGGGAGGGACTTTCTGTAGAAGCTTCATATAAATCCCTTTTATTTTTCTTACCAAGTGGTTTGTTACTTGCCCCAGATTATTTTGTTTAAATAGTTTGTTGCTTCTGCTTTTCTGAAACCAAAGGCTGCTGCATGAGCAGCACAAGAGTTTGATTAAAAGCCGGTGTTCCAGAAGAACCTAAGGAAGAGCTGGTATTCCAGAAGAACCTACAGGACCACGCTGATGCAGACTTCTAGAGCATCAGGATAAAGCTTCCATTAAAGCAGTCAAATAACATGACAGTTCCAAACAACTTAATTGCTGCAAACTATCTGTAGGCAGCCCAGTTAAGCACTATAGCCAGAGGAAGGGGTGGCTACAGCCTCACAACACAGATTTCTTAGAAGTCATCCATAACCATGGTATTAGCAAGGGAAAAGAAAGGTAGAAACTTAAACAGGAAAAAAAAAAAAAAACCACATTTAAGATACTATTATACCAATTCCAATATAAGTAATATGCCAGCAGAGCACTAGAATGCAAGAGGTTTTCCTTTAAGAAAGCAAAGGGTAAGGGAACCTGCTCTTTCACATAATGACTTCCTTAACAATCCTTATTTCCAACATTTTACTGCTCCCCCCAGCATTCATTTAACACGGAGGCAATTTTATTCAGTGCTTTAAGCCCATCTCTAAAGCTGTCAGCTAAAACCATTCACCACTGCATAAAACCAGCAATGTTAGTGCACAGCAAAATACAGGGTATAAACTAATCAAGTTCATTTCAAAAACCTGGTTTTTATTCCAGCTGAAAGAGCACAAGAGGTGGGCAAAGCACCATGTTTAGAGAATCCTCTTTCCAGCCCTAAACCTCTCATAGTAGAGAGGAAATGCTACTCATCTGAGAAGGATCTATAATCCAGCCAAATGCCACTGGAATTGTTTGATACAGCATTTGGTTAAATTAAATACAGACAGTAGAAAGTGAGATCCTGCTTTTACTGCATTCAAAACAAGTCAGACAAACACAAAATCCCTTTCAAAGAGAAGTACTGTGCACAGCTGGGTTTCCATGCACAAGAGAAAGAAGTGAAGGAGGAAGAGTGTTGATCCCAAACACCAGAGGCTCAGGCACCACACAGCTTTGTTTGGAAACAATTTACAACCTGCTCCTTAATGATAGATCAAAAAAAGGCTGCAAGTTTCAAAATTAAGATAAATTACACTTCATAACACGCCAGGGGACAGGAGACCTCGAAACCACCTTTCCTGATATTCTAAATGTGCTCCCAACCTATTTGTGCTCCATACGTGCTGGAAGGTGCAAAAGGAAGCTGTTCCAAGTTTTAGCCTGAGGAATGAACAGCAATAACACCATGTTACATCTGAAACTTCACTACATTAAACATTATGGGAGAAACTACATTTCACTCACAGGGCCATTGAAAATAAAAGCACAATCCCAACAAGTCATTTCCTAAGACATCAAATGCTTTCCCTAAAACCCTATCAAGGACTATTTGACAGTTCACATTTTCATAAGAAAAAGTGATGGCTTTCTTATAACTTCAGTTCTCCTTCAAATACCAGCAGTTGCAATGTCATTTTTGTGATTCCACAGACAAGAAGTTCCAGGATGTCTGTTACTTACAGCTTGTTCAAACACTCAAGCATGACAAGAATCTTCTTAGCTTGGTTTCTGTATCATTTAGCACAGAGGAAGACCTAAAATTTGCATCCATTTTGTGAATATGGGTGATCTCACCAGCAGTGTTGCTGCATAGAGAGTGAGGCACAACTACTGCATCCTGACCTGCAACATCTGAGTCAACCCCTATCAATTTAAACATTCCTTTGAGTTTCCCAGGGAAAAGACACCCTTAGAAATTCCACAGCTCCCAGTTCAACCCCAAGGGTTCAACAGCATCTCAAATGTTTGCCTCGGAAAGAGAAAATAAAGAATTAGGTTTCCTTCTTTGTAGCACTTGCAAGAATTGCTGCCTCTCAAACACAGCAGCTTCCTCAATACCACTGGTGCTGCATTATCATCCACTGCTCTGTGGCACCAGCAGTCCAAGGGAAGAGAATTTCCAGCATTCCCTGCTCCAAGCACAGTCAGAGGGGGTAAGCAAGGAGAAAACACAAAGAATTACCTTCCTGTCTTCTGCACTCAGCAAGATCCAGAGGTTAAAGCTCCCATGTGCAGGTTATTTTAGAGGGCTCCTGCACTACCACCCTGCTGGAGCAGATGTCCCAGCCCGGCTGAGAATCCTTCTGTGGTTACATTCAGCAGGAATTACTGAGGGTGAGTTACTGTCAGAGGTTCCTGCTTTTAGCTCTTATTCTCCAAACAATATAAAGAAAAAAAGAGAAGAATGGGCATTGTCTGAGGTAGCTGCAGAAATCAAAGCAGTGAGACAAAGAGCACACACCAGCCTGGAAGAACTGCACAAGCACCACGAGGCAATGCAGAATTACACCTACAACAGCCTGCAAGGGAGCCAAGCAACACCTGCTCTTGGGTAACAAGAGTGTTCTGTGCCCTAAAACCCACCCAGGATAAATTATTCTTCATACCCCGTTTCAAAGAGCTACCTGAAACCTCCTGGATCACTGCATGTACCATAAGCACAGAGTCATCACAGCACTGCTGAAGCTTTGGGGGTTTTTTTAAAAGTCTTAATAACCCAGAAATTAACAGTGCAGCAGTGCAGAGAACTAGACTTCAATGTATCTTCTTCAGACTAAAAACACTCTGACAGCTCCCTAATTCACAGCAACCTTGGGTGTTTGCTTTTATCATAATCCATAACAAAGTTAATCAGACATCTCTAGCCAGGAAAAGATTTTTTGCAAGGCTGTGAAGTGTTTACTGCTGATCAGCAAAATGAATTCTGATCTACACAGCTTTGTGACACAAAGTCTTTCAGCTTCACCCTTTAACACACAGAACTCTGAGGTTTTTCTTCCCTTAAGAGGGCTTTCCAAAATGTTACATCAAACGTTGATCCTTCAGAGGCCTCCGAACACCACCACAGATATTTAAGAATTGTGAGGTATCTGCATGCACATACTAAGAATGAATCAAAGTCACAGAGGTGCTGAATTCCTAATGTTTGGGGTTTTTTAATTTCTAAAAGCTCAGAGATGCTGATCTCCAGCAGAATCTCCCTACACAACTTCTGGCAGTGGCTGCTGGGACAGGAGACCTTGCACTGCTGTTGTCTGCACATCCTCAGTGATGCAGCAAGATGTGGTTTTGTGCAAGACAACAACACAGGGCTCGTGTTGGCACACAGATGCCACCACTGAAGTCACACTGAAGGCTCTCCAGCAGCTGAGTTTCTTGGAAGACCAAAATTTTCACTTGTTTTCAGGGCTACTCCAGCCTGCCCACCCCTGGTTACGCTCTGCAAACTGGAGCTTCATTCCAACAGATGTTAAGTAACGTGCCCAAGTGGGACAATGCTTTGGAGAACAGAAAACAAGTTTAAAACCACGGTTAGTTCTCCCTCAATTTTTTTTTTCCTTTGGAAATACAGCTCTTTTTCTTTGCCAACACCCACAAAGACTGTCAGCATACTATTACTATTTTTGTTCACTAACTTTCAAAAAAAACAAACCACTCCATATGTTTCCCTCTATTTGACTGTATTCCTTTGATTTTAAAGGCAAGGATGCCCTATGGGGCAAAGCAGACCAAGAAAACAGAGGATTTGTTTAAAGCAATGTTTCCCAAAGTACAGGCTGTAATTTCAAACAGCATTGCAGGATTAGAAGTAGCATTTGCAAGCCAAATGGAAATTCAGCTGTAGAAATAAAGCTCATGAGCCTGAGACTGAAATTGGAAGTGCACTGCCCAGCAACCCATAACTGGAGGAGCCAGTTCAGAGGCGCAGAAATCAAGTAATTGATTGCAGCTGCCTGGCTCCAGAGATTCCCTTCTGCCCTCAAGTTTTTATATCTGACATCACTCTCCATAAGGGCACCTTGGCCATGCTGCACTGTTTTCAGCAGTAGTAGGATGCTAAGGAATTTTGCATCTCACTGCAGTGCAGGAGGATGTGCAAGTACAGATATAATGTCTCCTTTTTCTGTGGGTTTTGCAGATACTCAAATTCTTACCTGTCTTCCTTCTCCCAGCTAAAGGTTCTGGACACGCATTTCAGAATATGAACAGCACATTCCCTTGCTACTCTGTCAATACTTTGGCAATATATCCATAGGAATATCTCTAAGGGTCTCCCACAAGTGTTTTACCTTCCTCCTACAGCCCTAAAAAAGCAGAGGAAAGAGCTGCAGCATTTGCTTCTGGTATGTAGAAATCTCTCAGGCTCTACCACCTTGAGGGGGTGCAGAAGATAAGAATGAAGTCCAGAAACACTCACACCCCATCAGTTTGTTTCAGTACCTTTGCCTGTAAAACTCAGACTAAGTCTTCTGGAACTGTCCTTTATAAAGGAACAAGCCTGAAGTCCATGGGAGAGAGGCATTCACGTCTGGACAAACCCCAAACTTCTCCTTTTGGCCAAGGACAAAAAAAATCCTCCACCGGGCTATTTTACAACCACTTGGAAAGGGAGACTTTCCACATCCAGAAAGTTTAATTTTGAGTAACACAGAATACTAGCCCTAGTTCTGCAGCAAGCTCATTCATGAGGCAAAAGTATGAGGCTGCTGAACTACACGGGACATTGTTTGCAACTCCCAATAAAAAGTTTCAGGTTGTGTTGTTCAGAATGACTCCAAAAAGCCGGTTTTCCAAGAAAAGCAGACACTTGGAGCTATTCTTCAGGGACATCTTTTTCCACTGAAAAGGCAGAGAAGAACTGATCCAAAGCAAAAGTACAGACCACCACCAGACCCTTGCCCTGTAGTTCATGAAGGCCACTTAGGGCTTCTCCAGGACCCCACAGCAGTTCTCATCCCGAGGCACTGCGCTGACTTGCACACACAACACAAGGAACATTTGCTGTATTGAAGTTTTCAGCTTCACAAACACCTGTGACAGACCTTATGGTGTGGCCCAGGCTGCTGCTGGCCATTACAACACTCTTCTACATCCACCCCCGAGTTATTTGGGGTGGCAGAATGGTTGTGTCTGTTCCCACTCACTCAAAGCTGACATCTCACCGTTGTTACTACTCCTGCAGGCAGTGGAGGGGAAGCAACAGCAGTGACAAGGAGAACAATCAAAAAACAAGGAGTTTCATAAGTCAGAGAACCAGCAAAGCATGATTTCCTCTGGGTACATGTCTTACAGTTGGATTCTTTCTTTGTCTACTACGGTGACAGATCCAAGTGAAGCTTTTTCTCCGAGGTGAGAATCACAGTCACAGGGATTCCCCGATGCCTAAGGAGGTGGGGGCTCATTCATCTTACAGCCTCTCCTCAGCTGAGCTCAAGCAGCATTGGGGAGGCTCTGGAACAAAATCAGCTCAGTGACACTTCATTCCCAGTTACTGAGAACAACCTCACCCGTCACCGCGTCTCCCAGGAAATCACGGCGTGTTCATCAGAGGCAGATGGAAAATGCCTGGGATAGGGAGCCAATAGTGCCAGGAGGGGTGAGGATGTGGTGTCCTCCTGCAGGACAACTGCCCAGACAGCCAGGAGGAGCAACCACCTCACACCTGTCTCCACTCCAGCCCTTTGGGTCCTCACCCCAAAACTGACCATCACGTTCTGCCCCTACATCTGCTCTTTGCAGCCTCAAAGAGGCATCAGATCCTTAAACAGATTATCCCACACCAGTTAATCCCAGCAGTCCCACAGGCTACCAGCAGTTGCCATGACCAGTTTGAAACAGGTACTTGTTTAGACCTTCTCTAGATTTTAATTCTCTAATTTTTTTTTTGTTATTTATGCCAAGAAAAGCTGCCCATCTGAATAGTCTTATCTGGACTTTTGTTCTTCCGAAGCGAAGGAGGACAATACAAACAGAAAAATAACAGGAAGCTAAAAGGTCCTGTCAAATTCTGCTCGATAGATCACTTTTTATTTAAATTGTGACAATGGCTGTCACAGTCTGAATAGGCCTGTACATCAAATAAACCACATCATTCTCCAAAAAACAGGCAACAGAATATGTAAAGCCTAGGAGTAGAAGGAAGAAGAAAAGAAAAAATACGCATTATCCCCAACCAGGTCTTTAGACTTAATAATGACTAGAGGTGGGAAGTTACCTTTATTTAAGTAAACCAAAGGCTGCTTACAATCACTTACAGAGGCTCCACTTAATTCATGCACAAGTAATGGCAGCAGGAGGGTGGAGAAAATCCCTTTGTACATCTGGTTTCAATGAATGAGTTGTTGTTTTTACAAATGGATACACTTATTTTCTGGCTATTAAAGAGCATCATACATTCTTATCTCTTAGTTTAACCCAACTAAGAGTTTTGCTCTCTTGACTTATGCATGACAAACTGATCTCTAATGCATTTCTCAACCTCTGCACAGCACAAAGCACCCCACTTTTATGAACTGATTTCATCGGTTCGCAAAACTGAGACAGCTGGTTTTTCTCAACTGTCATCTCCTCCCAAAACTTACAAATCAGCCCATACTCCTTCTGGCTTGGGTCTGAATAGAGCCTGCAACTGGAACCCAGCCAACCCCAAATCCAGTTCCTTCCTTCCTGCCTTCATGCCCAGAGGTGAAAGAGCAAATCACTTTTGCCTCAGAGATCTGCCTACCCTTTAGCAAAGTATTATTTTACAACTGTTCTCTCTGTGCTGAGAGATTTCCAGTAGGCAAAGCCATAACATAAACCAGGCTCCTCCAAGGAGTTTAAGGTGCAAAACAGCAATATCTGACCAGAGGCCAATTCCTGATTTGAAAGTCACATTGCACATAATAAACTAGGAGATTGCACTCAGCTTGACTTAGATCCCGCTAATCATTTAAACCCCAGCTTTGCTTACAGAGGGAATTGTATTTTTTGTAGTCTTCCTGCATCCTTACATGGAAAGGATTTCTTTTGCTGTATTACACCAGTCTCTGCACACTGGAAACTCAAAACTTGCCATAAAACTCAATGTATGGCACTCCAGTACTGCAGCTGGAAGTGGGATTGTGCAACCCAAGAGATAAGGCACAGCTGAGCCAGCAATGGAACTGCAGCATTTTGTGCTCAAACACTGGAAGTAAGGCACAAAACACAAGTCAAAAGTTAAAGCTCTTCTGCTCTGACAGCAAGCAGCCTGTGAAAATACTGAAAATACAGCTTATTTATCTTTCATAGGCAAAAGGAAGAACATACCCAGAACATACCCTGCCTTTAAATGAGTGCAGGAATTCACTACCAAAAAAGGTTAGTTAAGAAAGTACTTGTGAAAATTATGAAAATTGTTCCATTTGCTTCATTTGCTGGTAGTTTTTTGGCAAAGTCCACCGAGGTATTGACAGCACATTTAATTAAACCTTCTGGCAGAGCTGGATGAGGGAACACTCTTAGGAGGGAAGAAATCCTCTGTTTCCACTGCAGTCCTGCAGCAAAGCACTGCAACCTCTCCCAGCACACATTGGTTGTTCTGGAATGGGACTTCATGCCCACAGCCCAGGACAAAAGGCCACACACTAAAATCTAAAATCATGAATCAAAACTCACTTCCTGATGCACTGGGAAACTACTCCAGCAAATTTTAAGATTCAGAAGGCAATTCCAAGTGGGTATTACACATCTGTTAGCAGAAAGGTTAGGGCAAGCACAAGGTAATGAATCCCATCTAGTCTGAGAGATTTCTCTTCAACATCAAAATGATTTTTAATCCAAGTATTGAGCTGCACAGTATTTGCTCTCAGAGGTCAAACACGGACTAGGAGGAAGGCAAGTTGGAAGTACAGTAACACTTTGGTTTATTAATCAGTGTTCCATAAAACCCCACAGTCACTCTGCAAGGTACTGAACCTGCCACAGGATGTGCCTGGAAGCAGGAACCACGGAGCTCCTGGGATCTGTCAACAGCTCAGCCTTTCCTGTCAAAGGAGGACATACACACACTGCTCCTGTTTCAAAGGCTGTGGCTCCACCATCCCTAAATCAGACACCAACAATCATGCTGCTGCACGTGAAGAAATACAGCTGTGCTTATATCAAAGTTTCAGCCCATTAACTTCTGTGTCCAGACTAAACAGTGCTTTCACTCTTCCTCAGGGCACGTGCTGGAGGGTTTGCACATTTGGTCTCCAGTTTATTTGTAATACCCAAGCAGAGATTTAAGCTTTTACAGCTTCAATTTGTTTACTTTCATACAGTGACTAATTGTCTTCACAGTCAGTACCACTTTGCCTTCATCCATGAAATTCCCATGTCCTAAGAGGATACACCTCCTAAGTTTGAAGCCTACCTGTTGGTTGAGGCATGACTAAAGCCATCCAGTTTGAAGAATAAAATTGTTTCATGACAGTTTATGAACTTACTGGATTCAAAAAGACAGCACACGTTCGTGGGTGAAGAGTAATTTGAAAGCCTACTAAGCACATCACTACAGTTCAATAAGTGTTTCAATAAGTTAAAAAAAAAAACATTTATCAGAGAGAAGGACTCTGCCAACACTACTTTGTCCTCAATTCCTTGAATGTAAAGAGAGTAAAAAGAGAATTTTGCAACAGCAGGGATCAGTTAATATTACAATACTCAAGGAGACAACCATAATGCTTCTTGGCTTTCTCCTTTTAACCTACTATGGGCCAGCTGTTTCTTATTTTTTCCTGCCTGTCCCCATTCCTTGGGACAATTTGCAGCACAGCAAACTAACATTTTACAGTAGTATTTGTCTCACTGACTGCTTGCACCTCTGTTAAATACAATTAGTTGCTGCACAGCAGTGTAGCTATATCACAGTTAACATAACCAATAAATATGACACAAGAACATTAGGTCTTTATTGACAAACACTTAGTGAGGACACATTCCTCATTCCCTAGCACAGGAAGCCACCTTATACATAGATTAGGAACAGTCCACATCTACTTCACCCTCCTTGAAGCACCCAAGTTGTATCTACAGTGAGGTCACTATGCCTAAGTCCAGTATTAAAAATTATACTGTTAAATGAGGAAAAAACCCATCTAAAGCAAATTACCTCCAGAAGTACAAAACAGAGCCTGCCTGCTTTCCCTCCCTGCAGGAAGAACAAACTGTTATTGAGAGAGCAGCAATGCCTGATAGGTCCTTCAGCCATCAGCACCTTCCTATCACACCTCATCAAACAGAGCTCATCTCCAAACCACTTTGCTTCTAATACAAGGAACTCTCCAGCATTGGAGGTGTTATCTGTATCCATTTGCACAACTGCTGTTCATAATACCTTTCAGCCAGATGACATTTCTGTTGTGGAACAGAGGAAAGCTTTTAGCTGAATTACTCTATCTGCACCATGAGCCAACAGCTGCTGTACCACTCAGCTGCACAGGTGCTTCCCAGTGACCTCCCAGGGCTTCCAACACTGGGATATGAAGAACTGCACAAAACTTCATTGCAAGATAGCTGATACTTGCTGTTTTCAGGAACAGAGGTTACACTAGTCACAAAATGTAATTGCAGAAGCATTGTCTAAGCGTGTAGACAATGCAAGTCCAGTGTCACCTTGTTCACACACCACTCACAGCCCAATCACACTAAAACCCCGTGTCCTCCTGCCCCACAGCCCCTCAGGAAAACATCTTCAAAGACTGAATATTTATATTACAACTGCTGTAGCTTCACTTGTCTCCTGCAAGGACTGTCTTCTTGTATCCTGAGCTCTGTTAGCTCCAGACAGTGCTGTTCGTGTTTCTTAGTCAAACCTAAAGAAGGCTTAGTCTGAGTGCTGAACTCCCAGCACCACAATGCCTACTCAGACATCAAGAAAACCCTACAAACAGTTTACTCCCTGCTGTCCTTCCCTGGTCTGTCTTTGGTTTTCAATCCCATAACCAGAAGGGCCCCATTATACAGCCATCAACACCACAGAGACCCAGCCAGAGAGTTATCTGCAAAGAGGTGACATGACAAGGTTAAATGCACATCTGGCCATCCAGGGAGGACGCAGGATGCTGCACCAGAGCTGAAGGGCTGGGGCAGTGCTGCCCCACTCCTGCCCTGCCCTCAGAGCACACTAATCCAGTGCCTTGGAACCCCCACTGCTCCTCACTGTACTCCTTGTTTAACACGAGGACCGAGACTATTCCAGGCGACCGAGTAATAGGATTTAAACAGTCTAATCCCAGCTGTTACTTACAGTTTGTCACACAAGTCACGAACTGGTCCCCCAAAGTACGTGAATGTCACTGTGAACTCAAGCCCCAGGACTGACCTGCATAAAGCTACACCAGGAGATGGCTAAGAAAAACCCATGATGCCAAAATAAGAGGCATAAAACTCTGAACTGCATCTTGTCAAGAAGGAAAAAGGGCATCTAAAGAAAAAGCAAGGCCCCTTCAACATGGTATTAGAATATGCACGTGACAAGTGAAAAATGCAAGGGCACCACAAGTGATGTCTTTATAAAACAAACAAAATGAGCAGCTTTGCCTTTAGAAGTCTCTGGAAGCAAGCATGCTTTCCATGCCAGCATTCCCATCCCTGTCCCTCAGAGTTCAAACACAAGTCACATGCAAGGTTTTCAGTGGCGACCTTGGGACAGAGCAAGAATAAACACAAGGATTTCTGTTGGTAAAAGGAAAAGCATCCTCAACACAAATGAGATTTAGGGTATCAAACAGTACAAGTGAAAAAGGATTTGACAGCACAAAGTACACTGGAAACCAGCTAGAGATCCTGCTGGGAGCTCAGACCAAATCCTCCTCTGCTTTACTTGCCTTGCTGACCACAGGACAAATAAGCCACAAGTGTGACAGTGCAGAATAACCAGACACAACTCTAGATCACATCATGAGAAGCATTTCTACTAAACAAAAAGTAGAACTGCAAGTAAAAACCTAGAGGAGTCATCTTTGGAAGGTTTCATACCTCTATCAGCCAAAGCCACCCAGGACAAACTCAGAGCCAAAGCACGTGCAGACAACACCAACAGGAAATACAACACAAGACAAGCCTCCCTAAACAGCAGGTGCCTACAGGCACCTCTGTAGTATTTTGCAAACAGCTGTAAAACTTCTCTGCTGGCACTTTGAACTTGTGAACAAACCCTACACCTTCAGCAAGGCACCCAGGCTCAGAGCTGTACCACACTCACACACCTCCCCGTTAGCTGAGAGTACAGGAGAAGGTTGTATCTTCTCAAAACTGCACTGATACCTGTTATCACCACTGAGCAAGTTAGAGAGCAGCATTAGCTCCACAATAAATGGGAATAAACCAGCCATAACTTGGTTTTGAACTGGATAATAAAAAGTTCCTGAATTCTTAGGGAAAATCTGTTCCCAAGCAACCTTGTAATCACAGTTGTAAAACAGCTTGTTGTTAAGAAGGAGCGTGAAATAGCTTAAGGAAGATACTGCTTTCAGCAACAAAAAACAAATCTCAGCAGCCTAGAAAGTCATTTCTAGGTTTATACGCATATTTTAAAGCAGAGCCAAGTGGACTTTCCACAGTATTTACCCACTTATAAATTTCAGCTGAAAATGGAAAACTATGAATCCCTGATTCTGCCACGATGGGAAAGGAGCAGCTACTTGGTTCTACACAACAACTGCATCAAAGGCAACAAAGTCTTACATTTCTCAGACTTGTTTACTCAGAGTAAACTGTCTGTTTTCCATATATTAAGAAAAAAATCCCCTTAGTCTTCCATTTCCACATGTGTGACCTCCTGCCTGTACACACCAAGGGGATTAGTTTAACTTCCAGAAGGCACTCAGTTTCCTTTTTAGAACAAACATTAAACATGCAGATGTTTGATGCTCTGATTTGCTTCAACAAATATAGATTTTAGCTTCTGGAGTCTGACGTTTCTGCTCTCTTGATTCTACATGGGTACTGAGATGCTGTGAATAAAGCCTACAGCTGGATACAAATCTGCACTCAGAGAAAGTCAAAAGTACTCCAAGGAATAGGAGAGTTGCAGAAAACCAACTTGAGTATGTTTTCTTTCTCAGCTTAAAAAAAGCAAAACCTTTGCTCTATCCAGCCATGCACAAGCTTTCACTGAAAAATCCACAAATCTTTCCTCAAATATAATCCTTTCTGCTATGTTTTTCTACACTGCAGTTAATGTTCTATTCAGACACAATACTTCTGGTGTTTGATTAATCTACTTGCAAGTTCTGAACTGCCCCTGACCACACAGTCTCAATGTGCAGCATGTAAGACCCACCATAAACTGAGCACAAGGCATAAAGGTCTCCAAGAAGCCATTGCCAATATCAAATAATAATAAAAAAATCCATTTCTCCAGAACAGCAGCAACTGCTGGAGCCAGTGATTCTCCAAGAGAATCTTGACCTTGAAGGTATTTAACGGGTGTCTCCCCTTATCTCTACAGCTGCTCCTTTAAATGAAACTAAAGTACATTTTTAAATAAGGCTTAAAAGCAGAACCTGAGTCACCCAAGCAGCTTCACCAATATACCCACACCATTAAGTGCATAAAAATTTAAAAATCGTTAAGCAAAGCCTCAGCTTGCTATCAGGCAACAAATCCATCCATGTGCAAACTAGGACCCCAATTTAATTCCACAGCCAGGATCCCTCTGCCTTCAGTTCATAAGAAGCAGCAAAGAGCTGTCAAGGACAAGCAGAGACACCACATTATGTCTGCATTTGTCAACACCACTGCAAAGCTGCATCAGCTTCCTCGTGAACTGCACAGCAAAAGAGCAACAACAGTTACCTGAAAAGCCAAACAGGTAAGTTTAAAAAAAATGGAAATGTGCTTATGAACAGAAAACTCTTCAGAAACTTTGTTTACCCTGTCAGGGAGGTAATGGTGAAGGAGTAACTTCAATCAGTCAGAAAAGCCACTACTAGAAACAGGAATTTAGTAATTCAGGTCCTTTCAGGTTAACACAGAATGACTGTTTCAAATCTAAAATTGCTTCAAGTATAAAGTGGTCCATCCATCAGAACAGCTTCCCAAAAATTACCACAGAATTTATCACTGTAAACACAGGTGAGAATTTTCATAGAATCCCTGAATGGGTTGGGTTGGAACATTGGGACATTAAAGAGCATCCAGTTCCAACTCCCCTGCCATGGGCAGGGACATCTTCCACTAGACCAGATGGCTCCAAGCTCCAACCTTTTATTCTGCTTTTCTCAAAAGGTTAAATTTAAGCAGAACTACAGCCTGTTTATTTGAGGTTGTTCAACAGTCCACATTAAACAAAACTCACATAATTCACAGCAGCTCCTTTGGGCCTGAGGCCTCCCAGTTTACCAATTCATTTATTTTAATGGTTGACAACGGAAAATTTACATACAAAATGTTGACAGCAATCCCAAAGTGACCACTGTAACAACACTAAGGGACAGCTTTTAGAATTTTGTCTAGTTAGATAAAAAAAAGTATTATATATTGCAAAACCCATTAAGCCTGTAAGACAGAGGGCTCCTCAGCTGAGGATGCATCAGGCTGCACCTCCTTGCTAATGAGCAGCAAACAGAAATCTTTGATTAGTAAGGAACATTCCATTTATGTGCACACAGCTATTAGAACCCCCATCCAAACCCCTCAAAACTGGCTGCAATACAACAGTCAAAATATCCAATGTCAGGTACGAAATCTTTCAGTGCTGGAGAACTCAGCCATTGGCAAACACTCATGTCTTTGGTGTTCCTCCTTCAACTTACATCTTTTTAATCAAGTGAGTTTTCTGTGAGGCCACAGCTGCCCACGGACATCACCCAGTCCCAAAGGAAGGGGGATTTAAGGGCACCAGGCCACTGACACCTGCCTTCAGTGACAGCACCTTCTGCACCAGGGACCAGCTTCCACACAGGAACAAAGCCAGGCCTGAAGGACACGTGGAATAAAGTCATCATAGCACAGTTCAGAGCTGGGGACAAAGGGGCACCGGGAGGAAGGGGACAGGACACACCTCAAGAAGTCAACAAGATACCAGACAAGTCAAACAAAAGCTACTGACAAACAATGCACTGACACTGAGACACTGTTCAGGTACTTGTTACCGCATTCAGCATCTCCTCAGCTCCCTCCAGCCACGCGTTCCAAGAAATACATAATGAGCCATTACTTTGACAGGACTTCAAACAAAGCTGCCTTTTTTTTTTCTCCCCCCCCCCAAAAAAAAAATTAGAATATGAATGCTTCTGCTCCACCAAGAAATCCAGAGCCTTTTGTGAGCAGATGATGCTACGAGCAGATGTACTACAAGCAGATTCACAATCGAGCAGATGATCTCTTCTTTACCAGCCATCTTGACCTGCCTGGCTCGATTTACATAAACTGTGTCTATTCACTACAACATTGATTATGTAAAACTCGGCAAAATCTTGACCAAACACGCAGCGCCACATCACTGGAGGGGCAGACACGCAACGCGCTGCTGGGAGAAGGTTGTTGGAAATGTGTTTGCAGCAAGGACCGGCGTGAAACGCCCTGGGCTTCACTTGGGCTCACGTTAAGGTGCAGACGAGCAATCACAACTATTGCGAGACAACACAGCAACGTGTCCTGGTGGGAGAACCACCTACTGCCAAAAAAAAAAGCCAAAAACGCCTCCCCCCTTGATTTAAAGGTCAACAACCTCGCTTTAATACTGCTGAGACAGAGTAAGAGCAAAAGATAAAGGGAAAGTTTTGTCATCTTAAAAACAGGACTCTCAGCAGCTTGCCAGGTGTGCCAATTCCTTTGTTCGTCACCCTTTTCACCACCTAATTTAAAAGTCTCGCAGCTCGAGACACAAGTTATTCATCAACATCACAATCAAGGCTTTTTTCAGAAAAACAACAACCCACACAGTGTCTCAAAACAGCTTTTTTTCCCCCCCTCCTCTTTTCAAATCTAGCTGCGAGGCTGCGCTATCAATTTTAATCAGGCAGTTGTAAGAGGAGCTGCTTCGCCTCTGCCAGTCCCCAGGTCTCGGTTTCACTACGGGGAGGAGAGCAGACTTACACTGTCTTATTTAAATCAAGCTCCAGATTACAAGATTTTAATACAAAACAGGTATTAAGAGGTTTTTTTAGCGCGCCGAACAGATGCTTAAGCCGTTCCAAGAGTTCCTAGTCACAAATGTTGAGTCACCAAAGAGAGAGAGATACGTTTGCATTATTTATGGCACTACAGACAACATTCAAGATATCTCCGATAGGACACGCACTAATCAGCTCCTGAAGTGGCAAATGGATCTTAAATCCCAAGTCTTCGGTTCAAAAATGAAAAAAATACCGTTCCCGAAGTCATGGAATTTCCTGGACTGCTTCCATCATGTCTCCCTATTCCCACATCCCGGCTCCCAAGCACGTTGTGCGAGCAGTGACAGCAAATGCCCCATTGTTTCAGCGCAGTGACCAGAGAGACTCAGCTCCCCGTTCACAGACTTCTTGTTCCCGACTGCACTGCAGGGACAGGAGGGTCTGTTTGCTTTTCCAGGACATGTTACACCTCAGGAGATGTAACCTCAGCAGTTCCACAGAACAGCTGAAACACAAACACGACCTAAACTCAGCCATATGAAGTTTATTTAAATTTCACTGGCATGTTTCAACACACACAGTGAAGATCAAGACCCCGGGAGAACCGATAAGCAGAGATCAATGGGTTCCCATATTAAAGGCAGAGCACACCAGACTTTGCCAGGTTAAGATCAGAGCCAAAACATTTCATACTTCTGTACTTTCAACTGCTGCTAAAAATAGTAGGGCAACAGAAAGGAAAATGCTTCCAGCTGTGCACAAAGAGCCTCTGCAGCACAACATCAATTTATGCACTCTAATTTAATTAAAGATTCAGCATTATACTATGACTTTATTGTCAGAGACAGTGTTGCACAGCTGAGCTCACCCCTCCATTTCCACAGCCGAAACACTAAGAACATTTCTTTATTAAATTTAGTGCGATATGGTTATTTCTCACGAATCGAGTGACTTAAATTCAAGGATTTCGAGTACCAGCTACGCCACGTTCATGGGAGCAGCTGTATTTTATTCCCCGGTAACTGCATCTTGACCCAGTCTCGTGACAGGAAACATTCAGCATCCCTTAAGGAAAAAAAGGTGCACTGCTGGATACGAGTACCTATCCTGGGCTGCTCTTTCCCAAACAGTTGTTCCGCAGAGGTGAACGCAGCTCTTTTTGAAACGACTCGACCAAAACAAAACAAAAATCCCTAAGAAGCCAGAACAGGGTTTCCCACGACCTTGCAGCAAACATGTACCAGATTCTGGGGGGGGGGGGCGAGGGGGGAAGGCTGAGGTTGTTCTGCCTCCACGGCTGGCTCGAAACCTCTCTGCTGTGTTTATGTATAAAAATTATCCCATTAACCATACGTTTCCACGCGTTAAAGTATCAGAATTAAGATTCTCTTCTAAGGGTTCAGAAGGGCTCTCAGCCAGCGCGGCTTAGACGCTTCTCCCTCATCTGCTTCCGCGGCGCTCGGCGAGCTATAACAGCGGGGCAACAGCGTAATGCCAAGCGGATTACTTTAAGATCCATATCAAGCCGAGAAAATAAACATTTCCACTACGAATCTGAATATAAGCACTTCACCCTCCTCCTCCTCCTCCCCCCCCGCCTCTCCCCCTCGTTCCAAAGTCATCTCTCCCCTGCCATCTGCAAGGAGGACGCCGTCTCCCGGAGCCGGGCGAGCTCACACGGCGGCAGCGCCGGGGAGAGGGGGGGTGTCTGTGTGTCTTAACGCGGAGCCCCGCACCAAGTTTCTTCTTCTTCTTCTTCTTCCCCAGACCCGCCGCGACATCCCCCCCCCCCCCTCCCCGGGAGCCGCCGGTCCCCGCTCCGCCCGTTCCGCCCTCGGGCACCGGGACCGGCAACGGCCGCGCCGCGCGCTGCCCTCGGGCACCGGGACACCCCCTTCTCTCCTCGGGCACCGCGAGTCCCCCTCAATCCCCCCGCGATCCCCTCAGCAGCCTGGACCCCCCCCCTTCATCCCTCCCCGATCCCCTTAGGCACTGGGATCCCCCCCCTCCTCTGACCGCTCCCCGCACACAGCGGGACCCCCCTCGCCCCCCAACGGCGGCTCCGCGCGCTCGGGCGGTGGGAAGGCGGGAATCACCCCCTCGTTCCCACCCCCCGCCACCCTTCCACCTCCGAGCGCTCCCTCACAGCGCCGAGACACCCGAGGGGAAAGAGCGGGGGGGAGACACTGAGAGAAAAGAGGGGGGGAAGCCCCCGCCGCTCCCCCCGCCCCGGGACCGCCGCGCTCGCCCCTCCATCCCCCCCCCGCTCCCGCAACCCCGGCTCCCCTGCCCAGCGCTCACCCCAGCACCACCAGCTCCCCGTACTTGACGGGCTCCTTGTTCAGCGCGCACAGCTCCTCCTGGCTGGGCGAAAACATGGGGCCGCCGCCGCTGCGGTCGCACCGACGGCCGCCCCCCCACCGCGCGTCGCGTTTCGCGTCCCGTCCAGGCAGCCGCCGCCGCCGCGGGGCCGCGTCCCGAGCGGGCTCCGCTCCGCTCTGCGCCCGCGGCCGCCAGCAACGGCCACTACACCGCGGGGGGGACGGGGGCGGGGCCAGCGCGGGCACGGACCAACCCGCCGCGCCGGGGGAGGCGGGGGGGGCACGGGGAGTGGCCCCGCCCTCCTCACGCCTATTAATGGCCGGTGGAGGGGGCGGAGCGAACCACGCGGAGCACCGCCCCCTTCCCGCGCGCCTCCCCCCCCCTCGGCACAGCGAGCGGTGGTACGGCCCGGCCGTGTTATGTAAACATAGAGTAAAGGGGACCCGGCCGCTCTTAAAGGGGCCGCGCACCCGCGGGACCGGCGGGACCGGGGGCTCTGATCACCGACGGAGGATGGAGGGGGTTCTAGGTCACCTCACGATGTGTTCCACATCACCTGTGACGTTCCACATCACCTGGGGGTGTCCAGATCCCAGGGGTGTCTCCAGCCCCCCCACCTAACCCGGGTTTAGGTCACCTGCGGGCTGGGTCTCTTCTCGTCTGTGCCGCGGGTTCTACATCAGCTCCCCGCGCCTTTGGAGATCTGTGGTGCTCTGGGTTCCCCCGGGGAGCTCCTGGGTCACCTCCTGCCCCAGCGGGAGGGGGCTCGGACCATCCCCATCTCCTGTGCCTTCCCTGTGGTCTCCAGCAATGGGGCACCATCAGCTTCTGCACTTGTGGCTGGGGAAGGGCCACTACCCTGTCTCCCATCCCTGGATGTGGCAGGACCCACAGAGCCCACCTTCCAACCCCTTCTGTCCACTGTCTCCTTCTGGGGGTACAGAAATGCCCCCACTCCCTTTGTTCTTCAGTGGTCTTGAAGGTTCTTTCCAACCCAAACCGTTCTATGATTTCCAAGGATTTTCTCCCCCCAGTGTCTCCCCCAGCACTCCCTTCTCTCCTCCTTTGTCCTCTGTACCAGACTAAAGCCCCAAACCAACAAAGATTGGCTTGACATTGATCAAAGTCGAGGATAGAAATCCTCTTTAGCCAGTATTGGGGGTCTCCAAGCCACTAACAAAGACAAAAGTAATCTCAGCATCCACCACGCTGCTCCTGGCCTTTCCCAAGGAGCATTGTCTGAGCTGGCACAGTCAGACCCAGGATCAAGTCCCATTCCTCCTGCTGAAAGCTTTCCCTCCGCTCGAAATTGTATTTAGCTATTAATTTTCCCCAGTAATGTTATTTTTCTGTCGTTCTGGTGAAGAGGTGAAATGGAAAAACCCAACCAATCTCGCAGGGCCACACGATGGAGATCTTCCCAGGGGCTGTGTGAAGAAGACAAGATTTTATTAAAGACAGGGACCTGAATTATTGCAGATTTATCTTCTTTATTGCTCTAACAAAATAGAAAAGAAAGCCGGGCTGTAAGTCACTGTCAGAGAACACAAATACATCCCCGAAAACAGTGTGAAAAACAAACCTCCTGGCTGCATCCTCTTCGACTTCTCCATTTCTCCCCTGAAAGCAAGACCTTCAGAGTAGCTTGGCCTTCACGTGGCATAAACAAACTTCCAATACTGTTCCAAAAACTGCTCCCAAACAGCTCAGCTGGGCTTCCATAAGTCAAACGTGGCTGGATTTGGAGCATCTTCTGCTGCTCCCCCGGCCCCGTGTGGGGATGGAGGGATGAGGAAGGACCTGGAAGATCTGATTTTGCTTCTCTCTCCCACTTTTTCATTTTTTTAACATTGAGCTTTTTGTAGAAGAGGGGAAAGCTGCACAGAATTTTACACACCAAGTTCACAACCACAAGGTTCTGCACCCTTTGGCCAAAGCTACTTTTTTCTGCACACAAACCAGTATGTTTGCTGTCATTAAACACAGAAATGCAGAAATTATTAAATACAGCAAATGCACTGGTTTGCTTTGCTGAAAAAAAAGATAAATTCCGAAAATGTGCTCGTTTGCAATCTGAGGAAAAAAATTAAATAGGGAAGATGCTCTTCTTTGCATTGCTGAAAAATAAATGTGCAGGGAAAAGAGCCCAGCGGGATTCACTGGGGAATATTTGCATCTGATTTATTCATAGGAGGTGGATGAGCTGTGCTGGGATAAGGAGTCACACACCTGTCATGTACCTGTGGTGGGAGACTGTGAAATAACCCCTGAGCCTGGGCTGATCCACTGTTTTTTTCCTTGGAAAAGTGCTTCATTTGTTCATGCCCAACCCCTTCGTTCTGTACCTCCCCACGAGGTGTTTTAGGCTGACAAGTGAAGAGGGAAGATGAGCCCCACAAGGTGTTTTAAGGACTTCTGGTCTTTTCCTCCCAAATCGTAGCTTTTCTCATTTCAATTCCAACAGGACCAATTGCTCCCAGCGCTGGAAACATGCTTTTAATTGTTTGATTTTTAAATTTTTTAAATTTTTGGCTGATGAAGCAGAGCCAGGAGGAGGGAGCAGCTTTGCTGAACGTTGCACAGCTCACTGACCCACACAGACCACAGCCCCAAATCCCAGCACTGCTATTCCCTCCAGCTCCAAACATTCCTTTTGCAACTGGTGCGAGCAACACTTGGCTGGCATTTTTCCCCAACCCCATTGAAATAATTGAGAAATATCCCCACAGCTGCATTCTGCTGTTTTTCAGCTCAAAGTATCTTGTGCTTTCGGATTCAGGATGGCTCAGCGTGGCTTTTGAGGGCTGTGAAGGGAGGTTTGGTAGTTTTCCACTGGAAGTGAGAATCACAGATAGCTTGGATCACCTTCCAAGCAGCATCAGTGCTGTGAGAGGGAGTTTGCTCCCAGGTTTAGCAGGAGCAGCTGCCTGGATGGATGGAGGGCTGTCCAGCCAAGCCAGACGAACATTAAAATCAATGTTTGGAAAAAAATCCCAAACATGAAGAAACAGTGCATGCCCATTTATTTTTAAAATGTAATAAAAAGTTATTTTAAATGCAGGAAGATTAATAAGGCTCTAATTCAGCAAAGTACTTCCAGATGTGCTGGACTCCGGGTGTACTTCAGTGCCTTTATGAATCAGGGCTTAAGGAAGGGGCTTAAAATGCAGAGAACGTATTGAAAGAGGGTTTTAAACTAAAAGAGGGCAGGTTGAGATTGGATTTTGGGAAGAGGGTGGTGAGGCCCTGGCACAGGTTGCCCAGAGAAGTTGTGGCTGCCCCATCCCTGGAAGTGTTCAAGGCCAGGTTGGACAGGGCTTGGAGCAACTTGGGATAGTGGAAGGTGTCCCTGCCCATGGCAGGGGGTTGGAACTGGATGATCTTTAAAGTCCCTTCCAACCCAAACCATTCTGGGATTCTATGGGCCTTAATAGCCCCTGAATCACACCTGCAGCTTCCACTGCACATGGAACTCGTGTGGATCAGCACAGAAATAGGGATAAATGTTTCCATTCCCAGCCCTGTATTATTGCTGTTCATAGAAAGGTTTCCAGGAGTGGGATCAAGTCTGTGTTCAGCCATTGGTGTGGATGGTTGGAAAGTTGATCTCTGGGGTTGCAGCAGCCTGGATTTGGTACTCCAGGAGGGGAATAAACCCCAGGAAAGGAGCAAAACTGTCTCAGCTCCAAGGTTAGGATTAAGGGGGTATGACCTGGGTGAGTGCAAACCTTTCTGGTTGGAAAGTCTCCAGCTGGCAGGTGAGTGAGGCTCTCGAGCAGCCACTGAGTGGAAACAGCAGAAGAAAGAGCTGTGTTTTAAAAAAAAAAAAAAAAAGCTGTTTTAAAATTAGATTTGATAAATAAACTACAGGAAAAATAAGATGTGATTGCTCATAATAATATGTGTAGGGACCCTCTCAGTCCTGTGTTTCAGAGGTTCAGTGCCTAAAATAGATCAGACTGAAAGAGATTTGCTTTTTCTTACACCATTTGGGAATCATTTGAACCTCCTGTTGCCTAATTTTCCACCATGGAGTATGATTGTCTTGATTCCCAGTAACATCTAAAATTTAGAAAGGAGAATTGCATTAAAAAATAAGTGGAAGAGCTAAAAGCATAAAATACTTCCAAATACCCCAGTAGCAGCTTAAAGATATGGTACAGGCTCCAGCTTAACACATAACACTCCTTAATAAAGACCCTAAAGGATTTTTTAAAAACAAAGAAGTTAAGCAGCAGAGTGAGGAAGGGTATTAGGAACAAAAAAGATAGCTGTCAAAAATGAGGAAAATAGAATATAGCATAAACACTGGCAAATATAAAACCACAATAAGGCAAGTGGAAAGAATATTGCAGAGCAGTTTGCCAGAGGCATAAAAAAAGCACATAAAAACACAGAAGAGACAGAAAGTCAACCAGGGACTCACTGGGACCAGCAAAGAGTGAAAGTGAGGAAGAAGTTTTGGGTGAAATAAAATGCTGGTGGCTCAATAAATGAGCTCCACATGTGTCTGCACCAGGAGCTGGAGGTGGAGATTCCCACAACAAAACCCTCATTATCTGCAATGACTCTGATAAGCTTCTTAAATACAAGTGTCACCAAAAAAGATTTTGGAATAAACAGGTAAATTTAAATTGAGAGAGGAGCAAATTTCCAGGGTGAGATGTCACTGGCCCGAGTCTTGGAAAGAGATTCAGATATATTAATAATTGTATCTGTATAATTATATTTTACAAAACATTGTATTTGTATAAATATATTATTATCTATTTGTATAATTATATAAAGGATTGTATTTGTCTGCAGGATGAGAAATAACAAACTTGCCACTGAAGAAACAAGTCTAAGAGCTTCAACTTTAAGACTTTGAGTGTAAAATACAATCAAGTTCAGGTAAATATGGATCCCTGGAATGCACTGGGAAGATCTGATACAGCAGGGAAAGTGCAATAGGAGGCTTTTGCAGAAAGAAGCCAAAGTTTATAACACATTCACACCCCCTGAAGCAGTCAATGAATACCTTGGAGAAGGTGATTGCATGTGTATCACATTTCTGGGGTTCAGGAAAGCTTTGCCACTGTAAGAGCTGTCAAAGAGATAAAAGTAGCATGAGATAAAGAGAGGCCTTCATGGATTAGCAGCTGAGTGCAAGAGAAACCAAAGGCTAGAGGTAAGTTCTCATTTTCACAGCGGGGAGAGGCTGTTGCTGGGGGTTTTGTGGTGTCGTGGAGCCCTGGCCAGGCTGCTGAATTCTAATGGGAAAGTTTGCTGACTAGCCAAAAATTTTAAGCTGACTGCAAGGACCCAGCAAGAAAATGTCCAAGTACATACAAGATGACCTTAGCCATATCTGTCTAATGGCTGGCTCTAATTGAGCCATTATCCTTCCAGAAAGGCATCCTGAGGTTTCACAGGCACTATAGGTCCTTCTCTTCAAAGATCAGCTCAGAGAACAATCTAAGTGTAAAACACAAGTAAAATGTGCCAAGATGTTTCTGTGTGTCTTTTCCAGCAACATGAGTTATCCCAGATGGATGGTCTGTATCGCTTTTTCTATGCCCCATACCTCACCCACCTTCCCTGGAACACCAGCACTTTGCACTCACTTCACAGCTTGATTCCTGAAGGACTTGTGAGAGCTAAGGGGGAATAAACACCTTTTGTATGTGTCTGCCAAAATCAGAAGCACTGGCATCCCAAACCTCAGTGTTGCCTTTATTGCACTCTTCCCAGGAGGATCCAGGTCCATCCACAGTTCCAACCCCTGCCAGGGTCCTGCAGCCCACAGCCAAGTCCCCTCTCAAATCACCATATCCCTCTTTGCAGATTCCTCTCTCCTGCCCCAGTTGCTCATCTGGGAATGGAATTTCTCTCCCCAAGGCTCATCCCTTTTTCCTCATAAATTTTGTCTCCATTTGAAAGTTAACACTAACACAGTGGTGGGAGGCAGAGGATGGGGACAATTTCAGTAATTTACTTACACCTAATTTAGGGGAAATCCTGTTAGTCTGACCTTTATTCCAGCAGACAAAGCTGATGAGACTGATTCCCCGGGCTTGGACCACATTATCTCACTACAGGAACTATCCATGGCAGTGATGGTCCCCATCCCCCAGGAGAGCAGCTCTGAGAGCAGATGGCTGGGTCCCCATCCACAAAGAGATATCCAGCCATCCCATAAATCAACCAGACTTCCCCCAGTCAAACATAATGAAAACACCCAAATCACTGCAGGATATGAAAGGAGCTCTGATTTCTGAGCACTGAAGCTCTGGAAAAGCCCCGGTCCCTGGTCTCAGCCTGGCTCTGGTGTGAAAGGCTCCCATGGCAAGGGCTTGTCACTTTGTCTCTTAATTGCACCAGTCCCTGAAAGCCTCCTCTAGCTGCTGGCATCACACAACCAATATTTATTAACAATGGATTCCACTTTTTAGGGAATGCTCGAGGAACTTCAGGATGATGGGAGTCCCACTGTTTGAGCAGCGCGAACCTCAGTCCCAAAACATCCCCAATTTGCAGGCGCCAAAATATTTCACCCACCAGCAAAGCGTGAACACCCACAAAGCCACTTAAATTCAAACATCACTTTCACATCTCTCCACTACAGAGAATGAAATTTTGGAAATTATTGCATAATAGAAGTGAGGGATGGTCCCCTGGCTCCCATTCAAGCAGCAGATAATCAGCAGGTTACAGAAACTTCTCCCACGTCTCCAGCATGATCCAGCCTGTGCTGTTCCCAAGCAGGATTCAGCTCCATGGCCAAAAGTCAGTGGAGGCCCATCACCTTGTCTCCCCAAATTCCTCATCACTGCCTTTTGCAATCTTTGCAGGACTGATACATATGATTTTGGAAGAGAAGGAAAACGCTGTTTTGCCAAGGACTGTGGGATTTCGGTGTGACCTTGTGTTCTTTTAGGAGGTTTTTTACAATGAGGGTGGTGGAACACTGAACAGGTTGACCAGAGAGGTGGTAGATGACCCATCACTGGAAACATTCAAGACCAGGTTGGACAGGGCTCTGGGCAACCCAATCTAATTGAAAATGTCATGCTTATTGCAGGGGGGTTGGATAGGTGACCTTTAAACCTCCCTCCAAACCCAAACTACTCTATGATTCTATTCTGTGATTCTGGTCTGTGGTTAATAACAGCTTGGGAGTTCAGACTTCAGGGTCAGCAGGACCTGGCAATTCATTAGTTTGTTCCTCTTCTTGGGGTAAGAAGGTGCCAGGTCATATCTGGATAAGTTAAAAGCACCATTTGGCTTCCAAAGTATACACACACCAGTAAAGCCTTATAACCACCTCCTAGCATTTGACATTCTTTTCACTGCTATAATTTACTAAATGCATTGCCAGGTGCTCCTGGCAGCTTTCCAGGCTGCCTTCAGCCAGAATATGGATAAACTCAGGAAAAAAAAAAAAGAGAAAAAAAAAAAAGGCTGTTGCTGCCCCTGAAACCTTGAAATCTGAGCAAGAGGAAAAAAATGGGGGGGGGGGGAAGGGAAAGCCACAACAAAAACCAGCGACCACCATCCGTGCACAGATGTCAGCAGGATGTAGCAAAAGGAGCAACATCCTGTGACATCCTGTTAAATGAACGTGCAACGGCAGCTCCCGAAATCCCTAAAATCCCGAGCGCTGCCTTCCTGCCGGGCCGTGGGAGCATTTGCTTTATAGATGGTTTCAGATGGTCACTTCTCCTCCGCCTGCTCGCTCTGGGTAATTAGTAAGTCGTTATCTCTGCGAGCTGAAAGGCTCTCTATTGTCTGGATCGGCTGAGATTCCCGTCCCGTTGTCATTCTTATGGGCTCTTTAGCAGATGGACTGGCTCAAACTGTATTTCACAGCAATAAGGTAATGGCTGAGAAACACAGTTCTGGTGGGCCCCTCATTGCTGCTGGAATCGTTAGGAGATGGAGAAGGCTTGTACCTCATCAGATAATGTCTTTCCTTAACAAAGGAGCCGAGTTATCTTGGAAGAGGTTGAGAGCTCTCTGCTTTTTTGGACAGGGAAAAGGCACTCATGCTGCTGAGTTATGTTAAAGGAGGCAAGATTTTGCGTGGAAACACGAGGAGAATCTACGAAAAGATTGTGAGGCATTTTTTTGAACAGAAAGAGCACGCACATACCTGCTGTTGCCATTAAGAGAGAAGATGAATGAGGAAAGCCTTTGAGCTGAAAGAAAATCAACATGAATTCATTGCTAAGGGTTAGGTATCATGTATATAGTGTACATCCAACTCCAGCAACAGAAAATGCATTATTGAAGGAATAGAAAGGACAGGAAACCACTTGCTAATAAAAATCATCATCTGCCTTCTGGAATGAAGGACTCCTTGGTTCAGATGTTTTAGTCAAATCAAAGCGTCCGGGAAAGCAAATGCAACCTTATAAATCCACATCTGGAACTGTAGAGCTGGTGGCAAAATCACAGGATCACAGAATGGTTTGGGTTGGAAGGGACATTAAAGATCACCCAGTTCCACCCCCTGCCATGGGCAGGGACACCTTCCACTATCCCAGGTTGCTCTAAGCCCCATCCAACCTGGCCTTGAACACTTCCAGGGATTTGGGGCAGCCACAGCTTCTCTGGGCAACCTGTGCCAGGGCCTCACGACCCTCATTGACTCCATAGGTGAGGTTTAGGGTCTTACAACTCCAGTTCTCCACAGGGTGAAAGCAGAGCAAGGTGGTCCAGTGACCACATTCACCCCCCCTGCCAAGCTAGATCGTACAACAAACATCCCAAAGAGACCCATCCCATGTTCTTCTCCGTGGGCTGTTCAACCCACTGGTGTCCAGGCACATGGTGAAGCCCATGGTAGGAACACGCTGACATCTTTATGAGGAAGAACAGGCTGTGACAGCCCTGCGCGAGAGCGGGAAGTTATCCTGGGTTTTGTTCGCCTGGTTTTCAGGAACAGATGGGAACGGAGCCATAGGAAGCCTCCTCGTTCAAGAGCTGGCCCAACTTGCAGCTCATTAGCGAGGCCCTACACAGCTAAACCCTCTGCTTGTCCCATCTGCAGCAGCCAAGGCCTCGGTGACCTCAACCCCCCCACCTGGGACCCCTAACCCTGCCACGGCCGCTTATAAATCTTTACATTTGAGACGCCCGCGGCCGATCGATGATTCCAGGATGCAAATGGAGCACATGGAGGCTATAGCAAGCAGCACAAAGGCAGAAGCCACGGGCCATTTCCATGATCAGAAAGAGAAAGAGTTGCTAATTATGCAAAGGTCGTTGACTGAGCGTGGTGCTACATTTAAATATTTCAGCGTGTCCTTGCCTGGGTCCCCTCAGAAATGTTGTGTAAATGCTCCTCTGTTTTGGGGGAGATAAAAAAACACAGAAAAAGTGCAGATGTCTCTGTTTCATGCCACATGAGAACTTTAAAGCAGGCTCAAGCATCTTGGGGGCTTTGGGTTTCTCTTTTTTTTTCCTCCCTGTAGTTATTTTTTCGTGCTCTGACTCCTGGTTACTCCACACAGTTTCCAGTTTCTACCTCCCAAAATTTGCATCATCCCTGTGCCTCACTGATGGATGCAGCAATGGCAGCTTGGTGCTGCAGGGTGTCACCTCCACCCCAGCCACCCTGTCACCTCCTCTGTGCCCACAGGGCTTGGCTGACACGGTCAAGGCGAAGGAGACAAAGTTTGACTCTTGTTTTTTTCCCCTCCTCCTCTTTGCAAATGTGTAACAGTGAGAAGGGACATTGTCCTCAGGTCCGTGGGAAGCACAAAGCGATGGCTGTGCTGACCTCCTTATAAAAATTCAAGCCTGTCCTCATTTTCCCTGGAGGTTTTGGTGGCTTGCACACACGTATCTTTGTCCTCCTCCCCTCATCCCCAGTGCTGGCCAGTCCAACAGCCCAGCCCTGCTGCCCACACCAGCAAATCCTGACATACCCAGTCAAAAATTTGACAATTAAGGACAAATTTTGAAAGTTCTTCCTTGGAAGAAAACCTTGCTTTTATTTCCAGGGATGCTGCCAGTTCAGTTCAACAAATCTCAGTTGCCAGCTCTGACAACTCAGCTTTTCCCAAAATCAAGCCCTTGAAGCCTCTCTGGCCAGTCCCTCACCACTGCAGGCAAAGGGAAGGGTGGGATGCTGGATGTGTAATTTAGAGATTCTCACTTAAATATATTCTCTGTGACCACTGAGGTCCCTGGCTGGAGTCTGTGATTTTTAAAAAGGATTAGTGCTGTGGGAGCCTTCATCCAGATGCCCCCCAAAGAGGTTTTGACCTGGTTGTGTGCTGAGTACTTTGCCCTCCTAAACCTACTGCTTCAAATCCCTATTGCTTTTCTATTTCCAACCCCATTGGTTTGGGTTTTTTAACCCCTTTCAGGCATTTAAATACTGAGTTCACTACTGGTATTAAAATTTTTTTAAAGAGCTCTTGATCTAGCAACCTGACACATAATTTTTTACATATTATATTTATATAGATATAAAATATTGTATACTTTTATATTTATTGTAATGCTTATATATTATTTTTTATTGGGAAGATGGATGCCCACAGTCACACAGAGTAATTCATGTTCATGGAAAAGATTGAGCTTCATGATAGGATGTGTATTCACCTCTTCTATCTCCCAGAGCATTTTTGTATTGATGCAGGGTCATTCTGCTCTGCTCCTCTCTGAAAATTTGGGAGTGAAAAGTTACAATGTGGGTAAATACGTGGGATGCTCTGGGCTTCTTCCCTTAGCCACAAGCAGGATTAAGGCCAAAGAGCTCCTTCCTGCCAAAAACAGGGAGAATAATCCTGTCATAAGCCATTAATATGGAGCTGCATTGGCCCTTGGCAGCAAACCACCAAACCCACAACGTTGTGTTTAATTTGCTGTTAGAGGACAGACTGAATCTTCTTCACTCCATTATACCGAGATGATATTTCAGCACCAAGCCCTGGAAAGAAGCCACTGCTCAGCTCTCCATGACTCCACATCTCCATCCCATCCACTGCTGCTCTAAAGGAATTTTCAGGAGCTCCTGTTTGCTGGGATGGCCCACGTGCAATAGATCCCAGGGTTTTCCATTCACACCATGGGAAGCAGAAGGTGTTTCATCCCCCACCTCCACCCCACCAGCCCCAAGAGCCAGTCAAGCCCTGGTACCCATTTTGGTCCCATGTGCACGCCAAAGTAGCAAGAGCAAGCAGGAACAACCACATTTTTGCCCCAGAACAAGAGCCAGATTGGATTTTTGACTTTCCACAGGGTTTCTTCCTTCCTTTCCCTTCCCACCCCAGCCCACATGTCCTTATGCGAGCTGGGCTCCCTGACAGTGCTGGGCCTTGACTGGTGACTTCCTGCCTTCCCTGGCTTCCCACTGGACACAAAGCCTTCCCCCATCATCCAGGATGTTGTTTTCTATTTTTACTCAAATCCCTTTAACTTTTTGACATTTTTATGGCAGCAGCCTGGAGGAAACAGATTATCCCACCAGTGGTACTCTGTGGCTCCAGTCCTTGGTTAAGAAGATAAAACTACTTCTTTTCAGGGTTCATCACATTCCTGAACTGCCTGTAACTTCTGACTCACAAAATAGGGAATAAAATGCCTGTAAGTTTTGTTCCATAAAATTTTATGATTAGTCATCATATTCTTCATGTAGATGGGGAACAATGAGCAAGGAACATCCCTCGTTTTAATACAGACAGCCTGGGAGACAACTTTTATCTCAGCTCCTTGAATATTTGTTGGCTTCTTTAAGTCCCATCAGAGCTTGGAAGCTGTTGGGGACATGAAAAACGGGGCACAAGGATGCACTGAGGTCTTTTACAAACTGCAGTCACTGACGCAGGGACCACTGCTGGTATTTTGTCATAGAATAACAGAATGGTTTGGCTTGGAAGGAACCTTAAGGATCATCTCATTCCAAACCCCTGTCATGGGCAGGGACACTTTCCACTAGACCAGGTCACTCCAAGCCCCATCCAAGCTGGCCTTGAACACTTCCAGGGATGGGGCAGCCACAGCTTCTCTGGGTGACCTGTTCCAACCTTGGCCTCTCTCGTGCAGAATCTGAGCTTGATATTTATTTCTTTTGGTTCTGTAACAGCAGGGCCTAATCCTGCTTTTATTTTTTGCCTATATTTTCTGCCAAACACACTTGCTGTAAGGTCCCACTTTTCCTTTGTTTCCAGCACCTGGAGATGTGCAGAACAACCACTGCCTTAGGAATATTTTGAAGCAAGGAGAGGAGAAACTCCGGAGCGGCTCCAGGGAGAACGCTCCCACGTTCCTGAGATTCCTCTTCCAACGCTCCACAGACAGACTCACGGTTTTATTTGCAAAAACTGGGAAAGCTTCCAAATCCCAGCCTGTAAAGCCTTTCACGAAAAAGAAATAACAAAGCAGCAGAGGAAAATCACGTTTTTCCCCGCTGTGGAGCGGGAAACCTTCGCAAGCAGCGAAGCCCCTGGAGCTGTGCCCCTGTGAAGGACAACATGCTGAGAGTGTTCACCGCTGATGTGACGCCCAGGAAGCGTGTGGGGCCCAAGATTTCAACTTGCAAGCACAGCTCTGGGTTGTGTCTCCAAGGATAACGCGCTCTTCGCCCGCAGGAAAATCCGAGGCAGGAATAAACAAGGTTTGCTGGGAGCCCTTACAAAGCAGGGTCCCTCAGTAGAGCTTTTGCACTGTTTTTGCTGTGGTGGAGCCTCCAGTGTGGAGCAGTTGTTCAATCCCATATACCTGGATGACAGTCTCTTGGATTTTCCCCCGTTTTCCCAGCAAGTAGGAAAACTAAAAGAAGAGAAAAGAGGTGTTTCTGCTGGACAAGGGTAGGACACAGGTAACCCCTCACGCCTGCAACCAAGCCAATGTGGGCAAGCACGTCCACGCAGGGCTTGATGCCATGATGCCAACACTCTGACTGATGTGAGCAGCAGTGGAGGAACCTCTGTTAGTGGCGTAAATTTGCAACATGGGCTCGGGGTTTTGTAGCAGAGATTTGACTTCTGCTCCCTATTATCCTGCTGGAGCTCAGAAAAACCACTGACCTTGAGAGCACAGTTACTCTTCTCTCTGAGTTCTCTGCTTGGTCTTGGTCGGTTCCTGTCAGTGACACCAACAGAAGAGGGGAAAAAAAATCTGAACCAATGAATATTACATTGTTTTAACCTAATTTTGCACATCCTGAGCGCTCATTCTGCTGGTCAGAGAGGCAAATGAGCTCTGCCTTTCCAGGTCTGATCTCTATCTTGCTGCAGCCTTTCCTAAGACTCAGGGGTGACAACTCCCCATCCAAAGTAAAGGAGATGGGCAACCTGCCTTTCAAACACTGGATGGTCACAGAGGCCTGAGACAGGTCTGTCTGTTGGGCTGTGCAGCCTCACCACATTTAAGCAGTTAGTGTTTGTGCAGAGAGGGCTGACAGACCCTGTTTTGCAAATGCTGAAGTGTTGACACTTCGCAGCAAGGTGTATCTCATGTTATTGGCAAAGAAGAAACTGCTCTGGTAAATTCACAGGGTTTCCCCTCCCATTGCTCTAACCCAAAATCACAGGATGGTTTGGGTTGGAAGAGGCCACAAAGATCATCCAGTTCCACCCCCTGCCATGGGCAGGGACACCTTCCACTAGCCCAGGTTGCTCCAAGCCCTGTCCAACCTGACCTGGAACACTTCCAGGGGTAGGGCAGCCACAGCTTCTCTGGGCAAACTTTACCATTGTCCCACCACCCTCACAGAGAATAATCTGAGTCTGGAGCTGGTCCCCTGTCACCATCCTGCCAAGCACCAAAACACTCCTGTCACCTCTTGGTTGTCATGTTTGCTGTTTTAACACAGATAGAAAGAATAAAACCTGGTGTTTACAGGTCCCCCAGCCATCCATGTGCCTGTCTTTCATGGGAAAACTTCAGTGCCTTGGACAGCTTCCCCTCCTGGGTGTATCTATTGCTTTTGCTTTGAATTTGAGTGGCCTGACAAGCAGCACACTGGATCCCACCCACCTTCAGAGCGAAACCCTTGCCGTGGCAGCCAAGCCCTGCTGAAGATGTTATCAGGAAAGGGAATTATTTGCTACTGGAGAATGTGCTTGTGCCTCACAGCTATTGGGCTGCACAAATATGTGGAGTGTTGCCGATAACTCACCAAGGGAAGTCTGGAAAACGGATTCTGCAACAAAATAATTCCGCTTGTAGACTCTTATTTTATGTGTTTCTGTTTCCTTCCTCCTTCTCCTTCCCCCAGCTCATTTTCCATTTACATCTAAAAGGGGTCTTTGTTTTTTCTGAGTTAATATTTAGTCACTTGTTCCTGGTTCAAGCCTCCTAGCTCAGTTTCTCAGAGCAGAGACATTCCCAGGGTCTGAGCAGGACGTGGATCCGGTGCCACGCAGCTCCTCCAGGTATTCACGGTCCACACTGGAAATGGCTTTTACATGTGGGTTTGTAATTGAGCGACGCAAACTTGCTAATTACGAGCACCCAGAAATAAACACCGCATCCTATATCATGGAACCACAGAGTCACTGAGGAATCACAGACTCTGAGGTTCCAACCTCAGAGTCACTGAGGTTGGAAAAGACCTCCAAGATCATCGAGCCCACCCTGTGACCGATCACCACCGTGTCAACCGGACCAGAGCACTGAGTGCCACATCCAGTCTTTTCCTGAACACCTCCAGGGGTGGTGATTCCACCACCTCCGTTGGCAGCCCATTTCAGTGTCTAACAACCCTTTCCATGAAGAAATTCCTCCGTATTTTGTATAACAAAAGTCCAGGACTGAGTCAACTTCAGAGGTGATTTTTCCGATGTCACCATCAGACTGGAAGTTCACATAACTTTGGTTAAAGAGGCCGTTCCCAAAGACACTGCTCAAACAAGGATGTATTTCCAACTAATCGTTTTAGATCCTCTCAGAGACCTTCATTAACTCCAGGAACAGACACGGGAACCTGTCCATTAATGGATTGATTTCCACTGAGGTATCAGCCCCTCTTTGTTCAACTGCTGTCAGAGCAGCCAATGGTGCTCAGTTGATTAACAAGGCTCCAGCACTCCTTGTCATTGCTTTTTCTTGCCTTTTGCATTGAAGCTACAAGTATATGTGTCTCTGCTTCTGGGCTTGTCTATATGCAAAAGTATTATGGTCTTATCTGCCAGCTGAGCTACACCAGCTGGAGCCCAGAGCTTGTCGTTATTCCAATACAAGACCCTGTTACATCATATCCTCTAAACTGGATTTAATTTCTGTTTGTAAATAAGCAGATACTTTAAGCAGGGGGAAAAAAATGTATTTATAGGCTTACATGAAGCATCTGCTCAGACTGACGCTGAAATATATACAGATTGGGTTACAACCTATAAATATGATAGTTTTTATAACCAGAGAGCGAATCATAGTCTTTTAGTTCCACCACATGGAGAAGCCTGTAAGGTGAGACCTCAGACTGATTCTACCAGACCTCCTTCCCACAGCTGTGTGGACTTTTGGGGTTTGTTTTGTTTGCTCCAAGCATTTCCTGATTTTGCTCAAGTCAGCTGAGAATGGGACTTGGCTGTATGGCAGGATCCAACTTCCCAAGGAGCACAATGGCTGAAAATCCAGGGATGCAGAGTTGGGTGCAGTTCCTCGGTGAAGACAAGAAGGTATCAGCCACCATCTGATTGCCTTGCCTGCATTTCTTGGCAGAAGTGCCTTCAGCTTATGAATTGCCAAGAAAACAGAAATACTGGAGAGGTTGTGCATAAAAATAGATTTGTCTTTGGTGTGAGACCACCAAGAGTTTTCCTCGACACAGATGGTCCCAAATTATCAGCCCACTTGACCACCAGGCTGGAGGTGGGCTTCACTTTGGCCAGAAGAAAAGCAGGGGAGAGCTTGTGGGGAGAAAAGAGAGGAATTGCTGCCAGACTCACACAAGGAGCTGTGGGGTGCAGGCCACATGCAATGGTGGCCAAGGAGCTCAGGAGGATTTGTGAGGGTTTAGAATCAAGAATGGTTTGAGTTGTGAGGGACCTTTAAAGACCATCTAGTTCCAGTCAGTCCCAATATTGTCCCTTGAGGACACCGCCAAATGATCTCCATTTGGACACTGAGCCACTGACTGCAACACTTTGGATATGGTTGGCTGGGCAATTCCTTCTCCTAGGGAACAGCTGAGTTTGTTTTAATAGATGACTTAGAGGGACCTATGAGTGCCTTTGAGGAGGGCCCCATGTCCTGAGACATCTAATTTAAGTAGCTGGTGGAAAGAGGATTTTCCAGGCATGTGCTGCACTGGTGTGCCAGCCCCTTCCCCAGCCTGAGAGTGGAAGGGGCACAGAGGCACAGACACCCTGCCCTGCTTCCCTCTGTGGGCCCCCTCCCTGGTGGCCAGTGTGAGTAAAGCAATGCCCTCTTCTCCCTCTTTTCAGCGTGGCCACATTTCCTTGGCACACCGGCATTTTTCAGAGTGAAATACAAGAAAAACCCACCCCTACACCCCCTTCCCCTGGGGAGATTTACAGCAGACGAGAGTGAGGTGAACCCATGTCCTTTAGCTGAGCTCTCCCAAGCACACACACAAAGCTTTACAGACCCGTGTATTTAATTCTCACCAAAAGAAAGCTGAACTCGAGAGACGTGATTTAAGAACATTAGGTTGGCACTTGGCTCCAAACCCCTTCTGCCTCCTCAGCCGTTGACCACAGCAGGATGATTTTGCAGTGTAATTATTCTGCCTGCTGTCCTGAAACCACGCAGAGATCGAATTATATAACAATACTGTTTAAGCACTTGCAAAATGCACAATTTGATTAATCTCAGCAACGCGCCGGCTCCGAGATCTAAAAAGACAGCCGTGTGCATTTTAACAAAGTTAAAGCCCAAAGCTTTTTGTTTCATCCTAATGGATAGCAAAGGTCATTCTCCATTTGATAGATGATGATAGCGCTGCTGCATTTGTCTTCTGGCTGGCAGGGCCAGATCTCTCTGAAGTTCGTGTTAATGAGATTCCTCCCACCACAGAAACTAAATTCTCCAGTGAGGCACTGGCGCTGGATTTATCGTGAAGACACCCGTTCTGCACCCTCACAAGAGGATGAATGCAACTTCCTATCACGCTGATGAGGTGCCCACAGCAGCTATGTCCTGATGGAATGATGTTTTCCACGACATAAATCCCAAGTGGTAGGAACTGACTCTGCCACTGGACGTATTTCTTCTCCCCGTGACTCAGCTGAATGACATTTTTCAGAAGGAACAGGTACCAGCAAAGAATTAAAGGATAGATTCTGCATTTTCCCCTTGGGAAAAATGATTAAAATAAAGCTATTGGCCAGAATCCTGGAGGGATGGTATTTGTTTCCCTTGTAAAACCGCTCAGCAACATCCAGAAGTCAGGGAGTTCCCAAGCTGGGCCATAAATTAGCAGAGATGTGTTCATGTGCTTAACGGTGCTCTTGTGTCTTGCACGGTGAGAGATGGGTGAATTAAAGCTGTGGGAGATGTAGGGCCTTTCTTCCAGGAGTGAGGTGGGAGCCAAAGGGGTAAAATGAGACTGGACAGCAGCAGGGAGCACGAGATCCTTCTGCAGAGGAGAAGGGAACGTTGTAGGAAGATTAGGGAGCAGACACAGGTGCTGTGAAATCCCCAGAAGAGCAAGCCCTCTGTGCCACAGCCTTCCTCCTCCTCCTCCTGCTGCTGCCAAAGGAGCCCAGCAGACCATCAGGGAGGCACGGAAGGAAAAGCCCAGGAGATGAGATCTTCAGGGAAGAAATCCTACCTGGAGCATCAGGTGCTGAACTAGGCATGACTAACTTGATCCCTTGTCCCAGCAATTTACCCCAACACTGTGGGTTCTGAGGGCTGTTCCAGAAAGAAGATGAACCTTCCCAAAGACATGTCATGTCTTCGTAGAATCCCATAATGGTTTGAGTTGGAAGTGACTTTAAAGTTCATCTAGTTCCACCCCCTTGCCATAGGCAGGGACACCTTACACTAGACCAGGTTGCTCTAAGCCCCATCCAAGCTGTCCTTGAACACTTCCAGGGATGGGCCAAGAACAGCCCCCTGATATCTTGGACACTCAAATGTACACATAAATAACCTTTTCACTGAGGTGGAGATATCCACTTACAGTTTGCCTCTGGAGATCCCTGTGTTTTCCAGCTGCCTCATTCTGCAAAGGCAGGAAAGTCCTGAGTGCTGATGAGTGACTTGAAGTGATTGGGAATGCTTCAAACACAGGGGTTTGTCCTTAAATTACACGGCCCATTAGCAAGGCTAAATTAAAACAACACTATTAGCAGGAGATCTGAGGGGGAAGGTGGCTTCAATTTTCATACAAATGACACATAACTGAATACCAGAGACTTAATATACTGATAACAGCCCTTCAAATCCAGTCTTAACAACTGCAATTGTTCAAGTATAGGCCATGGCCCCCAAAATCTTTAGACAGACACTAGAAAAATCAGCAGAGTGTTGTACAAACACTTCTTGAGCTCTGCCAGATCATTTCCCTGGGAAGCCTGTTCCAGTGCTCAACCACCCTCTGGATGAAGGACCTTTCCCTAACATCCAACCTAAACCTCCCCTGACACAGGAATGCACTGTCTTGACTGATCACACTCCTCTGAAAAACCCCATGACTTCAAAGCCCGAAGCATCCCTGGGCTGTTTGATGGGCTGAGCGTTTCCCCAGGGGATCAAACCCCTCAATCCCAAAATCAGAGGGCAGCAACTGCGCTCAGAGCTGACACATGATGAGCCCTGCTGACCACCAAGCCCTCCCCGTGCCAGACAGCAGACATGCACTCACAATGGCCCCTTTCATCCTGACCTCCAAAACCCATCTCATTTTGGGAGGCCACACAGCCCTCTCTGTCCTCGTGACTTTGCTGCCTGTCTCTGCCTCAGGACAGGCAAAGAAATCGCTGCAGTAAAGTTTAAAGAGCTGCCACCACACAAAATTCCTACTTATTAGCCATAATCATAATCCTATAATGACAATATAGTACATTATAATTTGCAAGCGGAGGGAAATCTTGACATAAATTGCTTGTCTCTGATTCACCGACCCGAGTGCAATTATGGCACCTCAGCTATGGGAAGTAGATTCTTTATCACAGAATCCTCAAATGCCCTGAGATGGAAGGGACCCTCAAGGGTCATCGAGTCCAACTCCTGGCTCTGCACAGGACGCCCCCCAAAAATCACACCATGTGATTTATGTGCGAGCCTGAGAGGGCTTGGTATGAGTGACATTGCCCTCAACACCCACCAGACTCAGCCCATTATTGAGGTCATTACTTGCACCTCAGAAGGAAAAAATGTCCCACTCATGGGCCAGGACTCACCTCTCCAAACCATTGTGCAAATAAATGGAGCCAGAAACGTGGCACTTGGGGTCATGGGTGAGTGGTGGGGTTGGCAATGCTGAGTTAACAGCTGACTTGATGATCTTGAGGGTCTTTTCCAACCCAAATGATTCTATGGCTCTGTGCAAGCAACCTGTCCTGCAAAAGCACCCACAGCCTGAGAAAAGCGAGGGGCCACTTATGAGTCAGAAAGCTGCATTTTGGTCCCCACTCTGACTGAATTTCTTTGGGTCGCTCCAGGGCCAGGCTGCAGCCAGACCCCCTTCCCCTTCCAGGCACAGCCTTGGCACTGCAAGGATCAGGATCAGCTGGGCAGAGCCTTTGCTCCAAGGTGCTGCAACGCTGCGGCAGCAGCTCCCGGAGCTGCTGGAGCCTTTGAGTGTTCAAACACAAACAAGATTTACTGGGAGCTGCTGCAATTTCAGCAAGGCCGAGTTTCTGGGCTTCCTCCCCACGGAGTGCAGATGCTGCTGTAGGAACTGGAAGCGTTTCTTGGGGGGGTCTCCTCGGAACCCCCAGCAGGCACCTCCACCTTTCACACACCGGCACTCTTACTCCATCCTGGTCTGTGCTAATAAAACACGAGGCTGCATTTAAATAAGGAGCTGGGAGAGTCCCCAGGACTCCTTAAAGGTTATCACGGCTCCGTTACTCATCCTGGAGGGGAAGGCAGAGGGAAGCAGCTGACTCATATCACGGCAACACGGAGAGGGGCTGGCAGGACCGGAGCCCTGATTTTCCCCCGGCACAGGGCTGCTGTATGAGCACAGACTGTGATTTTCCTCCATAACTGCTCTTTTTTCCCCGACTTTTTCTCCTCAAATTAAACTCTGACAAGCACGAGAGAACCCTAATTTCCCACCTGCATGTGTGTGCATGTACCTGTAAGGGAATCCTCCTTCTTTTCCACCTGGATATCAACATCCCTGGCAGTCTCCACATGCCTCACGTAGCCTGGGGGTCCAAGCCTCTTTCCAAAACTTCCCCCACACACTGCACATCCCATCCTTACCCCAGCTCATTTCCTGCTCTTTTCTAAGGGAAAAGCCAGCTGTCAAGCATGTACATAAATTGCCCCAAAGCCATGAAGGCTCTTATCACAGATAGAAAACCCCAGGCACCCTAAAGGACACACCAGAGCTCTCTCCCTTCCTTGGGCAGGCTCAGCCCTGCTCCCAGCACAGTCCGGGGGAGCCTTGGCTGTGCAACACAGTGGGGAAGGCAGGCTGCAGGCAGGAGTGTTGGAAGAAAGGTCATTTCTTGCTTTGGCACTGAGTCAGAGCTGCATTTTCTGCCTTCTGACACCGTTAACCAGAACACCCAGATGCCCAGGGTATCTCTGGAGGAAGGTACCCATAAAGTTGGCCAGTTCTTTCTTGGTTTAGGGCATGGCCAGGGTGTAAAAACAGGCTCCTGGGGGCTGTTTATACCCAAGCCTGACCTTTTAACCTTAAGTACTTTATAGTAGCCATTTATAAACATCCACCATGTCCATGAAAACACCATGGGTAACACCTCCTGGGAATGGTGTGGCTAATGGAGAGCTGGGACAGGGCTGCAGAAAAGATGTTTCTTGCTTTCCCTGTGAAACACAGCAAAATCCTCTCCCAGCAGAGCAGCCTTTCCTTCTTTTTCCAGCTGTCTGTGTTATTTTTGTGTTGTGTTGCTGGTTAAAAATACCCCTTGCCAGCAAGAACGGAGTTATTTGGAGCACCCTTGTTTATCTTTGTTTGGGAAGAGCACACGCCACCATCAGCTGCCTCCTTCCTCCTTAAAAATCATCTCCTGCAAGAAAACATTGATCCTGTGCCTGGTCCATGCCCATGATGGGCTTTCAGCCAGGCCTGATGTCTCCAACATCAAGAGGAAGGGGACACAAGTGCCTGTCACATGTGGGGTGTGGGGGAGACCTCTCCAGTCTCTTCCCTGGATATCAGAGCTTGTGGCTTTTGAAGGAGATCCTGCAAGCACAGGAAAAACAGAAAAACAATATGGGTCTGGACATCAAGATGAGCACACTGGGAGGTTTCTTCTTGCTAAGCATTTCCATGACACCAGATGCCCTGAAGACACCAGCAGTGAGAAGCCAGTAATGACCGTAAATAATTTGTGAGTGAAGCTGGAGCTGATCATGGAGACAGCCCCAAAGCACTCCTGCAGCTGCCACTTCAGAGGGACAAACAGGGTGGGAAGGGTCCTAACGACCCCCCTCCATGGGCATGTGGGGAAGGGGATGTCCAGAAACCCAAAGTCCCTTCAGGATCCTGAACAGAAGCAATCTGATGGTGCCAAGAGCCTGGGTTGTTCATTAGTAACCACAACTCTTAATAGTGTCCATGAAGCATCCCCCAAGTGTCACTCTCCCAAAAAACATCCTATAGGTCCAGCAAAATTATCTCCCCCACTCCTTGGCAAACTTTGGTTGTTTTTGTTTACTGCAGGGCATTTTAAGTCCTGAAAGAATTCCCAGGGAAGCTGTAGCACCCTGCCCTCATCAGTGAATCAGGCCTTTCTTTTCTCCCTTCTGTATATCACTTTTTTTTCCCAGGCTAAAGTAGTCAGGGAGTAAAAGTCTGGAATCTAACCACAGGGAGCATGAAAATATTTAAACAAGCTGGTTTAAATCAAGGTTTTGACTTGCTTTTGTAATGGTCCCTTCAGTCAAGGCTTGAACACGTTGTTGCATTTTGGAGTGGGAAGCAGAGGATGGGTTTGCTCCACCCACTCTCAAGGCAAGCATGGAGGCAGAGGCATGGCCTGTGGTCTCCAATATTCCAGAGAAAGAAAGGAATGCCTTTAATCCTCCTTTTTTATTATTTTTTTTAATTAATCTGAGCAGGGGTGGTTTTGATCCAGCCTGTGGTCAACCAGACTCTTACCACTCATCCCCCTCCATCCTGCAGCTGCCACTGCACATGGGACAGTGTGGAAGAAACCCCAGAGCACCAGAGGTGACACTGACCCTCTCCATGGGTCCTATTTTCCTAATTTCTTGGGTTTTTTCATGTCTCCCTGCACCCAGAGGAACTGTGTGACTCCGCTTCCCACTCGTCCTCCCTCATCATCCCTAGAAAACACATCAAAGCCAACCCCTGCACTCAGCAGGGGCTGGAGCAGCCCAGTCTCCCTCTTTCCAAGGTAAATAATGACTTTGATTAGGAACTATGCCTAATTAACCGTAAGGAGCTGATGACTCAGCTGACTGTCAAAAGCTTTTTGGCTCTGCTTTCCCATTTCCACAGCTTGACCTTTCATCTGCCCCCTGGAAGCTCAGGGAAATCCCAGTTACACCGACCAGATCGTCCAGGTTGGCCTCAAGCTGTAACACCTTTTTTTAGAGAGGCTGGTAAAACCCCTCCTGCAGGGGACAGCCAGGCTCAAGAAAAGGAGATTATTTTTGTCCTCACTTGGATTTTAAGAAGCAGACAGGCTCTGTTGATTCAGACATTGCTCTTGGACTCGGGCTGGTAAATAGTGCAAGGTTTGCTCTTTTTATCAGCTTGCTCTGCAAATCAATAGGAGGACTCAAAAACGTATTGTCATCATAAACCATGGAATTCATTAATGCCCGTTGTTTGCCTCCGTGTTTTAATGGAATGCAAAGCAAATACATCCGAGGAGTGTTCATCAGCACGAGTCAGGCTGGACCAGGATCTCCTGCCACTTTTAATTTGCCTGGGAGAAAGAGGAGATGAAGAGACTGCAGGACCTCGGTGAAGACGACTGGAGGCTTGGGACTTGCATCTCCCCTCCTGTGTATATCCTGAGGGAAAGAAATTCATCTTTTGGACGGGCTCTCTGACACCTCTACTCCATGGGAAGCACTGCAGGAGTGGAGGGATGTGTCTGGGTGAACTCCCATCCCTGCAGAGCCTGTTGTCTCACCGGGGAGGAGAGATTTCATCTCATTTAACGCCTCTGGACAAAACACTACATGTGAAAACTGTATTTCTTTAAATATTCCGTGCACCCTCTGACAGCCGTATTCCCTCTCCGTGAATCACCAAGAGCAGATGTCCTGGAGGTTATATATGTTCAGTAAATAGACTTTTTGGCACCGAGCTGAGCAGTTCCCTTGCAGCACTTCTGAAGTGCAAAAGGGGAAAGATGCAAAGTGTCAGCTCCGCTGCCGTCACACGGATTCAGGAGCAAGAACCCACGATCCCATCCAGTCCCACGAGTGTGTGTGGGCAGCTGAGGGGGATCTGGGCATGCCAAGGGGTTCACATGTCCCCCTTCTTGAGCAAACTCTCCTTCCAGGCACTGGGTAACAAGGTCAGATCCAGACACAATGCAAAATCCAGCTCTGTGCCCTCGCTCGTGTCCCTCAGGTCCTCTTGGGACTAGGCAGCAGGAACAAGGGAAATCCCTGGGATTTCCCCAACATCTGAGTACCTGCAACTATGGCTGGCTGGAGGGCATTGTGGATATCTTAATAGATTTTAAATCTTTTAAAGTCGTTTTCACCTCACTTGCTCAGCAGCGACCAAGTGTAAGGTTCTTCACCTGCCCTGGGGCAACCCCAATTTTGATACAAGTTGGGGGATGAAGGGGTCGAGAAGCCAAGAAGGACTTGGGGTTGCTGGTGGATGAGGGGCTGGACCTGACCTGGCAATGTGCACTGGCAGCCCAGAAAGCAAATCACATCCTGGGCTGCATGAAACGCAGAGTGGGCAGCAAGTCAAGAGAGGGAATGTCCCCCTGTACTCGGCTCTGGTGAGATCCCAGCTGCCAGTGCTGCATCCAGCTCTCGGGCCCATAATGTCAGAAGGACATGGACCTGTTGGAGAGCATCCAGAGGAGGCCACAGAGGTGCTCAGGAGGCTGGAGCACCTCTGCTGTGGAGACAGGCTGAGAGAGCTGAGGTTGTTCAGCCTGGAGAAGAGAAGGCTCCGAGGAGATCTTAGAGCCCCTTCCAGTGCCTAAAGGGGCTCCCAGAGAGCTGGAGAGGGACTTTGGACAAGGGCCTGGAGTGACAGGACAAGGAGGAATGGGTTCAAACTGTCAGAGGGCAGGGTTAGATGGGATATTGGGAAGAAATTCTTGGCTGTGAGGGTGGTGAGGCCGTGGCACAGGCTGCCCAGAGAAGCTGCAGCTGCTCCATCCCTGGAAGTGTTCGAGGCCAGGTTGGACGGCGCTTGGAGCAACCTGGGATAGTGGAAGGTGTTTCTGGTAATTACAGTGGTTTTGGACTACATGACCTTTAACCAAACAGTTCCATGATTCCATGACCCTTCTGCTGTCCCCGTGGGTAAGTCATCTTGGCATGGCCCCTGCACGCTCGCACAGGGACTAATCTGGCCCCATACAGTGCCTGCCTCGAATGGAGCTGCCGCCAAAAACGAGCTCATTTGCACATATTTATCATCAGAAAAAAATAGCCGCTCACTGATCCAGAACATTCATCTCTAAATATTTACAAAGCATTATTTATCCGAATGAAAGAGACATTTTTCACTCAACAGACGAGGCATATGGTAGCGGCGTGCGAGAGGAGATGAATTGCACCGAGTAATTCTAAACAGATTTAATGCCAGCAATAATTATTTTTAATAAGACAGAAAGTTCCCTGGGTGATAACTGAACATGTAGCATTTGAAAGGGATTGTGCCGGCCCACATTGTTGAATATTGTTTGTTCAAATACGCTTGTTGTGCCTTTTGGTACCTCGGTGCAACTTCAACCTGCCTTCCTGTCTCCCTTGGGGAAGGAAAAAAAGAGGAGGGGAAAAAAAACAAACCCCAAACCCCGAGTCCTCTGTCATTTATTTCAAGCATGTCTTTTAATTACAGAGCTGCATTTAGATAGTGTACAAAATATTCCGGGCTGGATGCCTATTTAACAGACTCCCCAGTTGCTGCTTGAAGCTGCTCGGCGGAACACAGTGTGAATCATTATAAAATCTCTCACTTCAGTACATACCCAGGAAAATGGAGAACCAAATGTACTGACAGCAAACACTTAAGAAAGAATGACACAGGAGGGGGGATTTTGCCAGGCTTTGGTTTTTCAGAGGAGTTTGATGGATGCTACAGACGAACCCAGCGGGTCCCCAGCCCTAAATCGCTCTCCGCTGTGGTGCAGGTCGAGGTGTTTTGTGTCACCCACCTGTCCTCGTGTCAACACTCCGTGAAGCTCACAAATACACCCCTCCCAGGGGCTCTGAGGTCCCAGTTGTTTTTGTAATGCTGGGGGAGTGCACCTGGAGAAGATGCAGAAACCTTTGGCACCTCTTGCAGTCAAATCATACATTCATAGGATGGTTTGGCTTGGAAGGGACCTTAAAGCTCATCTCGTTCCACCCCCCTGCCATGGGCAAGGACACCTTCCAATAGACCAGGTCGCTCCAAGCCCCGTCCAACCTGCCCTTGAATGTTTCCAGGGACAGGGCATCCACCACACCTTTGGGCAATGTAGTCAGTTCATTTTTAATGATGGTTTTACGCTCTCTCCTTGTCACCTACTGATTTCAGCTGTGGGGGAAGCAAGAAAGAGGTGATTGTCCCTAGATCCTTTGCCCCTTCTGGTGCAGAGTCTCTCCTTACCCCATGGCATATCACTGGCACTGCTCATGCAGGGAGAGGGACAGCAGAGCCATGGCCTTGCACTGGGATAAGTGCAAGAATCAAGAATCATGGAATCACAGAATAGTTTGAGTTGGAAGGTCCCTTCAAGACAATCTTGTTCCAACCCCCCTGCCATGGGCAGGGACACCTTCCACTAGACCAGGTTGCTCCCAGCCCCGTCCAACCTGGCCTTGAACACTTCCAAGGATGGGGCATCATTTCCCCATGGCCTTGGGACCGTGACACAGTACCACATTCAAGACCCCTCTCTACCCTCAGGCAGGCTGGCAGGGCCGTATCCAGGTGATTTGAGCTCCCTCACTGCTTATTTTCAGCTGGGAAGGTGAGGAGTGACGGGAACGGGATGCCAAGGGCAGGCTGGGCTGGAAACACAATCTCTGTGCCAGACAATGACACAGCCAGAGGTGAGCAGGGCACACAAAGGAGGCCAATGGCATATTAATGAACAATCAGATCTACCTGGGAACAGCTCGTCCATCTGCTGAATAAGCCCCTGTAACGAGCTTATGTGCTGCCCTTACCTGGGCTCTTTGTTATGCACTGGGAGGGCGCAGCAACACCCAGACCCTCCCTGTCCGTGCTGGGCTCAGGGCTGATCCCCTGCCACCACGAGGAGAGCAAATCCCCACGCTCAGCCCTCAAAAGCTACAGCTCAGAAAAGATTTAGTTATGTTCCTGGCAGGGCTCAGGGTTTCAAAGTCCCCTACAATTACAGTGACAATTCCAGGGCCGCCGGCGGCTGCAGTCGCAGTCGGGGAAGCAGCGCGGGGGCTGCTGCAACTTAAGGGTGGATTTGTGGAGTTTCCAGAGTAAGGGAATGTCAATTCCTGCTGAGGGGTGTAACCAACACCAGGACCTCGTTGCCTAAACCCACCCTGACTGTGAGGGGTAATCCTGGCCCTGACAAACCCATAGGTAAAGGTGCAGGAGGGATGAGGAAAAGCGGCATGGAGAGAGCATGGGGCAGCTTTCACTTCTGGTCCAGGAGAACATGAGCCCCAAAGGAAAATTCTTGGAGTCTGATGCACTCACAGATGCTCCGACTGGTAGTCTCCTTGTCTCTGAGAAAACTTATCCAGGAGAACCATGAACATCTACATCACTTGGGGATATTTGACTGGAGATGTGTCTCAGAACCTAACACCTCCTTCAGGAGAGCTGAGGAGTTCAGAAACCCTTTGCAGCCTCACTTGGGAGGATCCAGCACAGATTCCACAAAGACAGGTCCACTCCATCAACCTCCAAGCCTCTCCCCATGGCTGTTACTCTATTGCAAATAAACCAAAGGAGGTGATCACCAAATTTGGGAAGGCAGCCGATGAGAAGCAGGATTTTCATCTTCAATTGCAAGAGTGGCAACAAAAACTATCTTATTCAGCAAAATCTGTCCCCTGCACCTCAAAATTGCTCTAACCTGCTTCTAAGTGGGATGGACATCTCTGATCCTCCAACTGTTCGCATTCAGGAAAGATAAATGGGATTTTGTTTACATCCCTGGAGCCTTTGCACTCGGCTGGGCTGGAGCACACAGCCAGCACACACAGGCTGAGGTGAAACACAGGTTGTTTCAGCAAGTAGAAAGCTCAGGGGGAATTATCTCGTGCCTCTGAAGTGCTATTGTTGGGCTGAGAAGGTCTGGGGCTTCATGTTTAATAGTCAACATTATTTTAGGCAGGTAAAACCCACCACTGCTTCATCCTGAGGGCTTATCCAAGAGCAGGAGATGACTCTTGACTTGTTCTCTGCCATGGTTTGTGGCAGTCCTGCGTGCTGGGATGCTTCTGGGGAGAATTTTGGGAGATCTTGAGAAGAAGTTCACATGCAACCTTGGGCTTGACCATAAATACACCCAGGAGAGACTCACCTGCCCATGCCAGCCCCAGCAGGACACCAGACATGAGTCCTGCCAAAAACCTCCATCATCATTGACATTGACATCAAACCTCATCCCTCTGTGCCTGACAGTGATTTTGGTGTGTTCCTGAGCAGCTAAACTTTATGATAATGCTCAGATTTCCCAGTGCTGGGCTCAGAGAGGACATGATCACTCTTTGTTTCCAGCATCAAAGCCATGCTCTTCCAGTGCACAGCGTTATCAGCAGTTCATTATCCCTCCCACCCACCCAACCTCCTCATCCTGCCGTAATAAAGCAAGTGGCAGAAGTCAAAGGCATCGTTCTGGGGAAAGCTCTCAGGAACTGTTCATCAAACTTGCCCTTTTATAATGAGAGCCATCTAATTTCCATGCTCATTTAACGCTTTACTCCACATCTGACGGCATGTTCCAGCTCCCTCCTTCCCTTACCCAGACCCCAGTCCCTTTACAAAAACACCATTTCCCCTAAATCCTAATTAGGTCACTGTGACCCCACATAAGCTCCCTCAAACCCCTTTGTGTCCCAAACAGCACAGCCTCCCAAATGCTTTATCCAGACACCCTCATCACGAGGTTAAGCATATTCCAGTCCAACAAATTAACAGATCTGTGGGCTCCGTCTGATTAATAAAATTGAAATGCCTAGGGGAAAAAAAAAAAAGATAGGGAAATCATTCCTAGGTCTCTTCCTGCTGCAGAACAAACACCCTTCCCCTGCTGGGAAGCCTCTCCTGCTTCCCTCTTGTGACCCTTTCCAAAATCTCAAGCACGGCTGGTAGCCCACAGACCTCCCTGTGGGGGCCTATCCCAAAAAAACAGCAAGAGGGCTTTATGATGCATCTCTCAGCTTGCAGGAAGTATTCAAACTGAGTGAGAAAAAAAGTAAATTTTGCCTATTTCTGGGCTGCTGCCATGAAGCACTCCTGCAATATGAAGCAATGCAATGCTGTGGTGCAGGAGTAGCACACAGCAGCTCAGAGTGGCTTTGCGGTGCCCACACTCCCTTCTCTGAGCATCCCTCACCACGAGCATCCTTCATCCCGGTCCCTCAGAGCTCCTGCTGCCTCATTTTTCCCTGCATCACTACTTGCCCCACTTTTGCTCTGTCCAGACCTCATCAGTCTGTGCTGCCTCACCAGGTGAAGCTGTGCTGGTTTTAACACCCCTCTACACGCTCCTAAAACCAGCCCTGGGACCTCCCAGCGTCACTAGGCACAGCTTATCTCCCCAGCCCCGCTGAAAGGGCCAGCTCAGGCACAACATCCGACCTATGCACAGGCTCCTTAACTTCCCTGAGCACTCAGGGACTATTAACAGCACTTCTGCTGCTCAGCACAGGACCCTCACGAGCTCATTTAGGGGGGCTTTGCACTGCTGCCCCTCCTTTGTACTTATGGCACAGACCTTGCTGGAGGACCCCGTGCTAATCCTGAGTTCCACCCCTCCAATGCAAGGAGGCATTTTCAGATATTCCAATACTAATTTCAAATATTCCTTTTATTATTATTTTTTTGCAAATATGACGGGACAGGCACGGAAAATAAATAAAAATAAAGAATCGTTGTGGTGCTATTAATAGTCACTACTCCTATTACCATAAGCTCAGGGTCACCGGGGTGTTGTGGATGCAAGTCAGGGAGCTCACAGTAATGCTCCCCCAAAGGGATTTCCCAGCTCAGCTCCCAGTTTGCTGCTGGCAGAAACGGCCCTGTCAGCTCTTTCATCAGGTTAACAAGCTCTGCCTCAAAATTAGTTTTGAGGCCTTTCCCCCCCCAACAATCCTATTACCCCAGCCGTCCCAGGATCCTGCAGCCGTGTGCTGATCTCCTCTCAGATTTGTTCCTGCCCAGCTCACAGTGATTTGTTTTTCTGCTGACACGGCCCTTCCAGTCAAATCAGTTTGCTTCCCTCCCTGGTGTTTACATTCCTGCTGTATTTATAGACAGGCATCACGTCCTCTCCCAACCTCCTTGGCCAAACAGAGATGATATTTTTCAGCTCCTGGCCTAAAATAGGCCCTTTTCCCCATCCCTTCCCGGCAACCCTTTGCTGCACCTGCTGGATTTAAACTTTTGGGGGCAAAGACCAGAGCTCCGTGGCACATTCCCAAAGAGATTTCACAGGGTGCTTAAATATTTCCTCATCTTTATTTTGCTTATTACGCTTTAGGGTCGCATTTTCCTTTTCCCCCAGCAGCATCACATATAAATGGCACACAGGGAATGCACCAAGGTCTTTCTCCTCCTTTTTAGTTTCCACTCATGAGCCCACAGTTCAGCAGGAAATCTGCTTCATTTTCCAAATTCATGAGCTCACCCTCTGCAGTACACCATTTTGCCCTGATTTTATATCACCTCTAACCCCTGCCCTTGCCTTCACAGCCCTTCCCCAGGCCACAAGAGCCACCCTGACCCTCAAACTCCCACTGTAATCTCCTGTCAGCACACGGCTGATGCTTAAGGGGAGGCAGACAGACAGCAGTTCCTGTATTTTCCTGGCCTAGAAAGTCTGCTCCTTTCACAAAGAAAGAAACTGGGTGACAGCAGGTTGGCCTGGCATCCTCTATGGCAAAATCTATGCCGCCCTGCATCCCGTTTTCTAGTACCTGCTGGCAGCCAGCAGGAAAAAAACCCAAGGGAAAGCATCTCCATGCTGGGTTCTTGTGCCAGGGATTTAATTTTCATATAGCTCATTAACTCACCCAGCAGCAAGCTTGCTGCCCACACTTCATAACTCCAATTATTCCCTCCATCCCTCTTTCATCCCACAGCCTCCCAAGCCTTGCAAGCTCAAGAAAATAAAATCATCTCAATGACTAGGTCTTTTTATCCCCCTTTTTCAAGTCTTTTCTGTTCTCCAGTCAGATGATGCCACCTCTGACTTCTCTGTCCACAAAGGGCTACCTTAAGTATTTCATGTGAACGCTGCAGGGAGAAATACTCACTCCATTTCGGGTTATTATCTCACCAGAATGCCATATATTATCCAGCAATCTCCAGCCAAGCAGGGGGTCTGCTGCATCTCCACATTATCTTGTTTGGAGCACACAGATTGCTCACTATTTGGTTCTCACCACAGAGAATACACTAAAAAGAAAAAGAGAAAGCATCCACTTGGGCTGCTGATATTATCCTAGGGAAAAAAAAAAATAAAGGAGCAATTGCTAATGGCTCAGGATTCCTCCCAAACACAGAGAGTGTCCCAAAGTCTGGCTTGAACTGTAACACTTGATGCCTGTAAGAAGAAGGGGAGCTGTGGTTGCCCCATCCCTGGAAGTGTTCCAGGCCAGCTTGGACAGGGCTTGGAGCAACCTGGTCCAATGGAAGGTGTCCCTGCCCATGACAGAGGGGGTTGGAATGAGATGACTTTTAAAGATCCCTTCCAACCCAAACCACTCCGTGATTCTAAGTATCTCGGTGCTTCCAGCACATTTAGGATTGGCAAGTTCCCTGTGCTCCAGGCCAGTGGGTAGTGGTGAAGCAAGGATGAACAGCACTGGTGAACAGAGATGGAAATGGAAAGCTGCCTGCATGGTCTCCATCGCTATGGCCAAGGGAAAATCCTGCTGATTGGAGAAACATGGAGCCAGCTGAGGCAGAAATCACAGCTTCCTGCTGGAGAGGCATCAGGAGATGGGGCATGGCTCCTTGGATTTCACATTTCTCAAGGGAAGGGACCCCACGAGCATTTGTGCTCCCTGGCAGAACGCACCTCAGGGGCTTCACAGGGATTTCATAACTCCATCAGCACGAGTCGTTTACGGACTTAAACAGATGAGACATTTTTCATGCCCGTGGTAATCAATTCCTCCGCTCAATTAGCCTTGCAGATCTAAGAAAAGATGGATCTTATTTCTAGACCATTAAAAAAAAAAAAATCAGCATCTCCACAGCACGTTTGTGCTCATGGAGGCTCAACAACCAGCCCTTCACCCTGCAAAGAGGGATCCGGGTGCCAAGGAAGGCAGTAAAGGGAGGGCAAGGGCAGACAAGATCCTGCCCTGATGCTGGGAAGGGGTGGAAATTATCCAAGGCAGGAGCACATATTGCAGACAGTGCCTGTCCTCAGCTGCCCACTCCTGGACTTCACCCGTCATTTGCCTTTGCTGGAGGGAACGGCTCGGAAAAATCCATGTCCGTGTCCTCTGAGACCATGGCTGGGGACAGAGCTGGTGTTGCAGCTCTGCCTCCGGCAGGATTAGTGCTGGGAGAAAGAGAGAAAGGGATTTAACCTGCTGAGGATGAGCTGGCAGGGGACAGGGAGAACCTCAAATACAAAATAAACACAGCAAAGTGCTTCCACCCCTTGCCTCGCTCCCTTCCCTGAGCTGGTTGGACTTTCTGTGTCCATGCTCCTGGACAAGAGGCTGGGGCATGGTGGTGTCCCCAGGAGTGAGCAGTACAGCCCAGAGCACAGCCCAGGCAGCTGTGTCCCCACCATGTCCCTGGTCTCGTGGGTCACATTGTGACCTCAGCCACCAGCCGCAAACGCAGCATCTTCTGCCACTTGCAACTCCAAACCAAAAAGAGATAAAGAAATCCTCCAGCACACATGGAACCCACCCCTCAGCCCAGAGCACAGCACCCACCACAGTCCCCTCCACCACAGGAGGGAAAACATTGGGGTGGGGGGTGTCTGACTGCTTCCAGACTTCTTACACCTTCCCCAGAAACATCTGGTGATGTCCAGTATCAGTGCCAGACACCGAAGGAGACAGACAGGGCTTAATCCTGCACAGCGGCACTCAGCATTCCCACCCGGGGCTGATCTGATCCCTGTGGACATGTGTGCTCTGATTTGATTAATCAGAGACGATTCCTTGCTGCTTTCCCTCTCTCCCCAGCTCCAACAGCAGCTCTCCAGGAGGACAGAACCAGTCGTGTGGCACAGCATCCGTGTTGGGTGTCCCTGCAGGAGTGGAGCATCTGTCCCCACTGCCCTGACCCTCTGCATGAGCTGCATGGAGCTCAGGGATTAGCAAAGGTCCTGCAGCCTGGAGGCTTCCATCCCTATCCCACAGCCTGCCTTTGTGTGGTCCTAATACCCTACAACAGCTCAGAGCAGTGTTTCTCCAGGACCAAGCACATTTTCTACATGTCCTCTGCAGCTTCCACTCTTCCATGCCCACCTGGAGAGATGCTGGCAACCAAATCATTCCCCCACCCCCAGGATATTTTGGTTTTCCTATACACATCAGTGGCTTTACCATTTGCATCCTTTGGTCCAACTCGAAAAAGGAAGACAGAGATCCCAAATGTTGCTGGGCTGACTGGGTAGGTAGGGCTGGGAAAATTCCCTGTTGCTGGAAGCTGTGGAAACTGGCAACCCACAGGTGTTCTGTCCTTCCTGAGAGGATTCATCCTGGAGTCTAATAGTGAGAGATTAATTAAGCTTAATCTAAAATTAACTCCATGGCCCTAAACATAAGAAGGATGTGGACCCGCTGGAGTGAGTCCAAAGGAGGCCATGAAGATGTTCTGAGGGATGGAGCACCTCTGCTCTGGAGACAGGCTGGGACAGCTGGCTTTGTTCAGCCTGGAGAAGGCTCCAGGGAAATCTTAGAGGCCCTTCCAGTGCCTTAAGAAGCTCCAAGAGAGCTGGAGAGGGATTTTGGACAAGGGCCTGGAAAGACAGAAAAAGGGGGAATGGCTTAACTGTTAGAGGGCAGGGTTAGATGGGATGTTGGGAGGAAAATCTTGGCTGTGAGGGTGGTGAGGCCCCGGCACAGGTTGCCCAGAGAAGCTGTGGCTGCCCCATCCCTGGAAGTGTCCAAGGCCAAGTTGGATGGGGCTTGGAGCACCGTGGTCTAGTGGAAGGTGTCCCTGCCTGTGGCAGGGGGTGGAACTGGATAATCTTTAATGTCCCTTTCAACCCAAACCATTCCATGATTCTCTGATTCTATGAAAGCAGGAAGATTATATCCCCACCAGCTCTTCTGTTGCCTATGACCATTGCAATTCTAGGCTCCCTCATTTTCCATGACAGACTCACACAGGTTTGAACAGGTTATATCTCAGCCTCAGGAAATATATGCATTGGCTGGATGCTGCAGTGGGTCACCTTTTATCAGATCTGACACCTCCTCATCTGCCAAAATCCTGCCAGAAAAGCAGTGGATGCCCTGCCCATGTCCCTCTCCCAGATGATTATCACCATCCCTGTGCCCCTGTAGCCATGCCATTGGGGCATCCCCATCCCCCCGTACCACCGGCTTCAAAATCCAGCCTCAGATTAAATAATCCTGCATTTGGTAGGGAAATAATTGGTGCCACTCTGTGACCTACTGCTTTTGGTAATGAAAGCCTCTGTTCCAACCCAATTAGCATGATACTCCAAAAAGGCAAAGGACAGAGCTGTGATAGCTCAGGGATAAAAACAGTCAGTGGATTTGGATTGGATGGGGAAAAAAGGTCACACAGGCATCACAACCTTACAGCAAACCCTGTCCCAGCTGTACTTCTGGACTGAGTGGAGGGAGGATTCATCCAGGACCTGAGGATGCTGTGAAAAGGCATCGCACCCCGCGGCGGGGATGCATCCCCCATCCACCCCCGCTGGGATGTGCCCCAGGAGTGGAAAGACCACAAATGCCTTCTCCAGCGTTTCGGACACCCTTTGCTGAGGGGTGTTCCCAGGGAGGGAACGCTGGAGGCTCGGTTCCTCCCGGTGTTTGAAGCGGAAGCTCGATCCCGAGGCGTCGAACGCCGCGTGTGAGCGGCCCCACGTCGGCAGCTCCCGCTCCAGGGCTGCTGAAGACGGCGTCGGATCCGCAAAGCCCGGCGCTTACACGGAGTTATCGGGCTGTAATCCCGGCTGCCTTGCATAATGTGTTGCATTACATGTAATCCATACACTAATACGCTCTGAGCGGGAGCCAGCGCGGGTATCGGGCTGTTTCCCTCGGAAAAACAACTCGCCTCTCTGCAGGCAGGAGATTGGGGCATCCCAAAGGACCTGCTGAGGGAGCTGCCTCTGTAAAACAAAGCAAACTGGGGGATTCCGGGCAAAAACAGCTGGTGCATCCCTGGAACTGTTCCAGGCCAGGTTGGATGGGGCTGGGAGCAACCTGGTCTAGTCGAAGGTGTCCCTGCCCATGGCTGGATGTTGGAATGAGATGGTCTTTGAATTCCCTTCCAACCCAAACCATTCTGGGATTCTATATAACAGTTATGGTATGTAAATGTATTTGGGATGCTAATATATAGCTATACAGCATGTAGATCATATATAGCAGGCAGACCATTTATAACACACAGGCCATATGTAGCACATAAACAATATATAGCACATAAACAATATATAGCACATAAACAATATATAGCACATTTCTGTGGCTGGGTGGAAGGATTTACAGAGGGAAGGAGTATCAAGGCAGGAGGGAGAGGGCAGATGTTCCCCAGGGCAAACCCTGACCACAGGTCCAAGAGGATTGAGAGCGGAGAACCCAGGGGAAAAAAAAAAAAAAGGCAAAAGAGCAAATAGAGCTAAAAAAACATCTGTGGCAAAGTAAAGCTGACTTGATTTATGGATAGCATTTTAAATTATAGGCTTTGCAAAATGCACAGGGTTTGTGTTTTATTAGATTTGCAGCCAGAAACAGGAGAAAGTCGTGGCAAGAGGGAAGGAGGGGAAGACACAGCTCAACTTCCCCGGCCCTGCCCACCTCCCATCCAGGGTGGGAATGGGAGCCACACCATCCCAGTGGGAAACAAATGGGCTCTAGATAATAAGGTAATGGAGAGCAGGAGATTTAACCTGCTTTGAAAGACATGTTACAGCTGTGACAGCTTCGTGTCTGTGCCTTGGGGGCAAAGAGCTTATTCCCACCCCGCCTCCTCCACAGGCACAACCTCTGCAGCCAGCCTGGTGTCCCCCAGGGCTGAATGCAGTTGTGTGTCCTCATAGTAAAGGTATTTGCAGCCAACAAATGGTCTGGCAATCCCAGTAGTTAATTAGCATTTTACAACCTAAATTATCTCTTACACTCCCCCCCCCCCACAGTTTTCCAATACTCCCGTGGCATCCTGCTAAGAACTGGCCACGTTGGTTTCTTTTGCTGTTCCAGAACCAAGTGAAACTTTAAGACTAAAGAAAAAAAACCTCTTAATTAAAGAGTTCATTTGAAAATAACATCCCCCATGATTTTTACGGAGGGAATGTGTTTCACGTGGCGTTTCACACACCATTAAAACTGAAGAATTTTTGACCAGCCGACGGTTTCTGGTGGGAGTGCTGATGTTTTGCTCATATCTGTGTGTACTCCCATGTGCCAGCTATTGCCATCTGGGAACAGCCTTTTACTACAGTAGATTTATCACACAGAGAAATAAGCTCAGTTGTCAACTTCTCTAATAAAGATGAGAGGTGCAGCACAGATCTAAAAGCAAAATACTGTCCCATATTCCCTATTAAGCTGAATCCTGTCAGGTTTCTCCCGTGTCTCTATTTGTGTTCCTTTCTCCCAAGACATAATGAAAAAGAAACTGTGAGGCTGAAGAAAAAGGAACAATGTTCTTTAATCTAGAAAGAAAAGTGATTTTTTCCTTGCAAGGAAGCGCACTTGGTGAGTAGTTCAAATAAATTAGATGTTAGGAAGAAATTCTTGGCTGTGAGGGTGGTGAGCCACTGGCACAGGTTGCCCAGAGAAGCTCTGGCTGCCCCTGGATCCTTGGAAGTGTCCAAGGCCAGGTTGGATGGGGCTTGGAGCAACCTGGAATAGTGGAAGGTGTCCCTGCCCACAGCAGGGGGTTGGAATGAGATGGTCTGTAAGCTTCCTTCCGACTCAGACCATCCTGGGATTCTATGTTTCAGAGATGTTGGTACCAGACCTCAGCCCACATGGGGCTGTACAACATCATGTCAGCAGCAGGAGAAGGACTGGGGGTCCAGAAGAGCATTTCCAGGCTGTTTCTGAATAGCTGAGTGTGCTTCTGGGCTCCTGATTCCCACCTGACCACACTCCCAGTTGGCTTGTAAGGTCAAATGAGCCCTAAGGCTTTGGGTCTGATCACCAGCATCACCATCTCCTCTCATATCTGCCAACTAACCATGAAAGCAGCATCATGCAAAAGGGTATGGTTTACCATCATTCTTCCTTTTTCTTGTTTTTCTTTTACTGTTACTTTTTCTTCTTCTTTTTTCTTTTTTCTTTTTCTCTTTCTTCTTTTACTTTCACCTTTACTTTTTCTTCTATTTTTTTTTTTTATCTTACCCTTCTCCTTTCTCTTTTGCTTTTTCTTCTTTTCTTCATCCTTTGTTAGAAGCAGATCAGCATCTCATTCCCCTCTGCAAAGCACTGTGAGACCCTGGCGAGAAAAGCCCTTTGCCAGGTGCTGATGTGACCAGCCAGGTCCAGGGCTGGAAAATGCCAAACCTGAAACATATATTTAAGGCAAATCTGTTCAGCAAAGCTCTCAAGCACTGAAATCTCTGGGACTTCAGTATGTGCTCCAATCCATGCTCTGGAACTGGAGCTTGCACTGCCTCAGAGCTGGAGAGTCCCTGGAAAGGGGATTGTCTTCCTTCCCTTCACAACACAATGCCTGAGTATTTCATAGCCCCGGGATGAATAAGGGAGGGCACCTGTGTTTAAAGAAAACATCTTTAACACAGGCAGGTTTGTAGCTAAAGGCAAAAGCAGCGGGAATGCTGCCTGTGTCACCTCCCAGCCTTCCCTGCCCAATTTTGGGCTGCTCAGAAAATGCCAGAAAATAATAATAACAGGAGTAACCTCCCTCTCACACTGCACTTTGCAAGGCTGTGACTGTATGTTCCATGGCCATCATATATTTAAAAGGCTTCCAGGGGGCAGCTGTATGTCTTCTGGTTTGCTGCACAGAAATGTTATTCTTTCAACAGTGTTTGCCCTTTGTATTCCCAAAGCCACGGAATCCTCTTCTCCCGCTTCCCACCACTCTGTGCAAACAGGAGGACAGCCACAAATATCCCGTCATCAGGGCACTTAGCTCTGCTGCCAGCCCCTAAAGCTGGTGGAAAAGTGCTCTGCAGGCACTTTCCCCCTCTGCTGGGCTATGGCAAGGCAGAGGGAGAGCCAAGGGTGAGCCACAAACCCAGGAAGCTGTGGATGACCCATCCTGGAAGTGCTTAAGACCAGGTTGGACAGGACTTGGAGCAACCTCCAAGTGGAAGGTGTCCCTGCTCACAACAGGGAAGTTGGAACGAGATGGGCTTTAAGAGCACATGGCCAGAGGTGCAGCTATTTTATTTATTTATTTTGAAGCCCTATTTGAATGGTCCATTAGTCACACACTCATAAAACAGGCAGTTTTCTTGTGACTGGTTAGCAGAACGGACAGCAAATTGTCTGTCCTTGGCCAGCAGCAGCAGCTCTTTCTGCCCAAATTTATGCCAAATTGGCAAATCTCCCTGTGATTATTTCATTTGTTGAGCTTCTGTGGCTGAAAACACAAGAAATTCTGTGAAACATAAGCTTTTGGGGCAAGGCCAGGTAGAATGGGGCTTGGAGTAACCTCACCTAGTGGAAGATGTCCCTCCCTGTGGCAGGGGGTTGGAACGAGATGGGCTGTAAGGTCTCTTCCAACCCAAACAGTTCTGGGATTCCATGATGCAGCTCTGCTGGAAGGACTAAAAGGATAGGCCACTGCTGAGTTTCAGCTTGGCTTCTCTCCAGGTTTGCTTGGAAACCTCACCAGAGGCTCCAGGAGAAACCCTAAACCCGGGGATGTGGTCATCAACTCCTCTTTGACCTCAGTAGGGCCGGGATGTCATCCCATATCCCTTAAAGATGTTCCAACCTCTTCCCAAATCCTATATCAGCTTGATTTGAGATGCCCTTTGACAGCCCCAAACCTACTATGGAAATACAACGGCAGCTTTTCCAAGGGTGAGGCATCCCATTTGGGATGAGCTTTCCAAAGGGCTCTGACACCTGAGGAAATGCACCTTCAGCAGCGATGCTGAGCTCAGCACTGGATATTTGGGGATGATTGGAAAACATTTCACCTTCACTAAAGCTTGGAAAGGCCAGAATCAGGCTGCTGGGGCTGAGTTTGGAGCTGATTCACCAGGCATGGGAGGGAAAAAGCCAAGTGCTCAGTGGTGTGTGTGCCCAGCTTTCCAAACGAGCTCATGTGTGGCAGGGAACGGACAGAGATTTGCAGTAATTGAATGGAATAATATACTGGATGGAAATATCAAATATATTTCATTCAGAGATAAATGAGGCTGTAATTAAATGGTGTCATTTAATGTACTGCCCAATGGACACAGTAATTGCTTTTTTTTTTTTTAAGAGGCAGCAGGGTAATATCCATTCACTCATAAAGGGGTGATGATGCTGATTTAACCCAGTGGGGGGATAAACAGCACCCTGTGTGTCACACCCCAGTGCAGCAAACCTAAATGTTCACTTTGATCACATAACTACATTACATGCATCCTCTAATCCCCCTCCTGCTCCCATCCAAAGCAGACAGGAATCAGACCTGGTTTCGTAGGACAGGCATGGATCTTGCTCCTTTCCTGCCCCAAAAGCTGAGGATACTTTCTTACAGGAGTTTGACTTCAAGGATGCAAAAGGGAAAGGGAACACCTTATCCTTATCTGCCTGCTCCGTGTCTCTACAAGACCACCAGATTAACCAGTATAACTACTGGAGATTTAGTGCCAGAGTTGGTGAAGAGCTTGAAAGAAATCCATTGGGATTTGCGGCTTGTGTGGCACGAAGCTTATCCCAAATTACTCTCAGGTATCCCCCATCCCCCGCCTCTGCCCCCCCCCCCCGAAAATCTCACTGCCTGGGTAGAAAAAACATCTCCCAAAATTTTAAGGGCTACCAGTAAATGTCTCATACCAACCAGCTCCTGGTGTTGGATTTTGCATCCCCCTTCATCTCCATCCCCTGCCTTGCTCCCTGCTGGGTTAATTCCCCTCCCTCTGAGCTGCCCTCTCCTTTCATCCCTGTTTTAATGAGCTAAGTCATAGTTAACAATTCTCCTCTTTAAAGCAGCAGTGGCAGGAACCAGGTTAAAATTCAGGGCTACTCTCTTGGGCTCCCTGTAAGCTCAGTCTAAATCAACAGAGTGAATTTGCCACGAGTGCTGCAGGTGATTCATGACATGACTTGTACCTGTACCAGCAAAGGGAGCCCTAAAATCATATTGATTTTACAGGCAGCACCACTTCACTCCAAACAACTCGAGGTTTACTCACTGTTGATTTTTCTGCTTTTCTTTTTTTAGTTAGACTCAAACTTTATTTTGCAAACAGAGCAGCTAAGGACTTGTAAATATGTATATACATACATATATTTTTATATACGTGTACACACACACACATATATATATTTATATATGTGTATGCACACACACATATATAGATATGTACATCACACCAGGCTGGATATTTGGGGACGTTTTTAGATTTTTTACAGCTTGCAGCACCCAGTGCCTCCAACACAAGGGTGGAAGCTCACAGGGTGATCCCAAAAATAAGCTCCTGTTTGGAGAGGAGCCGTGGTGTTTACTCCTCGGCCGAGGAGGAAGGATGGAGAACAGCCCTCACCAGTTAATTTTAACAAAGCACACATTTTTCTGGCTCTGTCATGGGCTTGCATATTTTAACTCCTATCTTCTGTTCAGCAGCTAAAAAGAGACTTTCATTCCCGTTTTGGCTGCTGCGCCTCGTTCCCCGTTCCCGGGCTGTTACACAGGCTCTATTCTTACATCCACCCTCCTGCTGATAACAGGGAAAGGCAGGGGTTCAGGGGACACCCCAGAGCTGCTCCCTCAAACAGGTGGGGGTTTTCTGCAAACACCGACTTCCACAAGCCCATCACTGTTACGTCTGTGGCACGGAGAGAATATGAATCAGTACCGAGGCTAAATTAGCTTTCTGCCCACAGTCCTTCCCAAGGAATTCTCACAGAGATATATTTGTATTAAAGAAAAGAGATTAGAGGAAACCATATAAATGCAATCCATCATCCACAATTAGAAACAAGTGAGGGCAGGAGGAAGAGAAACTTTCTCTCTCTGAGTCCTTTTTCAGAGTGTGTATGTGTGTTTATATATACATATATATATGTATATGTATATAAATACATATATATATGTGTATGTATATTTATATATACATACACATATATATTTATATGTGTGTTTATATATGTAATATATATAAATATAATTTATATTTATAAAATCATGTATCTATGTTATTATGCATATTATATATACAAGTTAAAAATATATATACATATATAAAGAGAGACACTCACATGCACATATATATATACGCAGGAAAACATAAATATGTATATTCCTATAGTCAAGAATTTTTGTTAAAATTAAAGCTTTACAATATACATCTACGTTTATATTTAGCACATATAAATATATATTTTAGATGCAGATATAGATTACATAGATTATATAGATATAGATATATCCACAGTGTACATGCACACAAGCAGCCAAAAGAAGCAGAGAACCTACTTGCCTTGCCCAAGGCCAGACACATCGTCACCCAAAGGAAATTTTATCCCAGGATTTCACCTCTCTTTTTTTTTTTTTTTTTTCTTTTTCCCTTAAAGACCCAGCTCTGGGAGCCAAGTGAACCTTTTGTAACCACAGTTTTCTTCAAAAAAGCAAAGAGAAAAAGCTGTTTAATCAAAAATGTTGTTCTTATTATCACCATTTCATCGTCCACATCTCACCATCAACACCCTGGTGCCACACTGGGCTCCTCCCAGGGCTCAGGGGCAAGAGGATTTTCAGAGACCACCACTACTGAAGGCACTTTCAGGAGCACTGAACTTACCAAAACCATGTTAAAAAGCCCTTATTTGTTTGGGAAGTGTGGGAGGTGAAAGGTCCCTTTAAGTAGATCTAAAGTGAAAACCATTAGCAGCGCATTGTTCATTCAGTTCCTTTATCCATGACATGAGAACAAAACGATCTGATCTAAGCAAAACCTCTGGTTTCATAGCAACAACGGACATTTTTTTTTTTTTTTTTTTTTGGTGGGGAAATATAATGCAAATCAGTGCTTAGGTGCATAACTTGTGACTACTTTATTTCCTGTACTAAAGTCTGTTGAAACGCTATTAAAATATAATTTAGCTAAACGGCTTCCTGGAAAGTAATAAAAAAACCCCAACATTTCTAGTCTAAAAGTCAAAAAATATCAAAAGTGAGGTCATTTGTGAAAAATAATGATGCTGTTCAGCTCTTATATAACTCTTTCCATGAAATCTCAAAACATTTTTGAAGAAAGTAGTGTGGATTGCCCTTCTGTAGTGCTGGGAATCAAGAGCCCAGATGTGAGGAAATTGTCCTGCCCCGGCACCAGGTTTTGGAAGACACGGCAGAATTACAACCCAGGTTTCCTCAGCTCGATGGGGATCTTCTGGCATCTCTCAAGGAGAGACACAGTGGGTAAGGAAGCACTGAGAAAAACTTGTAGAAGTGCTCAAACAGCTGTTTCCAAAGTCTTCTGGGTGTCTTGGTAATTTGGTTGTCATCTAAGCCACGTCCTTCCCTGAGGTCTGTAAACGTGCTGAAAGTCCTCTACTGTTGTCAGGTACCTCTGCTGGGACAAGCGAGCTGAGAAATGCATCTTTTCTGCTTTTATACCCAAAATTTCCATGACATACAGCCTGTGACACCATCCCCTCCTCTGCAGACACCGTCACCACCTTGTCCTTCCCTTGCCATCGCTACCTAATGGCCACGGCCCTTCGGAAAGCAAAAGTGAAGTTCCTGCAGGATCCAAAGCATCTTGGATGCTGAAGACTTGACATCTCTGCTAAGTTTACTAGAACCAGGTTACCATGTAACAGAGGAATCCCAGCAGGTCTTTCTGACCTCCAAGTTTGGGGTGAAAATGGCCACGGCTCCCGTGCAGTGCCTGAGTTGGGTGTTCCGGGCACGGAGCAGATCTGAGGGACAGATGCCAAATTTACAAGTGAAAAAGACAAACAGTTTCCTAGATGGAGGTTTTCAGCCTTGATCTTGAGGCACGTGCCACCCTCCAGCTTTGGAAATGTGAACTTCAGTCCTGCCGAGGAGCGATGGCTGAATTTTAGGTGACTCTGGGAGCAGGAGAAACTGGCCCATGTTTTTATGGGCAGTTCATTTATAAGATACTTCAATGACCCCAGTGCTCCAATCAAAGCAAAATTTAGCCAGTCCAGATCTTGCCTTTAATCCTCTTTTTTCTTCCTGCAAAATAAAGTTCCCTTAGGAGAACAAACTCTGTGAGTTTTCAGGGCTGTTTTGTCAGAGCTCCCTGCCACGGGCTGACACTTCTGGAATTTCCCTTCCCCATGGGGAAAATTAGGATAAAAAGGACTTGGGTTTTGGTCTGGTGCAGCATCACTGGTTGGAGACAACCAACTTGTGAGACAACTGGGGTCACACCAGTTTCTCACCAGCCCCAAAAATGGGCTTGAGTGCTTCACTGCCCTTCCCCTAAGAAAAAGTGCTCCTGATGTTTAATCCAAACTCCCTAGCTGCTGTTTAAAGCCTTCATTGCTTTTCATGTCCCTGATGAGAAATAACAGAGAAACATTATCACATAATATAAAATATTAAACACCTGTTGTAAATATTAAATTATATACAAATACAACCTGGCACAGATAATACTCGATGCATTGTTTACATTGCTGCTGATTAATATTGGAGATTAAAATTAATACTCGCATAACATAAACATCAACATGCTTTTAGCATGCAATTAAGCTGAACAATTTCATCAGCACAAAATGTTCTCGTCCTTTCAAAATGAGACACAATAAAAACAAAGCAGCCCTGAAAATATCACTGAAATCAAACTCCAAATGCAAAACATTTAGATCATTAAAGATTATTTTTTTTTCCACTTCGGAACTGCTGTTTTCCAAACTAGAAGGCCGTGGTTGCAAGCAGACAGAAATTAAGGAGAGTGGGTTTAGATTAGATATCTAATATTAGAAATTCTTCCCTGTGAGGGTGGGGAGGCCCTGGCACAGGTTGCCCAGAGAGAAGCTGTGGCTGCCCCATCCCTGGGAGTGTTCAAGGCCAGGTTGGACGGGGCTTGGAGCAACCTGGGATAGTAGAAGGTGTCCCTGCCCATGGCAGGGGGGTGGACTAGATGATCTTTAAGGTCCCTTCCAACTCAAACCACTCTGTGATTCTATGATGAGGTGGATCCTCTTGTCTTCTCCACCACAGTCAGAGCCTGTCCCCCTCTTCACTGCTACGACGGGGTCATGAGAGCCACTGATATTTTGTTTCCTGAAAAAGCCATTAAAAATGGGATGAATTAACACAACTGTTGAATTTAAGGCCTATGGAGTCCTCCTTTGGCATGGCTTACCACTGGCAAGGTCTCGGGTGGGAGACCATCACAAGAGGGTGCAAACAAACTGGGCAAACAGAGGAGTGAGACAAAGGAGATCAGAGGCCAAGAGGACTCAAAGCCTGAAGGAAATAGGGAAAAAAGACTGAGGGAAGAGGTCCCAATAGTCCTCAGAGTTACAAAAGTCCTTCTAAGACTGTTCTCCATGTCCACTGCAGGCAGGAGAAGAAGGGGTGAATTAAAGTGCAGCACATTCTGGGAAGATTCAAGGAAATCTTTCCGATTACAAGGTTAATTAAGCAGAGGTATAGATTAGCTGGGGGAGCACAGGAGCCCACACCACTGGAAATCTTTAGGAACAAGTTAGACAGGCATGTAGGAATGATGTGGAACGGAGTGTCACCTTGGAACCGGCGACGTGTTAAACAGACATCCATTTCCCCTGATTGCTCTTATCCTCTGAGTTTTATCTCCCCAGGAGTCTGTCCAGCTGGATTTTAGCCACATGGGAGCTAAGAGGTTGCATTAGCTCTTCAGCAAGCTCTCAGACATCCACCAGAATGAGCGGAGACTAAACCCAGGAGATGCCTGCAGGGAAACCTCTCCCCGCTGTCCTCGCCCGGGACGTCCCGCCGCTCAGTGCTCCATCTGAAAATCCCATGGCTGCAGGGAACAAGGCAGGATGTAAAGCAAAGAAGACAAAATGTGGGCGTGCAATTAGGTGACAGCACATGTCCTGGCAGATGATTGCAGTGATAAAGCATTCCATATGCTCCGGCTCCTATGTAAATCCTCCTCGGCTGACATCATTCTGGAGCGTTTGAGAACATACGCCGGCCCCTTATGTTTCCCCTGTCCTTCATAAGTGTTGCCAAGCACGGAATACCTAAACACAATTAACCTCTGCATCGTGTTGAGAGGCTCTGCTACATCCTCAGGGAGCTTCTCCCAAATATCCTTGGAGGCAGGGACATTGCCCTCCCGGGCTGGAGCAAATCCGTAGGGGCTGCAGCAGCCTGCGCGGGGAGCAGGCAACTCTTGTCCCATCCACCAAAGAACTGGTGAACCAAAGGTGCCCAACTGGGGCCAGTCTGGGATTAGAAATGCAAGGCTCAAACGAGGTGGTGCATCCTGGCAGTGCCCGGGGCATCCCAGCCCAGATCCACGACCTGGATCTCGGCATCCAGAAAGCCACCGGTACGAATTGCTGAGCAATTTAGCAGTATTAGATCAGAGGGAAAGGAGGCGAAGAGAAATTGCCAACAGGGACTTCTCCAGAGCAAATTTCTGTCAATCTTTCCCACTCTTTGACAAGAAAACCAGCCCGGCTGAAGGAGGTAAGATGGAGCTGTGACAGATCCTCACCCCGGGGAGGCTCCTGGCTCCCTCTCTGCTGACAGTTTTGCAAACAAACAAGGGGAACCTGATCCAGGTGAGGTTACAAAGGGGGGGCACAACACAGGGGAGGAAACCTGCACTCAGCAAGCTGTTATCAGGCACTCGAGGCACCCAGTCCCCATATATTCCAAATTTCCATTAGCAACCCGGATGATAAACTCAGGAAGGTGTTGGAAAGAAAGTGTGTGGATAACTCTGGGCTGTGAGGGCTGCCAGGTTTTTGGAAGGCAGATAATTAGAAACTATCTTAATAAATTCATGGCATTTATTCCGAGGGAGCTGCGCACAGAATTCAGTGGGAGCGGAGAAGCAAAGGGCTGTGTTTCAAATGGATAACTAACATCCAAATCCAGGTTGGGGAATAGCATCTGGAGAGGTCTAAAACACAACAAAAATAGCTGAGGAGGTGGTGATGGGATCCAGCTTGGGATGATACTCAGGAGGGAAAGGGCAGGCACAAGGGCCACCCTTGGGTGCATCGATGGGAGGTGACACCTCTCCCTGGGCACAGCGTGGTGCTCCACAGCTTAAGGATAATGCAGATGAGCTGGAGCTGGTCCAGGAAAGAGCAACCTGACACGGTCTGGAAACAACAGCCAACGCAGAAAGGATTAAAGAATTGGGGGCTGCAGACTTTTTCACCATCTGCTGTTAAAAAAAAAAAAAAAAGAAAAAAAAAAAAAAAGAAAAAGGTTTTGTCTGCTTTACCCAGAGACAGAGTGATAATTGGATACATTCAGCTGCATGTTTCACAATAAGCAGCTTCACATCAGTGGTTGGATCCCCAAAGCAGGTTCTCTGCCCTGCAACGGCCGCTGGGATGAGGTTTCCCAGGCAGCACCTTCCCTTTGCAGCAGTGCAACACAGCACACAAGGCTTGGGCATGATTTTCCTCTGCTGTGCTGGTCACCCTCAGCTGCTTCTCAACTCCTGCAGCTCACAGTGATGAGATGCTTTCATTCCTATCAATTTTATGGGAGTTGCACCATGGATACCTGTGTGTGTTTTACTGGACCTGTCCTGGAACAGCCACAGACGTTGCTGCTTTCCACCATTATTTTTTTTGCAAAGCTGGTCTCCAAACCACTTCTTTGGAGTATCACTGATTTTTTTGTTCCCCTCAAGTGGATTGTCTGAATTTTTTCATTCCCAGAGGAGGCCTGGGCATCCTAAGGAAGCAGGATAACAATCCCTGTGGGTCCCACGGGGTGGGCAGAGCAGGCAGGGTACCTATTGTTCTCTGCATCCGCTGCGGCTACAGGAGGAGGAAATCAGCTTTATCTGAAGCAAAGAAAGACACCAATTAGGAAAATTATAAGGAAAAACTTCCTGGCAATAGCGTAGCAGTGCATGGGAACAGATACCTCAGGCAACTGTGGAAAGATAAATAAAAAATAAATATTTTTAAGAAACTGCCTTTTGGGAGATGCTTTTCCATACACAGGGAGAGGATGTTGTCACCTCATCCTCTGTGGTCGACACCTGATCCTCTCCCACACTAATTTACAGGGTTCCCCTCTCTCCCTACCCCATCACATCACTCTTTCAGGTCCCTGGATCCCTCTTCCACTGACAGCACCACACTCCAGGGCCCCACCCTCACCCTGGACACCCACAACACTGAGCATCCCTTTAAAGGTTAAGAAGATTCCACACCTTTCCAAAGGGCTGGGAGAAGGGAAAAGGTTTTTACAAGGCACCGAGGTAGATGGAGGACAAGGGTGGGTGTTTTACCTCTCCTCACAAGCATCTGACAGGGGAAGGTTCATGGGGTATCCACTGCAAAGCCCCTGCCACTGGCACTGCAGAGGAATGTGCTGCAGGGTCTGCTCTGGAGCCCACCCAAGCATCATCCACATGCAGGGGGTCCCATCTAATGGGAAAACCACCTGTTATTCCCATACAAGGGCAAAAAAAATAAAAAAAAAATCTCTTTGTCTTCTGCTAGCCATAGCAAAGCAACCAAAACCCCCAAAAGTCTCTAAGCTCCCTTTTCACTAAGTTATTCCCTATGAACAATATTCTAGGGAAGAAAATAAAGCAGAGCCAGCCCAAACATCCAAAGGCAACTCCCAACAAGGGGATTGCAGAAGGGCCACCGTGGCTTGGCACGTAGCAGCAGCCAACAAGAAGAGCAGGGCAAGCTTCTGGCACATGGGTGGCTCGTAAATCCCACGTCCAGTGGGCTTTGTTTGCCTTTTTATCTGTTGGGGGAGAGCAGAAAGATCACACAACGAAATACTTTGTTCCCTTGGCACTTCTCAGGTGTCTCTCTGCCCCGTGTTGCCCCTAATTAGGGACAAAACCGTGGTGCTGAGCTGCAAGGACACATCTGGGCGTGGAAATGAGCATTGGGATGGGTGTCTCAGGAGGTTCTGCCTCTCACCATCCTGCCTGCGATGGACACGAATTTCCTAAAAAGCCGGAGAACAGCAAAAAAAAAAAAAACACAAAAAAAGCCCTTCCCTTCCACCTGTGTCCTTGCTAATCATCTCAGCGGATCCCTGAGCCCATCAGGCAGGAGGGAGGGAACCCCTCCTCGTCCCAGCAGGTCACCAGGCCTCGTGCCGTTGCGGCAAAGCCATTCGGATGCCCATGGCATGGCACGGAGCCGGAGGGATCCGAGCCAGAGACCAGCCTGGCAGACCTGCAGGCAGGAGGGGGCCACCAGGACTCTGCCAACAAGCTGCTCCTGGCGTCCCTGCCCTCCCCTTTCTCCTTCAATATATCCAGCTATTTGGTAGCAAACACATAGCTGTGCTTTGCTGTCACAAATGCAGCGTTTAGGTTCGGATCTCTCCCTTGAGTTAATCCCTGTTGGTGCCTGATATTCCCAGCTTTCCCTCCGCGTCTCTCCGTTTCCAGATAATAAAATTACAACTGCTCGATTGCAACTGGCAAAAAGACATTCCAGCCCCAGGCTGAGGCTCCCTGGGGTCTGGCAGGGCTGGAGCTGCTCGTGTCAGGGAGAAGTCACGACCCACAGGGGGAAGGAAGCTCCAGTTCAGACGTGTATTTTTTCGTGGCTGTGCTTGAAGTTTCTATAGCTACCAAAAATGAGTTGTCAGGAAATACTGCTGCACCCTTCTCCACAGGCTGCTTTGGAGTGGGAAAGCAGGA